>NC_052533.1:36879858-37504858 GCF_016699485.2 Gallus gallus
CTGATAATTTACCCATCTCTGTTCTTGTTATAGAGATAAGCACCTTATCAGCTCTCTTCCTGCTAATACCCTATTTACTCCCCAGATATTAAATCTCTTTTCATTTCAGGTGCTCTGACTGATTAATGCATGTAGTTAGAACAGTTTTTCCTACTATGTATGTAATTTTGAAGATGGTTGCTTCTAATTCAGAGCTGTACAGGGGCTGAGCATCTGGAAACATGTCTTTTTTCTCCAGATACATAAGTTGATCTAATAAGTTGATCCTTATTGATCTTGCCATTTATGTAGCTAAAACAGGAATATTTAGAGGACTCCCGTGAACCAACAGATAAATGCCATGTATTTATGCCAGGGTAACAGTGGTGGTGTCTGCATTCCAAGTATACCAGTGGGGACCTAAAGCTGATGACTGCTTCTGGAAACTCATTCTCAGCTCCTTGATGGAGGTGTTTCACTCAGGGCAGCACCTGAAAGCACGGCTTAAGGCCAAAAAACAATTTAAGGTTCTGCTCTTCCTTTGTCACTCAGAAAATACTTGTAGCTGAAGATGTGCGACCTGACTGTCAAAGACACACACCATATCCTGGCCATGGAAGTCACAGGTGAATGCTGAAATCAGTAATCCCAGTATTCTTTTTACACTTTTAATAACCTGTGGAAAACTTCTGTACTTTCCTGAATTAAATTCTTGCCTAGTTTCATTTGTCACAGTTTCTGTTATATCAGTTGTATCCAATTTACACAGGAATTGGGCTTGTACCTACTTTGTTTTCATATGTGCAGCAATTAGATAGTAAAATCAATGTACAGTGCCCTGTGCTTATGGGTGACTAAAGATATACTTTGTTGAGTACTTCATGGCTAGAGGCTGACACAGCATCCTTTTAAGGACTTAATCCTCAGCTGCTGAGAAACAGATCTTCACTGAAGATCACAGGCAAAATGGATGCGAGTCCAATGAAGGAGCAATCATTAAGGCAGAAGGGAGGGCCTAGTCTGATGGCTGCATTTCCCTTCCTAAGAAATCTTAGGGACCACAGTTGATTTTTTTGTAGTTTGGGTATGAAATTTCAGTCTCTCCTCCCAGGTTTGCATCTCACTGTAAATACTCCATAAGCTGGATTCGAAATTCATTGCAGTCAACAGGAAAGAACTTGGCACATTTCAGTGAGCATTAGATCAGCCTGTTAGGAAAACTACTTGAAATTATGGATGTAATATTTAGACAAAATGTTTTGCCTAAAATCTATTAAAGTCAGTCCAATTTTTCCTTTTACCAAATTGCTTTAATGAAAGAATTTACTCAGTGATATGCTAGTAGGAAGGCAGTGAATTCTCAGAAATGTCATAAATGTTTTGATGGGTTTTTTGTCTTTTTGAAAATTGAAATTGACTTTTTAAGTTATGAAATGAGTATGGAAATCCATCCTCCTTTCAATAAAAAAGTCATGTCTAAATGTTGGCATACCAATCAGCTGCGTGTAGTTACAGGTGAAGTACTTCTAGCGGAACATCACAATCTATAATATGCAAATCACAGTGCTATCTTAAATATTCCTTTAGAGTATATGCACTCTCCATTTAACTGTGGGTCTATCTATGCAACCGTAATGACTGCCCCAGCAGCTAAATACAGAACTTTATATGGTATCTTAGTGGGAAGCATTGGAGCCATTTGGGCACAGCTCTGAGTTACACCCGCTCCTCTGATTTTCCTTTGGTGTCACAGGGCAGTGGCAGCCTGAGTGCACAGCTTAGCCTGATGAAGATGCAGCTCTGCATCTGAAGACAGTGTAGTGATGTCTCCCTGATAATCCATATGCAAGAGTAGTGGTAAAATTGATTGTCAGAAAAGATGTGCACGAAATGATGAATTTACAAGAGGTGATGTGACCAAATTCCTAGTGATCATATACTGAGTACAGTCATGTGAAGCAATAGTCATTAAATAAGAAACAAAAGAATATTTTTCTAAAAACAGCTTTTTACAGTATGATATCCTTAACAACTGTATCTGAGGTGGCAAACAGACCTGCCACGCAGTGTGGCTAAATGTGACTCTTAGTCATATTTCATTTCCTCTCTCACCTCCTGTGTGACATTACTTACAGATTTTCTGTGTAATTACTGACCTCTGGCTATCAGTGAAAAAAAAAATCTCTTACTGCTGTATCTGCCCATTCTTCCTTTCTCTCATTTTGAGCACTTGTTTACCAGTTCTTAAGCAATGTTCACAATGTTATGTACCACTCTGAAATAACTCCCTTGCTCGATGGCTGGTTTGAAGTCATTTTATTTTTCCTGACCTAACAAATGCATGCTCTGTGGATTCATTTTGTTGTATCAAAGATAGGTTCTAAAAACCCCAGCGTTTGCCTCAAGTTACCTAAAAGATCAGCCCTTCATTCAGAATCTCTTCCCATTTTATCAAACCTTACAATCATTTGTAGAGTATATTTCCAGCCAAAACAGAGATGCCAGCTTCTTGCTTTTAGATGTAGTTACTCGTTTTAGAGCCAAACTTCATTTTCTTTTTATGAGCCTGTGCCATTGATCCATTTATCTCCTGGGAAAAACAGGATCAATACCTCCAAGTATAACTATTAAATGATACAGGAGGACCTTACGCTGTTACCTGCTTTTCACATTTTTAGATTCACAGGGTTTAAGTCAGAGGAGACTACAAGGCAGGCTAATCTGTTTATCACATTTCCACTATTACTGTTACTAATGTCAGGTTTGGTCCTCCAGAAGATCTTCTCTTGTCTGGAAGACATTACGGGAATCCACCACTTCCCTGAGTAGTTTGTTTCAGTGAATTCAATCTCCCTACTATAATTTCACATGTTATTTCTAATTTGAAAGAATTTGGCTTTAGCTTTCAGTTGTGTATTCCAATATGGAATGTCCCAGAGTGTTTAGAGAGCATTCAAACACAGTCTGGCTGACTAAGCTTCATTTACACTATAATCCCGATTGCTCCACAGATTCTGCCCCCAGACCCAGGTACTCCCCAGCTGTACTCACATTAAGCAGCACTGAGCTGGAGCCCTGAGAAGCAGCCACAACATGAAAGTAGCGATGCTGAGTCAGCATCCTGCTCCACACTGCAGTGTGCCGGGAATGCATACCTATCCCTGTCAGGATTTTGGGAGCTTCAATCTCTGCAGCTTTCTCTTGGCATTTTACTTTTCACTGATCTTTGTGGCAGTTGTGATTTTTACTGGAAATGTCAGATTGCTGATGAAAATGATTGAACAGTGTCGGTTCTAACACTGCTCCCTGGAAACAGCATTAAAAACATATATTTAGTCATGAACCATTCCTTGTTTGTGGTCACTGTATGAATGCAAAATCTTCAGGGAACACTCTTGGATGCAGCTAAACCCAGAGCTAACTCAGATGCGGAGCTCCCCCTTTACCTACTGTATTCAAATGTTTCAGTGCACTTTCCCATCATTTCCATCCTAAGCTTGTCTGCTGATGATCTGGAAACTGTCCAGTGCCTTTTCAGAGGGTCTCTCTCCTTTTCTCAGGAAGGTTTTTGAATTCTTTATTTATTCTGGATGTGCAAACTGCTGTCCTGGAAGTTCTGCACACGAGTTGTAACAATTCTTAACCCATGTAGCTGTATCCACTAGAAATTTGAGTATAGACCTTTTGAAATGGTACTTGCACACATTAACGACTTAAACCAAGAGGAGGGCAGAGTATTTCAATAGGCTATTCAAGTTTGGAAATGTTTCTACTACGTGCAGAACAATTTCATTATCAGTTCTGCGGTGCAGTGCTCTGTCATTTTCTGTAGTACATCGCAGGGGGAGAAATACACAGAAGGTGTTAAAATAGTGATGATATGGCTGTTGTCATTGCCAGTGGATGATGTGAAAAATTGTGAAATAATCTTTATGGATAAGTAGAACAAAGTTTGTCAACTGTTATTTATGTGTTCTCTGTTGAACAGAAATTGTGTGGTATATACTGCAACTTCTCTGGTGGAAGAAGCAGTTTATGATGAAATATTAATGCTTCTGACATTTTGCCATGCTGAGGGGAAGAGGCTGTCATTTGAAAGCAGTCTGCATTAACACAAATATCAGAGTCTTTCTTAAATATTGACTTTGACATTCTTGCAATAAATTAAGATTCAGTGCCAAGATTTTGAACTTCTTCCTTCTTATGGTTTTTGCTATGTTACACCCATTTATCAAACTTAAGTGGACAAATCAATAGAGTGTTTCCGCAGCAGGTAGTAATTGTTTTAGACTTACTACTTATACTAAGAGACTTTGAGTTCTCACCATCATTCTTCTCCGTATATCCCAAGTTGCCTTTACTAAAAGGGCTGGGATACCACTCTTTTTTTCTCAATACTTTCTTAGGACATAAGGCTGCTCTAGAAGAACTGATAAGGTCGTGAGTTATTTAAGCCTATCATTCTGTAATACCTGATGTATGTATCTGTGCAGTAGCTGCAATCTTCGTTTATGTACAGTCAATACTGTGAGCACACTTGCAGTTAATTTTATGTTTTTGTTCATTAAAAGAAAAATTGTCCTAGATTATACTTTCATTGTGCTTACCCTTAACAAGCACTGTACACATTTAAATTAACTGAACAGTTTATTGGTGCCAGTGTTAGAAAAATTTAGCTTTTATGGCCAGTAAAAAGTGTCTTTTTCTGTCTGGAGATAATGACTTGTACACCCTACACTTTTATGGCAACCACTAGACTTTTTTCTTTTAAGAGCTTTAGTTATGTTTGTGATAGCATACAACAGAAGCAAGCAATGTTTTTTCCTTATCTCACAAATCAAGATATTAAAATTGATTAATTAATAGATAGCTATAGATTTGACTAAATATCTCATAGATTAAGATCTAGATTATAGGATGTTGTAAACTGCAGATATTAATGCATGTACTTTGAGTTTAGTTGATGCGTTCATAGCTATTTGGCCAACTTTTCCTTTATGTCTGTACACATAAATTGCTCTTTTCTTGTTCATATGCAAGCAGTAATATTTAGTTCCTTACATACCTTCTTCTGAGTGGTACTGTTGCATTAAAACAGAGACAATGACCCAGAGTAGGCAGGTCATCTGAAACCGTCTAAAAAGCTGGACTGTTACTTTGGTAATATTTTCCTTATTCCTGTTTCTGCCACCTTACAGAGGGAAGAGTCCCAGGGTGACTTTGTTCAGATCACACTGAACAGCAAAGGAACAAAATATTCTGGATTTTTGTTGTTGTTTTCTTAAGTCTTATGATATTCAGTGAAAGTGATACTATGCATTGCTAGCTTGCCATCCAAATTTATCTGCCACAAAGACAGAAGGAAATGTAAGTGAAGGAAAGGAAATCACATGTGGATATCTAATATTCATATGGACCAGCTTGTCCCAAAACTGCTGTTAGAAGATATGTACCATTCTTACCCAGAGAAGAAACAATATACAAAGCCTTCAAAGTCCAATCAAGTAATAAACAGACTATTTCAATAATATTGCAATGACAGTAAATATTATGGAGGAATATTTTCATAGCTGTTTAAATTTTAATGTCTATTTCATTTGAGCTAGTACTTTCTCCAGAAGGAACAGCAAGACTATCCATTAATTTCAAGTTGCAACCATAAACTCTCTGGGATAGGAAGCAACTCATAATGGCTATGACCACAGCACCTGCCACAGTGGATTTCCAAGTCCACCTGTAGACATTATCGTTTAGTAAAAAATTAGTAACAGTAATTCAAATTCATGAACATTGTGAGCACTTCACTATCCCAGTAGTATTTAAAATCTAACCCTGCTGCGTATTTAGAAAATGCACCAGTAGCCATGCAGGGATGCTAGTGCTTCACACTGAAATATGCATGAAAATAGGCACAGAAAAGCCAACAGCAGATAAATGAAGATTTTCCCTATCTCTTTGCATCTCCTTTTCTCAGCTGGTGAAGCTCTGGACTTCCTAGATCTCTAAAAAATTGAGATCCCTAAGTTAATTCCAGTGTAAAAATAAGTGTATCATTTAATTACAATTTTTACTGTTGCCATTTCTTATTAAAATGAATGTTCTTGTGTTATTTATAGAACTGCAGCTTTAAACACTTACCCATGCAGCCTGAACATGCGCCAGAAATAGACTATTGGACTGTCTTAGTGATGGCCAAAAAAGACAGAAAAGCATCTTAAAAAAAGCCTAGTGAAATCACAATTCTAGAATTCAGAATGACCGGTTTTTTCTTAGTTAGGAAACAGCGTGCTCGGCTGATAAACAAAAAGGATCTTCTTATATTTTCTGCACCCTTCCTAGTGAGGCTCTAATTTTATCTTAAGTGTTTTCTGTGGGATGCAGCAGAAAAGATAATGATATCTAGAAGCACTCACCCCACCTTTGTGTTTCCTAGTTCAAAGCCATCTTTGGGGATGGTTGCCATCTACTTGTTAAAATCTGAGGTGATAATAGGTCCTACGCTCTGCCTGTCATGCCTGTGCTGATTCTGCAGTATCGATGAATAAAGTGCAGTCATAAGGTTGTGGTTTTTCTGCAAAACTCAACAGATTGTGAACTCATTCAGAGAGTAAGGCTGCTGAGAAAAAAAATACTGTTGTTTTTACTTAGTCATTATACCAACCACAGTTGTATCATAACAATTTTTTGTTTTTATTTGGGGTTTTTGAGTTGTTTCATTAAGCAGGTTGAGAAATACTTACATACATTTCTAGACTCATAAAAATGACTTGCGTAAGTGTTTGCATACAATCAAATTCTACAGATGTTGTCAAGGGGGAGCACAGAAATACCCATTCTTTAATATTTGGGATAGAAAAATGTCCCTGGTTTTGATCCTTAATTTCAATTATATAATGGGAAAAGTAAATCATAAATCTATAAGATGGGATAATCTCAACTAAAGTAGCAAATGAACAGTCCAATGTTTCAGCCACTTGCCAAGATACGTCACCTCTTCACAAAAGGAAAGAAATTTATGAGAGCTTTTGAGGCGGCAAAGTAGCTATGGCTTATAAGGAATGAAATATGGCCAGAAAAATACTGATTTTTGTACTCTGGACTTTGCTCTAAATGCAATGATAGTATTGCTGAAATTGACCTTAGCCACTGTTCTGGTTGATGGAAGGTTTGTCCTGTTGTTGCTATATGAAATGGAATAAGCGGTTCTCGTGGATTTGGTGAGATCTGTGCTTAGCTCAGGTTACTGGACAAATGAGATATTAACCTAGCTGACTAAACAGTGCTAAGCCGGCATAACCAGAAAGATACACGTCATATAAATATTTAGAATTAAAACCACAAATATGTCAGTCCATAGCAACACGCTTGAGGAAAAAAAAATGTCAATCTTGGTAGCACAGATTGTGGAAGCTGAGAGGAACACATTTTGAACACAATTACTGTCCTCAATTTCTGGGTGCGTGTGAGTTTTCTTTTGTGCAGCTGTTAGTTGTGTTCCTTGTTGGGGATAGACAGTTTCTCAAGCAGTAGGCCCAGAACAGTGTTGTTCAGATATTGCAGTTCTATCACTAAGTAATCCATCACGTTTTACAAGTATTTAGGCTTATGATTTTTTTATATGCAATCTCAGCTATGAAGGTTTTAACTTTCCATGAAGCTAGAATCACGTTATTTTGTATATCTTTTCCATTTCTGCAAGTGTCATTAATGAAAATAGAACTTTGTTACCAAAATTATTGTGACCATCAATGCCTGAAAACCTTTAAAAATCCTGACCAAAGAGAACTATTGCTTTCAGAGCCTGAGCTCAGCAGGCTCTACTTCAGAGCCCACTTTAGGAAGCTATTGCCTTCATCAGTAGCATTTAACTTCTAAATCTCACAATGCACAGTTTAACTTTCTGGCAAAATGGAACCAATTGCATTTAATAAAGCTCCTTTTTGCAGTAAAAATCTGTAGCTTAACTTTGAACTTACAAGTGTCACAATGTCAAGAAGTTGTTTCTGAGTGTCAGGAGAAGAAAGATGATGTATTTACAGGAGCAAGCATGAAATGTGTAGCAAATGTCTGAACCAAAATATTGTACAAGAGACTGAATTTCTGCAATTCTAATCTACTTTGTCAAATATCTGTATTCATCGCCACTAAATGCAATAGCAAATCTGTACTTTCAACTCTGGATTTTGTTCTTTGGATAATTGGTCCTTTGGTTTCCCACCGTAGAAGTCATATGATTTTTAGCAGTCAGATATTTCGCAAATACTTGTAAATTTCTTAAATGTGTTTATATACTATGCTTGACCTTATCGCGCTCTATTTCTACCTGAAAGGAGGTTGTAGCAAGTTGGGTGGGGGTCACCCTCTTCTCCCAGATAACTATGATAGAGGTAACAGCCTTAAGTTGCTCCAAGGGAGCTTCAGGTTGTATATTAGGAAAAATTCCTTCTCAGAAAGAGTTGAGAAGTATTGGAAAAGGCTGCTCAGGGAGGTGGTGGAGTCACCATCCCTAGATATGTTCAGGAAAAGGGTAACTGTTGCACTGAGTGACATGGTTTAGCGGGCATGGTGATGATGGGTTGGTGTTGATCTTAGTGGTCTTTTCCAGCCTTAATGATTCAGTGATTCTATGATTCCGTGTTTCTCTTATTAAGAGAAAGACAAAGACCATTTTCCACAATATTTAATAAAAAAATATTGTCCAAATGAGTGCAAACAAAAGACAAGTTAATATGTCATCTAATTTCATCAGTCTGTAATGTTGACTTACTGCAATCTTTATGCTGATTTAATATCTTCAAGAGCATGACTGCCATATGGGGAAATGTCCAGAATATGTTTAGGATATCATGTGTGTTTAAACATTCAGCCCTATTATTTATGTTTTGATTTCTTTGGCCCTCTGTTGTAGAGTTGTAGTCAATGACCTATCCAAGGATCACACCCACTTAGGTACTGAATGATGAGAAAAGAAAGATCTTTTGAATGCTGGGTCAATTATGAAATGTTGCTATAATGAAAAATAAGCTTATGCTCATCTAGGCTTTCTGTAATTTTTTTAAGCACACTTGAGGTTGTACAGTATGGTAATGACTAAGTCTCTAAGTGCCATGTTTGGTCACACTCAAATCAATACTTAGTATTACTTTGCAAATCATACTTTAATACTTAAAATATGCTTAGCAGTATACAAGTGAAATTAAAGAGCACCTGTCTAATAATAGACCTCTGCATTACCTTTATTATTCAAGCCTTGACAGTATGAATTAATAAATCTTACAAAAATAGAGATTCTTACACCATTTTCTTATTATGAAAAATTATTTCATTTTTCAGATTACAAAACACTTTTATAATTTATTATCACTGATGAAATTAAGGTACTTCAGTGTATGAGTAGATGTAAAATTGATTAGCGTACCACATACAGTATAAACGAAAATGACAATTTATTGAAAAAAATCTTCAGATTCAGTTCTCTCAGTTAAAACAGATTTTTCATGCCTCTGGAAAAGCAGAAGAATAAAAATATATCAGTTTACTTCAAAATTGAATTCTACACATAGATGCAAAATATCAAAACCATGATCAATTTAATAATGCCTGTTATGATTGTTATCTTTTCAATTATATAAATCAAGAGTGAAAAAAAAGAGAAAAAAAATAACCATGACATAGCTAATTCTAGTACAGATTGAACAGAAATAAGACATTTCAATAATTCAGACAAGCTACAACCAATGTGGTAACTTGACATTATAAGAAATTAAGAAAAGCACAGTTACAGTAATAAATAAGTCAGCTGGTCTTTATAAGGCCTGCTCCAAAAGTAATGCCTTCTCCTTTATTGTGTTGGCGCATGACATCAGAGCTGGGTTTTGGTGGTATGGCAGTAGAGGCTGAACCTTCCTATCGATATTCCATTACATGTTGTTGCCATGTGACAGGTGGCAGCTGTCTGACAGAATGGCGTCTGACATGGAAGTCTGACATGGAGTCTGACATGGAAGCAAGGGGGTGGAATTGAATTCCTCCATGCAGAAAACATGGCACCCATTGACATTAGCTGATGCTTGCTGAATGTTTATGGAGACCAAACAGTGGATGTGAGCACAGTGAGGTGGTGGGTGGTTCATTTCAGCAGTGGCAACAGCAACAGTGGGTCACTTCTGCTGGTGCAAATTTTTACAAGCACAGCATGCAGGCTCTGTTCATTGCTGGTGAAAATGCCTGGCTAATGGTAGTGACTGTGTTGAAAAATAGTGTTTTGTAGCTGAGAATTTGCTCCATCCAATAGTATTATTGTGCTCTTTATATCTGTTATAATCTCCATGGAAATAAATAGGAGGCATTACTTTCAGAGCAATGTACATATTTTTGTATTACCACTGAAGTAACCACAAAGGAAATTTAAATATCTACCCTTAAAAAAGTTGTAAGTATGTGCCATAAATAAGAAGGAGCACAATATGTTTAAATTACTGTTTTTTGTAAGTGACTTCAAAGTATTTAGGAAAAAAATAAGCAAAGTATCATGGAATGTACAAATGCACAAATAAACAGTTTAATCCTTTAAGGATAAATAATTATTAGGCAGCTGAATATTTCATTTAATCTGATATCCAGGGTTACATGAAAAACATCAAACAAAAAAGTGTGTTTTCCTTTTTTATGGTAAACGAATGGAAGAAAGAAACCAAGCTAATTCATTCAATGAAGTGCCACTCCATAGCTTTTATCTTCAGTAAAATTTTGTTTTGTGAAAAAATAATTTAATTCCTGAAAAGCTTGTTTATTCACAGAAGAAATGATAAAAGGAGAAGATATACATCAAGTGCTCAGTGGCAAAGAGCAGTGTTCAGCCAGAATTGAGCAAAGGGCTTTTTATTGCATACTGTTTGCTGAGCGCTTGAAATTCCCCACAACTTAGCTGAAGATGAGTCATTAAATTCAAAATTCTGTTTCTTTTTGGCTATTTAAATTTCTTTGGTTTGATGATGTGTACTATTTTAAAATATTTTGGGGAGAAAGAAAATAAGCCAGGAAAAAATGTTTAACAAATTGACCAAAAGAGGCAGAGACAAACTCATATGCGATGTAAATATGGCACTTTCCAGGTCTAGTTCTTAAGTATCTTTATTTTTCTTTCGTTATGAGCTATCATTCTGTATGAATATTATCCTGCAGAATGGTAGGTCAATGCATAAATGCTTGTTTGTGTAGTTATATGAAACATAGACTGCTGTAAATCAGCAGTTGGGTCTTAGGACTGTTAATTCAATTGTATACGCTGTTCAGTTGCAAGTGCAGAGCCTCACTGCTAAAATTTCTACTTTCACAGACAAATAATCTGCTATCTTTGTAGCAGTGCTTTAGCTTCATGGTTTTGTTTGTCATTGTTTAATCCAGATGTTTCTGAGCCTCACATAATCCAAACTGAATGTAATTGTTCATTTTAATGAAAGCAATGTCCCATAGTCATAAAAGTGTAAGTGACTCCTTCAGTCCCCCACTCCCTACATCACTTTCAGGGGCTGACTTTGAGATCTTCTTGTTTCCAGTTGTGTACATTCATATGTGTAATTTAACTGGACTCCATTAAAATATCATCATACCAAACAAACTCCAAAAGAATTAAGCAAATTGAAAACAGGCCCTCAGACTGTTACTGATGAAATGTGTGCAGTGTTCCAAATGGGCATGGCCACTCATTTGCAGCTGGCTTTGGTCCTTACTAATATACAATGAAAGATGATGAAAAATACATGTATGTTTTCCTAAGACACTGTATGTTTTCCAAAAGCAGCAGTGATGCTCATGTGCATGTTTTGCTTCTCAGTAAATGGGGACATTAGCTGGTTCCAACTGTTGCAAGGTGCAGGCTTTCCTTACTGCAGTGTTTGGTTAGAGAAGACCCATACTGCAGACAAGCTGGAGAAATTGCTAGCAAGATTCTTTTGGAGAAAGAGTTGTCCTCGTTGGCTTCACCTTCAATTTCCTCTCTTTCCCCATACCTGTATCTGGGCCTAATTCAACAACAGCACATATCTGATCGATAATCAAACTTGGTAGCTAGAGCTCAGTATTCAGGCTTCACAACCAGTTCTGGTGTGCTTCAGAGTCCTCGAGAATATTCTCTTTCCTTGACTGGTGGTTATAACACAGCTGGTGACACACAAATTACACTGTTTATGTTATACTCTAAATCACAGGGTTATTGGTGTTATCAGAGCATTTGTTGAAATAACAAATTTGGGTGGATTATGCTGAGTATCATCTGTTACTCAGGAAAAAATGAAGATCATCATCTTCAAACAAAGATAGGAGATTGTTTTCTTTGAGAATGATACGTATTTATACATATGTGTAACAGTGGAAATCTGCAGTTTAGTTTCTAGATTAACACATTTTTAATCTTTCTACTATCTGTACTAATTTTTATAACCTTACGTTATCATTAAAAGAAGTTCTTAGCCTAAGGCAATGTTTAACTTAAACTACAAGAGCAAAGCAAATGAACTAAAGCACTGTAGATTTTTCTAAACTGTGGGGGAAAAAAAGAAAAAAAAAAAAAAACAAGATCTCATAGTCCTCTATGGAGGAAAGACACAGTAATGGCAGCCTCATGTAACTGGCCGGAAAGATTTGTGGAGATTTCTAAAGATAGTCAGTTTAATTCTAAATATTATGACAAAATCCTTGTTGCTTTGGCAAATCCTAAGAAATGAGCTTTATGGAAGTGACCTACTTGGGGTTGGTTGGAATAGACTTGAATCTGATGAGTTTGTATAACAGTTGAGCCCTTACTGAAGCCATGGTTCAGACGGAAAGAAATAACTCAGTTTTACCCAACGTCAGGGCATTTGGGATGTTCCATAGATGTAACCGTTGTTAAGTTGTCAATTTGTATTATAATTTTATTGAATCTACCACAATTATTCTTATATTCACAAATGCAACACACAAAAAGACAACCTTAGTGTGTGCTATGCTAAAGCCATATAATATATGCATATAAGATAATTATATCAATTAAACATATTACAAGTCATCAAAAACTAATACAAAATTTAAGATTCCAAACCATAGCAGCTAATTAGCAATTTCCTAGATATGTACTTGTACAATCATTGTAAGTTAGCATGAGATACAGACTGGCTGTAAGTTTTAATAAGCGGAATGATAAATAATAATACTATCTTACACTAATAATTTTGTCATTATTTAGGATGAAGACTTGTGTGTTTGAAACAAATCTAGTCTTAGAAAAATTGTTCTCTCACTTGATAAAAAAAGTCTGGGGCTTTTTGAAAAATACTGTAAATACTGTTTTTAAAGCCAAGAGTGTTGAGATGTTATGTTTTTTTTTAATTCATTTACGTCATGCATTTAATTAATGAAATTAATAGTTTTAGTGGCCTAAGAGTCATCTGTCTGTAATTTGCCTAGGGTAACTCTTACTGAAATTGTCTCCTGCCTCATAATGTGGAGGCAGGGACAGAAAACTGAATCCAGGATGTTATATCTACTAAATCTCTGACTAAAAGATAATGAGATTTTTCCCATATGTTGTTATAACAAAACAGATTTGTCAGTATTTATTCTTTCAGTAGAGTGGGATTTTTGTTTTCAGTTTAATTTTAATATGAATTGTTTTATTGTACTGAATCACTATGGATAGCATGAATTTGTCCCTATATCAATTTCCAAGGGCTTGAATAAAACATCTGAGTAGCTTTCTTTTTTTCAACTGTGCTGTATTACATCACTTCTAAATTTTACATTCAGCATAAGCTTTATTTTCAAAATATGGAACTAAGTTCACTGACATATCTTGTCAAACTCCTATTTCACTTGTCTAAAGCCAGGAATATTGTTACCAGATGTGTGCAAATAAAGCTGTGTTCTTCTTTTGAAGATGGTTAATGATAATCTATCACCAAATAAAGCGGTAGACAGCCAGCATGGAAAGGAGTCTAATTTCATTTGTTGGAAAGGGGAGGGTGAAGAAGCCTTGGCAACAAGAAACCGTCTTTGGGAGCGTTGAAAATAGTTCATGAATAGCCTGAAAATTGGCAGAGTTAAATAGAAATGAGGAACTTTTTAAAGGGACGGTTTTATTAGTTTTGCTAGTTTGTGATGGTTTGTGTGAACCAGGAAAATTTTAATCCAGTTTTTAAATACTTGTATTGAATCAATATGTCACTTCCACATTTGTATTAGCCTTATGTATGGTATCAAAGTTTTCTTTGATTTCAAGTCCCTACAAAATGCAAAATAATAATACTTTTTTTCCCAATTAAGACACTTTATGTCATTTTTAATATGGTAACTTAGTCCACATTTAAGTCCAGAGCTGGCTAAAATAAAAATCTGTTATTTTTTACATACAATCATTGAAGAGGGAGATTATAAAACATACTGGAATTGACAAAAACAAACAAACAAAAAAACCTCAAAAACACATATTTGGAGACATTGTGGTAATACTGATCAACTGTTTCAATTGCATGTTTAAGTGATTTGGAATATTTTATTAAAAGACCATTATAAATTTAATAGCCAACAGAAGCTTCATTGAGCTGATTGCTAAATATTATTGAAATAGCTGTTATTTTGTTGTTTAGGTATTCTACTGGCTTTAACTAGCAGAAACTCTGGCCCGTGTAATGAATATTCACAGACCCCCATACAGATAATCTTTTGCATCTGGAAAGACTGATATTTTATTTCACCTTCCCTTTTTAGTTTATTTTCCATAGTTTCTAAGTGCATTTTACATTATTGGAAACTGCAACATCAGAGGTATAGCATGGTTCTGATTGCCTTTATGAAGCCGTATTTTGTTTAGATAGCAATGAATCCAAGGGATAGGAGAATACAGCAAATAGTAAGCCAGTCTTTCAGTCAAGAGAAAACTCAGTGGGGTGGAAGGACAGGACCCAATTTACATTTATAAAAACATTCATAGTAACAGTATAGGTGAAGGAAGGAATTACTCACAGTCTGGGAAAGCATCAAGACAAGGAGTAATGGCCTGCGGCCATTAGTAGTTTCTAGCAGTGGGCTACAGTCCTCAGGTAATGCAAGTGGTAAATCTCTGCTGAAGTCAAGCCGAGTATCTCTCAGTTGGAGCAGTCACTGGGACCAAAAGTTCCCAATTTGCTGATTTTATCAGTTTTGCAGAAAAAAACTTGGCTGTTTTTTTTTGAGAGTGAGTTTTTTCCCAGTTTAAATGGAGCTGGCTGGGCGGATAGCTGATGACTTTCTCCCAAACTTTATATGGCCCACTGCCTTCCCATTGCATGTCCCATTGCACATCCTGTCCAGTGTTTCTTATAACTTTTCTACATTCATTAGCTGCCAAGCTACTCCAGACTGGCCCAGTTGTCTGTGGGCTGACTGACGCCTAAGGAGCCATCAGCAGCATGATGAGAATGATCCCTAACCCCATTAAGGGAAATGGTAAAATCAGATAAGAGTAAAGCAAACTAAACATCACCCCAGAGCTACAGACCTCACGGTTTCACGTAGAGTATTGCAATTTTTAGAAACTGAAGATCTACTCAGGGAGAGCTTCTGCAAGGCCAGTGGCCCTGTTCACATGGCAGGGCCAAACTCAAAAGCAGCAGCGACAGGAGTGTGTTGACCAGTTTTGACCTAAAACACTAACACACATCCTCATCTCCCATCCTTCTTTGACAGCTGTTGTCTCACTGACATGGGTGGCATCTGGGTGGTGTGAAGCACCACCATGCCTGCATTGGCACCTGTGGGGCCTTGTAGGCTGGGGGGTGAGTGGGGACAGTACCAGAGAACAGGGGAGGGATGGGTGCAGGCTGGTGTTTGGAGGAGAAAGGGAAAATGAATAAAGGCGTTATGAGTTTGAAGGAGAAAGAGAGAAGCTGTCTTGTACGGATGTTTAAGTGTATGGAGAGCTGCTCTGATACCCACCTGTCTGATCAAATCAGTCAAAATATAGAAAAGAATCATTCTTGAATGTAAGATGTGTTAGTATTTCTCAGCACCGTATGGCACTACTGATTCAGATGCCACCGGTTGTATTACCAGGACCTTCTGAAATGCCTTGATCCTTTCTGCAGGTCTTCCCTCCTCTCCCAGTACCAGCTGTGTTTACTGGGCCGGATAGGGAGATCACAGCTTTAGCATTTTGGAGCATGTGTTGTTTTGTGCAGAGGTTCAGAAATATAAAGCAAGTTCATTCAAGGAGAAGTGGACAAAAATAAGTGAGATTTGCAGATGGGCTACCAGAACATAAAAAAATAAAAATAGTGGGATCATCCCACTACTCCATGCAATGAAGAGTTATGGTTATGTGTGTTGTTTTGTGTTATTTTTGCTATATAAATACAGTCTAATCATTCAAAAGGCATATGGTGAATAAAGGTAAGAGACAGAGTTACTCCTGCCATCTGCTTCTCCAGAGATCTTTGCCAGCATGCTCTAGCTCCCTCTCTGCTAGACTCTCATGCACTTTCAGATCTGTTTTTTAAAGACTTAAGTTCTGATATAAAATTTCCACAAAAATCAAGTTCAGAGATTTCAGGATTGACTGGATGAGAAAGCTACATGCTGTATTGTTGTTATCATTTTAACAACTGTCATATAAATTTAACCTCTAAAACACTGTGCATAGTTTTCTGTTCCAAAATGAGTAAATACTGGGAGGAACAGAACCACTGTCATCTGTTCGACTACTCATCTCAGAAACAAAATGAGTAAACCAAATTACTAAGTTTGACCAAAATATCAAAGAAGTTGTTTTCATTTTAGAAGTCAGACACTCACTGCACAGTGGATTGTTGGGAGAATTAATTGATCAGATTGTTTGTAATTCCTTTTGACCGCTACTCAGACTGCTTTTAGGCTACTACATTAAGGAATAGGCAAAATATCATGAGAAGAAGAATGAGCTTTTCAAAGCATGTTCACGTTCTTGCATTCTGCTAGTCAAGACTGAGGATTTCAAACATTTGCAGATGTTTGAAATTTGTCTTAAAGAAAATGTCTTAATACCAATACAATATAAATACTTAATGCCAGCTTTACCCAAATTTTCTGTACTCCTGCAGAAAATGCTTAGTGTCCCAAACATCACTTTAGTCCCATTTTTTTCTTTGCTCTTCATCAGTGTGTGTTTTGCTTGGAGGAAGAATATTTCATTTTGATAAGACACCAGGAAGACTATGTGATTTTTTGCCATTGGTAAAACAATGTATCTTATGGGAGCACATATATTTCCATTTCAGTGAGTAGACACTTTGGTGATGATTTGAAGATGAATTATTTTGCTGACTCTAATTGGCATGTACATATCGTAGAATCGTAGAATGATTTGGGTTGTAAGGGACCTTAATGAACACATAGCTCTTCTACATGGTTTTGTCCTAGATGAAACTAAAATGGTGGCATTTTAGGCCCCATGATACCCTTTGCTTGTTGAAAGTTGAAAGAGCAGTGCTTTCAGGGTAGAACTACCTGTCTGCCTGTGACAGTAAAGCAAGGAACAGGGTAACCAGTAGTACTTCCTATATTTTGGTCCCTCAGAGTGATGAGAGGTTTTCTGAAAGAGGAATAAGAGCACCATAACAAAACAGGTGGAAAAGAATGGATTTCTTGCAGTTGTCATTCCAGTGGACATATACTCTGTCTGTATCGGAAGGGAAGGGAAGGGAGAAGAGAAGAGAGAAGAAGAGAGGAAAAGAGAGGAAAAGAAAGGAAAATCCTCAGTATCTTCCCTAGGTGATGCATTTTCAATCACTTTTTTTGATGTTGAAAAGTTGCTGTCTGAGTCTGTGGCAGTGTTGCACCAGAAAGTGTGTGTGGCAGCAGTGCTGCTCAGCCCCAGTCCAAAACCACAGCCATGTGGGAGCTGAGGTTGCTGCGTGCCAGATGTTGGTCATTATCTGAGGATGTGTAAAACTAAGACACCGTTTGACAGGTTTTACCCTTTCAGTAGAGATTTTACTTTTTTTTTTTCTTTTTTTTCACTTAACAGTACCCCCAGACAAAATATAGTGATCTTTAATATTACTGGAAATAGAAAATGCACTGAAAACAGAGCATTTTTCCTACATCAGGTAGTTAGAGCCTAGCGAAATAATACTTAGAAAATAATGCCTAGCAGTACAATGCCCAGCAAAATAAGAGGGTTTCATTCTCTCTGTGTGTCTCTCTCCCTCCCCAGCTCCCCCTTTCCTTCCTCTCCCTCTCCTGCCTCTTAATTTTCTTTTCTTTTATTCCTTAGCCTCAGGGGGTCTTTGAATAACCCCTAAAGGAGAAGAAATATGCTTTAAGGAGAGATGCACATAGGTCTCCAGAGTACAATAGGAGCATAAAATCTGTCTCAAAGGCTTAATTAGGTTTGCAATTAATTAATATTTGCAAACCACTTTGAGAATCAGGGTGCAAATTATTATTATTTTCATGATGTCACTGCCGAAACACATGAACAGGAAATAGAAACCAAAGGATAATTGGTAAATTCATGAAGAGCTTCCACTGCTACATTAAGATTATTAAAAATTGCATTTTTTTAATGTATCATTTTTATCCAATATTAGTTTTCCCACTTCACTGAAATGAAAAGTGCAAGAGTTCAATACTTATGAAGTCTCACCAGCTAATGATAGAAAATACAATGAAAATTGAGAGGAAGTGGGAAAAAAGGATGTTTTTCAATGATTTTGAATATAAGGTAGGGAAAATTGAAGAGTCATTTGTAGGACTGGTATGTAATTTCATAATTTATTGTTATTATTAGCTGTTTACACCTTGCAAAATCTTAAGTGCTGTCCCTACACAATTTCCTAATTTTGTGAAACAATTTTGTTGTAGTACATACAAGCATAAAGGCTTCAGATAGTCCCCAACTGATTTTCACTGTCTGATAATAATATATTGGACAAAATAGCATTGCTATTTGTGTGGGAGTTAATGCTTTTGAAAACAGCTAATACACTTAACTACTGTGTATTAACAGTGGGTGTTCTGCTTATTTTTATTGCAAGCTTTAGCACTGTGCAATTTTCCTGCAACATGTTAACAGTAATCCACTTCATGCTGTCACGTAAATATTTATTGAGCATCACAGTAAAAAAAGTTATGGGAAAAAATGGGTATAAAAATAATAAATAAATAATAAGTGACATCTTGGTGTGGCATGCTGTCCATAAAAGAAAACAGTGATCAGGAGGTTCAGTGCAGTTGTTCTTAAAATTAATAAGCACTATTAAAAAAATGACATGTGGAATGGCTTTTGCATTAGCTTTACAAAAGGAATAGTGCTCTGACAAAGAAGTGGAGTCTGCAAATTTACACCAAAAATTTCATTGTAATCACCAAGCTGACCATCAAGGAGAAAGTGATCAAAAAACAGGTGGGGACATAGGAAGCTGTAACCCATGGGCATGCACTGACTAACTGGTGATTCCACTGGTCCCAAGGGGCCTATCCCACTGGAACCACCTGCTTGGCCATAATGAGGATGAGGACTCGGTCATGGCTACCCCCGCTATCAGTACAAGGTGAAGGATGTAAGGATGGAGCACAGCCGTGTTGAAAAGGACTTGGGGGTGTTGGTGGATTTACCATCCACCATGGTTGGACATGAGCCAGCAATGTGCCCTCACAGCCCAGAATGTCAACAAAAAAATCATGGCCAGCAAGGAAAGGGAGGTGATCCTGCCCCTCTGCTCTGCAGATCTCACCTGGAGTACCTTTGTGAGATCTCACCTGGAGTACTCTGTCCAGATATGGAGTCCTCAATACAGAAGAGATATGGACAAGTCAGAGCACATACAGAGGAGGGCCATAAAAATGGTCTGAGGGATGGGACACCTTCTTCCCTATGAGGACAGGCTGAGAGAGCTGGGTCTGTTCAGCCTGGAGAAGAGAAGGCTCTGAGGTGACCAAAGAGCAGCCTTTAAGTATCTGAAGGGGGGCTGTAAGAAAGAAGGGGACAGATTCTTTAGCAGGGTCTACGGTGATAGGACAGTGAGAAATGGTTTCAAACTAGAACAGAGGAGATTTAGATTGGACATAATGAAGAAGTTTTTTACAGTAAGTGACACTAACACAGGTTGGTTGCCTGGAGAGGTGGTGGAAGGCCCATCCCTTGAGACACAATGTCAGGCTGGACAGGGCAAGGTTTTTTAAAGATTTTACAGGTGATGAGGCACTAGAACAGGTTGCCCAGCGAGGTGGTGGAAAGCACATCCCTGGAGACATTCAAGGTCAGGCTGGGGGAGGGATCTGAGCACCCTGATCCAACTGTAGGTGTCCCTGTTCATTGCAGGTAGGTCGGATTAGATGACCTTTAAAGGTCCCTTCGAATTGAAAAGATTCTATGATTCTATAATATACCTTTGCCATCACAGATCCTTTGAGAATCAAAGGGATGATGGTGACCACATCACAATCTACAATGGCCTTTTAAAATAACTGCTTTGGAAAATGTGGTTTTAAGAGCTTATATCGTTACAAGTTCCTGGAGGGAACTATGCCCCCTACTTTTCAGGGTTTCTTGAACAGTTCAGAGCAGTTGCTTACAGTTAAACATCTGCATTGTCTTCCATTAAATTCAATTTAATGATTTAAATACATCAGTTGTCCCCTTGATACCTAACAAAAATGCTATTCAGAGAACTGAAAAATGATAAGCTTGTCTCTTTACCAATCCCAACTCTTCTAAGGAATACTTCACTAAAGATGATCCTTCGAGAACTGCACAAACACGGAGAGAAGTCAGTCTTAAAATTGGTTTCTGCTGAATGCTGGGATACCTCCTATGCTAAATAACTTCTAGAGAAAAAAAAAAGGAAACAACAATATTTTTGCTTTAAAATGTAGAAAAATGGCTGTGCCACAGTCCCTGGTCCCCATACTGGCAGGTGAGGAGTGATTTGTGCAGTCTGGAGTCCAGCTTCTCTGAATCTCATTTTGAAAGTCAGGCACCAGGCTTCAGTCCCATGAGCCCATTCCTGACGACGTCTCAGTGTACAATAGCTGTTTAAAATGTTCCTTGAACATGTTTGACATATTTAAACATATGTTTCATCTCATCTGCCTTCAAAGAGCATTTAAGTAATACAATACATATAATCAAACTTTTTTTTTTTCTGGATGATTGATTATCATATGCTTTAAGTGAAAGATTCTTTCAATCTCATCTTTTTCCTGGTCCAAAGTAAGGCCAACATTTGAAAGAAATGGAAATGTGTAGTGTTGATGTGGTAATCATCTTTAGCTGTCGCCATTTCCAGTCACCTTCCAGACAAAAGAAATGCTGCTGAACGATCTGCTGGCTTGTAATTAACAGAGGATTGATTACCCTTCTCTCAGTCCCTGCATCAGTGGGCCGCTGTGCCAGCCTGGTTCAGTTTCACACAGATGTACCTCTGCCACTCCTGTTCTCTTTCAGCACGTGCTGTGGCTCCTTGGAAAAGCAAACAAATCCTGCTTTTCCCTCACAGAAGCTGGCAGCCAGCTTGTGTGCCAGCTCTAGTCCTCAGCTTCTGACCATCTTGAAGGCATAAGGAGGACTTAAGAGACCGCAGAAGAAAAATGTCATCTCAGTTTTTCTTCTTGGGAACTGAATTGAAGGCCCTTTGTGAGGGGGACAATGGCTTGGGAGACCATTTGTATCTTCTCTACAATAATTGTCACAGATCAAGCTCTGTGGCTTTTTAATGGCTTTTAGAAGAATTATAATTTTATCTCTTATGAAAATGTTATATTGGAGAAGTGAAACTAGAAATTTATGCAAAAATGGTTAGTAATGATTCAATCACAATTCATATTATTCATACTCATGCCATAATTGATGCTGATAAGGAAGTAGAAGCCTTTTGTTCAGTCCCTCAATGCTTAGAACAATGCAATCATGTATTTTATTTAAAACTTTGTAAATTATCTATTTTCTTAAATTGCAAATGATCCATTTCCTAACATAAGCATTCTGAGTCATAATCACTTGATTTTATTTTAACGTGAACAATGCCTTTCATTGGCTGCAAGCATATAGCTAAAGATCTTAAATTTTAACTATGAAAATATTCTGCGTTTGATGCTTACAAAGATATTCAATTATATGCTGTTATTTATTAAGTGGAGAATTAATTGAATGTCATTGTTAAGCAGCGTGTCCCTGAAATTTAAAAAGAAGTGTGAAGAACCCCAGGAGACCATCACATACTGAGGGAATAACAATGAGAGAGGAGGGGGTATTATGGTATAAAAAGACTTTTGTCCAAAAAGCAATAGACTGTTATAAAGTACTGTTTATTTTAAATCAGTGTTTTACAGTTTTGCATGTCACTGAGTAAAATACAGACATAATCCTGAGCACAGGGCTGGGAGCTGAGGAGAATCTCTCCTATATGAGAAGTCATTACTCATCAGAAGAGTCACCTTCCCTGGATAACCCATGCTGGACGTCTTCACCGTAGCGCTGGCTACATGCAATGTACATGCAAGTGGGCTGGTGATCCCTGGTTTTCTCCAGTGTGAGGAGATTGAGCAGTCTTCTGGGAATCCAAGCATGTGGGTTTGAACCACATCAGGCCAAAGAAGGGGATTAAACCCATGTTCTCTATACTGTGACACTACGCTACACTATTTAAAGAGGTGCTTTGAAACCCTGCCTGACATAGGCTCTGCCTTGCAGGCCATAAAAAAAGATACCTAAGCTTGCAAAAGGAGAGGAATTCAAGGCACACCCTTCTCTCAGTGTTTCTCTTGGCCAGTTTCAACAGCTCCCAACTCAGCCTCAGTGTCTGCTCCAAATTCCTTTCTGAGGCATCTCATTCTCCCAGGGCACGGACCTCAGGCACCAAACCCTCTCTGGATGCCAGGCATTTAGTGAGAGAAGCAGTGATCCTTAGTGTCACTGAGCCCAAATCCCTTCACACATTTAATGCCAAGCATGTGCTAATCTGCTGCTGCAGAAAACATCCCTGTTCACTCAGTGACAAAGTGGCCACAACCTGTACACAGCATTGAGGATTTCATCAGAAAAACAAGTGAGAGAAGTGAGCGCACCATTAAAAAAGGATATGGTGTTCAGCCAGAAAATAATGTGAACAGTGTAGATGTATACTGCTGGGTTAAGGAAGCAAACGAAGTTAGAGTAGTTGTGCCTTAAAAAGCATGTGATGTGCAGATTCCAAACTGCGGTCTCTGGTGACTGTGAAACAATTTCAGAGAATGCTGCTTTCGCAAAAACATTATATGGGAGAGGAAAAGAGGAAAGAATTCAATCTTAGTGCTGTGTGGTGTTGATTCTCCCTTGCAGACTTTATCGCTGAGCACTGAGAGTGCAGTATTTATACCAAATGCTTCACTGTCACGAAAAACAGGAGGAGTTGTGATTGAAATAGTGCATGGTTACACTGCCAGGTTGTATTGTTTTTGTTACAGTGTAAATTACAGCTGGCTATCGTTCACTGTTTTTGCCTTATTTACATTACAAAATGTTATCACTTTAATTAAATACATACGTGTTTTTAAAACTATCACCATCATGTGGTTCACCTGTGCTGATGCTGAGGTTGCTTATGTTTGTGTGTTTTCACCTTAGCAAAGGAAATAACTACAGTACTGCAGGTAGTAGTAGAGCCCTACAGTTACAAGCTCACTAAGCCCTTTCCAAGTAGCAGTATCTTGGTATCAAAATAACACTGAAGAATGATGGGTGAATTGACTGTAGAGGAAGAATTTCAGGTAGAAACCAGGCCAGACTCCCAGGCATAAAAGAGACACCAGAATGCCCAGTCACACCCCAAAGCCTGAACAACATTCAGCCCCCATCTGTGCTCCATGTGGTGTAGAAGGCACAGCCAGGTGTCCTGGAGCTCTTCACCTCCGCATGTCCTACAGTCCCCTTCTCTGGGTTTGAGATCAGCCTGACAAACTGAGTGGAACCGCAAGGGAGATCAGCCTTTGGCTTCTCCCCCACGTGTGGGGTTAGGCTGGAACCAGCCTCAGCTCTTCCCTTAGCCTACATGTTCCAGCACAGAATGCTTTCTTGGAGCAGCGGGGGCCTGGCCCTGCACCTGCAATGTTTGGGAAGCTCAATTCTTTTGGCATTCAATGGTTTGACTCTTGAATAAACCTCTTTCTGTATCTATGTTATTGCTGAGAAAACCAAACATATTTTTCTCTTCCAGCTTTACAGTATACCCGAGAACCAAATAAACACACAGACTGAGTCTCCTTAGATTCCTATCTTCACATTATTATTGTGTTCAGTGAGTTTGTGGTTTGATATACTGATAGTCAAATGAAAAGATTACTGTCATTACTGGTAATTTACAGCTTCTATGTTTGATCTGTCATGTTCTTCCAAAGGTTAAACATGGTCTGTTAGTTGTACATTTACCTGAAAATTTTTGGGTTCAGAGAGGGGAGGAGCTGCTGTTTTCCTTTACATTCCTGTCTTGCCCTCCCAGCCCTTACTGCTGTGGGATGGCAATTTCTCTCCTCGTAAGGGTGTTACCCCTAATTAGAATAGCTGGAGGCATTTTAGAAAGTAATCTTACAGCCATGAGAAATAATTATATTTCTTAGATGTGTGTCTCAGTTTTCTTCCAAGCTGCATAACATGGACAGGAGCTCCACAGGCAAAGATAGGAAAGATTTCACTAGCAGGCCACAATATTTAGGCATCTCCTTTTGCAGAGAGCTGAGTTGACCATGTGGTGTTTGGTTCGCGTGGACTAGGACTTCCTTTGAAAATATACTGCATGCCTAATTTGTTGTTTTTTAATTAAAAGGTTTTTTTTTTTTTCATTTTGCTGTAAATTTAGCAACAACTGGCATAATAAGTAACATAAGGTTCACCCAAGTCTTATTTTGGCTTTTTTTTTTAAGTAATTCATTCAAGTATTTACAGTAGTAATATTCAAAAAAGAAATATAAACAGTAGTTTTAGAAATGTTTTTAGTTTTAGGTGGGAAGAATGAATTCCGACGCTCAGAAGTGTTTACAAATACTGCTCGCCAAAACCAAGCCATTTTAAAGGCTTGGATTATTGATAGATTAAATGGCAATACTGGGCTTTGAGGAAGAGTTGTTTTTTGTACAGCTAAGAATTCATAGTATAAAAGCTGGGAAGGTACAGACAGTATGTTAATTCAACAGTGCTCCCCTCAGCCCTATTATGATGCTCATTATGTAGTGAGGTTGAGGAGGTCTAGCCTAGTCTTCCAGTTGCTACTAATTCCAAAAAAGCTGCCTGTTGCCTGCCTGATTATTCACCCAATGTACCAAAATGACAGCATAGCAAGAAGCTGTTGTGTGAGGTCTGAGAGGAGCACGTGGGGTGTGGAGGGAGTCAGCTCATTTCCGCCCAATGAACAAATGGCCCACACAATCAGCACAAAACGTTATCTGTTTTACTTTGTGGAAGTGGTCATTCATTGAAGTGTTAGAAACAATAAGCTGGCAAGCATCTGTTAGGACTTCGTGTAAGCGCCAAACCACATTTCCCTTGAGCTAATGTTTTTAAGAACTCTTAAAATAATAAAAATAAAATTAGTGTAGGGACAGTACTTAAAACAAGAGCCCCAACTCGCTCAAGAGCTCTGATTTATGATGGAAGTGGGAGGAACAGGGATAGAAAACATTGTTCAGATTCATGCTTAATCAGACGGAGTGCTTTTAATTAGCCAGAGAGGAAGATTGTGAATATTTCTATTTAAGTAAGTGTTACTGCTTAGAGAAATGCTTTCATCATCAGAAAATGATGGGCTCACTTGGCATAAATGAAGAACTCATTATTGCTGTCTTTTAACATACCATGTCTTTTAACATTGCATATTCTAAGTAATAACAGAGAAGATGAGGCACCTGATAACTTTAAGCTTTTTCCTTTCTCTTTCTGCCTTTTTTTTAAAGCCTGGATAATAACTGAAGTATAATTAGAGAACTTTCCTAAGATCTGGGTCTGTTTAATTGATTTAAGCATGAAGATTCATTTCGGTTGTTGGTGTTTTAAATCACATGAACACATTTGTCTTACTCCATTATTTTTAAGCTGCTCATAAAAGGATATTAGAAATATAATCAACACAGGACTGAAGTACCAATGTGGCATTGACATCATTAAATATTAAAGTTCTGGATATTGCTGTATTATGTTTTGACTTTAATGCCATAGTACTGGGTATATTTATGTAGGTATATTTAGAATCTGTTACAATGTTTCCATATTTCCCTGGACAAAATATTTTGTATGGACCCAAAATATTTTCTTGTTTTCTAATTTATTCTGCTGAGTTTGTTGTTTTTGTTGGAGACTTTTTCTCTTTTTCTCTTTTTTTTTTTTAATTTTGCTTTTTATTCTATTAATTTGAATCCAAAGAAATATTTTTTTTCTGACATTTTTGGAGGACTTTAAATATTGGGTTATCATGTATTCTTATATATCATGTATTCTTACTTTCTGTTAAGTAGAAGTGCATATTACCAACATGGCCGTAAGTGCAGCAGATACAGCGCAGCAGTGGCTACTAACCATGGCCACAGTCTATCCAGTTGTATATTCAATAACACTTACCTGTTTCATCCCAGGCCAAATTGTCTTGAATAGCTTTACGTTTCCACTATTTGCACATCCATGGAAGTAACTTGTTGGCCTTGTTTGTGTGAAGGTGGTCTCCCCCACCAAAGACAGAAACAGATCCTGTGGCCAGTGGGTATAAGACTGAGGAGGTGGATTCATGATGGATTTAAGCCTGTTTAAATCCCTGGGGCCACTAAAGGAGTTTGTGCCTCCATATGCTTTATCCTTCAGCCATTCTTTGCTGCCTCTCTCAGTGTCAGCACGGGGCTCATCAGTTCGGGGAGCTGCTTCAGCTGAAGAAAGTCTTTTTTTTTTTTCTGATCAGATTACATTTCAGACCAGTGGCCCAGCTGCCCAAGCGCTGATGCCAGCACAAACAAGAGAGCTGGAGCACACAGCCATGAACAACAAGGACAGGACTGCTGCACTCAGTAGCAGTAAATAAGGTTAAGTTACTCCCGAAACTGCAGCCTGAGTATGAGACAAAGCCAAGGTTTTAGAATTATTTTTTCAAATCCTTAAATCTGTGACTTATCCTAAGTGAACAGAATTGGGTGAGATTTGTTGATTGTTTCTCTTTTATTTCAACTGAAAATATTTTTTCTGTAAAACAGGTAGTTTCACTGGAAAATACACGTGTTCTGATTTCTTTCCCATAATGAGTTAAGTTAATCCTCTGAAAATGTATTAACATAGTGTTAGAGAAGGGTTCCAGTTTCTCATTGTAAAATATTTTCTCAGGTCATTGTTCTGTCTTCTCCCCTCCCTTCCCCCCAATTAAAAAAAAAAAAAAAGAAGAAGAAGAAGCTTCATGTCATTCTACAGCTGGAGAAATGAGATGTAGTGAGATTAATTGGCTCTGGTGTCCTGTTTGATGACCCAGGATCCTGTGAGAGCCAGGAGCTGAATGCAGGTCCCTTGAATTTCAATCCAGACTGGTACAAATAGAGCTAGGGATGGCAAAGCCATACTACGTTCTTTGAATAGGTTACCCCCAACAAAATTGTTATGAGTGAAACTTCAGCCCATCTTTTCCCCTGAATTGTCATGTAAGTCTTTTACATCCACAGTTCTCCCCCATTGCTCTGTTTCCACAGAGACGGATGCTGCTCTGTTTGGAGTTGACCACCAGAGTTTGTTATGCAGCAGTGCTCCTGGGCAGCATACCCACTTCTGGTCAGTTTCCCTGACTTGGGAGAATTATGGCCTGTGTTAGAAAAATCAATTAATAATTTGAGAGGAAATTTCAAATTTCAATGTTATCCACAGTGAGGAGAATTAAATTAACTCATTTAATGTCAGGTCTTCCATTAATTACAGAATTAGCCTCCTGGCATGTGAGAATAATTTAATATAGGTATACATTTATGGTCCAGAAAACATTTTGACCTTTTGCTGGCCCTAGTGGGGCCTTTGGCCTTCGGATTTGATCCTCTCCTTCTGGGTAGGATGTGAGCTGCAAGACAGAGCCTACTAGAAGCAAGAAGGAGTGTCTGAGAGTATTGCAATTACAAGAGATTAAAGGGAAAATGCAGCAACTGGGGGGATTAAGCAAGTCACTCTGTCAGGGCTTGTGTCTGTTCAGCCTAGTCAGAGAAAATATGGAATCCTGCTCTTTACTGGAGAGTTATCTCCTGTTTCTTTCTTTCTTTCTTTCTGTCTCCCTTTGGTTTCTCTGAGAATAAGGTAGACTTGAGTTTTGTAGGCCTTCAGCTGTGTCATGGATGTACAGCATACACCAGGCAAAGCCTCTGTCCTATGGACAAAATGATGCCTGTGTGGGGTCACTGTGGCTGACATGCATGGCCTGCCAGACAATCTGGCTCTTGCACTGATGTTGAATGTCATTAATGGAGGTACAGGGATAGAGTTAATACAAGTTGACCTTGTACACATAGTTGACAAGTACACCTAGAATTGTTTCTTTAACTGATAGATGCTTATCTTACATACACAACACTGACATATAAAACTCCCATATTCGTGTAGGTAGAACAGACGTGCATAGTTACCCACTAGAGCGGTTGTGCCTCATACCAACTGAGTGGCCACTTCTGAGCTCATGTTCTCCTCAATTACCTCTTCTTCATATGAATCCACAGACAGTAAGACTCAACAGTAGAATTTACTTCACATGAACAATATCGAAATAGCTTGACATGTAGCATGAGGGTATTGTGCCTTTTAAGTACAAATTGCTTTGATCTATAAAAAAAGCATTTTGATTTTCCAAGATGTTGCAATAGGGTCTTTTTTCCTTCAATTGCACCACATTTGGAGAATAAAAAAATATAGGTATTTCTCTGAAGTGTTACAGAGCTTCTACAGAATTCAAATCTGATCAGCTGCCTTTCTGAGCAGGCCTTGTAATGCTTCATCTGCCAGACTGGAGTGAACTCGGGAAGTGTTTCCTGAGTTGGGTGCTGCTGTTTCTGGAGTCTGGCTCTGAAGATCAGAATAAAACATATGCATTTGGGTTAGTAATTAAGCTGTTATTAAAAAGCTTTCTTGAATCGTGACCTAATAGTCTAATTTTAGAACTGCTGGGCAACCACACCTTGGCCTTAAAGGCATTTGCAAAGTCTTCACATAAGAATGTCTAACATATCATAGTTACTCAAAAGCCCAGGCCTCTTAAATGGGTGATCAGTTTGATACTTTAAGCCTGAACCTGCATCTTAAGTACAGCTTTTATATTTATTAACATTCTTGAAGTGTGTTTGGGAAATATGAAAATTTTCCTTTTGCCTGTTGCTGTTTTTTTTACAGCAGCCAGGAATTATGTAACCAAAAACTGAGTCTTCTGCCTGTCCTTACTGTGGGATTCATGTTTTAGGAGGGAGTTTCCTCATCAGAATTTGTTTGTACCAATGATGATATAACAAAGTGTCGTACAACTGTTCCAGTTCAACTAGATTGGACTCACTTAATGGTATTAAGTTTTTGCCCATCATTTCTCAAGGAAAATATATCAACATCTTCCTTTGCTCCAGTGCAGAAGCTGATTGAATTACATGATGCTTGGGTTTATTCCTGGAATTTTTAACATGTGAAATTTCTGTATTCAAAATAAGTAGGACATGTACGCTGTTGAGATAAAATACTTAGCTGAAGAGGTTTGAGTTTGAAATCAATTGAAGATACTTGTTTGGGTTGCTGGGTTTTTTTGGCTTATATTAAACTGTCAGAAGCTTGAAAATAACATATATTTTCATGCTGTTTTTTTCCTTTTGCATTCCAGAAACCCTTCTCCCCTTCTAGCACTTCCCTCTAAAGACATGTAAATTTGCACAGCTTTCCTATTTCCTCTTGTTCTTAACATTATCATCAGTTGTGACATCACGTTCTAGGAAGATAAATGATTGAGCTATGCCCCCTCTGCTGGCAAATGTGTTTTCATGTCCAAATATACAAAATGCAAAATCGTATTCGTAAAGAGTTTAACTTTTATTGAAATGAGTACAAAGCTCCTTCCAATTTTGTTAAAAGCAAGTCTGGGGCAAGTAGTGCATGTTCTGAATTTCTAAGGGGAAAAAAATCTTAATCCCAGAGTATGCTTCAAACACAAAACTGTTTACCAGGATCCTATGCTGCCAGCTTGCATGTATTCAGCAGGAATAATCTTCTACCTATTGCTGGCATCATCAGGCCTTGGAAGAGAAATTTTGCAACTATTTTGTATCACCATAGTTCCCATATTTCATATTTCAGTCTGTAACACAAGAGGAAGGGCTGGAGAACTTCTACCTAACATAATTCTTTCCCCTTTTGCATGCCTTTATTTTTCCTTCAGATCCAGGCAGAAAGTTCTAGAAATTGCCCACTGGTGCAATAATTTCCAAAGCATGTCTGAACAAGTCATTATCAGTATGGATAGAATTTGAGTCCACACTTTCATAGAACGAAGAAATGAGTTGAACTTAAGTGTTCAAATGGTACTTGATTAAAGGTTTCTCATATTCAGTGTTTCATTTCTTTGTGCTTCTATTGTTAGATATCCAATAGACTGTATGAGCACACTCATCAGTTGGTATCAGCACAGGGAAAAAAAATTCAAACTCTTTCTAGAACTCGTATTTCAGAGGATGAATGTCCAAATAGCATGAAGGAAGTTCAGAGTATGATGACTTTTACACAGCAACGTATCAGTAGCATGAAACTGGTAGGATTTATAGTGTATTTCAATGTCAAGTTCTTGGATGTTTGCTTTGATACACTTCATCATTTCAGAGATAAAATCAGAAATCTTATTTAAGCACAATATAATTGGAATATATATAACATAATTCCACAAGAGGATAGTGGTTTAAAAGCAGAACATATTTGAGAAGTCAAGAATTTGGCAGTGTTCCTTTCACAGTTAGAGCGATGACACATACGCAGAAGAATCATGAAACTGCAAAGTCAGCATTAATCAAATCTAACTGCATTTCCCGATTTGATATGGCTTTGTGGACATGTGACAAACTTACTATATTTCTAATACATGTTTTTTGTGCTCTGTAGATCGAATGTTTCAAATATACTGCATTCCTCATCAACATTATATTTCATTTGCCAACTGGAAATTTACTTTGACTTTGTATGTTAGAAAAGAGAAATGACTATGAGCTGTTTTTTGGCACATTACCATAGTGAACAAGTTCAGTAAGGAAGAAGCATGACCCGAGTCATTTCTTGCTCCACAGAGTTATTAAGTAAGGACAAGAAGATTGTATTTGTCAAGTCCTCTGTGTATGTGACAAATGCTGAATGCATTAAGTCAGCAAATAACACACAACAAATAGGTAATTCTAGCTGCTGATGCATAGGTCATATGTTTGCTTGTCAGCAAACAGAAACCACTGAAGAGGTAATGAGAAATCTTGAATAAGAAACAGGTGCGTCTTCTCTTACAGCCTTTTATTTTTGCTTAAAAGAATTGCTGTCAAAACATTTGCTTGGTGGCCAGTCCTGCTCACTCTAGAGATTTCACTGATGTACTGGAGCCAATTGGCCTTTGATAATACTTGTTGAAAAAAACTCATCAGGATGCAGGAAACCAAGTGATCTCAAAATGAGTCTGAGGTTACATTTCTTCTGAAGAACTCATGCATACAGAAAGTACAAAATTGTACTGTTTCTACAAACAACACACGCAAGAAGCTATCTTTCCACAGCCACAGACCTGACATATTTCCCTCACTATCAGTGCATGTGGATGCCATCTGATATACAACAGTACAGTTGTATTTCTCAAATGGCCAGTTTTGATGTGGGAGAGTTTCCAGTGTTTTGAACAGTACACTGAAAAATTTTAAAGGATTTTCTTCAATGTGCATACCTTTAAGAAATTTAACATAACTTTTCAAAATGGTAAATTCTGTCTAGTCCAATCATCCACACATAGATCTTGCCAACATGCATACTCAGGTAAGAATGAATGAACAGGATACTGCAAAATTGTGTTCAGCCTAGTGAAGAAACACCTTATTTCCAATTCACATACCTTCTGTCAGAAGTTATTCTTGATGAATGTGAAAATACATTACTGCCAGGACAAATTCACCCTTTCCCATATGTTTAGACATAGAATTCTCTTTAGATGCTTCTGTGCCAATACAGTGCTATATTACAAATTTCAGTGGTGTTTTCTGGATAGAAAACCATTTGGGAAGCTGAATGAAACCTCCAGGCCGTAAACACATTTTCAAGGGATCATCTCCTCATAATGTTTTCATATGACTTTGCCAACAATTTTAGAAGTCCTTCCTCATTATACTTTAGTTCTGCTGTGTCCAGAGCTACAGAAGAGCAATGCTGATAGCATTCAGTGGTCACCATTTTCACCTATGTCAGGCAATTAGACCAGAATCAACATTGCACCCCTGTGGCAACCTATTGTTTAAATAAGGCTTTTTTCCTCTTTGAGGAAACTTTGAGAAACCCAAATAATCCTCAAGATAGGTGTACTTTGTCCTTGTGAGAAATAGGATAAATGGTGCCAAGTGTCGCCTGAGCTGAACAAATCAGAGCACAATCCATTTCTTCCCTTTTTATGAAGTTAGACGTATCTTTTCTTTTGATTTCTGCAGATTTGCAAAGTGCAGACCTGAGCTGTTTGCTGAGACATAGATAAGTGAGTCACCTGACTTCGAGCAGCTGTGCCTTTCTCCTCATCTTGTGATGAAACACTCTTTCATTTCTAAATTTGAATAATATTTGGAGATGCAGGGATTTTACCTACCACTTTTAATTCCCTTCCATTCTGTTACTTTGTCTAAGGGAGGATGCCTTTCATAAAGTTTTCTCTAAGGGGAAAATGTCTTTTGCATTAAACCTGTGAGAAATTGTTTTATTCTTGTTTTTGTGGTAATGTGTGTGTGCTCCATTAGGCCAGTTGACATACTGATAATATTGGTCTTGGTGCCCATAAAGACTTTGGTGTAATTATCTTTAGACCTATATTTACATTTTTACTCCACTGTGATTTTACACAATCCACTTTCTTGATTTCAAAAGAGTATTTCCATAGTCTTTTGTTTTCCTAATAATCTTAGCGTGCCAAAGTACTAGCTAAAGTAAGCTAGTGCCACTCCACTGAAGTCAGTGAATTGCGTCATGACAATGCTGGGACCATTACTGTGATTTATGAGAAGTTTTTTACATACTTGTGTATTGGAAGCAGGTTTTTTTTCATTCTGCTTCAAGCAGCTCTACTAGGAATGCATAAACTCTTGAAAGAGTGTATATTCTGATAAGAACACACTGGGGAACGTGAAGAGGGGTAGGTGTTTATACTAGTGAAAATGAAATTTTGGAAATGCCCATAGAGTCTCATGTACTATGATTGTCTGATTTATTTCTGAATATAGTGACAGTATATGCAGTATGTGCTGCTTTATTTAAATGAGAAGAGCAGAGTATATCACAGCCTATTTGAAAGATAAACTCAGAATTTCTTTTTTGTTTGAGACTAGCAATGAAGCTCACCTCTATCAACACCCAGCGGTTTTCTGTTAGCGTGGGCTCTCACTTCCTATTGAGTTTTTCCTGGAGCACATTAAATTCATGCAGAACTCCTTTCACTGTCCCTTGAAAAGACAGCCTCAGTGACATTTTGGCATTGTCATTCTGCCTAGCCTGCAGACCACTGTGTAGCCTACAAAATGATACGTAACCCCTTCTTTGTTGGCTGAACCTCTGGTCTGCGCCTTCTTGCAGAAGAAACATGTAAGTGAAAACACCATTTCTAAACAGTCAGATATCATCTTCTATTCAAAATCAGTTTTTTCCTTAATTCTGTTATTTTGAATTCATATATCACCATCTGTTCTGAAGAAAAAGAAAATGTTGTTTTTAAATATGTGTGTCTTTCATTTATTTTTTTTACTCTGGTTGCATTCATGTGGTTACAGCAGACAAGCGTGATCCCTGCGATAAAGGATACGTCATTCCAAGCTCTGTTATTAAGGGAACATATTCTGTGCAACAGTTTTCATATCTCTAACATAGGGACAAAAAAATCACAGAGCTGCAGAATCCTCCTATGTGAGATGTTATATTATTCATTAAGGGAAAATTGCCAATTAAAGCATATTACAAATGGTTCCACTCTAAGTAATGTTTATTCTACCCAATGACAGAGATTTTGGTCGCCCAGCTTAGGTAAATAGATTCCTTATAATCAGTGAACATGGGCTGAAGTATTCTGCTCATTAGAGGTACCGCAGTCTGTTTTCTCATTTTTCTCTCCCTGCAGGATATACTGCAATGAGGCCAAACCTGTTTCTGTAGCTAAAAGTGTATTGCAGTGGCCAGCCACTTGCACACTGAAGCACTGCGGTGAAGCAGTTAGATCCCTTCACCCCATCTCTCAAATGTGTTTCCCATGTGGTGTGGCAGATGTAGATGTTTGGCACAGAACGTCCTGTTTGTGAACTCCTGCTGAACAGATGAAACCTGTGTGGCTTTCTTGCTGCACTGATAACAAGCCTTGTGCTCTCTGCCTGCTATGGGTACTAATCTCGTATTGCATACCCACAAAAACCAATGACAAAACCCCCTGAAAATCCCACACTAATATCTTAGGATTTGTTCTGAAACATTCCATCCTTGGGTAGCTGAGTTTATTCATTGCCCGACAGAACAAAATAGGCCTTTTTCATTAGTGCCTCCTGGTAGTGTACTGCTGAAAAATAATTCTATGAGATAATATATTTCAGTTCCTGAAATTGGACTTGCCACTTTGCTGTCAAAACCAGCAAGCTGCAGCCTGGAAGTGAAAATGAGCCTGGTTGTGAAAAGCTTGTGTCCTTAAGTAGCTTTATGGGCACAAAGCATTGTCATTAGCATTGGTATGTATTTTCGGTGCTAGGTCCTGACGTTCTGTAAGATCTGACAATAATTAATGACTCCTCTTTATAGTACTGTGAATATTTTCATTGACGTCACCCAGGAGAAAGTATTTGCAGCAACATGTTATTAAGGTTTACCCGCTGTAGAGCATTGCCTGCAGGCCATGTATGTGCGGCTGAGAGAGACAGCTTCATAGCGTCATTCTCTAACCCCTGGAGGCCAAGTCTTCTCCTTGGCGGTGCTGGGAAGCCCACGGGAAAGAGCTGGGTGTTGCTCTGAACCTTGCTCTTTTTTCTTCAGCATGTCTCTGTAAGTAATGCTGCGGAATGAATGAAGAGCTCCCTGACCGTGAGATGTCAAAGTGTTTGAAAATCTGTTCAGCATGGAACACTGATCTCCATTTAGGGGCTTCTGGTTGTGGTTCAGTCTCTGATGAGGTAGTCTGGCAAGAAATGTCTTAAAGAAGCAAAGTCTTTTGCTAAAAAAAGTAAAGATTAAAAAAGTAATTTGGGATTTATATTTGCATCTGTTTTTTCGGGGTTTTTTTTACGTTTACTCTTAGGTATCTATGCAGTGTATCAGAAACTCCCCTGAAAAACAATATTATCAGTCCTGTAAATACCTCTTCTAAAATTTGCCAGTCGTTTTAAATCCCAGAATGATAAATTAGTAGGGAATATTATAGTGAGTTCCACCGCAGCCGCCTGAGCATGCAGTAAGAGTTACAAGGCCACTTCTCTTCCTGATGTGATTTCAGGGGTAATAAGTTAAAGTGTCAGCCGAAGCCCCAAACCACTTGAATTTTATTTGATTCATTAGTAGTATATTAAACTAAGAAATGTATTTTGGTATTGAAATGTACACTGGATAGCTATAACAAGTATGCCAATGCCGTATGTAAAGAATAACTGTAATGTTTTATAGCCCACAAATGAAAAATAGTTGTGGCTATTATATAGAAGCATGAAAAGGGATGAAAAAAGTCACAGCCTTCTTGGTCAAGAGATATGCCAATAGAAAAAAAAATTAATTAGCATTGTTGCCTAAATTGATAAACCATACATTGAAATTCTATTTGTGGCAGTGTCATCTAACTTGATCTGTCCCATCGTTCTTTGGCAATACATGAAAGCTCAGGCATAAAACTATTTATGCAATGAGATATAAAATTAGACAAATTCTCCAGCAGCAGTAGCTGTTGATGTTGCTAATACTAATTCATTCTCAAAAAATACATATATTTTTAAACCACTGTTACTTCCTGCTGTTTGTTCTGGTTTATTTACCACAAAAACCTCTGGACAGTGGCAGACAGATTTTGAAAGACATGATGTGTATAATTTCTGTCTGTAAATATTATGATTCTGTATTTAAATGAAGTATTTGCGGTCACATCCAAGGAGGTAGCTGGTCATCCGCGTTTGTGAACACCCCTTATTCACACAACCATATTTTTGAGAAAGACAAATTTAGTTCACCTGCCAGTTTACCTCAGCTTTCTGATTCTCATCAAAAAGGGTATTTTTTTGCTCAGGACTTTTTAGGAAGAAGTGGCTGATGAGCAGGGTGGGTTTCTGAAAGGCTGTGGGATTTATATGCATTGTTTCTTTTGGCGCACTTTCTTCAGTGGTACTGCAGGAAGCCAGAGCACTGGGGTTGTTAAATTGGCAAGTTAAAAGTAACACACACTACAGTAAATAAAAGAAGCCAGACTTCTTTTTCTTCTAATTTATTCTTCTCATTTCCCGTGCTACTCAGTGTAACTTTTTACCTCTGCAGAGAAAATTCTGTAGTGTTGTGATTTTTTTAAAACTTTGACAAGATTTGAGTCCCAAAGTCACCGATAATCACTACTATTGAAGAGTTGAATAGAAGCATAAAAATCTAAGTGAAGATAGGAATATTCTTTAAATAGAGAAAAGTCACTTTCAGTACTGACTGCACCCACATTGGTGGACTCACTGCTTGGTGAATGCCTGCAGGCAGCCCCAGCCAAGGCTTGCTGGGCATTGGCATTGCTGGGGAGCACATGTGGGGACACCCCCATGCCCCATACCTTCCTGTGCCTCTTCCTTCACTTTCCCTATGATCACTGAAAGGTCAGATTTGTCCCTTAACTATAGGCAAAGCTTTCTTGGAGAGTATATGAGAGAAAGTGCTAAAGAAGTACTCTGCAGTTTTGACAGCATGGTTACCTACTTGCACCTTTATCTCACTGAGACTAATCTCAGATATTTGGAGACCTGGCTATCCAAAGTGTTGGCTGGGGGCCTGTGTAAGAGAAACTTTTCATCTAGCTGCTTCGTGGATGTATTGCTCTACCTTAGCTTCACAATCAACAGACCTGGACAGATCTGGATATCTATTAGACCAGGAATCCTGTGCGGAAGGAAAACATGGAGTGTAACAGAAGGGAGAAGTTGAAAAGGCTTTGCAGGTTTCATGGATTATAGAATCACAGAATGGCTTAGATTGGAAGAGACCTTAAAGAGTTCTATTCCCCCTGCCATAGGCAGAGCTGCCCCCCACCAGCTCAGGCTGCCCAGGGCCCATCCAACCTGGCCTTGACAACCTCCAGAAATGGGGCTTTGGTGGTTTTCTTTTTATGACCCGAGAGTACAGTTTTAGGATACATTTCCTAACGTGGTAAACTGAAAATAATTTAAAGTAGATCAGCCTGAATTTGCATATACAGTTGCACACCCAAGACTTCTTTTACAAGACTCACTACAGTGGGGGATTTTAAAACTGAAAGCACCACAGCCTGGTGGCTGAGCATGCCTGGTGTGGCCTTCAGCGGTGTGCTTGAAAGGAACATGTAAACCACATGAGTGCTCTTAGGTAAAAGGAGGGAAGCACTAAGCCTGATGCATCCTGTCAGGGAAACAGTGCTTCATGTGCTGAACACTGCTGAGGTGGCTGTTTCCTTGTGTACAGCCTATCTTGAGGTAATTCAGGATCAGCTTTGTGCGGAGCCTGTGATATCTCTGCTGCACAAGTGTCAGTTGACACCAGCCTTAGGAAAATCCTCTGCCCTGATATTCTGCTGTCATTTTTGCTACACTTCGTAGGGATGTCTATTAGCACGGCTGAGTGTGTTGAGGTAGGTGGGTGGCTGTTCTCAGAGCACAGCTCCAGCCCCACATGTGCTGTACATTTGGCTTTAAATATGGCATGGATGTGTTTTGAAGGAACTGCACTAACTTGATAGTGCTGCCTGGGGGAGAAAGACATGCTTCCATGCAAAGATTGTCGTGGGCCGTGGTGCAACAGCTGGAAGTGGCTGGCCTTATTAAGTGAAGTTCCTGGAGGTGTTTGCATGTCTATGCAGCTGTAAAATAGCTTTTCTGCGGTCCTCTTTTTTCTCCCTCTTTCTCTCAGTTTGATGTTTCAAGCTGAATTATGTATTGGTGTATGTGAGCTTCTGTCTCGAAGAAGATTAAGAGCAAGAACTAAATCCCATTTGTGTTACTCATGTGGTTAGCTCTGCTGCTTTTACTGTGTCTACTTGAACAAATAAAATAAAAACTGATTTAATTCCAAATCCTTTTACTGACTGGCAGGGAAGTGTACTCATTGACCATAATAATATCTTAGCTGAGTACTACATGCCGTCTCTAAATGATACACATTTTTTAGTCATTAAGTCACATTAAGCAGTACTAAGTTTTGCCCTCAGTATAAGTAGTCTCTTGCAGCCGCATCTGTCTCTTCAGCATGCAGAGAACGTGAAGGGAAAATTGTGTTTTACACCATTATCTGAGAAATTGCGAAGCGATGAGAAAACGATTACTATTAATAAACAAAATTTTCTTCAAAAGGCTGTGCATACAGTTGTGAAGAAACATCTGCTCTCCCTTCCAGAATGTACAATTGACAAGTACATTAATTTTGAAAAAGGATTATTTTGAAAGCATCGAAACCAGCATAAGTGCAGAAACGTATGACAAGAATACATGGGCACGGCATTGTAATTCGATATGATCTGACAGGAATACTTTTTCCTCTTAATACGGAAAGTGGTGTATTTAAGTCTCTCTCAGACAGCAAGATTTCTGCTAAATTGTCACTAACGGTGCAGGTAAACCATTGCTGATTTTGATCACATCCAGGTTATTTAAACAGGCTTTAAATATTCAAAGGCTTTAAATGTCTCTGCCATGCCTTTCCTCTGTGTTAGAAAAAAGCAAGACCTCTTTCTATTTAAATGATTACACCCAGCGCAATGTTTGTGGACCGACCATTACAGGGAGTTATACAGTTTTGTTTCCACTTAACCCACAAATCACCAGCAAAGACAGGCAGCTGTACGGCACGCTTTCTCATGGCATTCTGTGTGCCTCTGCAAGGAGAATGCACATGGAGACAAAGAGCATTTCTTCCTCCATCCAAGCAGAGCTGCCAGCAGCATTGCAGCCAGCAGTGATATTCTTATGACCTGGGACATTTGTCCACTGAGAAATGGATTTATTAAAAAACTCCTCATTAGACACAGATCACCAAAGAGCCTCCAAGCACAAATGACTTGGACAGAAGCCATCTAGTCTAGCATTGAACCAGAGACCACAAGATGGACATTTCTGTAGCTTGTAGCCGTTTACTCCAGTCATACTTGCCCTTCTGTGGATACCACAAAGAGGAGGAAACAACTTCTGCGTGAATCCCTACTCTTTGCTAGTGAATAATCCCTTTCCTTCATTACCCCATGTTACACTCCTATCCATCCTGCATTCTCTACAGCGTCCCCCCATTTTGTACACGTAATTTCAGTTTTGCTTAGCCAGTCTTCCTGAAAGCAGTAATTTGGATAGAACCTGAGTGTAACAGGACATTATATATCCCATAATGTGGTTGTGGCATGTAGCAATTAATCATTTATAGAAATGTATCCGTGTTATTCTGAGTGCAGAGTTCAGTAATTGCAGTCATCTGCTGTTTGCTTTGAATATACTATGATTAAACAAGCTCGATTAGGACAATAAAGATAAGCAACATGATAAAAATAAGTAACGTAACTCTGCCGTTCACAGGTTAAGCTTCATGTCTTTTTCCAGTTTAAAATTTCAGAATGACTGGTTTTCTGTTGTGTGGTTCTTCTCGTGGTGCTAGTTCTGACTCACACCATCTTTTGTCACTTACTGCAACGAATGCACGCCACCAGTAATATTATGAACAAATAAACAGTGATGAGAGACAGTACCACCAGCAGCTGGAGCAGGGAGATGAGCTGGAACTGAAAATAGGAAGGAAAAAAACAATAATGTAATTTTTATCATGCAAAAAACATCTGTGTGAATAAGGATTCCGAATTGTTGTTCCCAAGGAAATTATGAGGAGGGCTGCTCTGAAAGTAACGCCTCCTATTTCATTATGTTAGTTCACAACATCAGAGGCAGATGTTGGTGGTATGACAGAAGAGGTTGAACCGTCCCACCAGTATTCCATTACACTTTGGTGCCATGTGACAGATGGCAGCAGAGGGGTACTCTGACAGAACGGTGTCTGCTGTGAAGGTGTATATGAAGCAAAAGTGTGTAACTGAATTTCTTCATGCAGAAAACATGGTGCCCATTGACATTCATCTGTGCTTGCTGAATATTTATGCAGACCAAACAGTGGATGTGAGCACAGTGGGGCAGTGAGTGGTGCATTTCAGCAGTGGTGATGGCAACAGTAGGTCACCTCTGCTGGTGCAGATTTTCATGAGTACAGGCTGGTGAAAATGCCTGGCTATTAGTGGTGAGTATGCTGAAAAATAGTGTTTTGTAGCTGAGAGTTTGCTCTATCAAATAGCGTTATTGTGCTCTTTGTATCTGTTGTAGTTCCCATGAAAATAAATGGGAGGTATTACTTTTGGAGCAACCTATATATAATGGCAATTTCAGCTATTGTTGGTATTATATCTTGATATAGAAAATCTACATTGCAGTTATCAAAAATAAAAGTAAAAACAGCTCCCTTTTAGTTTAGAAGTTTAATTCTTATGTGAGAGGAGTTAATTACAGCTTACCTGCTAGAATGCTGCCTGTCCTGTACTAATAAGAAATGTTGATTATTCATTAGATAATGTATCACTTCTAGAGCAGATCATGTGTGACTGATCCCATGAACTCCCGCTCTATGACAAAGGCTGCTTTTGCAAACAGGTCCCTGACTTCATCTGGGTGTGTCCTACAGCTGGGAACCTGTTCCTGCAAGCCATACACTTTCCAGCACCAGGTCTGCTTTCTATCCTAATGCTTTGGAATAAAATCAGGGATGAACCCAACGTGTTAGATTTTTCTAATCACAAATCCTCATCCCGAGACTGCAGTGAAGACCAGTGTAGTGAGAAGAATGTTGACTCAGCCTCATTTGTTCTAAATGAACTTACTGAAAAACACATTAGGAAGACTCTGTTTTTATAGTGGAGGCTGTGGCACAAGCAGAATTCCTGGAGCTACTGATAATTTTAACAGGTTTACACTGTAAATCCAACTCTGACTTTGAGAGGATTTCCAGTGACATAAAAGGGCAAAGACTGGTCCAGCATAAGCTTCTTCGTAACCTCAGCCTTGGAGATGCTCCCAAAATATTCCAGGAGAAAATTATCCTGATGGATAGAAAAATGGGAAATTCCCGTCTGTCTTATTGTCTGCTTACTTTGTGATGTATCCAGATAAGTCTTCCACCCCAGAGAAAGTGCACCTTAAGAAGCCTCAGTAGTCTTGCTCTAACACTCCTCAAGAGCCTCCTAGATCCCCATTCATTTGGGCCGGTTGGTCAAATGATAAAAATACCTCCTTCCTCACAGAAACTGCAGAGCACACTGGCAGGGTTGCTTTTTTCAGATAAGTCAGAAAGTGGCCTGCAACTAGGTCAGCCAGTCTCAATGAAAAGTTGAGATATTTTAAGGTTTTTTTCACCTTGGACCTGTGGCTGCTCTCCATTTTGAAATATGAGAATAATTTCAAATGAAGAACAAATGTTACAAAAACGTGTCAGTTTGCCAACAATTTCCAAGCGTATTTTCTTCTGTTTACCAGAGATCAGGAAAAATAAGACAACCTCTTAACTAAATTGACTAAATAAAAGGAATCTGCTTTTGAAGTATATGGATTTCAGAATCAAATTTCCCTTTTCTGTGCCTGTTGGCTTTATAGGCTTGTTTACTCAGGAGGAAATGACTTGTTTTATAATGTGTTTAACATCATGTTAGTTAATCTGTGCCATAATATAGAGCTGTTTCCTCGCGTAAGCAAGCAATTCACATGTAAGCATGTGTGAATCTCTTACTGAAATGAGGAGAGTCTCTTAGCCTTTACCTCTGTTCACAGGACAGGTGATAGGGTGGCACTGCTGGCCACACAACCAGGTGCTTGAGGTCTCTCTGTGGAAACTAATTTGTTTGGTTTTTCTTCTTGTTGCTTTCCCTCTTCAGTATCTTGGGTGAGTTTTATCACCAGCTTATCTCTAGAAACTGAAGACTCTAGAACTTAGAAAAAGGAAATCTCAGGATCAGACCACTTACGAAAAAAACTACACAATTACTCCTGTTGCGTAAGGAATCAGAATTTTGAGGCACCTATTCAGTCAACTGCCCGTAGATTGAATTATTAAAGATGACAGGCTTGAGCAAATCAAACCTCTTTATAGGCTGTTTGATAAATTATTTCCAAGTGGGGAAACAATGAGTAGTGGGTATGCTGAGCAATCTTTCTGAGGAACAGTGAAAAATTATGATATTTTGCTTGTAATAGTTATAATCCTCAGAATATGTATATGTATATATATTAGAAATCATCCTGGGTGACGCACTGGAACAGTTTGCCCAAGGAGGCTGTGGATGCCCCATCCCTGGAGGCATTCAAGGCCAGGCTGGATGTGGCTCTGGGCAGCCTGGTCTAGTAGTTGGCGACCCTGCACATAGCAGGGGGGTCGAAAGTAGATGATCATTGTGGTCCTTTTCAACCCAGGCCATTCTATGATTCTCAGTTACTGAAATGAGTATCTTCACACTAGCATTACTTAAAATAAGAGACTGTAGAGATCTTTTTTGGATAAGACTGAAAAAAACCTCTTACATATCCACCTTCAATTTCTCTTTGGTGATGTTTAAAGAGATTTTGCTTCACTAGTTAACCATAGAGAATCATATTAATTTTGTTTATTTAATTTTGTAATTTAATGGGCGATAATAACAAGAAAAATTCAATATTCTAAATAAACAGTAAATGATTCTCAAGTTCAAATAGACTGGAGGTAGCTGAAATAGAAAACTTGCCCAGAAGCATGGTTTTACCTTGGCTTTGTATGTTAAACAAAATGTGGAATCATTATTGCTCTCACGTTGGACACTAAAGTTAATTATGCTGAATTTATTAATCACAGGTTTCTGTAAGTTGTATTATAAGGTATGGTTCTGGACACTACTAAATCCATTCTCAATTTAAAAGTTCCCTTATTATCTTGTGTCCTTGATCTTTAAAAAAAAAAAAAAAAAAAAGGATTAATAGTCATAATAAATGGAGAGCAATTAACCATCTCCTTTTCATACTTATGTTTTAGGGAAGCTGACAAACCCATTTTAATATCTGAATTCCTTTGCCATTCAAACTTAAAATTTAAGCTATTTGAGAAAAGCAAGAATACTGGAAGTTGAACAGTTGAACAGTTGATGAAGTTTAACAAAAGTTGTTCAGAAAATCAGTTCACCTTCTATAGCTTAAAAGCAGGAAATGGGAAAAAGAGTGAAAGTCTCTGTCTTTGTTCCACTGTAAAGTCAGGTTAAGATATATGAGCTACGGTCAGGCATTAAAGTACATCTGATATGCTGCTGCTTTGCCATTCATTTTATAAAAGTTGTAAAATACAGTGATATTCATGATACAATTACTAGTTCTAATGTAACGCAAAACTGAGGATGAATAATAGAGGTGCATTGTTTTCCCTCACTTCTACTTGCTCTTGATCCCCACTATGTGCAGAGGAGTCACGGACCCGTGGTGTGAGCTAGTAGGCACTGCTGTATGTCAATGCATTCACTTTAGCCTGCAGTCTTCCACCCCAGAAACTGAAAACCCAACTCAGTTCTTGACGTGAGGTCTCACCATCAGCACTGCAGGGAAATCCCTTAGTTCCTCATCAGAAAGTGAAGGACACTTTAGAAGAAGTTCAGCAGATCCATCTATCACAAAAAAAAAAAAAAAAAAAAAAAAAAAAAAAAAAAAAAACCACAAAGAACACTGCATATGTGAGTTTTTTCCATTTTTCATAATTTCCAATGAACAGCGGGAGTTCGGGATCATTTTTATATAAATGATCAAATCAACACATCAAATGGATTCCATATCCAAAGCTTTGAATATACTGTGCATATAAATTACAAGTCTTTCTGGTCTGTTGGAGCTGGGCTGCCTTAGCCCTGTCTGCCTCTCCTCCTCTGTGCTGCCTGTAAGGTTTCCACAGAAACTGAAAGGGCAGCGCTGTTCTAAAGAACGCTTTCTTCCACGCTGCACCTCTTAAATCTTCCTGCTGCTGTGGGGTTTCTGTGCTATCTGTCCACACTCACTCACTTCATCCCTTTAAATTAGATTTAGAATTTATAAATATAATGCCTGATGGTGCCACGCCACTGGTTTGTGACATGTTTGCTGTTTAACTTGGTAAAAATAGAATGCAAAACTACAGCTGGTGTGGGTAAGGGGAAATGTTGTGAAATTAAAAACTGGCTACATTTTGGAAAATAAATTATCATACTGGGAAAGAAAAGAAAACCTCAGGGAAAAGCAAATTGGGAGCTACAAGGAAATAATACCACCTGGCAAGCTGCAAGGTTGGAGGTCATGTTAAAAAGTCCCTGGAATGTCTTTTCATTTATTTGTAGTGGTTTTCATTCCTGGTTACTTGTGTTTTCCTCTTTAGCTAAAATATGACTACGAGCCACTCCTGATATAGCTTACTATAGAGACAAATCAGGCCAATAAATATTTTATTTAAACTATACTGTTCATTTCTATTGGTATAAAGGATCTGGAAGTGCAGTTAGTGATCTTACTTTGAAAGGGAAAAAAGAAAACCTGGCAAAAGGGAATTGAACCCATAGATGTGTCATGGGAGGCAAATCATTGTTTCCAGTGCTGAACAAGGAAAGCCTTCTGTGAAAGGTTTTATGACAATCTTGTTCGGCTGAACAAAGTGGAGAATACTTAACAAAATTGCCATTTTTAAAATCTCATTGTGAATACTCAGCATGCTGTGATCATACACTGTGTAATGGTGTTTGCACTGAATAAATTGCTGTAGATACTGTAATATAAATAACTGTTTTGTGCATTAAGAAGCAGCTCTCTTCGTGATGGTGTCTGTCTCAGGAACGCTCTGAAGGCAGGACTTTAGAGGATAACAGCACTGCAGTACTGTCGGAATAACACCAGTCTGCAAAAGTGCTGGGATGCCTTTAATACTTTTTAGTGTTATTACTTAGTAGTGAATAATAAAGTGACATTTGCTTTGTTCTTAATCTACTTGTTATTTTTACTGTGGCCAAAACTCATGAATTTTAAACACAACACAGCTCCAGCAGGAGAGAACCTGTGTTTCAGGTTCCCTTAATAATTTTTAATGGCTCCGGTGGCAAGCAAGCAGAGAAGTTTAATCACAAGGAAAAAAAAAATTGCCTCATACTGACTTCAGGCACACTGAGCCGGTGTGCCGTAGGTTTGTTGCAAGGCAGAAAGTGGCTGGAAGCCCCAAAGTTAAACTGTGAATTGCTTTTGGTGATAAATGTACCCCTAAGAAACATCCTGCTAAAGCTAGAGGAGGCTAGCAGTGAGACAGTGCCATATTGTACGAAATTCAATTGCGCTCAGTAAGTATATGAAATAATATCTAGCGTTACCCAGTAATACATTGCTGCACCTTTGACAGCTCATTGGGATCTGTTGTCTTAGGTGTTCTTTCAGACGCATTTACCACGAACACGTTGGTTCCAAAGTGTAGATGGAAATGTTAACTGACTTCAATAAAAAGCATTTGATGAAAGCAGGATATAACCATTTTGAAGGGATTGTAGCATGAGTTAGAAAAATATCTTAATATCCTCCTTCTCTTAATGCTTGCCTCAAAGTAATATTTTTTCTTCTAAGTTTCTTATGGAAAAATGGTCTTAATCACAAAACTGGAAGAACGGGGAGAGGATCTGAGCCAGGTTTTCAATGAGTTACAGTGAATTTTCTCACTGTAGTGGAAGCTGAGTGGTAAAAGTGATTTGTCTAAAATCTCTTTCTGCTAAAGCCTTTCTGAGTGACTAGTGGCCCAGCTGCTTCACCTTCGGTTTCCATTATGAATAAATAAGTCTCATGAAAGATGTATACCCTAAAATGGTGCTTACCTCATCTAAATATTTTGATATACCAACATACTTAAATTCCCAGTAGTATGGCAGGTTGACCAAATACTGGATATAGCATAGACCCAAGTTTCAGCATTATACGAGTGCTGCTCCAAAAATAATACCTCTTCTTTTATTACGTCAGCCCACGATGTTGAAGGTGGATGCTGGTGGTATGGAAGTAGAGGTTGAACCTTCCCATCAACATTCTGTTACATTCTGTTGCTGCGTGACAGATGGCAGCAGACGCACAGTGTGACGTGTGTATGAAGCAAAGGTGTGTAACTGAATTCCTCCATGCAGAAAATATGGCACCCATTGACATTCATCGATGCCTGCTGAATGTTTATGGAGATCAAACAGTGGATGAGAGCACAGTGAGGTGGTCGGTGGTGTTTTTCAGCAGTAGTATGAAAGACAAGTCACATTCTGGATGGCCATGCATAGCTGTCACATCACAAAATGAGAGTGTCTCTTTCAACTCATGTACACAAATTGGCTAACTACATATGAAAAATAGTGCTTTGTAGCTGACAATTTACTCTTTGTTGTAGTTTCCATGGAAATAAATAGGAGGCATTACTTTTGCAGTGACCTAAGTAGATTATGGAAAAATAAGCTTTTGCACTACGGATGAGATCTAGTAAAAGTAAACAAGTCTTCAAAAATATCTCTTCTTAGAGTAGTTTAGATCTTTTCGTTCTCAAATTTTACTGCTGAAAGTTCTCCAGCTTTGGTCTAGATTGAAACTATTAAGAACCATGAGCACCTTCCAAAATGTTGATAATGATAGTTTTTGCACCACCTGCATGAATACATTGATATAAATAAATAAATAAATACAAGTCCTCAGAGTAAAGAGAAGTCACACATTCTGAAGGTATAAATTTGAGGAAGGTTTGTCTTTTGATGAGAGTTTAAGTCATGAATACAGTAGCCAAATACAGTACTTCTCTGTAATACCGAAGAGGCTTATTTCTTTAATTGTTCTTTGATTTTACTGCTAGGAGACTAGCCTACTAATTTTATTCATAGCAGAAATGTTATTAACCATACAACTGTGTCCATTGCCACAGGCAGTCTCAGTGCTCACTGCTTATCTCTTTGTTTTTGTTTTGTAGAAATGTATTCCTTTGGCTGCTGTGGCAACTGTTTATTGCATACATTTATAAAAGTACCTACTGATATCACTGAAGCATCTAGGTAGGCGGCTGTGACTCCTTTCCCTTCCCTGCCCCACTGTTACTGCAGCACTTGCTCTTCATTTTGTACGTCTCAGAAGAAAGGCAATGGAGATAGAGTAGAACAAAATGAGTAATTGCTGTACTGTAATAAAATTCCCCTGCACCGTTTCCCATCCCCTCCTTCTTTCTGGAGAAAGGCAAAAAATAGCAGGATGCGTTGATGAGTGTGGGCAAGAGAAAAAGAACAGGGAGTGCTTATGGGGAAGGGGATCTGCATGAATCTGAAAGGAAGAAGCTTCTTCTATGAAGAAGGAACAATGATTTCCTATCATTCAGAGAGCAGGGAGAGACATTACACTCAAGGAGAAACCAGAAAATACAGGAAGAATTGTCAGTAATGAGGGAAGAGGAGGGGATGAAAACTCGAGTGGGAGTGGAAAATGGAGAGAAGAGGAAACTGGGAAGAGAGTAGATGACTGGTGCTACTGACACTGCCAAAGAGAGAGCAGTGGGAAAGGAGGGCTGAGGACCACAGCTGCTCATGAGAGCATGATGACGACGCTTCTCAGCTCTACTGTTTTTGCATCTTCTTGCATAGGCCTGAGCTGGTGTGCACGTGGGTCAGGTATTGATAGCTTCAATATGCCTTCTGCTGATTTACTTCTTCCTAGGCTATCCTGCAGCCACAGAGCCCCACTGTTGGTCGCTTGGCCCAGGGACAGCCCTGAGTTGTGGTACAGACCAGATAAATGCTTTTGCTTAGCACAGCATTCAAAACAGTGAACAGGGCTATGTACTGGGATTGTTTTAATGAGGCTTCATCTGAGTTTCTCAGGAGATGTATCTCACTGAGAGTCGAATCTGCAATCTTCTGTTTTGTCACATTCATCCTCTTCTCCCACCAGCTGCACTCTTGAATTATTTTGCCAGTCTCCCAATACTTTTATATCCATTTTGCCCTCAGGACAAGTGGCTTCTCAGAAGCATGCACTGAGGCAGCTAGAGGCAGAATCTACTCCAGCATAACTTTAGATATGCATAAAACAGGACTGCAAGAAATTGTGCTATATGTCTTGTAAGGGGAGATGACTGTGTGGTGAGTCTCTCTCCTCTGAGGGAAATTGCTTAAATAGTAAAGCATTAAATAGGGCCTTCTGCTGCTGCCATATGTTACCAAAGATAGTTAAGAGGGTCTGTGTCCACCACAGACTGCACTTCACACAGGGGAGCCTCAATTCTGAGGTTTGTTTCTGTGTGCTGATTCAGTTCACATTAGACAAAGATGAATTACTGTAGAGCATATCAAAGACAGTAAGTTAGCATGGACAAAGTTAGTATAACAGACTGGTTCCACCCTATTCTAAAGGATGAGGGTAAAAATGAACTTAATCTCAGCCAGACAGGAAGAACCTTTCCAGTTCTTTCTGAGTACTGAGGAATGGGAAGGATTCTCAGCCATCCTGCTTTCCTGTTTTATTTGGCCTGATTGCCTCCCTCCACGCACCATTCACATGTCAGAACTAAGAAGCCAACTGAAGTTACTTCTTTGTCTTGTGCTACAGGCTTGCCTTTCCCTTGTGCTAAAGGGTACAGCTACACTGTAAAAGTGGATTCCCACAAGATTAGAGACAAAGAGTGCAAAGGAAGACATTGCATTGGTCCTCATTTTCCACTTCACTAGAAACACAGCGTGAGGTCATGCTACCTCATTATAGACACTGGGGAGGCATGCGATCCCTCATCAAGAAACTTAAGTTAGATTAGAAAATAATAACATTATTTTGACTAACTTATTCCATATGGCTACTTGATAAACATGTGGGATACCATTATTTCTTTGACCTTCTGTATTTTCACTGTTTTGAATTATACTCTGGCAATGGAAAATCAGCTCTGATAAAACTAAAAGTCAGCGGTACTTTCCTAACTTCTCCAGATAAGTTTTCATCTGGTATGTCTCATAGAAGCTGTTGCTTACATACAGCCCTTCGACATCATTTTAAGTTGAATATTTTAGTATGTTCTAAATGCAGGAAAAGCCTGGGATTTTTGATTCATTGTACTGGACAAGCAGTTTTTAGCAGCACTACTTTCAAGCGACTGCCGGCCTAAAACATCTTGAGGGAATGGAAAACACTCAGTGCATTAAGTGTATTTAAAGCAAAATGAATTCAGTTATAGCAGCATTTTGAGTATTTTGCAACTAACTGCGACTGATGTGCATACATTTCATTTGCAAATACATACATTGGAAGCAGAGACAGAATGGAAGGATACAGGCAGAGGCAAAGGAAAGTGGAGTACAAAGGAGATGAATTTATAGACTTCTTTCTCCTGAATATCACACACCCATGCTGCTGCCATGCCAAAAGGGGCTCCACATCCAGCCACCCTCAGCTCCAGGCATGTGGAACAGGCGTTGTTCTATGGGAAATAATGGCAGAGGGGAGCTGCCTTTTGATGAGCCTTGGTAACTTGAAGCCCCCGGGGCCTTCCTGCCCAGCTGCACCCCCTCGGCCCTCTGCCGCTAGGAGGTAACACTGGAAGCACTGGGAGTGCCTCCATTGATTCTGCACCAAGTTGGCAGCACCAGCTCTTCTATGCCCTGTCTGGGGTCAGCTCAGTTCAAGGCAGTTAGTCTGCCCTTTGCTGAGCAGGTGTACATCCGAGTCTGTCGTCCCAAAGATGACAGGACTCCAGGCACTGAGATGTTTAGTTTACTTTCTTTGAGATCTGTGGTTCAGTTGCCAGTAACACTAATAGAGTTGGAATATAAATCATAGTGAATGTAAACCATTTGGGCTTCAGCGTGCTGGGCAAATATCCATGTAGAGAGAAGGGCAATTAAATCCTCTTGCATTATAAACCTTATAGAATCAGGCTCTGGCTGAGGTCTTGCACATATGGGAATTTTCTCTGGTGAAGCCTGATGAGCTGTAGTGCTTGTTGCCAATAACGTGGATAAATAAAAGGCTTAACAATTAGGAGAGAAAGGAAACAAAGATAATACACCTGTCAAACTTCTTGTATTATTAATGTGCAAGGGAAAAAACGTTATGCTTGTGCATGCTGTTGTCCTTAGTACCAGCTGTTGACTGTGCACATGAATCTGTATTTTACATGAGCTGAATGGCCTTGCTGCCAGCAAGCCCTCCAACAGGCAACATCGATAACAGCAATCTACCCACACTCCATACAATTCCAGCTATTCTTCAAATTAATAATAATGCTTAATAAAGCTTCATCTCTCATTTGCAAAGAAAACCTTCAATTAATGTTAATCAGCATCCTCAGAATGTGATCAGGCTGCGTTTGTAGCTGGACGTGCCGAAACAGTTCAACTGGCAGATGGAGCGTTTTCCAACTATTTTAATTAATGAATGCTCATTTCAAATGTTAATGCAATTAAATAAATAGGCAAAACAAATAAAAATAATATACATTATGAAACTGCTACTATCGGAGGAAGTTTTAAACAAAAAAGTGAGCCTTGCTCAAACCCAAGAAAAGCCCAGCCATCCTCTGCTGGGTATGTAAGCTCTAATAAAGATAGGACTTGCTTTTGTTACTTGCTTTTTTCAACTGTTTCTTAGGGATTGACATTTATATCACTTCCAATTTAACCTGCTGGCATCAACTGAGTCATTTCTTCTCCAAGTATTAGAACATTTTTCTGCAGAAAATGAGAAAGGATTTCCTTCACGTATCATAGACCTTTTTCATGTAAGATTTAGGCTGCCTCTGCTTCTTAACTCTTTCTATTTGAACTAATTGCCTATTTTTTTTTTTTAATTTTTTTTTTTAAGGCTTTACTTTCTGTGAACCTTGTATACCATTACACCAATATAGTCCCACATTCGTTTGGGCTTATAAAGAGTTCAATTAGCCCCTTAATGCCTAGTTCAGTCACAATTAAACCTTCCCTGTTGACTCGGCATTGGTCTTTCTAGAGGCAGTGGAGGTGTTTTTAATTATTCATTCTCTGGTTTGTTTCTTAGAGCAGTCTCAGCTGTGCTTTATTATTCAAAGGTTAATGCAAACTGAGAACTGGGTAAATTAAATTTGTTTGGCAGCTAGCAACTTGATGTATTGCAGACACTGTGAAATATGGATGGGTGGGTGGGTGGAAGGATGGATGGATGGATGGCAAACAGTCAACACTTTGCTACTGTGACATTTTAAAAGCCAGATTTTATCTTTAAAACAATTGTCAGTTGTGTTAGTATGGCTGATAGCTAATTAATGTTCCATAATGTTATATTCTCTGTAACCCATTTTTGTTAAGAAAGCACATAGTTTAGAAAGCCAAGAAGCATTAACAGCTATTAGAGAAAATTGATGTAGGTACCATGACTAATGAACTATGCCGCACTAAGTCACTGCATTGTATGCAGGGAATCATGCAGTCAGAAGTTTTAATGAAGGGAGCCCAAGGAATTTCAGGTGAAAGAGGGTTTTATTAACTTTCAGCGAACAAAATGAATAGTTGAGTAGTGAACATGACATGATGTTGTATAATAATTGTATGCCTTGGGTACATTGTGAGGCATGGAGCATAGCCAAGAGCTTTCATCTGTTCTATGTGCAGGGTTATTTCACTAACCCCTGCATACTGTGGAAATCTTTATTGCAAATATAACAAGAATAGTTTCACAAGAAATGCCTTAAGACAATACCACGTCACTTATTTGAAAAATCTACCAGCACTGCATTCCTTTGAAAAATATTAATCAGATATTCAGAAGTTCCCATCCCAACTGATCCTAATTAAAATTCATGTCCTGTTTCAATGACTTGTATCAGCAGGCTGTGAACCAAAAAGAAGTCTTCATATGCCTTAAGAGGTCACTCTGGGTAAAATACATGTTTCTGTGGATAAGCATTATTTTGTATGAAAGAAGGCTATATAAGCATTTGGGATAGTAATGCCCAAAAAATTCAGTAGTTTTCAATTTGCTTTTTCCAAGCATTGACTGTGTAGATTAGAGACTTTTCTTCTTTCATGTATAGAACTATTTCTCATACATTTTAAGTATTTTTTCAGCACTGTGTTTTTAAGTGACAACTTTGAATTAACATAATCCAACAGTTGAACCTGCTTCTTGTTTATGATTTTTTAAGATAGCGTAAAAATTGCCAACTAAAGCAGCTTTCTGTACTACTGACAGGAGTCCTTAGGATAGTAACTTAGAAAGTGCAGCTGCAAGGTCATTTGTACCACGCTGTCTTTAGTACAGACTGTGCTGTATAATAATGTGTGTAATTACTCTGCTATTGATGAGGTAGGTGGATGAGAAGGTAGATGAAAATAGGATGGCATGTGAGGCAAGACAGTGACAAGGCAGCTCAGCAAAGTCTCTGTATCCTTGTACAGTAAATACTTCACATCTGCCCACTAAAACATTTGAGATAAGACCGCCAGGAATTTTTCTGTGCTTATTTGAATAATTTATAATGTGATTTTAATACCTCTTCCTGGCTGAATATATCACTTCACCGACAGAGCTCAGGACACCAGTAAGATGTGTCGTGCAGGACTAACTGAACAACTACAGTACTCAATTATCAACCCACAGCATTGCTGCAAATCCAGCACTACTACTAGTAGAGTGTAACTGATACAGTATTTTCTTAATTGTATGTGGTTATTATGTTATTTTTTTGTTTGTTTTCTATTTTAGTGCTGGACCCAAAGGAGACAACATTTATGAATGGAGGTCAACTATACTGGGGCCTCCAGGGTCAGTATATGAAGGTGGAGTTTTCTTCCTTGACATTACCTTTTCACCGGACTATCCTTTTAAACCACCTAAGGTTAGTAGGAGGATATTAAAAGTCTGATAGGATCCTCTCCTTGTGGTATTATTAACATCTATGTTGGTCTACTGTTGTAGGATGAAATATAAAACTTTCAAGGCAATAATGAATATTTAAACAGAGTATTTTGATGGAAGGAATTTAAATGATTGCCTAAAATTTGCTTGCATGTCTCTGATACAGTTGGATAGATATGGATTTATTTAGCAAATGGTTGTATAATTTCCAGAAGTTATTTGTTTGATTCGTATTTGTTTTGAATATGAAGGTTATTATATTTGAGTTGTATCCTTTGTAAGCAGCTGAAGAATCTTTCCAGTTGACCCATATCATTCACCACGGGTCTGTGGCAGCCCAACAGAATATGCACTTTTTGTGCTACCTCATACAAATTACTTCTCCAGATGCAGACTACACTTCTCTTCGCAAAGATTTAATTGCTTTATGTTGGCTTTCTGGAAGGCTTTGGAAATAAGTCAGCAAAGACACAAAATTGGATAGAAAGTCAAGAACTAACAGAATTCCTTACAGATTTGTTTTCTAATGCTGTCAATAATGATGCTAACCACAAAATGTAAAACTCTTCCAATAAAATGAAGCTGGCAGATCATTACCATGACAGAGAAGGCTTAGAATTTCATACAGGAAATATCTAGTGGTTTTGAAGACCAGAAAAGCAGAAATGGGATGAAGTGCAGTAGTGTAAAATGTCATTGATAACCAATAGTAATAACTGTTGAGAGGGGATGTCAAAATGGAATTTTTTTGGTTGATCACAGGATTATTGCAAACCAACAGCCTAATGTATCTGAAAAAAAAAAAAATGCAAATACACTCCTACGATGCATCATCTGGCATTTCCTATAGAGATAAGGAATTGCTGGCATCATACACAAGACGATTGTAAGGCTTCATCTGGAAGACTGACTACAATTCTTAACACCCATATTCACTAGCATAAGGAGAAGCTTTAAAATTTACCCAGCAAGGCTGTTCGTAGAATTAAATAAATTGATAGGCCTGTGTATTATGAAATGAAGTAAAAATAAGTTAATTTTCCACCTTCCAAGTGTGGACAATGAGGTTTTAGAACAGGTCCCCATAAGAGTTGTGGGAGCCAAAATGTTTCCCTGTTTTTGACACACTTTGAGACACCATGTTTGCCTGTAGTAGATGAGATTGCACTGAAGGAGGGAGTAGTTGGTTCCTATTTGGTTGCTGCAGTATATTTAAAGAGGAGCATTTGTAAATAAAATTTTAATGCAGCGATAGTGATGTTCATAGTAGTTTACATTATTATCAGAAAGAAAAAAAAAGTGTTAAAAAAAAGAGTGAGAGATGAGTTCAAAATACTTGTCACTCTGTAAAAGCGCACTTTCCCAATCAGTGGCCTATAGATGGGACAAAACCACATGCCGTAGCAGATAGAGATGACCTAACTTTGTTTCCCATTTCTAGTGTTCCAGTTTAAGGAAACTTTGAGGTCACAGACAAATATTACAGGAGCTGTAATCTATGCTGACCACAGATTTTCTGATTTAGATGATTGTGATTGTGCAATGAAGAAAAACGTTGGAACTTTATAACTGGAAGCTTCTGTCAGTCAGTTAAAGCATGGGAACACTGAGCTCAGGCAATGCTCTCTTCTTACTTTCCTTCCAATTATTTATTGAGTATATTTATTTAGGAAGTACTGGCATATCCATTGGATGGATTTCTTGAGTATAAAACAGAACATGAAGTTCTCACAATGATCCAAACCTGATATGTAAAAAACTGAATCTGAAAAACAAGTTGCAGGTCTCCTTTTTGATGAATCTTTTGAATTTTAGGCAATGTATACAACAGCATCCTTTTAAAACAGAGTGTAATAGTCCAATTTGCTTTTTCCCCATGAGAGAAAGACTTTTTCAGTTCACCCTTAGTTGTGTTTGGCAAGTGTATTGTTTTCAGACACGAATAATGCAGCTGTGCCTTGCTTATTAATGAAATATCAAGCAAAGTGGTGGTTCTTACTCCGCTTTTTAATACATTTTTTGTCTGTCTTTATCTTGAAGCCAATTGTCATTGTGAGAAATGTGTGCATATAAATCATATGAAAATGTACTGCTTGATAAAGGACAAGATAGTGGATGATGCCATATTGTATTACTAAAAGGGCAGTATTTATGGTGAGAGAAATTGTTATCTATAAAAAAGTAATGAGTACATGTGCACAGGGGACTATAGTGTCAGATAGAACTAATATTTCACTAGTGTATTTTGTACACATAGATTCTCATTCTATTCACTTGAGCCACTGTCATAAATAACCCCTATTTTCAATCCCACTGTAGAAAATCTTAAACTCTTGCTACTTCATTACACATTTTCTTTCAGATACTGTGAAATTGATTCACAGGTTAAATAGTTTGGGAAGTCCCTTGAATAAAGCAGTGTGGAAAGATGACTACTGGTCATAAGGTAGCTGCTGCCAGTCAATATCGTTGGGAAATGGTATCTAAATGTGTTCTCAGAACACTTATTTCTAGCTAAAGAAAAGTACTGGTACTGTGGAATATAACATATGGCATCACTATACAGTGCTATCTGTGTCACTGTGTGTTAGCAACTCTTCTGCTTCACCATGAGATCTGTGATATTTGGGGGTCTTTTTAAAATCATTGTTCTTAAGGTTATGTGAGTAAATAATCTTAGAATTTTAAGTGCTTCACAGCACTAAAAAGTTAAAAAAAAAAAAAAAGAAAAAGAAAACTAGAAAGAAAATACATAACTGTGGAACATACTGAGAAGGACATTAAATGTATCTCTAACTGTTGGCAAGGTTACCTCCGTGTCAGTACATGGCAGAAAGGGTTTAATTCATGTTTCTTGCTATGATTGAATTCATACATTCCTCCTGAGATTTTTGTGGGCCACTTTCATCCCTCTTTTACCATGAACTAAGGAAACATTTAAATGAGTTCTGTCAAAACTGATCTACTAAAAATGTGACCACAGAAGACCAGGGAAGAAACAGAAACTGTATTTCCCAGATGTGATTACTTGACCCAGCTTGAGGTTCCAAAGGCAAATGCCTGTGTCACATAGTTATTGTTATTAAAGGGCCTAATCCAAAGTGTATTAAAACCTGCAGAAGGGTTTCTACAAGCCCTTTTCTAAATCTATTTTGAGATGTTGCATACTCTTACCATGCACGTGCATTTTGTAAATGCACGTTGGAAAGAGAAAAATATTTTTTAAATCAAGAAAATAATTAATATATTGGAAGTAAATTCTGGATAAATGTACTTTCTTTTTTATTATTATAATTTAAAAAAATGATGTAACCTTTTTTTGCTTTCTATTATACAAAGATCTTCATATTTTCTAGAGGATCCAAATTCCTTCCATAAGCAGAGCTGATGCTTATCCTGACCGTATTGATCAATTCTGCTTCATGTTGGAAAACATAGATTAAAATTAAAAATCTGAGAGCACATTTGCACATGAAGGAAAGATGCTTCAACCTGTTTTTTGAGAATGAGGGGAATGTACAAAGTTATTTTCATTTGGTGACCCTGCACATAGCAGGGGGGTTGAAATTAGATGTTCACTGTGGTCCTTTTCAACCCAGGCCATTCTGTGATTCTATGATAGCTAAGCTGCTTTCTTCAGTTTTTACACCTTTATCTCTATTCCTTGCACTATGCGCCTCATTTTATGTTCATGGTTTTGTACACCCAAACATCACCGCCATTAGGCTTCCCTTCAGTCTTTCCCTTACAGGCCAGTTTTCCTTCTGTCTGCCTGTGTAGTGACACCTGTTATGTCAGTGTCTCTCTAAAGCTGAGCCATAACCATAATATCGAAGTAAGTTTTTTTTTTTTCAACAAACTAGAAGATACCACGTGGTAGGTCGGAGCATAACTTGCCCTCATGATTTTCATTTTTCCTCTTTGAAGTCAGTCTATTTCAGTCTTTCAACTTGGTCTCATGCCTTGAAACTGGACTCCCAGCTTTTTGAGCCAAAGTTCAGTGACCCTTCAGCTCTGTTTGCCTTGAAGACTCATGGTATTTTGCTTCATTTTGCCATCCCAGACTATGATTTCTCTGTGTATGATTTCTCTGTGTAAAATTCTTATTCTTTGGTGAAGAATAAGATTTTTAGAATAACTCATCTGAGAATGGACAAATTAGCTTTGACTTTCTTGGATGCCCTAATGAATTAAAAATCCTGGCTGGCCTCCACTGCAAGGAAGCTTCAGTAACTCCATGGAAATAAGTTGAGCAAGCCAAGAAGCAGGCAACCTGCAGAACCACCCAAATCCTTACAGCAGTGCCCCAAGTCTCACATTGGGTTTGCAAAATGCTGAACAATATATACATGATCTCTGCCAAAGGCCAAATGCTAGTGGGATTTTGGTCTTTGTCATAAGGCAAAGAGGCTTCACTTCAGCCCCAAAATGAGATGTCTGCCTCATAGTGCAACAAGTTCTAGGATCAAGAAAGCTGTGGCCTATTCAGAGCAGCCACTTAAAGAAATGAGGAAAAGTGCTTAGATGGCCTGCCAAAGAAATAACCTTGCATTTCTCCAATGCTTTAATCACCCCTCAGTCCTTTTTCCTGCTATCTTCCTTTCCTCCTTAATGGATTCAGACAGTTCTCTCCTTGACTTTTACAGAGGAAAGCTCTCTATCTTGTCCCGTCTCTCTCTCTGGGGTTTTGGATGGGATATGCAGCTTGCTTAGAAAGGTGTATGTGTATTTATAGGTGTATGTAGGTCTCTCTGAAAGTAATGCCTCCCATTTATTTTCATGGAAACTACAACAAATACAAAGAGCTCAATAACACTATTCAATAGAGCAAATTCTCAGCTACAAAACAGTATTTTTCAACAGTCATCACCATTAGCCATGCATTTTCACCAGCTGTGAACAAGAGCCCTCATTATACATGCTCATCTGCACCAGCAGTGATGACCCACAGTCACTGTTACCACTGCTGAAACGCACCATCCACCACCTCACTGTACTCACATCCACTCTTTGGTCTCCAGAAGTGTTCAACAAGTGTCAGTGAATGTCATTGGGTGCCTTTTTTTTATTATTATTATTATTTTATTTTTTTATTTTTGCATGGAGGAATTCAGTTCCACCCCTTTGCTTCATTCGCACTACCATGTCCAACACCATTTTGTCAGAGTGCCCCTCTGCTGCCATCTGTCACATGGCAACAACATGTAATAGAATATTGTTGGGAAGGTTCAACCTCTACTGCGACACCACCAACATCTGCTTCTGACATAGGGAGCCAAAATAATAAAATAGGAGGGATTACTTTTGGAGCAGACCTCATAAAACAGTAAAATACAATAATAGAATAATTAAAGTTGGTAAAGACCTCTAATACAATCTAGTCCAATGCATCAACCCATCACCTTAATGCCCACTGAACCATGTCCCTAAGTGCCACATCTGCATGATTGTTGAACACTGCCAGGGACTTCCAGTCTACCCCTTCCCTGGGCAGCCTATTCCAATGCCTCTCCGCCTTTTCTAAGAAGTTTGTTCCTAATATCCAGCCTGAACCTCCCCTGGTAGAACTTGAGGTCATTCCGTCTAGTCCTATCTCTGTTAGCCCGGAGAAGAGGCCAACCCTTGCTTCACCACAAACTACCTTCACGCAGCTGTAGACAGTGATCAGATCTCTCTTGAGCATCCTCTTCTTCAGACTGATCAATCCCAGTACCCTCAGCTGCTCCCCGTAAGCCTTGTGCTCCAGTTCCCCCACAGCTTTGTTGCCTTTTTCTGGACACACTCCAGGGTCTTTATGTTTTTCTTGTGAGGCGCCCAGAATTGAATGCAGTACTCGAGGTGCGGCCTCACTAGTGCTGAGTTCAAAGGGACAATCACCTCCCTGCTCCTGCTGACTACACTATTTCTGATACGAGCCAGGATGCCTTTGGCTTTGTTGGCCACCTGGGCACACTGCTGGCTCATGTTCAGCCAGCTGTCAACTAACACCCACAGAACCTTTTCCTCCATGCAGCTTTCCATCCACTCTGCCTCAAGCCTGTAGCAGTACATGGGGTTTTTGTGACTGAAGTGCAGGACTTGGCACTTGTTAAAACTCATACAATTGGATTTAGCCAATTATATATAAGTGTACAAACTTTTTGACCTAAAGTCTTCTGCAGTTTAACCATCATGGCAAATTAACAATGCAATGTTATAGGAGCTAGAATTGTTGAAGGAAGGGTGATAATTCTGTCATCCTTTATACTGCCCTACCAGACCAGGAAATCTTTGCTTAGTCTTTCATACAGGTGTTTGCAGAACAACAAGCACTCCAGAAGAGCACACTTCCTGCAGGAGTTGTCACTGCAGTGGTGTCTGCATTTACATCAAGAATAATCTTCATTAATGACTTCTACACAGATATTTGACTGTGTTCAGTCTATTACAGTGTCAATTCAATTTAGCTGTAGCTGATACAATATGGATATATCTATCGTTATCCTAGTACTCTGCTAGCTTTATTTTTTAATTTGAGTGATTTATAAAATCTCTTAATCCCAACTCTACAATTAATCTTTCTAGGGACTTTAATCTCAGTTGACTGAAAAATGGTTCACAGGACTTGAAAGCTGCAGTATGCTAAATCACCTCTAAATCAAAATTAAAATAACAGAAAACTCCATTTCCTCCCTGTAAATCTCATATGTCTATCAAATGACTGAAAAATTGTTCTCAGCATTTGAAAGCTTAGCTGTTTTAAATTAACTCTGAGACTGCATGGGGAGTCTTTTCCCTTTGTAAACATAATATACACTGTGTGTAGAGTCTGGTCTTAATGGCAGTATTAAACATCTCTTCAGTTTGTTATATGTAATTGCCATATAACACTAATCTCTGTGTATAAAATATTATTTGGAATCCTTCTGCTGCGATACAGTCTTTGTACCAATTTCATAAATTTAGTGTCATGTACAATGGACACTTCCTTCTTTTATTCTCAGCTTTACTTTATCACACTTAGTGTGTGATTGGCTGTTAAGGACAGTTTTGCCTGCTTGCAAGGGTAGATGAGAAAAAATAAGCATTTCTTGATATTGCTAGCCTAAATTGCTCAAACAAAGCTTACTTGGCAGACCCATACTTTCAGTTACGTTTGTCTCCATTAACCCAGTTTACATGCGAGCCTCCCAAACTCACAGTCGCCTTAAATCCAGGCTGTCTGATCACTACCATGTACCATATCTGCAGCTCTGTTGTAGGCAGGACTTCAGTCTGCCTTCTCTTGCCCTCCCCATGACATGACCAGCCTTTCAATACAACAGCTTCCTGTCACTGTTACCCCTGACACCACGTGCCTCATCATCACTTGCTGGAATGCTCCCTGTATGCCATAGGCTGTGTGTGTTTGCAGGCAGTGCTGTGCCTATAGGGCAGTACACAGCATTCAACTCAATGTGGGTCAACTCAGGTGGCTCCTTCAGAAACTTCAGCACATCCCCACATGACAACATCATGGAGATATGGAGGGCAGAAACACAAGGCAGAAGAAGGGATCCACATCTGCACTTTATTACCAGTAAAACAAAAAACATTTGATAGAACAATACCATGCAAATCTCCAAGATTTCCTTTGAATTCAGATATCTGAGGATTCTTCTACTACCTGCCAAGTTGAATTGCCATTTCTTCTAATGAATGGATTTCTCTCTTAAATATATTAATTTATGCCACTGCTTTGTACTTACTTGTTTAGTCTTGATGAAAATCACTCTAACCAACAAAGATCTTCCTTCTTTCTGGAGGCTGGTGGTCCTGCTTGTGGCAGGGGGGTTGGAACTTGATGATCCTTGGAGTTTCTTCCAACCCAAGCCATTCTGTGATTCTTTCCCTCCCCAAAGCTTAGAAGGTTCATAATTTCTTCCTATTTCCTACAAATGCTCAGTATTCCAGGTACCTGCAGAGGTATTTTGTGGGTTTGTCTTCTACCTCACAGCAGTGGTTTGCATGTTGCCTGTCAAACTCACTTTCAAAAGTGAGTCTGTGATGGCTGTTGGATGCTGTGTAATTCTGCCACATTGCACACATTCTCACTACTGCATAAAATCTGTTCGTGAGCTGAAAATGTACCTTACATCATTTCTCTTTCTTTTTTATGTGTAGAGATGTGTGCATATAGATGTGGAAGGGAGTTTTACCTATATTATTACTAAAGAAGACAAACAAACTGTAAAGGTGCAAAATCAAGTCAGTTCTGAGGGAAAGGAGCACTTGGGGAACTCGGGGAGGAAGTGCATCTGAGACAATACAGCCTACATGTTTTATTCTATGTAAGGGAGGATTTGCTTTGTAAAAGTTAAAAGGGCAGTAAGTCCTTAAAAATGTTGTTGCCTATAAACACACTTTATTATTGACTTTCCATACGTAGTTGCTAAATATAGTAAAGATTATACTGATTAAAATAAAATCATTTTAATAAAACTCACGCTGACTTTGTCAGATAATGCTTTTGACATTTTGCATCTTACAGTGTTGTTTCAATTCTGAACCTCTCTAACCTGGACAGGTTTCCATTTCCTTTTTTTCTCTCACGCTGTTCTTTTGCTTTCACAAAGCTGTACATTTTTGGAAATTTTTTTCCTTGCCCTCCTGGGTACATCAGAGATTATTTAAATCCCCCTTCATGTTTTCTGCTATTATGTGTGTGTGTAAACTAAGTATATTTCTACAGAGCACACATTTAGCATTGCTGTGCTTATTCATTTCGATATCTTTTCCTGAGATGGGGTGAGTAGTTACTCAGCTTCATAATTACCATGAATATAATGAATAATTACTCGTGTTGCATACTGTTTCATTTTCAACAATGCGAAAGATTCCCCCATATGAATACTATTACATGCCTTTTAAATCATGATCACTTCTTGCTATGTCTCACACAATGCATTTTGTTGCAGCAACCACAGAATAGTTTGCGTATCAGACTTTTCCTTAGGTCAAACAAAAGTAATTATGAGTTAACATTTCCTTCTAACGCTGATCACGTTTCCCCTCGATGTATTAAACCGTGGCTATTTTTTGCCAACTAAAGTTCTGTGAGAACTGTCTGAAGTTCATCTCTTGGCGTATATTTAAACCTCTCTCTTTAAACAGTGAGCATCATGAGGTCAGTCATTTATTATGCACTTGATGCGATAATCCATTAAGTATCTCAACAATTGCTTGTGTGCATGCTACTAATCCGTAGCTGCAAAACAGAGATGGATCATCCTGTCATAGAAAGGCAGCCTCAGTGCTGGGCACAGATAAAATGAAGTGCACCCAGTCAGAAATTTAAGGATGCTAATTAACACAAAGGTTATTACATGGATATTGTGTCCCTCATAGCTGTAAATAACATTCACTTAGGTAGCTTTACAGTATTTGTCTAAAATGACTAAAGAGTGTAGGGCTGTTCTTGTTTTTTATTATTATTTCCGTTTGAGCAGACAAATCTATTGCTCATAAACTCTGACAAACTGACATGAGAATTCTTACTCCCTCCTGAGCTCCATGAACATCATCATAAAGGGCATCGTATTTTTTTAATATATATATAACCTTTTCTGTATGCAGTACAACTTCTTCCACTTCAGGTAGTGCCACTGCAGTTTTATTAAAACAGAACTCCTGGGGAATATTAGAGAAAGACAGAAGTTTCATCTCAAGAAGGACTGCAGGATTGCACCCTTGTAAGAAATGAAAGAGCTTGAAAGGAAATTTTGTAAAGCTGCAGAAACGAGAGCCCTGGGATCTCAGTCCTGCTTCCAGTGTCGGCCAAGCAAAATAGTTTCGTTTTCGTTTACTCTCCTGTGGACTCTGAATCTTTCCCTGCTCAGTCGCCTGGCTTCAGTGGGAGGAATGAAGAACAGGGGATAGGAGTTGAACCCAAACAGGCTGAATATTGCAGTTTCTGAGTGTGTGTTGTAATTCCTTGCTTGCTGATATGCAAAAATGTAGAGCCATTTCTTCCTCTAGATACAATTTGGAACTACAAATTCAGCGGGGCCTGAAAGTGCACGAGGTGTGTTTGTGGAATCAGCCCTTTCAGGGCCGCAGTGCTTCTACATGCCTGCCTCTGAGTCTCACCAAAGGTTAAGCTGGTCACCCTCATGGCTGCAAATGACATGGTGGCTTCTGGGGTTTAGACCTAACATATGAACATTAGATGCAAAACTAAGATAGTGAGGGATTCTAAGACTAGATCACGTTGGAAAACCAGTGATCAAAATTACTCTGAGATCCAGGAGTAATTTGTCCTGCATGCAATCAATTGCCTCCAGTCGCTCAATTATATTCCATTTTACTTTGCCCTTCCTCAGTTTTGCAAATAGCCTTTCTGTCCTAAAACTTTTACTCAATGAAAAACCAGTCATAGCTTTACATATACTTCTTTTCTCTGTAATCATTCTCTCTCCCTCCTTTAGAAAAATAACCTCATTTTCTTCTTAGAGACTATACAAAGGGTTTATTTTATTTTATTTGTATAATTCTGTTTTACAATACTCAGAAGGTTTTGGCATTCACCAGTAGGTAAACAGATGAGTTTGTTTGTTATTTACTTTCATAACTGAAATAAGTTCCTTATCATTACCCTTCAAAAGCTTCTTTATAGTAATTTTACAATTTTCAGAAGATAGCTCTATTTTTCCTTATTTCCCATAATTCACATTTCTCTGACCTGAACTTTTATTCAAAAAAAATGAGATGATATCCTCTAAAAACTGCAGAACCAAAGAGAGTAAATCCATAGAGAGTACTTATCTTTCAAAAAAAGATAAATTACTCCTCTACCATTCAATTGCCTGGGAATAACTCCTACTATACACCCACACACTCCCTTGAGTCTCTGAATGGGATTGTTTAGGTGTTTTCATTAGGGGGTAAATGGAATTAGAATGCATCCTTTATAGGAACCATTTAAGTGGCATCAAAGGTTAAAATATGACCATATTAAAGAAAATGGAGCTAACCTGGAATGATGTTATCACTTGTCTTCTCTCTTCATACATAACAGAGATGACCTTGCATAACTTTAAAATGTGTACATGGCAAACATAGCATCCAGAAAGCTACATGTCAGCGTTTCCCACATTAGATGCAATTTGAGGCAATGTCTGGATGAGGAAAGCAATATGCCATCTCAGCTATCCTGCATCTTACTTTTGCTTCTTTGGCATATGCAAATGGGATGGGGCTGCTCAACCTGTCCTTTCCAACAGATTTAGGATTGTGTATGTACCACCAGGCCGGAACTTGTAAAGTGAAAGAAGATTATGGTTTTCATGCAGGCTTCCTCAGCAGCTGAGGAGTTACACAGGGCAGTCACCTCTTCTCCTTGCACCAACTCCAGCATTCCTCCACAGAACAGCCTGGGCAGGGCGGCAGGCAGAGGGCAGGTGTATCCCAGTTTGTCACAGGACATGGAAATCTGTGGGCTAGTTCAGGATCTGACACTTGGATTTGCTTTTTCTGGGTTGTCTCTCCTCCATGGCCAAGGAAGCCTGGGCAACACATGCTACCGCCAGGCATGGCAAGCTTTACAGCACCTATGGGCAGCATCATCTCCCACCCCCCATCCACAGTTCCAGATGTGTTACGGCCATCATTCATACAGCGTCTTTTGAGATTCTGAAGACTTCAATATTTTTTCAGTTGTTAAAATGCCACTGTGTACTTGTATAGTCATTTTCAAGTGCACTGACATGTTTGGTGACTGGATGACCTGTTTGTCAGTGATAAGCAGCAATCCTTATCATGAGAGTGGGTGCCTTCCTCCATGTCATGAGTTTAAGATGTAGTGAAAAAAAATAGATCAAAGTATTTGTGAAGAATAGCCTTCCAACTACAGACATATGTAATCCTGTCTACATTTATCCACCAATAGCCTAAGATGGCAATGTAGTTGAGCAGCTTACGTAAGAACTACCTCCATTCATCCGAGTGGCTCTCTGAGTCCTGTCAAATTCACAGTGTTCCTTCTTGGCTGCTTTAAAAAGAATGTGTGGCAACTTGTCTATCCTCTAAGATGACAACAAAACAGTTGCACATTAACGTATGGGCTCAAATTGATGGCATTCTCCTAAGCAGGCTACAAGCTCCAACTGACCCTTATCTTGAAATAATTTGAAAGTATAATTTAATCTGTGCAATGGACTCAGTGGGTTTCCCTCACATTTGATGAGACCACGTACATATAATTACTCAGCGTATTCAGTTACTGCTGAATAAAGTCCTCAAATTTTTATTCATGGAAGCATGGAAAAGCACTTTTTCAGGAAAAGTAATTAAGCAAAAACTTTATTCCAGCTATGTACTGAAAAGTGGAAACAGGGACAGGTACCATGGGAAGAGTACAAGGAACCTGCTAGGCTGTGTAGGAATGGGGTCAGGAAAGCCAGGGCCCAACTTGAATTAAACTTGTCAAGAGGTGCCAAGACCAATAAAGGCTTCTACATGTACCTCAACCAGAAAAGGAAAGTTCAGGAGGGTGTACCCCCCTAGTGAGTGACAGGCAAGCTGGTAACAACAGCCAAGGAGAAGGTTGAGGTACTCAGCAACTTTTTTGCCTTGCCTTTCTCTGATAACTGCTCATTACGCAGCCCTCAAACAATTGGTTTGGAAGTAGGGGAAGGGGGAAGTAACGGCCTTCCCACTGTAAGTGAAGATCACGTTCGTGACCACATGAGAAACTTTAACATCTACTCCTCTATGGGTCCTGACGAGATGCACCCGAGTCCTGAGGGAATTGGCTGGTGTAGTTACCAAGCAACTCTCACACAGAATCACAGAATCACAGAATGGCCTCGGTTGGAAGGAACCCCAAGGATCATGAATCTCCAACCCCCCCACCCCAGGCAGGTCACCAGCCTCCACATTTAATACTTGACCAGGCTGCCCAGGGCCCCATCCTACCTGTCCTTGAACACCTCCAGGGGCAGGGCATTCACAGTCTCTTTGGGCAGCCTGTTCTAGCACTTTGCCACTCTCATAGTAAAGAACTTCCCCCTGACATCCAACCTAAATCTTCCCTCCTTCAACTTAAAACCATTTCCCCTTGTCCTGCTGTTATCTACCCTTTCAAAGAATCGTGGCAATCAGGTGAAGTCCCTGGTGACTGGAAAAAAGGCAACATTGCACCCATTTTTAAGAAGGGTAAAAATGACCCTGGGAACTACTGACCTGTCAGTCTCACCTCTGTGCTGGGGAAGATCATGGAACAGATCCACCTGGAAGCTATGCTAAGGCACGTGGAAGACAGGGGGATGATATGGAAGAACCAGCATCCTTTCACCAAGGGCCAATCCTGCTTGATTCAACCTAGTGGCCTTTTATGATGGTGTCACTGCATCAGTGGACAAGGGAAGAGCCACTGATGTCATCTGTCTTGACTTCAGTAAGGCCTTTGACACAGTACCCTATAACATCCTTCTCTCCAAATTGGAAATATATGGATTTCATAAGTGGACTGCTGGGGGGAGAAACTGGCTGCAGAATGAAATCCCGAGACTGGTGGTCAATGGCTCAACCTCTGGATGGAGATCAATGATGAGTCGTGTCCCCCAGGGTTCAGTGCTGTGTCCAATATTCTTTTATATCTTTGTCACTGACACTGACAGTGGGGTCGAGTGCACCCTCCCCACATTTGTGGATGACACTAAGCTGTGTGATGTGGTCAGCACACCCAAGAGACAGGATGCCATGCAGGGGGACTTAGACAGGCTTGAAAATTGGGCCCAGAAGGACCTCATGAGGTTCAATAAACTCAAATGCAAGATTTTGCACCTGGGCCAAAGCAATCCCCACTACCAATACAAGCTGGAGGATGAAAGGATTGAACACAGACCTGCTGAAAAGTACTTGAGGGTGCTGGTGGATGGGAAGCTGAACATGAGCCAGCAATGTGCCCTTGCAGCCCAGAAAGCCAACCATATTCTGGGCTGTATCAAAGGAAGCATGGCCAGCAGGCCAAGGGGGGTGATCTTGCCCCTCTGCTCTGCGCTGGTGAGATCCCACCTGGAGTATTGCATCCAGATGTGGAGTCCTCGGTACAGGAGAGACATAGACCTGTTGGAGCGCATCCAGAGTAGGGCCACAGAAGTGATCCAAGGGATGGAACACCGCTCTTACAATGACAGGCTGAGAGAGCTGGGGCTGTTCAGCCTGGAGAAGAGAAAGCTGCAAGGTGACCTGATAACGGCCTTTCAGTATCTAAAGGGGAGCTACATAAAAGAAGGGGACAGACTCTTTAACAGGGTTTGTGCTGATAGGACAAGGAGAAATAGTCTCAGACTTAAAGAGGGTAGATTTAGTTTGGAAGTAAGGAAAACGTCTTTCACAGGGAGGGTGGTGAGGCACTGGAACAGGTTGCCCAGAGATGTGGAGGATGTCCTATTCCTGGAGACTTTCAAGGCGAGACTGGACCAGGCTCCGAGCACCCTTTTCTAGCTGTGGATGTCCCTGTTCATTGCAGGGAAGTTAGTCTAGATGACCTTTGGGGGTCACTTCCAGCTCTAGGGATTCTACAATTCTGAGATTCTATGATTCTAAGTATGATTAAGCTGGTAATAAAGTGTTGCCTGAGTTATGGGACAGCCTGCTGTGAAATATTCCCTGATTCAGCTATATCTCAAGTATTAATTGTAGTTAATATGTCTGGGGACCTAATGAACAATCACCTGCGATTTACAGGAAGTTCCTTCATACCAACTTCTTTTGTGGACACATTTAACGTGATCTTTGTGTGAGACATTTTGCTGCTTCTGTGCATTTGTAGCACTCCTTATTCACAGTAACTTCTCTTTATAGATGAACATTTAATTTTATCACCAAATACTACTTTCTTGTTCTGACGGAAGACTTTTTTTACTCCAAACGTTGGATGTGCTTGGAGTTCTTGTGAGAGAAAAAATAGGTTGGCTATAGTGTTTGGATGAATTAATCTCACTGTGCCAGAAATACTTCACATTCTCATAAACATATTGAAAGTGAAGTACTTACTTAGGTCAGAAAAGAATAAGAGCACCCACAGATATAGAGGGGGAAAAAAAAGAAACATCTTATGAATTGCTAGAGTGACAAACTATTCAGTTAGCCTATCAATTGGCAATACCTTTAGACATACCTGCACATACAAACTGGTGAATTTGCTTTGCTGGGATCTTTGTCACATGGATCACTGGTCCATGACACTGAGCTCCAGGAATGTTTTTCCAGATTTATGTGGAATAGTACCTACAAGAAAAAGCATTTCTTCTTGAATGTGATGCTGTGATAACAGAAATCTACTACCTTTGTTTCCATTATTTTCTCAAAGCTGCTTGATTTAATCAGAAACAGAATTGCTTCATGTTAGAGTATGATGTTTTTTCTTATGAGCGGTAGAACAGCTACCATGTCTCTTTGATGGAGACCCCAAAATGCAATGGGTTTTTCTTCTCCCTTCCTGTCAGTATCCCCAGTACTCCGTTTGAACTACAGAGCAGAGCAGACTTTCATAGCTGAAATTCTTTCAAAATAAAAGGCCTATATTTTCCACTTGTAGGAGAAGCACATCATTCTAGGCTGAAAGAAGTGGTTACCTCCTCAGTTTGATATATATAGGATCGCCTGGGATGGAATATAAAATGGGCAGTGTGATGGTTTCACCCTGATGGGCGGTTGGACTTCACCACAACTGCTCTCTCACTCCTTCCACTTAAAGGAAGAGGAGAAAATGAGATGAGGAAGGGCTCAAAGGTTGAGATAAGGGCAGGGAGATTGCTCAGCAATTACTGTCATGACCAAACAGACTCGAGGAGTTTAACATAATTTATTGTCTATTACTAATAGAGGAGGGCAGTGAGAACTAAAACCAGATTGAAAACACTTTCCCCCCGTCCCCCTCTTCTAACTCTTCACCCCGAGCACCTCAGGGGAACTGACAGAATACTGACATTTCAACCACAAAAGCAGAATGGTCTCTTGTGCAATTTTTTTATTGCTTAATAATCATGTAATTATTGGTTTGTACACCACTGCACTTAGACGACATGCTGTCTTTTCTAGGTAACATTCCGGACAAGGATCTATCACTGTAACATTAACAGCCAAGGCGTTATCTGCCTGGACATTTTAAAAGACAACTGGAGTCCAGCATTAACCATTTCTAAAGTTCTCCTCTCCATCTGCTCCCTCCTCACAGACTGCAACCCGGGTAAGACAAATTCACTTTCATACATTTGCATTCACTTGCGGTTCATAGTCTGTCAGTGTCTAGGATGTGGCTGGTTCACTCTTTTTCTGCTCTGTATTAAAAAAAGACCAAAATTTAAGTTTCAAATTCATTAAAATTGAAGCACAGTAAAGAAAGAAAATACAATGTTAAGACCTCTTGCATTTTTAGTAATTGGGAATAAAAATCTGTTAATTCAGAAAGTTTAATCGGGGGAAAATACTTTGTGGTAGGTACTAATTTGTGAATTACAGCCAGGACATCAGTACCAAGAAATATGAATGAGTTAATAAATATTGAAAAGGAAAGCTTTCATTTAAATATGCTGATAGTATGGTCTCTGAAAAGAATATGAATAGTAGCGACAATGATGGATGTCTAACACGGAATCTACAAATAATGAAAATTAATTTAAATGAAGTTTATTCAATATCCTGGACAGCCTGTATGAGCAGTCAAAGCAAGCTGTCATTCATATTAACTCGCATAGCACTTAACCTATTCCCTCGGCTGTTTTAGATTTGTTTTCTGCAATTGACCACTAGATCGGTAATTTCCACTTTCTCTTAACCAATTTGCCAATGAATGATTCTGATTGCAGCCTTCAAAATTTGTAGTATATGGACATTAATACAGAGTCATTTAAAGAAAAATTAAGAGATCTGTTTATGCATCTTGAATGTTCCTGAGGGTTTTTTTTGTTTTTTTTTTTTTAATTGTACACTTAGTTTTGCTGTATTATGATTCATTACTCTCTAGGTTTTAAAACTTAAGGTTTCCTGTTTCTAAACTTTTCTCCCCAGCCAAAAGGCTAAAAAAGTGCATTTCAAAGGGTGGAACGTGAGATTCTTGTGTAATCAGGGGCTGAGTCACACGCTGTCACAGAAGTCTGAATTATTTCAGAGCTCCAGATAAGGTGAAAGTCGACTTTCAGTTGCAGTTGGCTGCACTTTTTTCATGTGCGTTCGTTACTGTGTGTAGCATTAATAACTGCAGTGTTCCTTCCAGCTGAGATCTGGAGGTGTGGAGGAGCTGTAGGGGAGTGCTGTGGTACCATTTCAGACTCATTTATTTCTGGAGTGCTGGATGCTCTCTGCATACCTCTACAGAAGAGAGACTCCTTGTAGTGCCCACCCCAACCTGCGCAGAGGTGTGCAATCAGGTGCACTGGTGACATAAGGATAGGAAACGGATTTTTGCTCAGTTTTCTTAGAGACCAGGTAAAGAGCTGCTGACACACTGCTGCGAAATCAGTAGCTGTCTATTAGCAAACACAACCATTTCAGAAGTTAATAGCAAAGCTGTGTTGCGAGTGAGAAACTGAAAAGAGATGTGTGTTCAGTTGTACTCACCTGTTTTTAGAGGCAAATCAGTGGCTTGAAAGCTTGCCAGTTCCAACCAGTGATTTGAAACATAGAAATTTACCATCTCTGATCTCTCAGTCATTTTCTTTCCCTTAGACCAGTGTACAGATGTTGTCAAACAACAGTGCTAACTGAGAAGGTAGTTGAGATGAACACTGAAAACTGTTACCTATAAGGTATTATCACGTGTAGCGTGTTAACATTCTAAAAATCAGTAGTTACTTTTCAGTTTATTTCAGTTAGTGGCCATAAACATTGTAATGACTGTAGTAAATAAAACAATTTTATGACATGTCATTTTCAATTTAAATGCACTCTTTAAATACCAAGTGGTTGTGGGTTTTGTTACTGTGTCTTGTTAAAATTTGCACTTTTTGGGGGGGGGCATATCTTAGCATATCTTGCCATCCAGCCAGAACATAGGTAGGTAGATAGGCAGGCAGGTAGGTGGTGGATAGGTAGAAAGAAAGGCAGATAGATAGATAGACAGACAGACAGATGCAGATAGGTAGGTAGGTAGGTAGGTAGGTAGGTAGATAGGTAGATAGATAGATAGATAGATAGATAGATAGATAGATAGATAGATAGATAGATAGATAGATAGATAGATGGAGATATGTATCACTGATCTCTGTATATCACTGAGATACATAACACATACACGTATCACCTATGTGTGTATCTATAAACACACAGAAATATATATGCATATATTTTGCTCTCTGTCAGCTGGGAGTGATTTTCTAATCACCAAGTCCTCTCTTCATCGCACTGGTCTACCCCTTTTTAAAGGCAGCAGCCCAACAGGGATCTCAATTTGATAAAGCAACTTTGAACTCTTTGTTCACCATTCATCAGTCAGAAGTAGATCAGGTCAAATGGAAAGGAAACACTGAGTCGTCCACAAACACAAACACTTGGGACGGGTAAGTTTTCCACCCCCAAGTCCCTCTGAAGTGAAGAATAAAGTATCAGTTACCCCCTAGCCTTACATTTATGCAAATCTTCATTAGAACAACAAATAGCAGTAAGAATGGCAGCTAATTAACCCTCAGTCATACACGGTGATTAAACTGAGCTGGAGCACAGCTGCAGCTTCCTTGGCAAGCACTGCTATTCTTCTCCAGCAGGCTGAGCAAATGAAAAGAGGTATTTGCTCCTGCCGGTTCTGTCATTCACACAGTCATCTACAAAAGACATTGAGAGAGTCTCTTTCCTCCGTGGTTATACATCACCGTCCTTTGTTTCCTATCACTCAAGGCAGGAGCTAGTTTGTCCTTTTTAAACAACTCATACGATCTTTTACTTATAAGCTGTCTCAGTCCCTTCAGTCCTGATTGTTATTAATTGTCTCTATTTTGCTTGGCACCATCAGGCAGTAAACTGTGTTAATGAAATGTCTGAATTTTGTAACAGCTGGCTGACTTTTTTTGTGGGGGGAAGGGGTGCTGTAGTGTTTGTGTATGAGCGAACATGTGTGAATTATCTGTGAGTGCAGGAGAGCCAACTGGAATGAAATCACAGAGATGGGAGAGATGATGGGATGCACTTGCATTCGGTCTGGGGATTAGTACTCCTCTTTAAGGTAGTACTGTGGGGCACAGCACACCTCTCTTCCTTCAAAGCAGGGCCCCAGTCCTGTAAACGTTTTGGCATGTGCATGAGCAACCCTACGAAACCTGATATATGCCTTCATCTGCATAAAGCTGTGTGTGAGTAGGAGCTTGTAGGCTGTGTGCTTGAGTGATGAGCGTATTTACTTCAGTGTTAGCTGCTAGGGCTTGCCTGCATGGGCAGTTAGTTATTCCAGAGTAACTCCATGTGTGTACCCTCCCTCTTTGAAAATGTATTAAGTCAGGAAAATCTGTCTTACTTGGAGCAAAAGTCAACTGTGCATTAAGTATGGAAGAGTAGCCTGGGGAGTATAAATTCCCACACTACCTTAATCCAAAATAGCTTTAAAGTGCAGATGGCCCCTGTGGATTTGCATTTTTACAGAGCTTGAAGTACAAAAACAAATTAATTATTTTTATATTTAGACAGCTGATGATGATGAACTGGGTTAACATGTTTACTGTTCTCAGTTGGTCATTCCCATCACAGCCCTGCCAGAGGTTCTCAAGTCATATGGAAAATTCTCATTTGCAAATGCTTCAGAGAAAATAAATTGAAACACTGACGAGACTGCAATGGAACTTTTTCCTTTGCATGGCCTCCTTTTTCACACATGCAAAATTTGAACTTTGCTGGCCTGATTATCCCTGATGTCTGAACAGTCTAACGTCAAACCGCATCTGCTTAATAACACATGGCTAAGCCTCGATTAGGACGTTAGAACAAAACCTGCTAAATCTCTCATGCGTTTTTGTCATTGTTTTCTTCTAGTTACATAGCATTTTTTCACGTAAAAGTTCCAGTGCCAGTGAGAATTTTATCCCTTGACTGCCCCATTGGCATTCCGTACCAGGAACGCTGAACCCGATGCCTCGGTGTTGCTGTTGTCACTGGTCGCTGCAGTACAGCCTGTGCTCCATGGTCTCATTTAGGCACTTACAGGCACCTCCTTGCAGATCCAGGTTTGTTGTGGTACACAACAGAGCAGGAGAAGAGACAGCCCAAGGCTGTAAGCAACCATGGCATTTTTTTTCCCAAAAATGTGTCCAGTTCCACTGAACACTCAGCTGGCCACTGTAATGGAAATAACTAATGAAAGGCTTCATGACAGCCTGTCTTTCTTTGCTCTTTAGAAACATCTGCCAAATTTCTAGCTTTAACTGATGCGTGGGAATTTGAGAAAGAGAAAGGAAAGGAAGAAAGGAAGGAAAGGATGAAAGGAAGAAAAGAAGAAAGGAACAAATGGAGAAAGGAAGAAAGAAACAAGTAGGGAAGGGAGGAAGGGAGGAAGGGAGGAAGGGAGGAAGGAAGGAAGGAAGGAAGGAAGGAAGGAAGGAAGGAAGGAAGGAAGGAAGGAAGGAAGGAAGGAAGGAAGGAAGGAAGGAAGGGAGGGAGGGAGGGAGGGACGGAGGGACGGAGGAAGGGAGGGAGGGAGGGAGGGATGATTAACTTCTGGCAGAGGCAATGAGCAAACTGACAGCAGTAACCACTTAACTGGGGTGACCACTAGCCAGGTTAGCTGTTGACTCTGCTCTTAGATGCTGCAACAACATGTTATTTTAGCAGTGTAAAGCTGCTTGTCTCTTGTTACCCTTTAAATACTCCAGAAAGCATGAGGCAGTTTGTTCAGTCATATATTTAAAATTCGCTGTGAACGTAGTTTCAGATGGAAGCATGCATGTCCTCAATAGTAAGCATACATATAGAAGTAAATGAGCTGGAAGGATACCACTGCTTTACTTTCATGTGAGTCCCATCAATTTTTATAGGAGCTGCAGTTACTCAGCACGTCTGAAAAGCAGACTGCTGATGTTAAAAGGCTTTTCGATGCATGTTGTGGTACTCAAATATAATACCTCCATTAGACATACGCCTGCTGATTTTTACAAGTATTGCCATGAGTCAAGGCTTTAGTGGATGGTTTCATACTTTGTTAACCCACACTGAGTAACATGACCATGCAATGACTTACATTTATCTAAGCTTAGATGAGCAGAGTCAAGAAACATCCTAGGGTTAGGGGATCCTTACTCATCTCACCTAGGGACATGAGACATGCTTTCAAGCTTTCTTTATATGAGTCATCCTTATGCTTTGCCTTTATATTTCTCAGAAACTTCATTGTTTTCATCACAGGGTTGGTATAGTTGGCAGTTGCAGATAACATTATTTTTGCTTTTGTATTGCAATCATGAACTCTCTGTATGGTTTGGCATGATTTAGATTGCCTAAATATCTTCTGCTGAAAATATTAGCACCCTTACCAGCCATGAGTGTGCTGGAACTAGAAATGGGAGGTAGTTCTCTCAATATTCTTTTTCTTTTTTTTCTTTGTTGTTTTCCTAAAGGTTTGCAAGGCTCTGTACTCTTACTGCTGAGAGTATAAAATCCCAGTTCTGTCATCCTTTGCAGAAAAGGATTCAATAGTGTAATTTAATGCATATCTTTGATCCTCAGTAGGATGAGAAACAGCACTTTGGAGAGTGACTTTTCAACATAAGCAATAAAAGCCCTAAAAGCTTGAATGGTATTTGCCCTGCTACAAAGCCGCTGGAATTGCTGCTGTTTCCAGGACCTTTGTAAAATAGGAGTAGGTGGGGAGAGTTCAGTCAGACAGGGTGCAAGAAGGCTCGATTAGCACGCTGACCTGCTTTCCCAGCCATTCCTTCCACTCAGCCATCAGCATGCACTTTGAGGGAGATTCTATCAACATACTGTAGTGCTGCTGCACCATCTCTGGAGGGTTTGCCTTCAGCAGTCCCCCCAGAGCTCTCTGCCACAGGGTCTCCAGCCAGAATGCATAGCTGATGCCTGGCAGGGGTCATGGGGTGTGGGTCCACACACAGTGCATGCAGACTCACTGTTTGGAAAGGTTTGAGTGTCTACATCATAAATTTGTTGTATTGGTTGGGAAAATTAAGCTTCATTTCTCCATCACTACCAATTGGCACTGGTATGTAGCAGGTAGGCAATGGCAGATCACAGCCAGCCAGCTGAGAAGTTCCCTGCACTGGCCAAGTGGTTTCATTTGAAACCTCTCAGGAAAATCCATCCGTTGTGACCTTGGGCTTGACTGCCAGCCTTCAGTGTGATACCCATGGATGTGCTCCATTCTCCTGATGCCACTTCAGAGTGGTCACCCCTGGTGCAGGGGCAGTAACATCCTGAGTTGTTATGGCTGATGATAAAGTGAGCATCTATCAGTGCTTTAGATTCCACAGGAATAACTCCTTTATTCAGCTTATAAGCTCCAGCCATACCAGCACACATTTTAATAGTCTAATAGATGTCTACTGTACCAACAAAAAGATCTATTTTCAGAGTTACTGAGATCTGAAAGCAGTTGCCTCCCCCCCACCCAAAAAAAAAAAAAAAAAAGAAAAGAAAAAAGTTTAAAAATAAATCTAAGTCGGCTTAATAAAGGAAAATGTAACATAGCTGTAAAAATAAAATCTGTTCCATGCTGGAGTGTTTGGCTCCGAGCAAGGATTTGGCTGCCTTGTGGTCACAGCTCTGCAGTTTGGCTTCCATGTTCCAACTTTAAAATAGCTACCCAGCCCCGGGTAATGAGGAACAGGTCCGTGCCCCTTGCTGCTCAGCAGGCTGGAGATGGTGTTTTTTACTCTTCTTCTCTATATTTGGGCCTTTTAGGAAGCATGTATGGTGTTTGTCCTCATCTGGTGCTCCCCCATAGCAGAGGCTGCTTTCTGTCAGTGCCGGTTCACGTCAGATGTTCCTTCTGCAATTTTTTAGACTTCCCAATTATCATTCCTTCCAATCCCTCACCCCGAGTTGTGAAGTGAATTTAGAAACTCTGGATGACAGCAAGTTCAAGGGATGAGCCGCTTCTCATTTTCCTCATTCAAGTAATTTTTTCCCTTAAAGCCATAATCTGCATATTTTGATACTATCAAAAAAAAAACCTACTTAACAATCAAATCTCTGTTTTTTTTTTTTCTCCTTCCCAATTAGCAGCTTAACAGCTCTGTTCAGTTTATCAAAAGCACTTCTAGTCTTTCCTGTGCTCAAATATATTTCGTACTGCTTCGTGATGGAGCAACATTTCCTTTGAGAGCACCTTTGTCAGGACGTATAGAAAATGGGAAAATCCCAAATAGTCCTGCAGTAACCCAGAACATGTTAGAGTACATTTGTCAAATGTGGTGAGTATTCCAGGAAATGAGTGAAATACTCAGAAAATGTCAAAACAATATTTGATTTGTTCAATTTTATGAGGCAGGCTAAGCCCCGATGCTTTGATTCTCCTCTGGTACTTGCAGGCTACCAGCTGCGCCGCCATAGAGTAGCGCCATCGGATTTACAACAAAATAGTCTTGTTTTGCCATATACCCCTTTTGTAAGCAGCAGAGGGCCATGTAAACAATAAAATTGTTCTGTTGTCTGAGATTATTTATATTCCTCAGCTTGGAGCTATTTTTCCCTTTTCTTCAGAGTTTATATACTATCAGGAAATGGGATGGTTCCTAGACTGTTTCAGCACAATGGAAAAATACTCTCTTTGTATCTTGAGCAGGAAAAGATCTATTCCTTGTCAGTCAAACATGACAACAAATGAGAAATGATAAAAGAGCAGTTAAGAATCAATTCACAGAGTAACGTTTTTATTAGGTTTTAAGTTTCAATGTCAGCTTTCTGTCTCTCTTAGAAGTCTCTATCTTGGGACATCTCTGAATGATGTTAGCTCTCTACTGAGGCTTTTTCTTAAGAAATACAAAGGTAGCACGTGGTCACTCTGCTGTACTGGTGTCACTGGACTATAAGCAGAGTGGATATGTGCATGACGTACATAAAGACCGTAATAAGTTATCCTAACGTATTGTGGAAAGAAAATGTAGCACAAAACTGATCATTTTAGTTCTGCTCTCTGTGACTGCAGAATGACAACACCCGAAACAGGATTGCCTTAGGTAAAACTCATCAGCATCCATTCCATTCACATGAGCAAAGCTATCCTGCCTGTTGCATCCAAGTTCTTTTTGCCTGAAAGTACCTATCTATCTTTAAATACTTCATGTTCCCATGTTATTTCTTCAGAACCTGCTATATAGTTTTTGAAGTAATATGTATATATGTGGACTGATTATATCATGTATTCTAGAGCTGATATTTACAAATCTGAGATAGTTGATCATTTGTTTCTCTTTCCATTCCCTTTAAAAGATACTGTAATATACTATCTGTATTGTACTATAGTGTGTATACTATATCAATTACTACACTATGATTTGAATCATGTGCAGCATCTCCTATTATGATCTGGGCACACAGCACCAATATGTCATAGGCATTTGGATGCAGGCAGGCAAGCAGCAGGTTTTTCAGTACTCCCTGGGGGATTTAAGCATGTCAGAGTCCCACCAGGACTCTCTGCGCCATCAGGAAACAACAGACTTTTTCCACAGCTGATCTTTATAGATTTGCAGACATGTACACCCATATCTGTTAAACATATACACCTAAATGTATATAAACATAAAATGAAACTTAAGCAAATGCAAGAAATGTAGGAGCACATTATGAGAATTATTCATATGTAAGCATTGAAAGACAATTAATTTGCTTTGCCATAAAAGCTGATAAAAATGTTATGAGATATTCATAGAATCATAGAATCACAGAATGGCTTGGATTGGAAGGAACCTCCAGGATCATCAAGTTCCAACCCCCCTGCCACAGGCAGGGTTGCTAATCACTAGATCAAGTACTAGATCAGATTGCCCAGGGCCCCATCCAACCCAGCCCTGAATGCCCTCAGGGATATTGTGCTCTTACTGGTGTACTAACTCCCCTCAACATCAATTCATGACTGTGGGGATTATTGTAACAGGGAAAAAAAAAAAAAAAAGTAGTTATCAGGAAAATATGTGGGTTGCTCCAAAAGTAACATCTCCTATTTATTTCCGTGGAAACTACAACAGATACAAACACCTCAATAACACTATTTGATAGAGCACATTCTCAACTATGAAACACTATTTTTCAGCATAGCCACTACCATTAGCTATGCATTTTTGCCAGCAATGAACAAGATCCTGCATGCCGCATTGGTAAAAATCTGTACCAGTGGAGGTGACCACACAGTTCATCTTTCATTGGCACAAACAGATGGAAGTCAGAAGGCACCAAATCCAGACTATATAGTGTCTGTGTTAGGACAGTCCAGCCAAGATTGGCAGTGTACTCCACAGTCTTCAAACTGGGCCTGATGTTACCATGTTGCAGGTGAAAGGTTGCCATCTTCTCTGATCTGACTCTGGAAGTTCAAGCCTGCAGCTCAGTCAGCACTGAGATGTAGCAGTCAGAATTCATAGTTTGTCTGGGTTCCAGGAAGTCCAGAGAGATCACCCCTGTCCTATCCCAAAAGACAGTGCACATCACTCTACCCTCTGAGGGCTGCATCTCAAACTTTTTCCTCGATGAGGAATGCATATGTTGTCTGTCGTTTTATCTCTGGCTCATGATGGTGGCACCATGTCTCATAACTGGTAAAGATGTTGTCCAGGAAACTGTCACCTTCAGCTTCATGTTGGTTTAATAAGTTCTGACATACTTGCCTATGGTGTTCATTCTATTCCTGTGTGAGCATTCATGGAACCCACCTGGCACAAACTTTGTGATATTCCAGTGTTGTCACCATCACTGAAGCCAATATTCACCTCCATACAAGGCTCCTTGCTTGTAATCCTCCAATTCATGCTGATGAACTGATTGAGATGCTGTTCATTTGTGTGTGCAGTGTGACAGCTGTGCATGACCGTCTGGAACATAGCTTGTCTTTCATATCGCTGTCACCACTGCTGAAACGCACCACCCACCGCCTCACTGTGCTCACATCCGCTCTCTGGTCTCCATAAACATTCAGCAAGCATCAAAGAATGTCATTGGGTGCCACTTTTTTCCGCATGGAGGAATTCAGTCACACACTTCAAATGCTTCATCTGCTCTTCCATGTCAGATGCCATTCTGTCAGAGTGCCCCTCTGCTGCCAACTGTCACACAGCAAGCACATGTAATGGAATATTGGTGGGAGGTTCAGCTTCTACTGCCATACCACCAACATCCACCTCTGGTGTTGTGGGTCTACATATTAAAATGGGAGACATTACTTTTGGAGCAGCCCTTGTGGTATCTTGGATTTAGTATCTTCTTGGATCTTAGTATTTCCTAATGATGTGTGCAGGGAGAGGTTGCGTGGATTGGGTTTACTATTTATTTTGGCTTGAATCTGTGCTCTTTTCAGTTACACATTAACACCTTATGGGTAGAAGAGTGTTGTTCTGGGGCATAGAGGCATTTCATGTGTTGAGATTTACACCATTCAAAACTCTTAAGACATCATTAAAAAGATTAACACGACTATAGAATAAAGATTTCTAAGAAATATTTACACACACCATTATGGTTTCAGAAGTCTATGATCTGTTTAAATATCTTTTTTCTCTGCAAAGTTCCCGGAGTTATCTGCATAAGAATATTAGAGGATTTATGTATTTTAGAAAGTAAATGGCAAAACTTCCTTTTTGAAAATAAAACATACAATCTGGATTTTGTGGTATCTGAAGTATAATACAGTCATTAACGATAGCTCCAGGTGGCTGTCACACACGCTCTTAGCCTGTCCTTTTTTTATCTGATGTATCTGTAACTCTACAAAGAATGATGGTATAGTCATTCTCCAGCAGAAAAACAATCACGCTCCATTCGGTCTGATATGTTGCCTGCGACTGCTCATTGCTCAGCAGCTCAGTGAAAAGTGAAAGATTCCCTCAAAGCACTTTATTCACACAGTAATACTTGAGAGGAAATTCCCTCCTAACCACAACTAATGATCAGACTGTGTGTTGAAGCATGAGCAGTAATAGCTTCTGCAGTGGTAACTTAGATGGTGCCATGACCAGTGTGCTTTCTAATTCTTTTTTAATTTTGCTAAATTATCTTCTAGTATTCCTACACTGAATTCTTGTACGTGCTTTAACTATTTGGTGTATGAAGCATCTAGTTCCTTTTAACTTTCTCTAAATCTGTTCATTTTTTGTTTGATCTCTTTTCTTACTATGGAAAAGATCAGCAAGACCACTTCTTTTTTAAAATCTCCTTTATAAAATGACCTGTCACATCTTTTTGTCTTTTTTTTTTGTCTTTTTTTTTTTGTCTTTTTTTTTTTTTTCCCAGAATAGGTTAAGCTTAGATTTTAATCATTCCTTAAATGGGAAAGGTCTGACAGTGCTGCTAATGATTTCTCATCCCTTTCAATAAATTTTCTACCGCCATTGTTGGTGATTGGTGTTTTTTTTTTTCACTTAAGGCAATGTGAGAAAAATTGAACCTCAGATATAATAGTGCCCAACCTTTGATGGCATTTGATTAAATCAGAGATGGGCTAAAACCCAAAACAAGTGAAGAGGCTTTGTACATCCGTATTGAGAAATAAATACAAAGAGACCTTAGCTATCTTAAAATATAAAGCACTTGTGAAAGTGCACGAGTGATAAATGGTACAAATACAAAAGGATACAATTCATTTTCCCTCCAATAAACATTTGTAGCTTAAGATAACGCCAGAGGAGATTTCCTGAGGCCATTGCCTTAGAGAGAAGACAGGTGATTTAATGCATACGCATATTAAATCTTTGTGTGAACCAAGACCTAAAGAAGTCATCAATGTTAAATGCTTTACAACTTCTAATTTTGAAATAAAGCAGTTAATTACTTCAAATATATAAAACAAAAAATACTTGTTTTGCATATTTTCTTTGTTTCGTGCAGGTTTTGTCTAGCCAATACAGATGTCCTTAATTACACCACAGTCTTTGGAATGAAGTAGATACAGCACTTCTGGGCAGTTCTGTTTCTGATGAGAATTATTCATGTTTCCTTAATGGATATATTTTGTCACTAATAGATCTGTATATACTTAAGGGAAAAATAATTAACACTAAAAATTAAATAACTTCAGAAATCACATCTTATCTGTATTTCTACAGTTTATTCTCTAATCTCACAATAATTTTATCTAATATCCACTATTCCAATTAGTACAAAAAGCTGAAATCTCAGCTGGAATAACCTGGCATCATTCCTGCTGAATATTTTACCCCACACTTTTTAATTAGACTGTGTTCAGTTTTACTAAGTGTTGAAGATCTTTTGGTTTTAGTTGGTTGGTTGGTTTGGTTTTTCTCTTTTGTACTTTTTCTTACATGAAAGTGAAACCACAAGGAAACGCATTACTGTACATTTCTAACTGCCTGTGAGCCACCTTCAGGACAATGATTCGCACAACTATTTTTAAGGCTGCTTCATTCTGTACTTAAAATACAGTTATTCTTGTTTCACCATAGAAATCACACTGTTCCATATTCTTTAAGTTCCTGAAAAGAAGCCTGCTACATTTGGCTCTCTAGCAGATTCACAACAATGTAGAACCAGTCTTGAAAAGAAAAAAATTCAATCCTGGTTATAAATATGTTAGCTGATAAATCATTTACCCTCTCACTTTCTTGAGTAAGATCTTAGAAATTGGCATTCGTGAGTTGTTCAGATCCTCCTGTCTGCGGAGATGATTTACACTATTACAAGATATGTCTTTTTTTTTTTTATTTTGCATGGTTAATTTTCCACATTATTCAGCATGGGAGGAGAAAACACTTGTTTGGTTTTTACTGTTTTGCAGATCCATCAAAGGCAACAAATAGGACAAATTATGTGCAGTGTGTGTTTCAGAATCCCTTTTTTCCATAGCAAATTAAGTGCAGGTGAATTAATTGGAGTAGGAGATGATTTCTTAAGTAGCAGAGTGTATGGTTTAACTGTCCCTAATTTAAGGGTGGATTGTACCAACCCTAAGATTTCATGTTCGTATCATAGATGCAGAAATAGAGCTTTGATTCATAACTTATTTGTAGGATGCTCCATCTGAACAAGGTTTAGAAAAACAGCCTTTCTATGGATTGAAACATTTTGCAGCTTTAAGATGAATTAGATTTTGGAAAATTCTCAAGGTCTGGAATCTTCTTCACACAGTCTTTATAATGCAGATTAGATAAAGTGGCGAAGTAGTAGAAATAACTGTAAGACACAACATTATACTAGCAGAAGGAATGGCCTCGTTATCTTCCATGATTATTTTTGGCTCTAACTTGTACATTTTTTTCCTAAATAACAGTGTTAGTACTTCATAGGCCAGTGCCTGAAATTCCTTGGCGCGTGGACTATTGTTGAGCCAGACACAACAATGGAATCAGTGTGATCTCTCACACAGGAAAGATAGAATATCCAAAGAAAGTTATTTAATCTATTTCTAAATATAGAATTGTCACTGTAAATATCATAAATTCCATCTTCATCCAGGGTTGCCATGTAACTTCATTGCAACTTATCCAGGAGCTAAAAACCTGCCTACATGATGGATGCTAATTATTTTGTTTAACCTGTTTTTCCTTCTAATCCTATTAGAACTTGTTTGTAATTAAGCTAATTATATTCATGTACAGAAGTTAATTTATAAATGGATAGTCCATTTGGTTACTAAAATGGGGTTATTTTCTCACTCACCTACTGATTCCTCGGTCATTGCTAGAGCTAGCACCCTGCTCCCGTTCTGCAACACCCTGTATCATATCACTGATCAGCATCTGGAAACACTGCTCTGTGCAAGTATGCAGGTGTGCCTGTGCAAGTAAGCCTGTGCGAATATGCAGAATGGCATCCCGCTTTACATGCTTTAATGAGCCATTGTGCATTGGTACAAGCATCGTCCTTAGATGGCGAACGTCACAGCTTGCCATCACGCAACCTGGTTCAAATGACCCATGTCTGTAGTCCAGAAAAGCCCCAGAAAGTCTGCTCCATCAAAAGCTTCATCTGAGCCATACTGACAGAGCTCCTAAACACGCTGCTTTCCAGGTATTTTCCTTCCAGTGCCTCTTGGTGCAGATATAAACTTAGATGCTATGAGTCAGATACAGCCTGCAACCTCCTTCCGCATGTTCCTTTGGAGAATGGGAAGTACAGACAACATAAAAAGAGAGGGAAAAGAGAGGCCAGAATGTTATGAGTTATTGGATAACAGTAAGAGGTGTGCTAATGCAAAGCACACAGAAGTTCCTATTCCTGTTCCAAGAGATGTTCAACTTGCCAAGGGATTTCTGGCCCTGAACTATGACAAGGGAGTCCTATTGGCCTTGATAAGCACAAAATTCTTCACCAAGCCCTCTTTTAGTAAACAAAAGCCTCTTTTATTCCTTTGACATTCTGTGTGGGATTCCTAATAACAGTTTTAGATTTAAATAAGTCAAATTAATACCAAGATCTAAAAGGCTGAGAAGAATAAAATCAGATTATACCAAAATAAGCAGCATTCATAATGTATGTAGGCTTTTCTAGTTACTCCACAGATTAAATGTGGTAAAGGAACAAAGGGATAGATTCAAGAGCAGAATTCAGATGCATCTGACCTAAAATGACCCTAGTGTGTGTCTAAATTGAAGATTTTGGTACTGCTCATGTTCAAACCCTTCCCCTGAAAACGAAGATGCCTTTGAGATGTGTTTTCCTCTCAGCATCAAAATACCACTGGAGTACCAGACAGTGCAGTGACTGTGCAATAACACTCCCTCTCCTCCCTGTCACCTGGGAATCCACACAGTTGGTGGATCCCATTGCTCCAAATGGTTCTCTTGCAGAGTAATCTACATTTGATACCTGTGATTATAGGATGTCTAACACTATACAAAGCATGGTCATGGAAAATGCATTCACACAGAGTTGCTTTGGGATTAAAATGCTTGTTTGGGGTGTTTAAGAGCCATAGGTCACCCCTTTGCTAAGAGCTGGTAATTAGTGGGAAGTGAGAAGACAGAAATCCAGAAGAAAACTGCTTCATTTTCTTTAAAAAATACAAATCTAAACATACCAGAATTTATATAAAATATCTATTCCTCCCTCAGTAAATCTTGTAACAAAAAAAAAAAAAACATCCTCAGTGTTTTGCTGAAAATATAGTTATCAACCTATGGATGCAGATCAGTTACATTATGAATCTTAGCACTTTGGTTGCTTGACAGCATTTTGAGATCAGAGTGCTGTAATTTCCTTATGCACGGTGATCTTCCATGAGGTGAATGCACACTGTTATCTTTTCTGAAATTTTTATCAAGCCATGTACCTTGCAGTGTCTTCCACATTAAGTTCTTAGTTACTAAAACTTCTTTATTAATTTTTTTACTAATAACAACGACTGTTTCTCTATTGAATTCATTGTTGTGAACAGATACTTTGCTAATGTATCCATGCTTTTAATTTTGAGATGCATTCAAGCATCAAAGCGAAGTGTGTTATTTCAGAACTTTAATTGTTTCAGCACGCTGGCATTTCTAATAGGTGCATGTTCTTCCCTAATTAAAGACAGCTCTTCAAGATCAGTAAACTGTGCCTCGTTGATCCATGATTGCCTCAGCTAACTCCCAGTCAGCCACTGAAGTTTATAGAAACCCTGCTAAAAACAGCAGATGGAAAAAAAACCCTTTACTCTTTAGACAAGAATGATTTCCCTTGGCAAGATCCAGGGATGAATCACTGCCAATGCTTCCCTTTAAGAGTCATGTTAGTAAAATCGGGCCAGATAATACTCCTTATTTCTGAAACATCTTTTTCTGAAGCAGCCTCATATTTCACACAGATCTGTGGTAGGTAGCCTGACAGCAATCAAATGCAAGTCTAGAGAGGGATGATTTCTCCTTCCATGTATCCAAAATGTTTTAGTAAGTGAATGTTTGCTGAACTGGATTTGCAGAGCTCTTTTATTTTTAAAGATAGGCAACATTTTGCTGAAATGGATTTGCTGAGCTCTTTTATTTTTGAAGATAGGTAACATTTTCCTCCAGGCATCAGTTTGGACATTGGAATTGAGTCATATATGCCTTAATATTTGTGTGGCAACTTCTCCAGACACTATATGAACTAAGAGAAGTCAGATGTGTTTCTGACAATTCTACAGAGCTCAAGTCATAACTTACAGTTTCTTTATGACAGAATTATACAGTCATTTTTACCACAGCTTGCAATTTTTAGTGTACTTGTTCTCCAAATATCCAGTGTGACAGAGAAGCATTATCTCAGTTTCATGGATGAGAAATTAAATTGTAAGACTATTTAACTTTCTTAGAGTCATCACAACAACTTGCAAATTGTGAAGACCATGGAACACTCCAGCATTTCACATCTTGCTTGCAGCGTGACATGTTAGCTTCCTTGTTTCCCTGCTGTAGCAGAAATGCTAAGTCACAGTTTGAACCAGTGATTGAGCACCTGGTAGGAAGGCAGGGCCAACCCAGGGGAGCTCAGGTGCATGCAATGCACCTGAGTAATCAGAAGGGGTGGAGCCAGGATCCACCCCATCCCAGACCTCATTTAAGGGTTAGCAGTGGAGGTAAGGATATCTTGCTGGAGATTCCTACCTGCCTGAGGTCTTCCAGAGGTAAGCAGTTTTTTTCCCCCTTCATTTCTGCGTCCGTGTCTGCTACACTTGGGCTTGTCTTTATTTCTACAGCCAAAGACTTTTCCACCCTGCTATTATCACTTTACTTTTCATCATGTTATGGTGTTACTCCTGTCCAGCCACATACCCTGGCTATACAACAGAACAAGACCCTGGGATCTTCCATGCTTTATTTTTTTCCCTTTCTCTTCCTGCACCTACTCTGATTTCTCCCATGAGAAATCTTTAGGTGTATAGTTAGAAAGGTAGCCAAGGACTTGAATGACTGAATGATCACAACTATGGGATGTACTGGTGAACACAACTTAGTAGGAAGCTTGGCACAAAAGCGTGAGTCTCCTTTAGCCCTACATTAGCACAGTGACCCCTAGACTGGCATAGCTATGTAGGGTCAAAAACTTCTGGTAAGTGTAGACTTTAAAGTTATATCGTCTCTAAGCTACTATATATAGCACGGTTTTCTATTAGTTCTCTAAATGTGGACATTGTTAGTGTTAATCTTGATGTCTGGTGAGACTGTGTCTCAAGTTCTTACACCTCCGCTCTTTCTCCCTTTCTCCCTCATGTTGTACCTGGAAAGACAGTTCTGAGTTTTAACTGGAAATGAGGTGACACAACAAAGTCAGTCTTTATTTCTTCTGATTCCAACACATTAGATCACCTTATATCTGAGATTATGTCACAGGTATCTTATCTCTCATTTTCCTTTGGTGGGAGGAACCCTTGAAGGTCATATGGTTGTCCACTTCACCGAGCTACATCAATCATAGTTGCCAGCCAAATGAGGTACATGAGCTGTAAAGCAATTCCAGAAAGTATATTTTGATAGTTTGGTATGCTGATGTAGCCTATATCTATTAGAATTTTTCTGTTGAGTGTTGAGATGTGACCAGTCTGATCTGCACAACTAACTCCTGAAACAAGAAGCAGAGTTCATTATACTCTGTATCATATGATTTCTGCTGTAAATCATAACTGCTAAAATGTTACTTCCTAGCAAACACTAGATTTTTTTTTTCTTGAATTTGTTCCTTTCTCCTCCAAGAACTACTTTTCCCTTTAGTGAAACAATTCATTTTATTTGTTCTCTTTTTTTTTTAAGTGTTTACTGATTGCTTCATCATTCTTCTGTACAGTTTTTGGAAGAGCCTTGTAGATGGATAAATACATTATCAATGGCTAGTTGGAACTGTGATTTCATGAAAGTCAGGAATAAATTGTACTTTTGCTTGTAGGGTGTGTAAAGCAATTCAGAGCCCTGCTACTGCTCTTTGTTCTGCCTTGAATCATTCTGTTGTTCCAGTTTATAAGCATGTGTTGATCAGACTTCCAACTGCGAGGCCAGTTTTATTGCCACACAAACAGGGATTAGTGCCATGCTGCACTCATTTTCACTTGTCCCTTGGTTTTTGAGCACTCTCTTTGAAGGTGAAAGGTTAGTGGAGTAATTCAGTGTCCCACCTCACCTGCCTCTGCCTCCAAAGAATTACTTAGTCTATGCATTATTATTAATGATAGCAGCAATGCTGTTCTCTTTCTTGCTATAAGATCGCTGGAAGATCCTATGATGCATTTCACGTACCTCGTTTTCCACATCAAGACACACAGCATCCTTGACATGTTCTTCTAGGAGTTGATTAAGTTTAAAAGAGATGACATGTGGCAAACTGTGGAAACCTCCTAAGGCGAAGTGACACAGTGAATAAAAATTACTCACAAACAATTCATCTCTTCTTAATCCCTTCCTCTTGGAGTTTTAAATTGTGCTATACCAAATATGTCATAGAACATCTCATGCCTCTTTTGTCTTCAGTTTCACTGGCTGGTCTTCCTATGACTGGATGCCACTGAAAACAATATGAGAATGTAATTAAAGGTAAAATATAATTTTTAATTAAGTTTATTTTTGATGTGTTTCAAACTGTCAGCATTTGCTGTTTAGAAAACTTATGTTTCAGAGGACTATTAGTTTGTTTGTTTGTTTTTCCTCTCCCAATCTTAATTTTGTTTTTATTTTTTAGTTTGGCTTTTGGGACCTATTTTTTCAAGGTTGGCACAGTATTTAAAAAAAAAAAAAAGATTGAGAGATCTTGGCTTGCACTGCAAGCCAGTGTGGGAATATATACTGTCCTGCACTGCTATTGGCACTGAAATTACCAAATGAACTGTAGTTATTGAAATTATGAACTTATTTTCATTTCCATGTAGCCTATTCTACGTATGTTGCCGTACAATGATTCCAAGGCAGCTATACTGTAGATGGCATAGAGAGCACCTGATTTTTTTTTCCTTAAAAGGCTTTGAAAAAGCAAGCACTCCCAATTTTTGTTTGATTCAAAAAGCAATACAACAGAATACTTGTAAAGAGAGGCAACTCTAAAATATATATATATATATATTTTAATCAGGGTTCCATAAGTCAAAAACTCTTCTAAATATGTAACCCAAGTCCAAATAGCTTAAAAAAAGGAAGCTTTGTTTTCTTCTGCATTTCACACAGCTGGCTCAAAGGAAGGAAAGCAGATTTCATGTTTGGTGACTGATGTTTCAGTGCAAGTAGTTTCATAGAGTGTCTCAATGGGATACCTCTTATAGCTATGTTAAAGGAGTACTATATAGCTCAGGAGACAGACTAAGACCTTTCAAGTTACACCTGACCTTTGGAAATTCCTCCAGTTTAATTCTGCTTCATCAGCTGGAGGCCAGTTCTTCAGAATTCCCCCTGATACAGAGCTGAATCTGTACCTGGACCAAAATATATATATATGTTGTAAATATTTGGCTGAAGAAACTGTGAGATTTTTACAGGGCTGTGGTTTTTAGTTTTTAAGGTGCTCCAGAAATCTTTCTGAGAACTCATTTATGATGGTGTAATAACTGGCTCCATCAGCTGCTCTCTATTAAAACTGTAAAATACTGCAATTGAAATATTATTCTATTTTATAAGTGCTTGTAAATACATATAATGCATACAAACACCCATAATGTACATTTTAAGTCTAAATGTGTGTCTCTTTAACCACGCTGGCACTAACGATTGGAATTTCTTTGCATATTGTGTGGCTGATGGAGAAGAGACATTGAAATCAAGCTGTTAAATACACTATCTCCTTTTTTTTTATTTCACTAGAGTATGTTTGCTGTATTTTTAAAAGAGCATTGAAAAGCCCAGGAGATGAGTTCTGCTCTGAAATTGCTATTTGCTGACATCGAAATAGCTGTAAAAATACAAGCAGGGAAAAATACAGTACAGCAATGTATTTTCATTTATTTTGGAGGAAAGTAGTTTTAAAGAAGAATTATTGTCTGTCTTCTGAATGATAAAGCAGTATAACTAGCATTAAACACAGCTGAAATTTTGTAATGACCAAACCTCAGCTCATCCAAATCCCCAATAGCATTAACTCCCCAGAATTGGGCTGTAAATTTGATTAGCTTTACAACAGATATGAGACACAAATGTTCTTCCTTATGCAGTCGTATTAAGTGGCTGCAAAAGAAGATGACAAGTCATTACAGAGCAGCAAATCCAACATTTAAGTGAGGCAGGATCTCCAGCTCACCCAGCTCTCCACACTGAGTGCAGTGCACAGTCGTCCTTTGTTATTCCAGCTTCCCGAATCTCTGGCATGCTGAGGGCTGGTGTGTCTCTTGCTGCCCACAGGACAGGGTATCACACCAAGGACTCAGCAGCTCTCAAGCCAGGCATGGTGCGTCTGGTGACCTGAGAGATCTCAGTGTATGAGCATCCTGCCATGCCAGCTGTTGCCCATGGTTTGATTGAGTTAATTTCTGTAAGGGCCTGAGTTCCTGGGAGTGGCATTGCCTGAGATGGTGTTTGTTGGTGTTCTCTGTAACAAAGTTTTGTCCCACTTCTACCTTAATTTCTGTATATTTGAAAGGAGTTTGTGCTGTTACTAATCTATTGTGGCTTTATTTTCGTTTATTTCACTAGGTCATTTTGGTAATGTATTTTTGGCATAGCTTTATATTCTGAACCCTGTTTTTCACTGACATTTGGAGTGGATTTCTGAAATGGTCCCTGGTTCACTGATGAATCACGCTACTTCCAGGGGAAAAAAAGCTAGAGTGGTTTACTAATTATGGAAACAAATTTCTAACACTGAGAATAAAACAGATATATACAAATGGAAAATAAGAAACAGTTTTGTAGTAATGAGAAACATGGGGAAACCAGTTCTACGAATCCTGAGTATTCCTTTCTCTCTTTCAATTATTTATGCAGTGGTTGCTTTATAAATATGTGTTTTGTTGTGCTGATGGATATCTTGCAATATTCCTCATACTCTGCAGCCCAGCTAAGAACTGGCCTGTGCTCAACCATTTCCTACTTTGAGGGGACAGTTCTGGGGTTTCTCTTTCAAGTATTCTGAACGCTATGGCCACAGCCCATGCATGCTGAGGACAAAGTATTTGAAATTATATTAATTCCATTCCTCCAGTTTGTCTGATAATCTCAATTTTATGGCCTGTCCCCATGAGCTCTGTAAAGATGCCAACTCATGACTCACTGAGTGTTATGAGAAGTGTCTGTCTCCTTGGGCCTGCCATACAGCTGCTGCCTCCAGCAAGGATGATGTGGCTTGATCCTGAAGGTGTGCAGCTTCATACAGGAGCAGGAAAGGGCCATTTACATGTCTGGAGTTCACATGCTGTCTGTGACTGATCTGAAGTGAAAAGTTTCCTCCTCGCTGGTTATCCCAGCTTCCCAAACAAAGCAGTTTTATGGCATTACAGGAGCTGCTAAAATAAACTACCTCTTCTAACACCTGTTGAAGAGTCCTTATTGAAGTCCTTATAAATAACTGCAAGTAATGACAGCACAACTCAGCACTCTCTGACAGAAATGTGACATAGGAGCTTCTCTGGCAAGAGCTATCCTGGTCTTTCAACTTGGTATCTCAAACTAGTAATTACTAGGTTACTGTTTTAGAAAGAGACTCATCTTTCCTCAGCTGCTTTACTCCCTGCCTTTCTCCACTCGCACACATGTCTTCACTTCAGCAATATGGAGGATGTCATCAGCAATACATGGGTCTGGGAATTCTTTCCAGAGGAGAAAGCCCTACCTTATTGGGCTCCAGCTGATTTCACCACTTTCATATCAAGAACTGCTCTCATAGATTCATCCACCTCAAAAGAAATTAGCCACCCTCCTCGTGGCTGGGAGAAGGTGAGGGAAGGAGCCTACACCTTCTAAACCCTTCCAGATATGTTATTGAAATGTATCCTTATGCCCAAAAGGAAATATTGATAGAAACCCACACAAATAATCTAAGGTTGGGGATGATCATGTAATTAATACTCAATACCCTGTCAGTTATCAGGGAAATTGATTTTCAGTTCTTAAAGGGAAAGGCACTTTCATGTAACCATTCATCCCTCACATAAAAAGATTTTTCAGATTTGGACTAAGTAAATCTGTATTACACCGTGTTGCTTTTCAGTGCACCAACATCAAGTTTTCGTGAAGACCTTAGCTGCAGCCATTTAAGTATGTACTAAATGGAAGGCAGAAATTCTTTACTCGGGGGCAGTGAGGCACTAGCACAGGCTGTGCAGAGAAGGTGTGGATGCCTCATCTCTGGAGGCGTTCAAGGCCAGGCTGGATGGAAACCCATCTGGTGAGTGGCAACTCTATCAGTGGCAGAGGGTTTGCACTGGATGGTCTTTGAGGTCCCTTCCAACCCAAGCCATTCTATGTTTCTAAACCTCATTAAGCATTTACCACGGTCCAGATAACAATGTCATTGTACTCTTCCAAGCAGTCACCGCCAGCTGCCTCAGAGGTCAAAGCCCACCTTTCCCAACAGCATTAAAACCAACACATTCATCAGATGTTGCTCAGTGATTCCCTTTGATCTCCACCCTTACTCTCTCCTTCTCCATAGTTACAGGGAAGTGTTTCTTGGAGCAGTGCTGTCGGATTCAGCCTTGAGCCACCATAACCAGTTCCCTCTGCCTACTCCCTAAATTTTTGCCAAGGGACATTTGGCACTTCCCCATTACCCAAGTTGCTCATTTACCCTACAGTTTGTCTCAAAACTCATTCCAACCATGAACAACTTTGCACTCTTTAAACACTAGGTGACTGTCAGAATCCTATTTGTTCTGAACAAAATCCTTCCAGTAATCCCGTGTGATTCTTCTCCTTGGCTGCAGAGCCAAAGGTGATATACTTTCTATTCTGAAAATTTTTAAATGGATCTTAGCTCAGCTGTACCTCTTTGACACTCATGCATGTAAAAATAGCAAAGTCTGGGCCTCGGTGACCTCCTCTGGATATATTAAGATATTGAAGTTAAACATATGCATTAAGTGCTTGCAGAACTGAGACTATGGGGTCTTAGTATGCCACAGCTGCAGTGGTAACTTGCCTTACTAATTCAGAAGATGCAAACTTAGTATTCAAATCATGGGCTCTTCCTGAAAGTGCACATTCAAAGCAAAGTATTTTTTCTTTAGGTGTCATCTGCTAATATTCAGTGATGTTGGCAGCAAGTCATTCAGTTGATTTGGCTAATGTAATGTACTTATCCTATCATAAATGCTTATCATCAACAAACAAATAAAAACCTGGGATTGACTTTGCTCTGCCGATGGCATGACATCTCTCCCTGGAAATCCTGGTGGTTAATAACGCTGTGCAAACACAACACTCAGGTTATGACTGTACTGGGGGAAGCTGACGTTCATATTGTTCAATGGCACCATCTTCAGTCAATTGTAGAGCTCATTATTAACTGGCCCTAATAAGAAGTCATGTGCATCTAGCTTAAGTCGGGAAAAAAATTGATGTAAGTGCCACAGAACTAACATGGTGTGGTGATACAGGAAATTTACTGTTTCAGGAGGACTACCAAGAGTATGGGGACCTCCAAAGAGGAAAATCTTGGTACTGAAAGGAGAAAAATGTTGATTACTCTGGGAAAGTCTTTTCTTGGTTTGTTTTTATTAGGGGGCTGGCTGGCTTTATTTAATTAACTAGAAAGTAATTTGTAAATCCAGATTAAAGACAACGGACTTTTTCTGGTTATTTCTTCTTTTCATAAATACGAAAGTAGCTTCAGAAGACAGAACGATGAAGCATTGTGGACACATGGACGCTCAACAAGATCTCACAAATTGAATGCCAGTTCCCAAAGTTTGGAATTAACTTTTACTGCTCTGAAAATAGTATTCATTGCCCTCATTTCTGACCTTTCCTTATACTTTAAAACTCTTTAAAATATAATTAAAAAACAAAACAAAACAAAACAAAGCAAAAAAAAAAAACTGTTAATAGAATTGGAGCCCATCCTCCCGTTAGGTAGCAATATAGGTATTTGTGGATGTTTAGTACCATAATGGCTTTTAGTGTTTTTATTCTTGTCATCTGAAATTCTACTGCTATTTTTCACTCTCAGCTCAAACTGAAATGATTGGAACATTTGTTCACAAGGCATAATTTTAGAAAATGATTCAAGTCATATGTTTACCAGAAACTTGCAACTAATTGCCCCTTTTGCTCCTCCCCGTGCTCTTGCTCTTTTCCTCCTGTATGCATGCATGCTTTCAAAATAAGAATAATATATGTAGACATCTTGTTCTTACAGTTAAAGCTAAGAGGACAGAATAAATCTGTATCTGAGGACGGTCTTTTCTTCCTTCCAAGGCTGACAAGCATTTCATGGTTTGTGTTTCCTTTTCAGCTGACCCCCTGGTTGGAAGCATTGCCACTCAGTATATGACTAACAGAGCAGAGCATGACAGAATGGCCAGACAGTGGACCAAGCGATACGCCACATAGGAACCTCCTCTAGGATTTGCTGGACCTGTGCAAGCACATTCACTAAGTGCTTCAATAGCCCTTCCCTTCATTCTTATTTTTTATTAAATTTTGAACCATTTCTTTTTTGTTTTTATTTTTATTTGTTTGGGGGTTTTTTGTTCTGTTAACTTGAAAGCTGTTTCCCTCAAATATAGACGGGGAATTTTGGTTATCAGTGCAAAGAATGTTGGATCTGTAATAGTATAGAGCTTTGTCACGAAGCTTTGTATTAATGTGTGGTTTTTTTTTTTTCTTTCATGTGTTTTTTGGGAAAACAGACAAATTCAGAATTATATCTCGTTTCTACTTAAATGTAGTGTTTAGGGTTATTTTTTTGTACTGAAGTCTTTAATGGTGGGTGCATGCTACTGGGAACAAGTTTTGTATAAAAGCTTAAAATCAAGAATCACTGTGCATTACTAAGACTGTGTTTATCACTAGCCTTCTGTTTCCCACACAAAAGGCTATTGCATTGAACAAATTAATATGTATTTTGATTTACTTAAAAGAAAAGTGCTTGTAAATTTCTTAGGGACCTGCCACTTTTGACTGTGGATCAGTTGATGTACACTTGTATTATTAAAGCACTCAATAAAACACTGTGGCTGATAAATGCACTTTTTGCAAGATGGTGCTTTTGCGTTTGTGCAGCGTGGACTGCACAGCCCTCACACAATATGACTGCAGGTTAAGCAATTATTTTTAGACCTAAACTATTCATTTGTTCTTAACAATATCTTTCTTAACTTAGGATTCTTCATTGCGTGTATCTTCCATATACAAACACCTGCTAAATTTTAAGGCCATTCTTTCACGTGCCGGTGCTCAGCCCAGCCGTTCTGAAGCCTCTTGCTGTATCTTTTGTACTATAGCTTCCCTGTATCTATCTTGCTACTTTTTTAATGGTTGGCTATAAAAATAGCCTTGCAATGAAAGCAGAATATTGATGATGATTTTATACAGCGGGCTTCGTTTTGCCTTTCTCCAAGCTCTTTAATTGTAAAAGCAACTGTTATTTGAAAAATAAATGCAGGTTTTCGATGGGAAAATTGAGCCCATTGCACCAATCATTCCCAGCACGTTCAAGGCAAGGGTATTTCTATTCAGATTTGACCTTCAGGCTAATTTTAGATATGCAGCCATAGAAGGAAAACTTCTCCTTGGCTAAGGAAATGCGTGGGTGTTGTGATTTAGAAAATATATACTGTGATGCTGATATCTAAATGTTCTTTGTGTTGCAATGGCATCCTGGAAAATCCCTGTCTCATATAATTAAATGTTACAGATGCCATATACAATCCTTGGCTGCCCTCTCTTTCTCTCTTTTCCTCTTGTGTTTAAAGAAGATTTTATCTTAAGGAAGATACATTATAATAGGAACATAAAGATACAGGGAGACCCAATCCCATTACGTGCCAACCCAAATCCAGCTTTACTGGAAATGAAAGAAGTCAAGGTGACACCGTAGGTCCCCTATGGCAACCATTCTGAGGCACAGCATGTCCAGGCTGTTCTGGTTTTCCCTCAGCCATTTGCTCGTAGCTGAACAGCCGTACAGTTTGAATCTACAGGTGAGATGTCTTCCGAATGTAGAGAAGCTGAACAGTGATTTTGACATAGGTAGTATATGATAACTACTGCCCCAAGAACCATGAGGTTCTTGACAGAATAATCGATCTGTTTTGGTCAAAACAAATGGGGAGTCGTCTGGTGTCTGCAGATGCCAACTGCCTACAGGCCGAGTCATGGAAGATTTTGAGGCCAAGAGATCCCAGATAGAGATTTAAAAGAATAAATGTTAAAGAAAAAAGAGATCAGAAGACAGAATTGTCTAATCTAGAACACCTCCTTGGAACAACTGCTGTATGTGCTTCCCTTGGAAGATGCTTCCACCATCCAATTTACCACAAAGTCCCTCTACATTCCTGCTGTAAAAATACAACAAAGGAGCAAGAGGATTAGAAGGACAACTGCATCTTGCCCAGTAGAGTAACAGCTTTACTTCTGCTGTTATCGTATCTGCTAAAGAGATTCACGCCATGAAAAACCTTTATCCCCTGAGACAGTAATTAAGGACCAATTTCAGATTTCTTATGAATTACTGTAAGCGTCTGCTGCTCTGCAGTCTGTATTTACACTCCGCTGAACAGAGTGCAGTAATTTCCTAGGTACATTTGAAAAAGAAATGTTCCTACTAACATCTATTGTTTTGCCAAAAATATAAAGAAGACATAAACAGAAGAGCTTATTCCACCTTTAATGATGCTGTAACTGAAAGACAGCTGAGGTACCTCGGAAGAGGAGCCACAGAATGCTTCATAGACATTTGCTCCAGCTCACCTTCCTCGCTTATCAAAAGCTGTGCAGTTCAGGCTTTCCAGTAAGTTGAGCTTTGTGTGAAGCTGAATGCTGGCTTTGTCATAGATAACATAAAACTACTTCCTCAAGAACAGTGGGGATCTCAAAGAAATAATCAGAAGAGATCAACCTACATTCATTAAAGCAGATGCAGAGTCTTCTGGCGTCTACAGGAGCCAAATGTTTGCAAGTCTGGTCATAAAACATTCTCCTCTATTTGCAAATCTGCTCTGTTTGCCTCCCAAGTAGTTCTTTTTCTTCATCTGCTGAACCTGGGAAATGCAAAGCATTATTTGAATTTTGCTGTTGTTGCTGAGGAGAAATGAGCCGTCCCCAGCAGATTTCAGCCTGCCTCCAGAGCCTCACTGAAAAATAATATACTGGCATAGTCTCGTTTTCTTCTTTTTTCCTCTAGAAAATGCTGCACGTTATTCCATCCAGCTTTTGTTTTTCAGGTTCTCTGCAAATTTATCTCACTCTTGCTTCATCTTTTATGCCATATCATGTTCTTTCTAACTTCTTTAAATGAAGTCCACACACTGCCCTCCTGTAACTGGGTATGGAGATCATTCAGGTGACACACAGTAAAACATGTTCAACAGCACAGAGTTGGCTAAAGCTGGCCTTTAAAGACATCTTACAGCTTTTGTAACATCAGCTGCAGTAACCAGCAAACACACATTGACTTTCCAGTTAGCCCTGATAAATATCACTGTAGCACATCCTTGATTACAGCTCTGATGAAGCAGAATTCAGGGACCTCTCCAAACCGTATTCTCCCCTTCACTAATCACTGAGGTGCTTTTCACATCTCCTGTCCAACTGACCGGCTGATTTCCCTCTCCAGAACATAACACAACAACGTAGCTTAAATTAAGGTACCCAAAAACATCCTGTATTTCCAGAGACAGCATTTGCAGACTGCTCCAGGAGTGAGTTTTAGCAGGTCATAACATTTTTAATTACATGCATTGTGGGTGATTGCAGCCAAATGGTTACAAGCCATTAAAAACAGCTGCTGTGCTATGCATAAAGCAGGAATAATTCCTGCTCAAAAATCTCGCTGCAGGTCTCCAGCTGTGAGCTGCAGGTAGGCTCCTAGCGCTGCTCCTCTGAAAGCAGAGGGTGCTGCTGGTCCAGCACACCCTGGGTGCAGTGTGGGCTCTCAGCTGCTATCTCAGCTTGCTGTTACAATATGCACCAGGCTCATGGCTGCTTTATCTCCGTCATTAATCCCTCTGACTCGCTCCTCTTTCTCATCCGCCCTCTCCTTCTCTCCGGCTGCTTTCTTCTGCTTGACCGATTCATTACTCTCAGCTGAAAAACCACCTTAAACGCTGATCCCAGTTCAAACAGCAATTCGTGAAGCTATCCAGGAATTCAGATTTCCCTCTTCCCTAATGACTATGCCCAGAACGTGCCCTAGGCCCCTCTGCTCTCCTTTGCCTGAGGCAGCGCCTTCTGCAACAGTAAAAGATGTAGCTCTCTCTGCTGGAGGATGAGGATGCCGTAGGGGGCTCTGACCACATAGCAGCTCCCAGCTACTCCAGCTTCAACACATCCTGGGGTCCTTTTCCCCCTTCTCAGTTCTCAGAAATTTCTCTCCTCACCTTGCAGCCAGACACTTTGCCCCAAGCCCAGGGCATTTTCCAGTGTTTTGTGTTGGGCATGTTAAAACAAGGACTTGAAATAAAATTTCTGGCAACTCCCAAGTCCAACTGTCCAGCCTTGGCCACTGTGGTTCCCACAGAGCCGCCTCTACCTGTTGGGTTTCTGTCCTCAGTTGCTCTCTGTCCTGGCCTCCTCTTTTCCTTTCATTTCTACTCCTCTCCTTGCCTGTACAACATCAGCACCATATCTTGAAGCACTCTTCTTTCCCCTCAGTGACAGCTCTGTTCGTGCTCCAGTGCTAACAAGACCGTGTCACGTAACACTGGGCCTCCCAGAGCTGCAGATTTTGGGGTCTTAGAAGCAAGATAAAGCTCCGCATGAACTAAGTGCTTCCTCATTGTGCCACGCCTGGCATTGGCTGTAAACTAAATCACTTCTCCCACATGTCATTATCAGTAATGAAATCTGTGCTGCCCTGCTTCCTTAGCATGACATCCATATGCAAATACATTTCCTCGGCTCAAAAGCTCTGCAGTCCCAGCAGCCTCCAGAAGCCTCTCCTGGGTCACATCCAGAACATTTCTGGGGACTGCCAGTTGCCAGGAAGAGTTTTATGACACCCTTAAATCCATCGTTCTGCACCCTCATTCTGTCATGAACTTTAATGGGGAGCTGCAGCACTCCAGGAAAATGGAAAGGGCACAGCAAAGCATCCTTTTCATGCGTACTTTGGATGTGAAAGAAAGTGGTCATGAGCAAATGCAAGACTGAGATAAGGACAAGACTCCTAAGCCACCCTAATCCCTTGCTAGTCCTAAATTGGGAAAATTCCTCTTCACCTAAGAATTAAGTGAAATCTGTACTTTTTTCCTCAGGTTTTGCAGCACCCAATCCAAAATCCCACTGTCGCAGCTGTCCCAGTAGTGAGCGTGGTCAGTGGGTGTGCCATTTCTGGGGAGGTTCCCTATGGACCTTCCAGTGGGCAGAGCTTCCCCACAGCCCTATCCTCTCCCCTTCTATCCCTTGGGAAACAAGGGCTGGAAGCATGCACCTCGAGTCACTCCTTGTTGTCACTGCTCAGCAAATACACTCGCTCACAACAGGCATTTGTTGCTGCAGAATCAGTGCTAGGGTCCCCTTTTGTGTCACTGGTGACCTTGGGGTCAGAAAAAACAAAGGGTCACACTTCAGCTTCTGTGAAATGCCTCTTTTCTTTGCAGTTGACTCATGCCCTTTGTAAGTCCCTGAATGCAGTCTCTTAGCATGAATGGAGCTCCTGCCACACAGATTTCAATACAGCCCCTCTCCTTTCTCCGCTTGGCATAAACGGGGCAAAGAAAGCACCTTGGGCCGATGCACTTTGGAAGCAGTGTGCCTGTAGGGAAGCGTTGCTGCACTGTTGCCCACCTTGCCCACTGCTACATTTACATTTCTTGTAGATCTCCTGGTTGCAAGAACCTTTCTCTTGCAATTACTGCTCAGCACCAAGAACCTGCATAAACATCTTTTCCTTCCTCCTTTGGACCACATGCTTGCCTTCTACTTCACCCCTACTCCTCTGCTGTTCCCCATCTCCTAAATCTGCTCTTCCCTTGAGCTTCAGCAACAAATCCCTTGCTGAGCCCACCAAACACCAACCACCAAAGCCACTCCTGCCTCAGTTCCTCACAGCCCCTCGCCGTCCCACTGCAGTGTGCCAGCACCTCGTGGAGAAGGGAGCTATCTCCCGTACATGAGATGGCTGCCAGCTGCACAAGGTGAGGAAGGAAGACCTATTTGTGCTCAGTGGAGGAAAGGAGCAGGTGATGCTGGCACAAATGCTGTCTGCAGATCTCCTGGCTGCCCAGTTCACAGCAGCGCTGCCTGCTGGTCTTGTAGAAGGAGTTCTGTAAGTAGGAGCAGAATGGTTTGTATTAAATGCCCTACATGTTGCTTATCTAATAAATACAATGAAACTCTTTAAAAAAAAATCTGTGTTCAGTGAGAACTTCATCATCTTTTATACAGGAATGTAATTGTGTGAATTAAAAAGTCTCTACAGTTTCCTGTTCTACGTTATTATTTATTGTCCGTCTGCTACCCCTTGCTGCAGTGTTAGAAGAAAATCTTCCTGAAATCTACTTAGAATTTCAATCCTTATTGCAAAGCAGCAAAAATAATCAAAACACGCTCCGTCATATCAAAGTAATCTAATCAGAGTGGCTCCCAGGATTATTTATATACATACATCCTTATGATAATTTAATAATTGATAAGCTTAAAGAAATAATCTCATTCTCTTCTATTTCATAATATACATCATGAAATGCTATATTTCATTACTCTGTAAACTCTATCTATTTCAAATACAGATTTGAATAACTTCAATTGAAATTTTCTAGTGAGAGGACACAGTGCTGCTTGCGCAGCGTAGTACTGTCTGCACTTGTCTTCAAAAATATAATGTTATTTGCGATGTTTTCCTCTCAATTTGTATACAGTATTGAGAAAAGTCTGCAAATGAGAAATGACATCTGGCCCTTGAGCCGTGCTAATGCTGTGGCTATTGCTGCGAGGTGTAATAACGAAGTCTGATTTTTCACAGAGTGGCACTCTGCCTCTGGAGGCAGAGAACAAGGGATGCAGTCAAAGCCCGAGAGGAAATGAGAAGTAAAATAATTACAGAAATACACATTGCACTCACGCGCTGTACATTTCCTCCTGTCATCTATACATCCTGCAGCATCTCCCTCAGGTCAAGACAAACCCTTCTAGCTGCAGGCTACCAAACTCTTTTAGCAAAATATACTGGGATTTGCTTCCTCCAGGTCTGACAGCTTTGCTTGGCTGTTGCTGGGCACCAGGCCCACAGCTGTGACCAGGAACACTTCACTCCAGTCCCACCAGCACCTGGCGTACCCCCAGCAGGGCAGCCCCATGCTAAAACCTTTGGCTCTGGGGCCGCAGGGATCGACCCTCCTTACATCCTCCTCATGTCCAGTGCCACAGCGGGGGTCTCTGGAGCCAAACAGTGGAGTAACCAGCTACATGCTGATGGCAACTGAGGTTTTTCCTGCCATGACTAAAGCAAAATGCCTGGCCAGGAATAAATAATCCCAGTCTTGAATTTTTTATATGCAGACACTTTGGCTGAGCTTCTGGAAAATTACTGATGTCTCTGGCATGCTCAAATTCAATGTAGCACAGAACCAAAAGGATTTTTCCATAATTTAGAGGCCACGCATAGAGACAAAACTGTTAGCATGTAATGCTCTCCCATAGCACATTTCTTCATATAAGGACAAGTTTGTCCCCATAGCATCAAACAATGCGGCAGCACTGGCAATCAGCAGCCTGGAGAATCAATATTAGGAAACTCCCATGTTTGGGGTTTTTTGTGTGTGTAAAGGGCCTTCTTGTCTTTTTCAAAAAAATATGGTGCATGCTGCCTCTGTGCACACATCCTTTCCCTTCTTCTTCCCAACTGTTCCACATCACTTCAAACACTGTGTGCAGTTTTGGGCATCACAGTACAAAAAGGACATAACACAATTAGAAAGTGTCCAAAGGAAGTCTACAGAGGTGGGTCTGGAGGGCAAGGTGTATGAGGAGTGGCTGAGCTCCCTTGGTTTGTTCAGCCCAGAGCAGAGGAGGCTGAGGGGAGGCCTCATGGCAGCCTACAGCCCAAGGAAACAATGTGGAGCTGTGACAGGGAAGGGTCAGCTTGGGCGTTAGGGAAAGGTTCTTCACCAGAGAGTGACTGGGAACCGGGACAAGCTCCCCAGGGCAGTGGTCATGGCCCTAAGCTGCTGGAGTTCAAGGAGCATTTGAACAATGCTCAGCCATATGGTCTGATTTTGGGGTGTAGGGCCCTTCCAACTCAGGATATTCTGTGATATTCTATGATTTTTTTTGATAAAACTAGAAAAATGTCACTAACAAGAACTTATGAGCAGGTATTTGGTAATGAAATAAAAGGGAGGAATGTCAGTGGAAAACTGCTAGAGATATAACATAAACAGACTTGTTCAAAGGGGTGAAATAAGGATAACTATGTCACCTAGCAGTTGTAAATGAATGTCCAAAAGTACAGAGAGCCTGTTTAGCACTGCACAATACCTTGGCAAAACAGGAATGAGCCACTTCCACAAAACACATGCTACATGGCCCTGAAGTTTGTGGACTCACCTTGTTCCATGGAGAGAGATGCTATTACACAGCCTAATTAGAATTATAAAAATTATTGCAAATAATAAAAATCTGCTAAAGTAAAAAAAGACCGTGTCCAAAAAAGTCCAACTGCTATTACTGGTCTTTACAGGTCTATTCCTTCCAATGAATGTTCCTGCTCACAGAAAGCAGCGAGGCCCACGTCGTGGCTATTGGCCAAAGCAGAACTATGCTCAGAGAATTGCTCTCCTTCTCTTGGCTCATGTTACTTTTGTAATAATTTGACCATTGTGTGAGACTAGCATTGACACCTGTGTAATAAGAAGGGGAAAAAATAATCATCTTCAGATTTCTGTTAAATACTTCAGGAGAAGTAAAACATATTAAAGGTGGTAATTCTTTGGGGAAGCAATGAAGTGATAGCTCTGAATGGGACATCTTCCCCATGCCCAGTGGAGGGACAGGCCACCAGAGCCATAAGTCATGCACACTTCCTAGATCAGTGCAGCCACTGTGATCCACCAAGCAAAGCACATAGAACCACAGAGCCATTAAATCATTAAGATTGGAAAAGACCACTAGGGTCATCTACTCCAACCATTAACCCATCACCACCATGGTGAGTAACTATGTCTCTTATGCCACATTTACAAGGTTCTTGAACACCTCCAGGGACAGTGACTCTGCCACCTCCCTGAGCAGCCTGTTCCAATGCATTACCATTCTTTCAGAGAATAAACTTTTCCTAATATACAACCTGAACCTCCCCTGGTGCAATTTAGGACCATCCCCCATCTTCTAATCCCTAGTTAATGGAGGCCTCTTTTCAGAATCTGCACCTTCTATGTAGGAGTTATTTTTGTCTGAGGGGAAGAAATAAGCAATATTTTCTATCAAATCTAATGTGAAATTCAGCAGAAAAAAAAAAAATGGTTAGATGGCTTCCTATCTGTGTCACCAGCCCTTCAAAAATTTATGCATGGAAATGTGTTTATTCTGTGTATCTCAGATCTCACTAATGTATGTGCTACAGTTGGCCAAATAACTTTCCTTTAGGATATTGTTTTTCCTTCATACTTATTTGTTTTTAAATTATTTTACTTGTTAAAGTGCCTGCCCTCAGTAGGGGTCTGCTTTAATTTCACAGAAGTACTTACAAATAGTCCTCCACGGATTTGCCACTCAAAGGCTGCAGCAAAATATGAACATAAAACACAGTATAAACCTAAATGAGATTGCCTTACAGGAGCTGATGTTTATTGTCTCAGGTGAGAGAAAAAGAAAATATAAAAAGCACGCTGAAAATTAGATTCAATTATGCGTTGGTAAGCTGAGATGCCATTAGCAGCATTAGCAAAGATGTGTGCAGCTGGGCCCAGCGCTGGGCAGAGGGGACACATCCCCCAGTATGATGGGGAATCACAGTGGGAGCAGAGAAGACAGGGCAGGGGATGATGACCGCCTGTCCTTGTAGGCAGCCACCAACGGAGCCAGGTGTAAGTGCAGCAGGGTGAGTAGGGCCCTTGTGATGATGAAAGGCTGATTACCGCATGATTGCCTTTCTATTTACTGGAATTTGGATGTAAACATCTCTTTTCTGTCCTTTTTTTTGTTTGTTTTTGATCTTGTTTTTGTTTTAAACCTACTCTCTGAGCTTAAATGCGTGTCTCTTCTTCCTGGTTAGGCTCCAATTAAAGCAGTGTACTTTAAGCGTGCACTTAGGTGACAGTGAGGCCATGTCAGAGAGCACAATGCAGACAGAGGGATGCTTCTGCCTGGCCAGAGCCCACCAGCCTCCACAGCCATGTGTTCCCCTCGGCTTTGCTACTCCCCATCCAGCCCTGCCAGCAGCTTTGCCCCACATGGCACCTGTCTGGGAATGCCCTCCTGAGGGTACCGACTGTACTGAGGGTACACAACTCCAGATGCTTGCGTGGTGGAGGTAAAAAACGGTAAAAGAGAAAGGTTTATACATCTGTCAGCATATGAAACTTCTTGCAAAGTCAAAAGCTGTTAAGTTCCAGCCACGGAAGCCTTGGGAGGTGCCTCGGTGATGACAGTTGAAAAACCCGTGGGATGTATTTTCTGTTTCAGGTGAAAGCTGATGGGAAATGGGAGGGATTTACGCGCAGCTGAAAGGACAGAAAGTGTGAGAGACCTCTGAAGCACCATAACTCTTAAATGTGAATTAGAAGGGAGATTACCATCTTGAGCTAATGATGGCCTTGAATCAACTTCTGTTCTTGTGTAAACGGCCCTCTGTCTGGAGCTTCTCATTAAGTTAGGGTGACCACCTTAACAGACCGATTACTTATTACATTACATATATTTATTACATAACCACTGTATTTTTCTGCTCCCTTCCCCATAGGTCATGCTCTCTTCTGGACTCTAAAAATAAAGCAAAAATGGCTTAAACTGCTATGGCTTCCAACCAGCTGTGGAGAAACACAGTTTTGATACTTAATATATATATATTTTCCAGACAACAGTGAAAATAGTGAAACTGTTTGGATAAAACCAGAAGGTGTCTTCTCAATGGACTTGTGGCATCCAGTGAAAGCTTTCAGGCCAAGCCAGTAACAATGTACTATTAAAATGAAATGTGTTACACAGCTTGAATAAGTAATGCTGCCTACCTGGCCTGTTTGCAATGCTGAAATGCCTCCATGTGGTACTTCTATCTTAGAGAAACTGATTCATTACTATCCTTCTCTCTCTGTATGCTGTTTCCACAATGAATCAGTCATTGCTCAAAACTGTACTACCTTCAAAGCTGAAGCAAACTAGATGAAGTTGATTAAAATAGCAAGCCTGGAGAGCTTAACTTTACTTTTGATAAAGTCTAAGTAAGGTTTGTTATTTATTTGAGACATAAGGAGGGGAGAGAGGGAACTGATCTTTATAAATCTTGTGGTTTTCAACATAACCCCAGCTAGCTCAGATCTAGCTTCGCCTTTCCATGACTGGGAGAACCAGAAGAGAGCCGTGATGCTAAGCAGTGACCCTGAGCATCCTTTGGGCTGTGTACTGATAGGCTCTTAGTGAAAATCAGGATGGAGTTCCTGGGAGGCTGAGACTATCAACTGTGCATGTCTTCCAAAAGGCAAGTCAAAAGACACCCTTGGCCCAGAGCAACTGGCTCAGTGGGAGATCTGCTAGAGCCAAGAACGAAACCTCAGCTTCCCGTCCCTTACACATGACATTGATTTTCCTACCAAAGGGCTTACTTCTGTTTATTTAGTATGGGCTTCTGGCTTGCTTGATGATAACCAGAGATTTTCTTGCAGTTTAATTAAAACACTTTTGTCTGTTAGGATGCCACCGAACCTATCTTGTATTACCAGTCACAGCTCATTAGCCCTTTAGGCACAGTGGTCAAGCTGAATTTCTAAACAAGAAAAAAAAATGCTAACAAGTCTTGAAGATATTTCATCAGTTCATAAAATGTGTGAGAATGGAGAGAAAAAAAAAGCAATAATGCAAAGGTGACTCATTCTGAAAGAGGAAAGAGATCAGCAGTTCTTGCCCCAGCCTCCAGCCTCTTGCAGAAGGGAGCTCGGCTCTGTCTTGGGATCAGCCTTGTGGGAATCCTCTCTCTGTGCTCTCTCTCATCTTGCTCCAGAGCTGCCGAGCAGCCTTGCTGCAGCCTGTTCATTCTGGTTCTCCCTCCTTTTTCATGACTTTGTGCAGCACTCTAGTTTGGGGCATGCAAGGACTCTTTTTAGTCTTTTGGCTGTTCAGCAAGATTACTTGGTCTTTTGTTCTGCGTCATGCAACAAACCCATCGGTTTAGCATCTCCTCAATAAGCATTTTGCCTTTCCACACATTTCTGGAATACTTCACAGAACAGGTTTGACCAGAGTTTACTTACCACGGCCCTGCTAAGTTTGCTCGTTCTGTCAGAGCACACCACTTCCTTTGCTCATTTCCTCTCCTTTACCACATTGTCACAGGTTGTAATATATGGAAATGCACACGAGGCATCATTGCTATTTATAGGTACAGACAGCTACAGATGAGGTGTGGAAGAGACAGTGCTACATAATATATGCAGGAAAATTCATCACAGATGAGCACATCCTCACATTTACTGTACATTGACCCTGAGCAAAGGGTATCCTGTCAGAAACATCGGTTAGCCACACCATGTGGTTTTGCTTTTCTTTTTTCCCTTTATTTGTGTTAGATTCTGGCTACTTTGAAATTGCTTTAAACCAACCTTGAAAGGTCTGACTTAATCCATGGCCTCCTTCTCCCATCCGAAAACCACATAGTCATGCACTGCTGTGTTGGTACGGGATCCTGCTGTGCTGCTTCAGCTTACTGGCCTTGTAGGAACTAAGCCCGTATGTGTGTGTGGAGAGAGGAGAGTCAGGCTTCACATCATTCAGCAAGGGCTGGGACTAAATGGTTTAGCTGTGGGTGGAGGGAGCAGAAGTGCAGCAGGCCCTCAGCTTTCTGCACTCAGCTCTGAAGTGTGTGTCTTCACTGTCCACCCTGTAATCATGCTGTCCTACCCCTGCCTTCACACCGGCTCCAGCAAGCATCCGAACTCATGAAAAGTCACTTCAGCACGCTGAATTGGTAGGGGATGGATGACTTGTTGGGTGTTGAGGGTGTGCATCTGGCTTGAGATCCCAACTGGCTCAGAGCAGGGTGAGAGGAGCACAAAGAGGAGTCAGGGAATGTGCATCCAGGGCTGGGAAGATGGGTGGGATTGCAGCAGACTGCAATTAAATTAGTTTAAGCTGTTGTTTTGTGGTAGCCTGAGCTAGTTTTAGGGGTGGCTTAAGAACAAGTGTAAGGATACAGTTAAGTGTTCTCCTAGATGAAAGCATTTTCCTCAGCAAGTCTGAATAGGAGCACTGTGTGGTTGTTTTTCCTCATTTTACAAATACTCACAAGAAGAATTTATAAATTGAGCACAATTATAGTCAAGGAGGCAGCTCTTTAAAAACCGCATTCCCTTATCTGCTTGTCACTGCAAAGGCTGCAGGAGCAGTGCATATTATCAATAGAGGTTTCTGCTAAAGACCTCCCTTTGCCCCCTCATTTGGAGCAGGATGATGCCAGAAAGAAGACTGTGTCATCTGGAGAGGAGAAGCAGAATTCTCTTTGGCAAACATGTGTCAGCAATATGTTTTTGGCACCGGCCTTGCCCTGTTTGCTGGCTGTATGTTTCCTCTTGCTGTAGGAGAGCTTGTTCCCTAATCACACCAGAATGCTGGTGATCACCAGCCCTCTGCAGAGTCTGGAGCAGGTCACATGTGATAGCGTGTCTGGACAGCAGGCACTGAATGAAGCTTGAAATGCAGCACCCTCCTGCAGCTCTGTGCTGGCCCCCAGAGCCTGCCTGACTGTGGTAATCTCTGAAGCCCAGCATCATGGTCCCCTTATCTTCCATGCCAGGATGAGTTGATCTCTGGATGAATCTGCACATGAATGGCCGCAGATGGGGAAAGTGAACTGGGATAAGGGCTTCCTTTGTGCCCGTCACTACCAGAAGTGCCATTAAGGAGCATGCCAAGGCCTTAATGAAACAGCGCTGGGTACTTTTCTCCCTGTTGCTGGGCAAGCCAAAGAGGATGGGAGCATGATGCCTCATGTTGTTTCAGGCGGGGTCTCTATCCAAATAACAAGTCATTTGCTCCTTGCACAGCGCTTTAAAACCAGTGGAAATGGCCTGAGCAGCCATCCAGGTAATTTTGTCCAGGAATCTGCTGGCCCACAAAGGCTGTTAAACATAATTACAGAGACCCTAAACAGAACATTAGTAAAGGAAGCAGCAGTATCTGAGGCACTTCATTTGGGGGCTGATTGAAAAACTGAATCCAGAATTGTGAGTGGGAATGCACTGCTCCTTTCAGCATGCTTTGCATCAGGCCATGGGCCCAGGTGTGTTGCCACATGTTGTGCAAAGTCTGTACATGAGTTCAGAGCTGCATGCCGCAGCAACACACGGAGAAACATGGGGTATTTGGGCCTCCTATTACAGCTGGAGGAAAGCAGTGTTGCAGGAATGAAAGCAACCCTTTCCCTGACTACTTGCAAATATATGCTATACACGTCTCCTTTTAGTGCCCTAAAGCTGATCCCATCAAACTGTAAAGAGGGGCTGCAAGGAAAAACAGGTTACAGTGCTGTTGCATGGGATCTCACCCTGCAGCTCATTATATCAAGGTTGTGCAGTGTGATGTGGTGGCACCGTGGGGATACTTGAGTCTGGGTTCACTCTTCACCCTGCCTTCCCCATAGCAGCCACAGGTAGGCTGTTGATCTTTCTCCTCATTAATCAAAATAATTTTGAAGAAAAAAATATGAGGCTCATTTCCTATCCATTCTTCCCCTTAGTTCTTTAATTTATAAACAGCTTTATTTTGAGATTTTACTGTTTTCCTGTCACAAATTGACTTGAGTTTTGCTTGTAATGCTTTAACATGGGAGTAAAAGGGGAATCAGGAGAACCTTGCTTGGAATGGGACTTGCTGCACTGTATCTTGACCAAAATGCAGGTAAATGGATTCAGTTGTTTGGAGTGGGGAGGGAAACATGCAAAGTTTCAGTCATCTTTGGGGTTTCCATTTTTAAGTACAAACAAATGTAGCTATCTAGGGAACATATAGAATCACAGAATTACAGAATCATAGGAGTTGACTGGGACCTCTGGAGATCATCTACTCCAACCCCTCTAAAGCAGATTCCCTATAGTAGGCTACACAGGAAAGCTTCCAGGCATGTTTTACAGATATCCAAAGAAGGAGACTCCACAACCTCTCTGTTCCAGTGCTCTATCACACTCAAAGTAAAAAAGTTTTTGCTCATGTCCAGATGGAACTTCTTTCGTTCCTGTTTGCGCCCATTGCCCTGTGCCCTGACTCAGAGTACCTTGCCAGAAAAGAGCCTGACCCTATCCACATGATACCCATTCTTTAGATATTTATGAGCATTGAGAAGATCCCCTCTCAGCCTTATCTTCTCCAGGGTGAACAGTCCCAGGTCTCCCAGCCTTTCCTCATAAGGGAGATGCTCCAGTCCCCTCATCATCTTTGCAGCCCTCTGCTGGAATCTCCACAGTAGCTCCCTGTCTTTCTTGAACTTGGGAGCCCAGAACTGGACACAAGTACTCCAGATGTGGCCTCACCAAGTCAGAACAGAGGGAGAGGATAACCTCCCTTGATGTTCTGGCCGGACTCTTTTTAATGCACCCCAGGATACACTGCTCGGCTCATGGCCTCACAGACTCACTGCTGGCTCATGGCCAACTTGTTGTCCACCAGAACACCCAGGTTCTTCTCCACAGAGCTTCTCTCCAGCAGGTCAGCCCCTAACCTGTACTGATGCATGTGGTTATTCCTCCCAGGGCATAGGACTCTACACTTGCCCTTGTTGAACCTCATCATGTTCCTCTCTGCCCAATTCTCCAGCATGTCCAGGTCTCACTGAATGGCAGGACAGCCTTCTGGTGTGTCAGCCACTCCTCCCAGCTTTGTATAGGTCTCCCCTTACTCTAACCACAGCATCTTAAACTATATTCACAGCCCCGCTGTGAGGCAATAAAATGCTATTATCCTCACCTCATTTCTTATCCTTGGATAAGGAGAGAAGGCAAGAAAGGTAAAGGACTAGCAGAACCCAGCCCCAAGGCATGAGGTTTATGATCTTGCCAGAGCAGATGGAAGGTTGGTGTATAAGCAAACTGCAGCAGATCAGCATGCTGAGGGGAGAATTTTCTCCTTTGCCAGCAAAAATGTGAAACAGAGAGTCCAGCCTTCTACTCAGCATTTCATGGACTGAATCAAAGTCACAGGGAAGAACCCTCATCCTTTTCAGATCCAGAATTTGTGTTTATTTCATGGGGGCTGGAATCACATCCAGTTATTCTACTAAATGATTTGGGCTCACACTGACCTTGCAAATAATCACCATACAGGTGTGGGAACGGCTGGAGCACAAAATGAGCTTTGGGGATGAGAAAACCACTGAGCAGCTTGGCTTCTTGAGCACTGAGGGGCTCTGGGGGTAGCTGTGGAAGCCTAATGTTTAAGTAACTGTTCAAACTGATTGCAATAACAGGTGTGCTTTGGCTTAGGCTCTGAATCTACGGTTCAGGGTATGGGACTGCATTTCAAACCCACCACCCAAGGCTGGAGATTTCCCACTGGGTTGGCATTATTTGGGGTTGGTTTTATTTTTCTTTAAGTATTCTCTCTTCCCTTTTTTTTTTTTTTTCTCTCCCCCTTCTAATGAGCTTTTACAAAACAAAAAAAAAATAATTGCTTCTTTTTAATTCAAATCAAGCAAGAGATTAGGATGGATTGCTGCTTTTGATGCTGTAGTAGGCAGATGTGTGTGCAAGGAGCAGTTACTAAGTTCTTCTGGGATCAGTGTTGTGGGGGTTTTATACATATACATAGAGCAACTATGTCTGTCTCAGGTTTGTTTGGAGTCTCTGAGTTGTGTCTTTACTAGAGAGTGAGTCGCGAGGTGCCAGGAGTAAGCAGTGTGTGCACTGTGACTCGTGATGGGCAGAACGTTTATTGCCATGTTTTCAAACACTTTCCCAGTATTTCTAAAATATCCATTTTGGTATCAAACGCAGAGCACAAGGCATAAAGGGTGTAAGTTATGTATGAGGAAGTTGTCAAGCTATTTGCTGCTGTGATATTGATGAGGCTTCTCAGGCAGGTCACTTTAGGATAGCGTGATAGGAAATGAAAACTCTCTTATGTCTCTAATGCCAGTACCTGGGGAACTTGATTTTAAATTGCTCAGCACCTACTTAGAGGAAACCAAACAGGTACTGCCAGGAAGCAAATGTTGCATCCAGTTCTCAAACTATGGACAACATTTGTAAGGCACTGCTGAGGTGCTACTAGGAGGTGGCAGGGAGCTGTATGCTTTTTCCTTCCCTTATCAAAAGGGATTTAGGTTTATTGCAGAAGTTCTGACAGCTCAGTGGTTCTTGCTGCCTTATTGTGCCCACTGCAAAAGGTCAGCCAGTTCTGGCGCAGGCAAACGCTTTTCTGCCAGAGTCCTCCTGACAATAAACTATAAATGCTTTCTCTGTCATGAGGTGATGATAGCTTGGTATTGCACAGCTTTCCTGTGCTACTGGAAATCTTTTTGTTTATACAGACTCCTCTGTCTCCAGGATTTATCAGTCTGGCAGCAATTATAAACAAAACTCCATGGGTTTGGGACTTTCTCTTAATGTTTTCAGAGAAATGATAAAATACATTGGTTCTCTTACTGAAGAGTTACAGTTCATTATTGGTTTTGATAGACACTGTCACCAGAGTATTCAGTAGCTCTAGTATCTAATAAATGGCTATTTGCATTGTGTGGGAGTAAGAAGTTCCAGCTGTTATTATCTTAAAGCCAGTTTTCCCAGCGCAAAATTACTTCTACCACAGTGTTCATAAAGTGGCCTTCAATGGGCCTGGGGAGAGAGTGGAAGGCATAAAGGATTGCCACCTGAGGGGTTGGTGTCATGGAACCAGAGGGCCATAGTGATGATTTCATTGCACAACGGGTTTAAAGTACTCTAACAAAGCTATTACTAGGTGAAATTGTTTCTTCGGTGTAAGTGCTCTGCTAGCACTTAAGTGCCAAATGCATGAGACCCACAATAGTCTGAAGAGATGAGAAGATCCAGGCACTGATCTTGATGGTGGAGAAGAGCTAAAGAGCAAAGTTATACCAGAGTCTGCTTGTTCCCTGTACAGTAATATGGGAGAGTCTGCATAACTGTTTTGGAGGTAGGTATGTAATGACGCAGCAAGAAAAACTGGCTCTGAAGGCTACCCAGAAATTTGATCTGCAACTGAGCTGTGAAGTAGAGAATGAGAATGTACAGTGCTAAATCAGACTGAAGGTTGCTGTTTGGTTTCCCCTTGCTCAAAACAAAAGGAGGGGTCACTGTGAGATATCTTACCGATTTAAAATGTGTAAAAATAACAGCTAGAGAAATAAAAGCCCTTGGACCATCTTTAATCTTAGAAACTCTGCTTTTTGGCTTGAAATGTTCTACTGAAGCAAGGAAATGGGTTTTGTGGGGGGATAGTCAAGCCTGATCCTCCTATGAAGAGCTATCACTGAAGATAGAAGGTCTTGGAAGTGGCAAATAGAGCCCACAGTGCTTTTAGCCCAGGAATCAAAAATAGGAATCCTTCTCTTTCTTCCTGCACCATACCGACTGTCCTAGTGATACAGGAGGTGAGAGGGGAACTGGTGCTTCCTTCCACTTAGATCCAGCCCTGGCATTTTGAGGAGGTATGCTTCAAATCTTTTCTGAGTTAGAAGAGAATCAAGCCCAAGTCTCCCTGCGTCTTGAATCAACACCTTAAATAAAAGACTACCTCCTGGAAGGCTGTAAGAATGTTTCTCTGTTCTTCAGGATACAGCTTGGACCTATCAGATGCCAAACAGTCAGACGTGAGCCTTCCTGCAGCCCTCATCCACTGCTAAAATTTGGGACCAGGAAGGAGTTTGGAGATCACCTCTGCTGTTCATATTTTCTATGGAATCATTCTGGCAGTTCCACACTGTACTGGCAGGAGGTCCGGGTTTCCCGTGGAGTGTTTTGGATCTCATTTTAGAAACATGGCCTCACATTGTACCCTACATAGGCTGCTGCTGGAAGAGGTGAACCAGCTCTTCTCTCTGCCTCAGCCATGGATTCCAGTTCACTTCTTTTTGCCACAAATCTAGCTCTGTACAGCTGTAGGCAAATTGACACAGCTTGCTAACCTGAATTCAAGGGGCTTCTGAGATATGTGTGGAAAAGCCAGTTTTCCAAGAAGTTGGGCAGACATGAAACAAAGTACTGTTGGCTGCAGGAGCACGAAATCCAGACAGAAGTCGTTAGAGATAAACAGGGTTGGAGAGGAGGTTGGGATGGACCCTTTTGACAGTGGCCGGCAGTTACACAGCCTCTTACCCACCAGCTTCTGGCAATTCCAAAGACAGAGCGTAAAGAGCTGTACCTGGAAGTACTGTCTGATCACAGGCTTGTAGATCCTGACTCCACAAGGTGCAAATTACCCCTTGTGTCAAGGAAAGTGCCTTTGATTCATCTTGTAGGCAGTGAAGCATTTTTAAGATCTGGCCCCGATAAACTGGAGAGTCTTTTTTGCCACATCTTAAGTGCATGAATTCAAGTTGGTGGTATGCGTTACACATTTATAACAATTCCTTCTCTGTTCTCTTGGAGAGCGATTATTCTCCTCAGCCTATTTAAATATCATTTCTCTTTTCATCTGTTTCTAGTTTAAACAAAATTATACAATTTTTCTTTTTTTTCTTTACCCTTAACACTTTTCTCAAAAGGTAGAAAATAAAGTGCTTCAGTCCTTCATAAATGCTGCGTTTCTGCCCCTGGCTCGTTCAGCTGTGAGTGCAATGGCATATGTTGTCAGATACCCAGCAAAAGGAGTAGTACATAACCCAGAACCTAATAAAACAACAAATCTACTGTGTCCTCCTGGTCTGCAATCCTTCAGCAGGCTCCCTTCATTAAACATAAAGCCATGTGTTTCCTACAGCAGATCACATCGCTGGTGCCATGGTGTGGTATGGGCTGCTCTCGCTGTATTTTGTGAGGCTTTTTTAATTTGCAGCAACACGGCTTTTATTTTTACAGGGATTCTTGGAAAAGTACAAAAGCAAAGCAAAACCAAAACAAACAAACAAGCAAAAATATGGGCAATACTGCAATCTCAGAGGGCAGTAAATGACCTCATACCGATGTGGGCAGTAGGACGGCAAGTACTAACCTCGGCTGCTCCGCTTTACTCCTGACTCTGTTTGCCAAGATGAGCCTTATTTCTCCAGGCGTTTTGGGTTTCTAGGTGAAAATCCCAGTTAAGCCAGCTGGCTCCAATGGCATTGTTCTGCGTTTACACCAGGATACCTATGAGCAGAATTTATCCGTGGGCTCCCCGCCCGCTCCCACTGTCTGCACCACGTTTCCATGGCACAGAGAGTGATGGAGCATCCAGGAGGACTGGCGAGTCATGGAAATCTCTTTGTGTGCTGCCAGCTCCCCCTGAGCTCCAGCGTGCTGATCCCACTACTGGTTTAAAGCAAAGGCTGACGAGGTTTATGGCCATATGCCTCTGGCTGGTGTCCGGGCTGCTTTGGGTAACTGGCAGCACTGGTGAGCACAGAACACAGGCAGAATTTCTTTATATTTGATTAAAGAGTGAATTGTTGCAAGCAGAGGGAGAAAACTGAGCTTTCTTGTAGAACAGGTTTGTACATTCCAATGTGGGTATGTCTAACAATAAAAACAGTTCTTTAGAAACAAGTGTGGTGGATTGTATCTATTAAAGCTGCTTTTTTATTTAAAGGTGAAAACACCGTATAAAGCTGCACATGTAATTCAGGAGGTAAAATACACTGCACTTCATTAGGAGTGTTGCTTTTCATTTACGAGCACATGAGAATGGTTATTCACTAGCTGAGCTCTGGTTTTCTATGCACGGCTCTCATAGTCGTATCTCAGTGGGCCAAAATTTCTGCTGAATTAAACAATTACAGTTAGATTGACTCAAACAGCATCTTGAGCTTTTACACAAATGGAACATTTGCCCTGCTGTTACAAAAATATTTGCAGTATTTATTAATCTATTAAATTTTTGAGTTAAAAAAAGAAAAAAAAAACCCATAAACTGAAATGGTTGCTAATTAACCACAGGGCTGAAAAGTTGAAGCTCCTCCTGCAGACCCTTTCTCAGTTATGCTGACACGAGTATGAAGTATTTTTACTGAAACTGGTGCAGTTCCTCAGACATTCACCACCCTATCAGCAATCAGAATCCATCTCAGTGTGTGTGTCTGATATCTTTTGTGTCTGCTCAGATGTGTTTCAGCCCGGAGACACATCTCCACCTTGCCACCAAGCCACTGGCTTTGTGAATGCCTTTATTTTTTTTTTTGCTGAGAGCAGTGTCATTTTAGTTTCCACTTTAAAAGAATTAAAAGATCCAGTGATGTAAATTAATTTTAAAAGCCTGATTACTGATCTTCTGTGAGCATGGTTATAACACAAAGGTCGGAACAGGCTTAAAGCAAGGCTTTGCGGGCTTTGAAACGCATCATAACACAACACCCACCTCTGCCCAACAGTGGGGTTGATAGGGATGGATGAAGGAGGAGGGATGGATTAGGGTGATACAAGAGCCTCTAGATCTGCAGTCAGATGGGGCAACCATGGGCTTTATAGTTGGGCTGCCAGGCTTAGAGGTTGAATCTCTCCCTGTTCTCCTGAGGATTTAACATGGGGCAATGGAGGAAGAAATTACTTTGAAACAGGGTGGAGTCTAGCTCAGGAAAAGCATGCTCAATCACAAGATTGTGTTATTAAGGCTTTAGAAATTACCCACTGCCTACATTAGGCCAAAACAGGAAGGCGTGTGGATACATGTAGCAGAAATGCTAAGTCACAGTGAACTAGTGATTGAGCACCTGGTAGAAAGGCAGAATCAACCCAGGGGAGCTCAGGTGGATGCAATGTACCTGAGTGTCAGAAAGGGACCGAGCCAGGATCCACCCCTTCCCAGTCTTCTTTTAAGGGTTGGCAGTAGAGGTAAGGGTATCTTGCTGAAAATCCCTCTGTGTATGAGGTGCTCTGAGGGTGAGTAGAATCTTTCTTTCATTTCTGTGTCTGCAACTGCTGTATTTGAGCATATTCTCACTTGCTGTAGCCTAGGACTTCACTACTATGTTGTCACTGCTGTGCTTTCTGTTGCGTCATAACACACTACAATATTTGCAAGTAGCTTGTGCTGTCTGTAATGAACAGGACTAACTACACTACTTCTCATCTCTATCTGACATGGGAAAACACTCTTACAGTGATGCAAAGCACAGGAAATGGCTGGAAGAATGTTCAACAGCTGTGACCGTGTGTCACAGGAGAGAAAAGAGTACTGAAATTAAACATCTATATCATAGCAACTACAGAGATATCTCTATGTTGCTGCTGAAGTAAAGAAACTAGACATAAGCAAGCCTGGCTGTGGGGTGCACACCTGGGAACCCAGAGGAGTCAGCTGAGACCTCTTTGGGCTGAGATGAGAAGATACTGCCAAACCTGAAGTGTAAATAAAACTTCTGATAATTCAACTGTCTTCCATACTCAGCACAAGAGAGATGGGACAAGAGAAACAATGCCTTCATGGTGCTGGAAGCTTTGTGCAAAGTCTGCTCAGGGTGTCTGCGGAAAACCTTTACTGCTCTTAGTGCACTTTGGCTCTCTGTGGTCCACAGTAGTTATAAAAAGGCTCATTCTTCTCACATATCATTTGGTTTCCCTATCAGATATTTGCCAGGAAGCTGCTCATCAGCATTTGGGCTGATAAGCTGTACGCAAGATGGGGCTGCTCAGAGTAGTGGATAAAGGACTAATGCGTTGTGAGAGGGTGATCATGTGTGGTGTGATGATGACCACACTGATACCCAAATATTAACGACACAGGGGTCAGCAGGCCTCTGAAGAAGATGAGCTTATATAAAGACTGGACAAATGTAGAAGCATAGAATGGTTTGGGTTAGAAGTGACTTAAAGATCTTAAAGTTCCAACTCACCTGCTGTGGGTAAGGCTGCTATCCATTGGCTCAGGCTGCCCAGGGCCCCATCCAACCTGGCCTTGAATGCCTCTAGGGATGGGGCACCATAGCTTCTGTGGGCAGTGTGTGTGCCAAGGCCTCATCACACTTGTGGGATTCTTCTAGTCACATAAATTTTCTCTTGTAACTATATATATTGAAGAATGAAAAAAAAACAGCAGGTTTGGCAAATGTGCTTCTATTCAGAACACTGCACTAGAAATGCTTCTCAAAAATAGTCTGGCTCTTATCCTTCTTTCTCTGGCTGTTGGTGGGGGTAAACCTATGGTGCTGCTCTGACTATGTCATGCAGACGTGAGATGATGTTGAGGTCATCTCACAACTAAGTGTGTTAGAAGTAGACTGAGGATTCTGGAAGTTCCTTCCATTGAGTTTCCTTTGCTTTTTTTTCTTTTTGTTTTTCTTTTTTTTATATATATTTTTGTTTGTTTGTTTTGAGTAACAAATGACAGAATTAAAAAAGGGAAAAAAAAAACAAAGAAAGATCTGTCTTTAAGTGGATCTATAACTCTCAAGCAGTAAAGGTTTAGTGGCCTTTTCAGATGGAATGGCTCTGAAAAACCCTTTGCTTTGTTGTTTTATGTACACTAGTGTGCTCTGGCCTCTGCTGTGATAGACAATCCCAACGTTGTAGTAATAGCCGTCAAGACCCTACAGCATAAAATAACATCACAGCATTTGAACAAGAGAGGTCTCAGGAGCACCTTCTGCTGTGATCACTGAATGCCCTATTTCAAGGGAAAAATCACTCCTGTAGATGCTGCTGAACGTTTTTTCCTGTTGTTCATTCAGAAATTTCAAATATCGCCCAGATTATGGGCATTCCAGTGTGAAATAAGAATACCAAGTGTTACATGGCACAGGAGAAAGTCCCTTATTTGCAGAATCCCTGTTGGCTGAGTACATGTAAAATTGCCATTATGGTTGACAGTGGGGAGCTCCTGGTAGCTCCCAGGGTCATGCCAATTTCATTCAGAGAAGCCACTGACTGAGGATGAAGAAAAAACTATTTGATTCACCTGAGAGGCTTGATGCACCTTGCTCTTGTCCATACTCTGGCTTGGCTTTGCTGAAGCAGATACTACATTGTAGCAGCCAGAGTTCAGAGATGAGCTCCAACCCTCTTTGCTCAACTTAAGGCAAGTGAGCAGACAGGAGTGTGTTCAGGCAAGGTGAAGTGTGACAATAGAAGTCTGGAGAACGAAGAGCAGATCCAGCACAGAATGAGTCAAGTTTCTTTGTCATGTTGTTGGCTCAGGATGGTAAGGGGTTCAAACAGATGGGAGCTTTCATTTTCTTGCTTTCCTTTTGGGATGAACTGTAGCTGAGCGTATCAGCATCTGACCAGTGCTTCCACTTCTGATGTTGATGGATTTTGTTGATTTTTTGGGGTGCAGGGGTTTTCTTTTTTTTTTCCTTTTGCATTTGTGCCCAAGCAAGCTAACCACTAAAACAAACTCCAGCACAGCATGTTCGGAAGTGGTTTGAATACGCTGAAGATCAAAGGGAGGTGCTGCCCAGTGTTTGATGTACACTTGTTTTTAATTCAAGGTTAAAGAAACGGAGAAAGCAAGGGTGTACAGAATAGCTCCTATTGAGAATGCATCTGGGAGGTGAGGGGAGACATTCCTCCCCAGAACCCCATGAAACTATGCACATATGCTTCTCCCTATTGTTAATCCCTTTTGCTGATGCGGTGTGTAGGAGATTTTATACAGTGGTGCAAAATGGAAATCTCTTGCAGGAGGAAAGAGTGCTGCAATCCCAGAGGGACTCTTATGTTCAAAACAAAATACAACAATGGAGTTAATTAGCATTGCTTGGTTCACAAAATCCCCTCGAGGGGATCTTTCTCTGTTCTAAATCATCACTTGTATGTGAGATGGAAAAGCTCCCACTGAGCAGGCCCCTTCCACAAACTTTTAATAGATATTACCACGGTTTTTCATCATTTGCCATTGGCTTTGAGAAAGGTAACAGCTGAGCCAGGGCTATTCAGCTGCATTAACCAGCTGCATGTTAATACAGAAATGCTCTCCTGCTCCTCCCTTCTGCCTGCAAACCTCCCCCTCCCCGCCAACAAATTAACCCTTTCCTGCCACACTTTGCCACCGTCACAAAGATACGCAGGCAGAGGTTTGAGCAAAGATATAAAATAAAGCAAGAGAGGACCTCACTGAGATTATTTGAACTTGTGTACAGATGACGATACCCTGACCTGTGGATACTCCTGGAGGGACTACCAGCTTCAGAGGCCTCACTACTGGGCAGTGCCAGGGAGAAGAGAGGGAGGCCATGAGGCAGCCACTCTGCCCCAGGAGCCTTACAGAAATCAGCTCTGTGCCGCCTGATGCCCACGCCTGATGCTGCTCTCAGAGGCTGCTGGCACAAGACCCTTGGCAAGGCCCATCAGCTGAAACACTCTTCAACCACACAACATGGTTTTCTCTGTGTATTAATGCTGGAGATGATCTGCGCTCTGCTCGCCAACAGCACGCACTGAGCAGGGATTAACATTTCTCTGCTCGTTTGCTTGGCCTCCGGTCACACTCCCACTGTATCCTGTGTCATGCCAAAACCAATCAGTACCTGCACATCCTCCACCCATTTGCAATCATGCTGGCCAGATGGACAAGCCTGTGTTTTGGGGCACTTGCTGTCCAGAGCAGCTTGTTCATGACTACAAACTACTGGGATCAGCAGCAACGCTGTGACTGCTGTGGGCGTGACTGCACTGCAGTGCTGACCTGAGCCCAACACACCTCCCTGCTGCTGATCGCGCATCTCCTCATCTCCTGGGGAGAGCCAGGAAGCTCTAAGGAAATACTGCAGTCGTTGCAAAAAGCCATAGCTGAGGAATTGCAGGAGGAGGAGTGAGTCAGGGCACCTTGGAGAGGTCGCTCAAGAGCTTGGACCTGAAGTGCTTTGTAAGGAAAGAAGAGGACTCCAACAGGTTTTGTGCTACCTGCCTAATTCTGTTGTGCTAGAGAGAATCTTGTCATGGGTCAGTCAGTAAACTATGTCTTATGATGCCTAAGGCTACTGAATGCTCTGGTACGGGCAGAATCTATGTGAAGGAAGATATTTCACTGGTAAGCAGAGCTAACTGAAGGTTGGGGAGAAGCTAGGAGGTAAGATACCTTCTCCTAGTTGTGTTTGGTGCTTTCTGTCTGGATGTTGCCCAAATCCCCACATGAGAGAGTTACCACGGTGGTTGGACACTGAAAGATGCTTTAGGTCAGGTTGGACAGCTCTGAGCAGCCTGATCTGTAGATGTCCCTGTTCATTGCAGGGGAGTTGGACTAGGTAACCTTTAAACTACCTGACTTTCCAACTCTAATGATTCTATGATTCTATACTTGTAAGTGAGGACCCCTTCCTAAAACAAGAGGGAAAGGCATGTGGAGAAAGCAAGCTGTTTCTAAGCACGCAAATGGCCAGCTTAGGATGAGGGACCTCAGTAGAAGGTGCTTCTTGACATTTCACTTGTGCTTAAATGGTGGTGAGAGCAATGTGAAAGGTTATATGAAAGACAAAGATCAGTTCTAAAAACAAGCCATTTGCTCACATTAGCCACCTTCCTTCAGCTGTGGTGATCTCTCAACCCCCTGCAGCCCCCTCCACTTCCCTCCTTTCTGGCTCTCATCTAGCATGCCACAGTGGCACACTGCTGCCTTCCCCTTTCTCATGCTGAAAGCGAGCGAGCAACCCACACCAAGAAGAAAAGGTTCAGCGCACCACTGCTTTGAGAGTCCTCTGTGAGCCTCCCGCAACGCTGCAACTCTCTCTTTCTAACTGCTTTTCATCATTTCCCACCTTTTTGCCCAGGATGTTCATCTGTCACTTCTTCGGCTTACACTCATCTACACACTTTGGCCAGTTGCATCCCTACAGCCAAGGACTGAACAGGACCACCTCACGGTGACACAGCCCTTGAATGCTGGCTGCCATTCATTCATCTCCCGCTCTGGCCAACAGGCTGCTCTGAGCTTACAACCTTGCAGCACTTGCAGCACTGATGACATAACATTTCATGACTTTGCAGACATGAAGAGCTCTATATAGTATGTCCCTGAGCACTTTATCACCACACGTGAGGAGATGTTTCACAGTATTCTATCTAGGCGCTTCTCCTGGCCCAGAGCCTAGGCATTTGAACAGTAAGCTTCTTTTAGGACTCGTGTGAATGTGCACAGAGACAGCAAGGCAAAAACAAAGGATATAATTAACCACTGAAGTTCTTGCAATCATTGCAAAATGCCAGCAGACTCTGCTCAGCTCTGCAGAGAGTATAATGTGGAATTTAAGCACAAACAGGTCTCTGTTCTCTCTCTAGCAGCCTTGCTCTCAGATGTTAGGAGCAGAGGCGGTTTCCTCGATCTCTCTGTGTGCCCTCTCTTTCTTACATCTTCTCTGGGAATTTGTTGGGGAGTAGCTGCTGATGCACAGTCTGCCCCAGTACACGCCATCAGAGCCATTTGAAGATGTGATCTGTGCTGCTGAAGCTCAGCCTCATTTCCAGAAGCAATTTGTGGAAGTAACTGAGATCTTAGGAACCTGACTGCGCAGAGAACTTTCTGCTGCAGGGCAGAGTGTATCTGCAATGCGCTGTAGATATTCCACAATAACTCTGCATGCAGCATCTTTGCTCCGTTATTATAATGCGTTCTCCCAGTTCACTGTAACCCAAACCCCGACTGTCTGCACAGGGAGATTTTTCTCTACTGTTCTTCCCATTGACTCAGTTTTCCTGGAAGCCTGAAGTGACTACTTTCGCTTCTGGATTTGGTGCATTATAAAATCAGCCTCAGAGGAACATAAAGAGAGATCTGAGCGCAGTGCTCTGCAGTCAGAGCTGCTAGGAAGCTGCACAAGGCCTGTCTCATGAAATGCACTGAGATGCTGAAAGGCTTTGGGTAGATGCCTAAGCACCCTGAGTGGTTTCCAGAGCAAAGCTAGAGCCCTGTTGTTTGATGTTCCTAAAACTGTCAACACACTGGGAAATTCCCTATAGAAAGCAGGCCTGCATTGACTAGTGTTCTAGTGGTCTTTCCCATCTTCCATTTCTTGGATTTATGCGCTCATAAATTCCTCTGTACTTAACCTGGAAAGTTTGCCTGTGGCTGGGATCCAACGTGGTGCAGTTGCATTAGGCCTTTCTTTCTGGCTTCCCATTGCCGGTTCTCTGCCTGAATGTTGACCCAGGAGCATATATTGGCTGGAGGCATCGTGTCCTCTTCAGACAGGAAGGCCACCTTTTCCTGGGAGACACCCAGCTGGCTCAGTTCTGCCTGGTGATGGTGGGGAGCTGCAATGCCCTGTCGCTGTCTGCTGGTGTCTGTGTGTCCGCCCTCCTCATGACCCAGCTCAGCTCCTCGACCCCAATTCTGCTCTCTGGCATTTAGAAGTGGCTGCTCTGGGACAAGCAGAGTGAGCTGGTCCGCATTCAGAATCAGTTCCCTCCCAGTACAGGCTTTTTGGGATATTTACTGCATCATTTTTCAGGATGGTGTTTTCTTTCAAAACAACATATAAGCGAATTGTTTGTTAACGCTGCTCTGTTTCATGTAAGCGTGCCCATAGCTCTTCTTTGCTATGTATACAGCAGTGCATTTGCATATCAGAAGATTTCACAGAGCTTCACAAGTTACCGTACATGCCTAACTGTTTCCCATTGCCACAGTAACATTTTGGGGGAAAAAAAAAGCTTTTACAAATGCTTCACCAGACAAATCACATTTTCAGCAGAAGCAGAACAATTCCTCTCTCTTAGAAAGATGTTTTCAATGAAGGTAGAATCAGTACAGTGCTTAGTTACAATACCAGAGTGTCAGATGTTTATTGAGTCAGCAAAGGAGATATAAAAGGAGCTGGCAGGGCTCTGCAAATCACTTTGATTTTTAGTAGTGACTCTACTATGGTAAACAGTAAATAATGTAAATAGTGAAGGTGTTCTCATTCACAGAGAAATGAAATGGGAAGTCAAAATCCCTTTTTTTTTTTCCCTTGTGATAAGAAATCTTTTGAAACGCTCTGATGCCATTTCTTATTCCATCAGTATTGCATTAACTTGATATGTTGCTGTTAAACAGCCACACTTAAATACATCACATGGATTAACGCTGGCACTTTATCAGGTAGAGTTTGTTTCCACAAGACATCTCCAGACACACTGAAACTGCTTAAAACAACAAAGGCTTCTCCTCCGTGCCAAGCTGGGGGTCTGTGTGTCTGGTGTCACCTCATCCCGGTGTCACGCTGTCTGGTGGAAAAGGAAAGGTGGCATTTTTCCAAGAGGAAAGCCAGACTCCCTGAAAGGAGGTCCTTCCTCCTCCAGCAGGGATTTGAGCGCCCGGGCGGCGGAGCATGGCAGTCGGCCATTTCCTCCCCTTCCAGTCGCTGCCAACACGCGGCTGGGTGACTTCCAGCCTCCTCTGCGCGCACTGCTCTGCAAGTGTTTGTCTTAGCGAAGTGCAATGCCAGCCGCGCCTTGCAATTAATAAATATGTGTCAAGACTCACTGCAAGCCTGATCATTATCATTATCCCAGAATTAGAGGGCTGGCAAAGTCCTTGAGCAGCCCGAGGGCCTGATGTGCCAGGTGCTCAGTGCTCTTCTTTTCTATGGGCAGCAGGGGTGGAGGCCAGGAGGATGATACAGGCCTATTCAAGAGGTGCTTTTTAACAAATGTTTTAGTCTCAAATTCTGAAAGAGACTGTTCCTATCTTGTCAAAGGAGCAAAGCAAAATTAACAGCTAAGGGTCATCCCCGACACTGCTATAATGTAGTGCTGCTCGCTTGGCTGTTGTGGATCACTGCTGATTTACACCAGCTGAGAATCTGGTCCTGGGCTGGTAAACATGAAATGGAGATTATAAAAGGAAATTAATAACAGTGAAAGCTTACCTGAAAGCTGAACACATATGCAGGGATTCCCCTGCAGGTTACCGTGCATCTGTACAGGGCTTGAGATGAATTTCTAATCCCTCTTAACACAGACAGATCAGAGAGAGCCTCATTTTGCACATGGAGCCGTGTCCTCCTGGAACCAGGGTCACGCAAACGTACCTGGAAGGATGATTTGATTCCTCAGGCCTGATTACAATTTGCAATGATGCAACTTTTCACTGGAAATGTTGCAACATTTACCCAATACCCCGTGCACTGGTGGAATGATAAGGAGTCTGTGGGGACAGATCTTCAAGGGTGGATATTTACCTGAAAATGCAGAGAGGACCTATTTTGAAGATATATTCATTCTAAAAATACCTCTTCGGGTCAAGCCCTCAGCTCATCTTGTTTGCATGAAGAGTTACGCATTGCTACTGCACCGATACTAAGCAGGATCTGTGGAATTGCCTAACTGATCTTTTGGTACCGTCATAAACTGGGACATCCTGCCTCTTCGGCAAACAGGAACTGGGCTGTGCAGCGGGACTCAGCTGAATCTGAAGGAACGAGTGGTTCTTGTCAAAGCTGCTGTGTCAGGAGAGCTGACAAGTGTGTGAGCAGGATGGAAATGAGCAGCTCCTTGATGGAGAGTGGTAGCCTGAAGTACCATTCGGTGTAGTGTTGCTTCCACAGGAGTGCAGGAGGAGACGCTCACTGCCCGTTGCTCTCCTTAATCTCTGTTGGTCAGAGCTCTTCTTAGCATCATTAAAGTGAGAGAAGAGCTGAAGTCGGTGCTGGAAAGCTGACTTGAAAGGAGAGCAATCTAAGGAACCTGTAAAGGTTTCTTAAATAACTGCCTTGAAGGAGGTCTGCATCCAAAACCCAGCACAGACCCAGAACTGAGGACCGCTCCTTGAATAAAACCATGGTAATATCTCCAAGAATAGGGCAGTCATTACTCCAACCCTCTGCCCCTTTCTAATCTACGCTAACAGCATTGCTATGATATCAAGGCCTGTTAAGATAAGAGAAACAGCAAACCAGGTGTACTGTGTCTGGTAGTGAGTGGAAGTGTGTTCAGGTATAGCAGGCAGCACCGAAGGGAAGTGTTCTCAGCCCCAAGCCTGCTGCTACTCAAGAAGTATTTGGACACTATATTTAAATAAATGATTCAACTCTTAAGTTGTCCTTTGTGGAGCCAGGAGTTGGACATCGTGACAATCATGAATCCCTTCCAACTCAGGATTCTATGAAAATGTCCATTTTTATGCTCTCAAAACCCACCTCCAATTTGTAGAGGACTTTCTCTTATTTTTATACCATCTGTTTGCATTTCCACACACTGCAACTCAAAAATAAGCCATGTGTGTAGGGCTGTGTCAGCCCTCCTGACCAAGGTAGCAGGGATATGACTTAGTGCCATGGCTTGGTGCTTTCATGTGTGGCTGTGCCTCGTGTCCACTGACATCTGCCCATGAAAGCAGAGCTCTCACTGAGCCCTGGAGCTGGCATAGCCACTGTCTGTATCACCGCATAGCCCTGTTTTGCCCCCATCGTCAACATCATCTTATCAGTAGACTGCCCAGATGTCACTGAAAAAACAGTCTGGTTATTTTCCTCTAAAATTTTTCCCTGAATGATGTCTTCTTGAAATGCCCTCCCAAAAACCATAGCCCAGATTTGTTTATCGTTTAGCAACTACATTGCTGACACTGCCTCTGACACTATTCTTTTAAACTTCTTCAGCCTAACGGTGCCTTTTTCTTTGTTTTTTCCTTTGCTTTCTCCTCGCACATTACCTAGCAGAGTTGCATTCTGTAGTAGGCTGTGATTAGCTATGTGTTCCTTGATGTCTCTGTATTACATTGCTTGTGACTGAAGTTGTCTTGTTGCCTGTGCCCTTTCATGGGAAGAAGTAGTCTCTCCTGTCTTGGCTTCAGCTGCAATGGAGTTAATTTTCTTTCTTGTAGCTGGTATGATTTGGGGTTTAGGATGAGAATAATGCTGATAACATGTTGATGTTTTAGTCGTTGCTGGGCAGTGCTTACACCAAGTCAAGGCCTTTGCTGTTTCTCACACTGCCCTGCCAGTGAAGAGGCTGTGGGTGCACAAGGAGCTGAGAAAGGACAGAGGGGCATCCCGTACCATAAGGCATTGTGCTGAAAAATAAAACTGGGGGGAGCTGGCCAGTGGGACTGCCTCTGCTCAGGATGTATACAACCTCCACCTCAGCATCCCTCTTTGGGACTTCCCTGACCCTTTGCCTCAGACTTAGCATTTGGAGGGCCTGTTCTGCGCCGGGTGGCAAAGCCACTGGCTTTAAGACCTTGTTTGTGCATTTTGACTATAGGAGATCATTCAGTGAGCTGATTAAAGCCTAGATCCTCCAAGGTATTTAGGCCCCTAAATCTGGTTAAGCTTATTCGATCTTAGTGGGGTTAGGTACCCCTGTGTGTAGTGTCCTGGTTTCAGGTGAGGAGGAAGAGATAAAAGGAGCAAAAGATTTTTTTTATTATTCTTTTTTTTTGCAAAATGATGGAAAACTGTAAATGGTGTTGGACCCTGAAAGTTATACAGCTAATAAAGAATGAATAATAAAGAGAAATAGTAGCAGTTTAAATAAACCTGCATTTCCTCAACTTCTCAAAATATACTGGGGTGAACCAGAGACTTTCTAGCACTGAGATGCCTTTTTCTTCCTTCTCTCTGTTTCTTTTCCTCACTCCTCATCTGCAACTGACCATCATCCCCTTCAGGCAAAGACTGTGCTCTCCTTCATGTCCAGAAAGTTCAGCAGACCCTGAGCAATAAAAGCAAGCCTTTCAAAACTATCCAGGCAGTGCAAGGATTTATGCTGCCCAGGAGCCCCACACAATGGAAAGAGCACAGTGTGTTGACTCTTTGGTATTTGTTTTTTCGGGTCTGACGTGCCAGTAAGATGTCCCAGCTCCTTTTCCTGAGGACTGCTCTGGAAGCTTCCACTATGATGGGTGGTTCCTCAGGTCACTGGTGCAGGCTCCACACAAGGCCGCATGGGGCTACACCAGGAATCACTCACACCTGCCTGGCTGGAGCACATGCACCTGAGCCCTCTGCCAAAGAAGCCGGAAGATGCACTGATGCAGATGTGAGTAGTGAAGCCTCACGGCGGCAGCCAACTTCCCCGCACCTCCGGAGACACCGGGAGAATTTCCTCTTCAGCTATTTTCAGGCTGCATCTGCGTCTCTCACCAGCCACGGATGCCACAAAGGCATGGTGCCAAAAAATCAGCAGCTTGGCAGCTTCTCTACATGGACTCAAGAAATATATTCTGGATTATCTGTACCATCTGCCTCTCACAGGTGTTCATCTGGAAGCAGGGGGGAGGAGAAGGGCACCTGAGGGCACCAGAATTGAACGGAAAGTATTTTATGGGGCACAATGCATTGTGGCAGCTGGTGCTGATGGAGGAGGAAGGAGGAGGCTGAATGGATACTAACTAATTCTTAACCTGGGAAGATTGAGAAAGTTTCCTGCAGTTTCACTGAAGCTGAGCTGAAGCTGACTTGGTCTGCTGGGGGAAGTCAGGATGGGGGAGTGTCAGGGTAAGATCCATGGGTTTTGTATTTGTGGTGGGGGCCCGATCTCTGGGAGAGTTTGAAGAGAAAGTGTATGGTATGGGGGTAAGTGGGGGCCTGGAATTCAGCATCCACTGACCATGGGCTTGGTTTTCTGTAAACTGTGGCAAAATACTGCTGTCTCTCAGCAGACACCTCATCGATCTCATCCTTTTGTACTTCTTCATCATTCATCATTAATATTTTCCTGAAAGTGGCACACTGTCAGAGCTCATAGAATGGCAAAGACACATTTACAAACAAAGCTCTCATTTGCAAGAAGATGAAACCCCAACAACAGTTTGCTTTCCCCTGCGCTACAGAAACACCATTTCCTGCTCCTCCCACAGAAGGAATGTGCCGCACCATCCCACGCAGGCTGCACACCTACTGACACCACTGGGGCACAGCTGGAACTTCCACAGCTTCTGGGCTCATATCCTGCCTGCCAGAAATGGGTACCAGGCACTCACTGCATCCTTTTTCTGTCTGTTATAAGGGATTGATTTGTCTGAAACAGGGAAACAGAGGTAGGAAGTTATTTCTGCTCTTTTGAGTCCTCGTTGGCCTGACACTAGGTAGACGCAGCCCATATCTTGCTCACACTGTTATCCTCACTGTGGGTATTCAAACAGCCATGAAATAGCTGGGGAAGCCCTTTTTCTGCTCTCTATGGTAGCTGTTAGACCAACATCTTTAAGGCCTGCAGAAGGTGCGCAGGGGGCTGTGCTTCAAGCAGTGGTACCTCCACTCCCATTGCTTCCAGAAATGTACATGGGAACGGATCAACTTTGCAGCTATTTTGCAAGACAAAAGGCTGTGCAAGTCATGAACGAGTTGCACGGCAGGGAAAGCAAATAAAAACACTTTCAGCTTCTCATCTGCAAGCTGTAGCTTCACAAGAGCATAATGCAGAGGAAAGAGGTTGTTATTTCATGTGGTTTCCAGATAACCACTGATAACATATATGATTACAGCTGACCTTGTGATACTGTATTACCACTGGTATTTTCTTTAGAAGCTCAAGAAAATGTGTTTCCAACTGCAAATGAGACGGGTAGCGGAGAAACAAGCTCACAGCACTCTGGTAGCAGGGCCTAGCAAGGACTAGAGAATCGCCCATTGGCCACCTTGTCTTTCCACTGTGTCCATCACCATCTGAGCCACATACTATCTTTGCTATTTGACTGTCAGAGATGGCCTATCATCATTAGCTGCATGGTTTTCTAATCCCTCAGCCTGAACAATAGGCTTTATTTTCTTCATCTGTGGAGCTTCACGTAGCACCATGCAACACTCGTGCTACAAACAGGCTGTTCATGATGCCCACTTTTTGGTTACTCCTTACCATGGCTCAGACCTAAGTGCAAGTTAGAGCTTTTCCATCAGTGACACCATAAACAAAGCGGAGCCCCAATCCAAGCAATTTTGAATCTGGTAACAAAGATAATAAATAAGGAAAAAGGAAGTTTTGCCCTTTCCAACAAGACCAAGGAAACCTTGACTGAGCTCAGGGAGGCCTGCAATGTACTTTTGGTACATTAACTATCCACATCATATAGGGCTCCAGAGAGTTCTGGTTTTATTATTATTCATACACTAAACAACATCAGTGTTTATTTCCTAGTGTGGACTTTCTGTTTTTATGACTACATTTTTGTTCTCAAATACAGAATACAAATAACCCGAATGGTTATGGATGTTTATTGGGAATGTAGAAAGTAGGGAAATGGAGGCTCAGGTGTAAATTTGCAGTCACTTATAGAGAGGACAGAGCAAAAATATTGTCAGTTGCCCATGAGTACTGCATGTATGTCTTATGATGAAGTTATAAAAAGACATTCGTGTCTTTGGGCACTTTGTCATTTTTAATGCTAACTTTTTGTGTCACTTGTTTTTGGGATGGAGAGAACAAGCATCATATTCGTCCTTGTGAAAAGTATCAAATTGACAGCCTTGAAAACAAGTACTTAATACATCTCTGCGTCAAGCAGAACAGAAACACCCATCCAAGGTGTATTGAGAGGAGCCGTGGAAGACTTCTGGTCTACAGGAGGGCTGCCTGTGTGCTCCTCTGGTCCTACCTGCTTCAGACACTGGAGAGAGTCCTAGTGTAAAACAGGAGTCCTAGCATAACAGTTGCAGCATGGGCCAGCGCAAGCTACTGCAAGCATCCCAACAGTGTACAATCCATGGTCCTGGCCAGCTCTCCAATGGTTTGTACCAGTTTCTTTTGTCATTAGAGATTTTATCTGAACTTCAGGAGCACCTCCAAGTTCAATCACTTAAGAGCTAAATTTTGCAGATTTTTGAATACTTTTTGAAAAATAAGCTTTGCCATGCATGATATTTGCATGTGTATTACAATAAATTGCATGGTTATTGTGCTGGTCATTAACAGATGTAAAGTTCCAAGATCACCGTGGGATGTACAGACTAGCTGGACAGATTTCAATCCCCAGAGGAAAGAGAGGAAAAAGGAGAACAAAAATGATGACACAAGGCTCTATTAATTACGAATTTGAGGACTGAAATGTAATTATTGCCAGTCAACAGATTTTATGGAAAACAGGTCGAACAAACTGAGTTTTTTACATCTATACAGTTGTTTTTACCAGCTGATTTGTTTGACGTAATACTTCAATCTGTACCTTTTATAAGTCAACACTGCACAATTTTCTTAGAACGTGCCTACAATGAGCTTGGAAACACACAGTTAAGGTTTCCAAAAAGCAGTGGTAACAGTATGGTATGGTACTGGGGGATTTCTTCATGGGTTCTGCTAGCACCTACTTTAGGCTCAGGAGCCCTCAACATTTCAAATGAATGCTCTGGAAATGAATACAAAATTGCTGCTAATAAAATTTGTGGATGACATAAAGATAACGATGAGAACAGAGCATTCATACATACTGTCCAGGATCATAGAATCATAGAATGGCCTGGATTGAAAAAGACCTCAAAGATCATCTCGTTTCAACCCCCTTCTGGGGACAGGGTTGCCAACCACTAGATCTTAGCAATCCTGGAGCATTCAAACAAAATGTGGTTTTATGCAGTAAAATGTGAAGTAATTCATTTAGCAACATGGAATGGAGCCAAAGTTACAGACCTCACCCCGTTAAAGAACAAGTCTGAAAAATATTATGGCAGTAGAGCAATTCAACATGAACTCAAAAGGTGATTCTGTGATAAAGCACAACCAGCCTTACCTTGGGACTTTTAAACTGATGATTAGTGAATAGGACTAAGGAAGTGATTTTACTGGTTAGAGATCTGTGGCAATATTGATTCCAACATCTGTTTTCTGATGTCCATATGTTTAAAGGATATTTGAAACAGGAAAGAGCCTCCAGAAGGAGAGAAACCTTTTTGGCAAGTGATACAAGAGCTCAGTGCTTTAGCTTATCAAAAAGAATAGTGAAGGGAGTGGATTATAGTACAGAAGTACCTTTGTTGTAGGCAGAAAATAGAAAGGTCCTGCAGTCTGGTGGAGAAAACTGTAATACGAACTAATGGCTGAAAACTAAGGCTGGGCACATTCAAATCAGAAAATTAAGGGCTTTTTTTTTTTTTTTTTTTTTTTTAATAGTGAAAGTGATCAACCACCGGAACACATGACCAAAGGAAGAGGTCATTCTCCATCTCATGACATCTCCAAATCAGGCTGTGCCTTAGCTCAATGCAAATTACTGGCCTCATTACAGACGCAACTGCACAGAATTTAATGGCCTGTGATGCACAGGAGGCTATACCAGATGATCTAATGATCGCTTTTCACCTTAACCTCCGCGCATCAGTGAATAAAAGGAATGAATTCTGGTACTGCAGAAAGGTATTGCAAATTGGGAAAGGATGAACTGGCGCTTTTGGCATCCGAAGAGGAGTGAAGGATGCTTCTAACAACTGGGAGCTTGTTCAGACTCTAGTAATAACATTAAAGAGCAATAAATGGATTCATTTTTGTAGCGATTCCCATTGCTAAATTCTTTCCTACCAGCAGCCTTGGAAAACAAAATTTCTTTATTTCCTTCTGTGTAAATTTATGCTTTCAAGACACTCATTAAAGTAAATGAATGCCTTCATTTGCTAGCAAATGAAGCAAATCATGTGGAGGTCCCTATTATTATCTGTGGAATATAGTTAATACTAAGCTCAGTTCAAAGTCCACTGAAATTAGGAGGAGTCTCCACAGACTTTCTGCAGTGGAAGTTTGATCTGGTTCAGTGACATTTGGGCAGTCATTATGCAGTTTTCTTGTATCTAGACACAGCAATTAGAATAGACATCAGCTACATTGGCATAGATTTGTGTGCACACCTGGGAAACCCATCTGCATTGGTTCAAATGCTGCATTTTGTGGGTTGTTTTTTTTCATAAAGCATACAGAAGCATTTTTAAATGACATTTAAGAGTCTGTTTGCCATTTCTGGAGAAAACTATGTTTTGCCAAGCTTCAGGTTATTCTGTAGATACACCACCATTTCAATAACCAGGAGATTATAGACTTCCATCATAAAGTTCACTTTCACAATACTAGGACACAATGATTTGTTTTTTGAACTTATCTGGTTCTCACCAAAACAAGAGACATTATTCCAGAAGACCTGGAGGGAATTCATAAATGTACCCTTTTCAGAAATGCTTATTTTTGTCTGTCACTCCTGCTTCCCTGCTTCATCAAATTTAGCTTGCTACTATTTCATCAAGCTTCCTTGAAAACCCGCCCTGGAGGTACACTTGAAAAACATGTGTTTAAGTAAAGATCTTGGATGTGCTCTGCTAGGAGCCAGCTCTACTCCTGCTGATTTCACTGAGAACTGCACATCAAATTTCCTCAATATTAATATTAGTAAGTTTTGTTGTTTGTTTTCTAATGTAAGTGGCAGCAATATTGAATACTGTGCATTAGGCAAGCTAGAAAACATATAATAAGGCCACTGTTCTTCAGCAGATTTCCTATTACCTGGCTGCTTTTATTGTAACGTTCTTGTCTATAGCTGATGTGTAAAAAGAAGCGTTTACCATTCTATGCATAGTACTGGTACATACTTTCCTAGGTAGTACTGCATAATAATAATAATAATATCACAAAAATAATTATATATTCCACAGGCAGAAAACATGATATATCTACTAGGATGAAGAAGGCATTTACCTAACAGGAATTTAACTGAGTGAAAAGAGAAGAGAATAAGAACAGGTAGATGCAGGGCACCTGAGGACAGTATAATATAATAAGATATTAAAAAAAAAAAAAGTTTTATTTAACTGGTTTCTGAAACTATACATACCTATATGTGCATATTTAATAAACACTTCGCCCATTCAGAGTGCATGACACTACTCATTTTTTTCTGCAGTTAAGAGAAGCATGCAAAAATGCCATAAGGTGCAATCCAATTGGACCAGCTATGCTTTTCTTCTCAAAAAAAGAAAAAGAAAAAAAGAAAGACCTATAGAAACGCATCATTGATGCATTAACTCCTAATGGAGATATCCTTCTTTTTGACTTGCAGTAACCAGTTGTCACTAGAGACAAGATACTTTGGGAAAAAAAAAAACAAAAAACAAAAAAAACCAAGACCTAGAGGGAAGGGAAGGGAAGGGAAGGGAAGGGAAGGGAAGGGAAGGGAAGGGAAGGGAAGGGAAGGGAAGGGAAGGGAAGGGAAGGGAAGGGAAGGGAAGGGAAGGGAAGGGAAGGGAAGGGAAGGGAAGGGAAGGGAAGGGAAGGGAAGGGAAGGGAAGGGAAGGGAAGGGAAGGGAAGGGAAGGGAAGGGAAGGGAAGGGAAGGGAAGGGAAGGGAAGGGAAGGGAAGGGAAGGGAAGGGAAGGGAAGGGAAGGGAAGGGAAGGGAAGGGAAGGGAAGGGAAGGGAAGGGAAGGGAAGGGAAGGGAAGGGAAGGGAAGGGAAGTCCACAGACTGGGAAGCTCATCATGAATTAGAAAACGCAACTGAGTTCCATGTCCTGCTGCTGGTACTTCTGTGCCTTGAGGCCATGCAGAGAATTTCTCTTTAGTGCCTCTGGTCCCCCTTCAGTAGCTTTCCACCACACAGACATGTTGTGAGCCTCTTAGATTGGACTGTAATGAGGAACCATATAGAGAGAGAGCTGAGTTAGATACAAGAGACAGCAGGATAATATCTGCCTTTATTAGGGTACAGATAGTGCCTTGAAAAGCCAGGACATGGATCCCTGCCGTTAGGATATGAACACAAGGATTATTAAATGAATGGGTGTCATAACAGAAATAATAGCACTGACCTCTAGTTTTCATCAGTCTTAATATTGTTCCCTCATTATAACAGACTATTTACCCTTTGGCCTCATTTTATGCACATGGGAATCAGATTATTGCCTCATAAAACAAAGGAGCAGTGAGATTATCACTTAAGTAATGGCCCCAAACATACTGTTAGCACAGTGACACAGGCTGGCGCTGTACAGCCAAGGAGCATAACTCCTTTCATTAGGGCACGGTCCCAGGAACATGGGCAGTGGAGCAGGTAGAAATGTCACAGCATGAGCAAGCACAACTTCCCATCCACCCTCGGAGCAGGCAGTCCTCTGTATGTTATCCCTGGAACTTACCATACTTCAGAAAACTCATATCCATTTAGAAGTGATAGCTGTTGCCTCTGTGCCAAATTGCTTTATCAGTTTTAGATAGCTGATTTCCCCCCCTGCCACCCTCCAGTATTTGCTGATAAAATGTTTGCACACTGTTACATGAGGAAATACTGAGCACTTGGAAAGGGAAAGGAAAAAAGAGAAAAAAGAGAAAGAGAAAGTGAAGTACAAAAAAAAAAGAAAATGAAAGAAAGAGAGAAAGAGAGAAAGAAATAAATAGAAAAAGAGAAAGAAAAAGAGAAAGAGAAAGAAAAAGAAAAAGAGAAAGAAAAAGAGAAAGAAAAAGAAAAAGAGAAAGAAAAAGGAAAAGAAAAAGAAAAAGAAAAAGAAAAAGAAAAAGAAAAAGAAAAAGAAAAAGAAAAAGAAAAAGAAAAAGAAAAGAAAGAGAAAGAGAAAGAGAAAGAGAAAGAGAAAAAGAAAAAGAAAAAGAAAAAGAAAAAGAGAAAGAAAAAGAAAAAGAAAAAGAAAAAGAAAAAAGAAAAAAAGGAAAGGAAAGAAACAAAAAGACCTTCATAATTTAAAAGCTGGCATCTCAGAACCAGAATGTCAAGCAGTTTAGATCCCATTGACGTTGAACCTTGGAGCTCTCCCTCCATGTCCTCCATTTTCTTGGTGTTTAAGGCAGGCAGAGTGATCAAGCCAAGGATGTGCAGCCAGACACCTCTGCTGGGGATTCTCATGACTGCCTCCAAACACGCAGCAGAGACTGAAGGCTAGGGAGACAAGGATCCATGGATATAACACCTGCATTGTCTACAGGTTCATTTCTGCTGCACACTGGCCCCTCTCCTCCTCTGCATTCATTGTTACTATTACTATCCCTGGGAGATAAACCATCACAAGCTGCATATTTATTAATCCTTCTTACCTGCTTCTCTTTTTGTTCCTGGCTCTCATTCTGTTCAGCTTGAGGAAACAGAAATGCAGTAGCACATCATAGCAGAATTCCTTACACAGCACATTTTTATCCACAGATCTCCAAGTGCTCTACTAGGTGAGTGCTAATATTACAATTATCATCCCTGTTTGTCAAATCAGAGCAGTGAGGCTAAGAGATAAGCCCAAGGGCATGCAGCAGGCAGATGATACGGGATGGAATTGATCTCACAGCTTCCATGCAGCGCGCTGGTTATTACATGATGAACCTTTTAATCCAAATAGCCATGTGGAAAGACTTCTCTTGTCCCTAATCACACATATTGTGATCACCAAAAGGCATCTTTTTGAATAGCAGTGCTCTCTAGGAGCTGCAGGGCTCCTTGTGTTAGTGGACAAACCAGTGCAGTGTAACATCATCTCCCCTCCAGAAATAGAGCTACTTTTGTCTCAGAACTCTTCAGAACTCCTTCCCATCCACTGCTTCCCACTAAGATTCCTAGGCTGGATGGGTAAGTGGGCTGCAAAAAGTGTTTTGGGATCAGGAAATGGATATGTATATGGGGAGGTTTAGAGAAGGTGACAAAACCCCCAATTCTTAGGAAATTCCATTAAACACCTCTGCCTCCCAGATCTGGGTCTGACCCGCCCCAGGCAGTCAGAGCTTTCCGTGATTGCACAGACACAGCAGCAAATTTGTGATTTCCCTGAAAGTATCGGTGTCTGCAGAGCATCACACTGTTGATTTTTACATCTCAATTTTAGCCTTGTTTATCTTCTGAGAACAGTTATAAAAATAAAATCCAATTTTTTTTTTTTTCAGGTGCTGATGAGTATGGGAGTCCGGATGTCTCAGGGATTACATAATGGGAGAGAGAGAGAATCTTTGGCTTTAAGTCATCCATTCAATTGCAGCTAGGTCAGACATGTGCTAGCATTTATATTGTCCACTATTCCATGTACTAAGAAGTTGGTGGTCTTATTCTGGTGTCTAGCTTGAAAGGAACATTTTGCTTATAATGTGAAGAGGATTTATTAGCAACAAGGCTGAGATGTATGTGAGCATGGAAAATTACGCAGGCCTGAAAATTTTGGGCTCTGCCAGGATTTCAGTACACTGGGAGATGCTGCGGATAATGCTGACCATGCTGTATAACTCCTGCAGGTAATGGACCTAAAAAAAAGTCTTCTCAAAGGCAGTATCATCACTTTTAAAGAGGATGAACATTAGTATTGTTTCCCTTTGATAACTGAAAGTTTGAGTAGATTCAAGATCTAACCTACTCTTTTATGCCTTATACCAGCATGTGAACTCCATGTCATTTTGTGTATTATTATCTCCACTGAAGATATTCTGTGGTTTCTTTTTCCCTCATGGTGTAAGTACAAAATCTATAATGCAGTACTGGCAGTCACTGCGAGGGCCTTGGACAGTTGTGTGGGGGGAAATGTGAATTGAGAGTAGCTATGGAAAAAAATCCTTACCTTAATGGTACCTTTGTAACTGATTAGATTTAGTAATGGACTTGCAAATGAAGTTTAAACATTAATCTAAGAGCTCAATTAGGTAAGGTATTATGGTGCAGCAGAGATTTCTTCCATTCCCCAAGCAAGTAAAAAAAAAACCTTGAAAACGAAGACAAAATCAGCTTCTCTTCTTTCTTGTCTTTTGAGAGGTTTAGCAGAGGTTGTTACTGAATTAATGAAATACTATTGATTCATATATCCGTTCCAATAAGTGAAATGGAAAGGGATATCACTTCTGCTTCCTGGAGCAGCCTGGTATTGCAACTGACGATGGTATTGAACCTCTGTAGGCCTTAACATCTCCAAGAAAAGCAAGTTACGTGCTCACCAGAGATATACTAGCAAGCCAACTGACTTTTTAGTCTAAACTCCTAAGGTTTCACTTTGCACTAAGAGTCATAAAGTATGCTTTCCATTATGATCGAGTTCCTGCACCCCATGGTGTCTGCTCCCAAACATTCAAATTCAAAGTCACACTGAACTGTAATGTTTATAAGGGAGCTAAGCACATTATTTAAAGTTAAGAAGTGTGTGCTTCAGTACAGCTCTAAATAGAAATGCTTTCCTGAATCCGGAATAGCAGCAAAAGGTAATTCCTTCCACTGTAGCCTCGCAGGTTGGATGCCATAACCTGTGCTGTGCAGCAGGTCGGACAGGATGGCTGGCTGCAGTCCTCCTCCCTGGACCTCCAGCCTGTGAATTGGACACATCGTCGATCAAACACCAACTTTCCAGATGGACTGTGTCCAGTGCAAGCGAACTGTGTTTAGAATAATAAGAGGGAAATAAAGACGGGCTGGGGTAATTAAACACAGGGGAGATCTTTTTCCATTCAGAGCCCCAGCCATCAGTGTTTTGGATAACTTGTTCTATTAAAAAGCTATCTTGCTGTAGTGTATTTGAACAGTCCTTTATTCTGCTCATTCTATTAAGGTTGCTCTGAAATTATTCCACTGAGTATTGCCAGCAGCTCTGAGACCTTTAGCACACAGCATTAAGTAGAAATGAATAAAGACTTGGCTAAAATAACACATGGCGACTCGTTTAAAAGGCACTGTCAAGACATTTTATACACCTTTCCTTTCACTCCACTTTGTTTATAATATCCCTCTGAAAAGCCTGGAAATGGCTGATTCCTCCCAGTGGCATTTGGGCCCTTACGCTGTGCAAACAGAGCCTGTCTTCAGCGGCAGCGTGTACGCGCCTGGCTCCTGCCTGCTTGAGGCCTGGTGTGTGTGGCTGCCATGCACCAACAGCAGGGCCGTCCTGTTGAGCACTCCTCACAGCCATGGGATGGAGGCAGCTCCTCAAGTGTGGGATTTGTAGGCCCGATAGGCTGACAGCAGTGAGACTTAAATGGCAGTTCTTGGCCAGTAATCTGTAGTATTGGCACTCAGGTACTTGAATGCCCTCACGTTGCACAAACGCAGGAGGTGTTAAAGAGTGCAGCTGTCCACTGCGGTTCCACCACAAAGCCATGCTCAGAGAGAGATGCTCACCCCAGATGCACTTAGTGAGGCCTCACAGCCTTCAGCTTCTGCGAGGAGGACAACCTGAGTACAATCCTTTGTCAGCGGGGTGACAGCACCGCTGCCGCCTCAGCTTTCACACCCCACAGCTCCAGCTGGGACACAGTCATGGAGTGAGCGCAAAGCGGCTCAGCATCCAAACCATCTCCTTCAGTTGTGGGCTGACAGCCTCCGCTGCATCGCTCTGTGAAAGCTAGAAATCTTCCCTGGGTAGTGCTTCGAAGCAGGAAATTGCTTGCCTCGCCCCCCATCCTCTTTCATTTGACTGCTTTTGCAACACACCCATCGCAGCTCCTCCTGCCCCTCTGCTGTTTGGCTGCCTCAGGAGAAGCAGGAATACGGAGCCAAGTGACTGCGTTACTGATTCAGTTCTCTCTGAGGTAGCACCAGTGCTATGACAGCTTTAATTATGTGAAAAAATGTGCTTAGAAATGTGGGTACTTTTATAAGACCCAAGGTCAGATTCTCTCCTCATCTACTCTGGTGTCAGTCAAGAGGATCTCAACGAGCCAGTGAGATCAGGCTTAAAATACAGCCTTAGTCCTTTCCAGGTAACTGAACCAAGTGTAGATACCAGCACAGAACAGTTCCTGTCCACAGCAAAACCAAAACCATGCTGGAAGTAGCTGCTCAGCCCAGATCTTAGAGATCTGTCCCCACTAGTGCAGGGGCTCCTCCACTCCCACCTCCCTCTCTCCTCTTCTTCCACCTTCTCCTTACCCAGACCTGGAGCCACGTGCAGCAACAGGCAGTGGCAGCACCCACCTGTGAGCAAGATATTAAAATGCAGATGAGGGAACAAAACTGGAGTTTCCCAAAATCAGAAAGAAAAAGTATCCAGAGCATCCAAGATTTCCTAGGTATGGGGCAGGGAGCATTTCCTTAACACTTCACACACCTTCTGAGAGCAATGCTATCTACTGGCACTACTTCATGTGCCTTTAAGAAGAAAGGCAACAGCTGTTTAATAGCACTGTGTAACACTTCCTGACAGTTTATGACAAAATGGAAAGTGGAAATAGGACTTTTTTCAAAGATCATTGCCACTACTTTACCCACTTGTTCTAATTAATTGTCTGAAACAGTCTCAAGAGACCTTGAAGAACAGCTCTCCCAAAGTACCTCAGTGTGGAAGTGCTTTTTGACCGCCTTTTTTTTTTTCCAGATTTGACAACTTCCCATTTGTGAGACCCTTTCTTTCTCTTTTCATAAGCCTACGCATGAGTACTGCTTATCCTTTACCTTCCTTTCATCTGCCTTCCATGAGGGAAGTACTCCATGCAAAGGTCTCTAGAAGCTGCATACCTCAAACACAATCCTACAAAGATGAGTATTCAGGGGAAGCCTTGGCATGAAGTACTTTTGCAGTCTTTGTCCATCAGTTGCATTTTGACACGATCATTGGATCTGACCTTCAATGAGTAAGAGACTGTTTAAAGAGAAAGCACCTTGTGTTTCCCTAAGGTTCTGGGTTCTCAATATACACCTCGGTATAGATACTTATGCAAATCAGTATACTTTGATATACGTACTTAAAGTGATTCAGCCCCAGCAATGTCTTATCCTTTAAGTTCTCTTTGAATTACCCTTATGTCACATATTTCCCTTAGAAACAGAGCTCAGGCTACTGGTTGCATTACAGGGCACAACAAATAGCCATCCATGAGATGGGAGATTTTACCCCTCCCTTGGTTCACTGTAAAAGGAAGGCAACATAACTGAAGAATCAGATACATCAAGTCAAGTATTAGAAGGCAGCTGGTGGATGGTACCTTGCTAGTGGGACCAAACTTGTCTGAGAACTTCTCTATTTATGGGTCACCTTTGAGACATCACTGAAGTTTTTTTGAGTGTATTTGATTCAAGACAGACTTACGGAGTTGAATTTGGTCTCCATACCTATACATATACATATATATACACGCACACACATATACAATGTGAGACTATATATATATTCTATACTATATATATAGTAAGCACGCTGCATTGGTTGGCTGCTCTTCAGATTCAGGACACAAAAGTCAATGGTTTCATAATTCACTAACATTCCAGCCTTTCCAGCCTCCCAAACTATAATTGCTCTCTGTATTTTGTAAAAGCAGACTACAAGACCCACTGCCACTTAACAGTGCCTCATAACAGTGAGTATTGAAGTTGTACGTTGCATTAAACTGCAAAATTGCAGCCAATAATGACGGCTCAAAGCCTATCTCTGACATAAGCATAAATACTGCTCATTAAACATTATGGGAGAGGAATATAAAAATCTAGCCTGGTCTCTCATTTAAGCAGTAAACAGCACAGCCAAAGCACCTGCTAAAAACAGCTCTGTAAATCTCTCTGTAAGGTATGGCATCCAGCACTGAACAATTAATTTGTCATCATGTTTATCCAGATTTTGAGGAAGGAAAGAGGCTCCCGGTAAACCAGCCTAAATGTTTCTGGTGGTGCTCAGCCACCAGCACCCTTTCAGAGACCTCAGCAATTCTGCACCTGACTGGGAATCACAGCTGCTTCCAGCAGTCAGCACTCTGATAGGAAACATGATGCCCCCATCCTTTCAGAGGTAGATCACTTGCTAAAGTCAAGGAGAATTTGGCATCTGTATTGGCAGCCACTTTGGCCCTTCAATATAAAGTATCAGTATGCAGCTTTCGTGCCATTTGCCAACAGAGATTTGCTTCTATGGGAGATATCCCTGCACAGAAAAATCACTAAATCCCATTTACAGTTTTGTTGGTTATAACAGTGAAAAATCTGTGTATAAACCATGCCAAAAGTTTAGGATTTAAAATACTCCTATTGTTAGTTAGTTGGCTAGAAATAGATTACTATATTCAAAACTCTATCCCAGACAAGATAAACCATACTTCAGCAGTTGCTAAGCCAGTGAAATTAAAGCCAGACAGCCTTCAGTGCAGCATACACCTTCACGAGGGAGAACAGATCTCATGTGCTGCTCTGCCTGCACTCCCACCCACCAGATGTGAGGCTTTTCAGCATGAGCATCAGATGCATGTATTCCTGATCAATCTTCCATTTGCAGACTTGCAAAAAGCCTTTAGCCATACATGGATTAATTATGCATCATGTGCTGCTTTTGCAATCGAGAAGTAATACCAGAGTTTTCCTTCAGAAACACCTTTATTTTGATGCAGCATTTTAGGTCAGCATTTTTCCTATATCTGAGTTGGTGATCTTGGGAGAAGAGAGTGGAGAAATAAACGTACTAGAAATGTTTCATAGATTTCATTTTCTTGCTACAAACTTATGTCTAAAATAATTAGGCTAAAAGTACTGCTTAGGCTCCTCACACAAGGTACCTAAATCTCTCATGAAAACAGAAAAATGAGCAAGTAAGTAAGATGTGCCAAGCTCCTCATATAGCTTCAGTACTTTTGAAAATCAGGCCATTTGGTTTAGGTAGCAAAATAGGCACATTTGGAATGGTTTGCCTTAATTAGGTCCCCGACGTTACACAGATTATTAGAAAAATAACTAAAGAAGCATTTTCATTCAGCAGGCAAAACATAATGCAGTGTTAAACTATTAAGCATAATTTTGCATGAAACGTGGTATGCACACACAACTGCCTCTGTTTGAACTTTATAGCCTTTCTGTATAATATACTAGTAATAATTTCCCCCTTGTAATACTCAGTAGGCTTCTATTGCTTTGAGGGATATTAGGTGAACTCTTTTGTAGGTAAAATGACAACTGCAAATGAATGGTAAGATTGTGTAGCTGAGTGGATAAAATACTTTAAATCATGGCACTATGATAAAGACACCACTATAAAGGTTGCAAATCATTTTTCACTTTAAGGTCAGAGTCTATGATTCCAGTAACATTTTTAGATAGTTTAAGTGAGTTCAGTCTGTTTTAAATGTATCACAGATCTATATCTGTATAAAGGTTTCTGTGCATGCAGAGAACCCTGCTCCTGTTCCTCAGCAAGGGAAGATACAACACTCTGTCTGGGATTGCCACTCAGGAAATTCTTTAATTTGGCTCTAACTGCCTTGAATCCAGCCTGGATTCTGTCTCCTCCAGCTCAAGTGGCACACTCTTTCTTTGTTTTTTTTTTTTTTAATCATAGGGCCATCTTGTAGTAATAATGATCCTCGTGAGCTTAAGTATAAGGAGTAGGATACCTTACCTTAGATACCTGTCTCATATGAGACTAGTGGATTGCAGATTTGGGAATTTTCATGGAATTTATATGGGAGAATTATGCAGGCATTTAGGGGATTGTAAAAGAAATCTCTCTCAAAGGTATCACTGCACAATCAGATTAGTCTCCTACAAGACTATCTGTCTGCAGTAGGAAAAATTATGTCCACGTTAAAGACTACCTGAGCCATGCCAGTGGACTGCATGCAGGGGGAGGCAGGACTTGGTTTCTGTCATGGAAACCTGTTCTCACTGCTGCTGTGAAACCAATACAAGTTTTTCCAGTGGCTTAGCTCCATAAAAGCTGATGTTAGTTTTGTCTTGACAAATGCAATCTGAAAGCTGTGATTTCCTCTGTGTCCTTAGGGAGAGATGACTCCAGAAAGGTGCTTTGACGCACTGGGAATTTTTCCAAGAAGTCAACTTTTCACAGAAAAGAGTGAAAGCAGCTAAAGCATTTGTCTCAGTGGTGCCCTCGAGTCAAAGAGGAAGTTTTTCAGGGAAGCACCCTGACTCCTGACTTAAGGAATCTTAGCATTACCTTCAGCTGAACCTAAAGGTGTGTGACAGGGGCTTTATTCAGGTGGCCAAATCCTACTCCATATATAGATGTCTATTTCTGCACAGACTTGCACATCCTTCTCTTGAATTTAGAACTGTAGAATCATAGAACAACCCAGGTTGGAAGGGACCTCAAAAAATGATAGAATGATTGAGGTTGGAAGAGACCGCTAAGACCATCTAGTCCAACTGTCAGCCTATCCCACACCCACGAAGTCATGTCCCTAAGTGCCACACCTACACGTTTCTTGAACACCCCTGGGAATGGTGACTCCATCACCTCTCTGGGCAGCCTGTTCCAGCTCCTCACTGCTCTTTCTGAGAAAATTTTTTTTCCAAATACCCAACCTGAACCTTCCCTGAAGCAAGGGATCCTTCCCTGCAGATCATTCCCTCTCATCCTATTACCAGTTATGCGGGAGAGGAGGCCAACACCCACCTTACCACAACTTCCTTTCACACAGTTGTAGAGTGATGAGGTTTCCCCTCAGCCTCCTCTTCTCCAGATAAAGCAATCCCAGCTCTCTCAGCCGCTCCCCATAAGCCTTGTGCTCCAGTCCTCTCACAGCTTTGCTGTCCATCTCTGGACACACTCCAGGACCTCAATGTCTTTCTTGTAGTGAGGGGCCCAAAACTGAACACAGTACTCAAGGTGGAAAAAATTAAGAAAAAACACAGTCCCCTGCTACCACACGTCATGCAGTTGAGTTTCCTGCATTTGGGGAAACCACGGGGCTCAGCACACCCCAAAATGCAAGGAATGAGCCTCACCCTGCCTGACGATGGTGTGTCTACTGCCAGGTAAAATCACCAGACCCAACCTTTGGTGAGGAAGGGAACCTAGATGAGATGACTCCGCACCTTGCACAATGCATCTTGGGGAAAAAAATAGAAAAATGTACTATGGCAAAGTGGAAGCTCTCCCGGAGCAACCTGCAGCCAGTGCCCCTTGTTTTCTCCACGAGGCTTCTTGCAGAGAGAGAGGCTGGAAGTGCTGCGGGGTTGAATTAAATCCCGGATTAACGCCGGCGCGCTTCGAGCTCCCCCTCCTGTCGCCGAGTCGGTGCCGAGCCGAGCCGAGCCGAGCCGAGCCCGAATCCGTTCGGCTTGGCTCGGCTCGGCATCGGCTAGGCACAGGAGCTCTCCAGAGTTTGGGAGAAGATAGGGGTGTTGAGAACCAAGGAAGGAGGCTGGGGAGGGAAGTTCACCCTTGCAGCTGAAGTCATTCGTTAAAGGTGAGCTCAGGGTACAATGAGTCAAGAAGCTGCTCATTGCAGGCTGGAGGTGGGAAGGAAGAATTTAGTACACTGCTTGTGGGCATTCACCGAAGCCTGAGCACAAGTCTGAGAGAGAGCAATGTGTGTTTGTGCTGCCTGCTGCCCAGCCAGGGAATTCCGGCACAGCCCGGGTAAGGCAGGGTGGGAGTTTCCCCAAAAAATCCCACCTCAGTCCCCATCTCTAAAATCCAACAAGGACATTCAGGGCCATGAAGAATGTGGAGCAGCCAGACCGTAGTACAAAGCTCACTTGTCCCTTCCCAGATCAGGACACTGGGTGGGACTGGTTAGAAGTACCCTCGAGGAGCACTCACTGTGGATGCAGCCCCTTCCTCTGAGTCAGAACTCGACATGAGCTGAGTCTGTTGGTTTCCGTCAGATGCTTGTGTTACTGTTACACCATCTAAAAAACAAAGCCGAGTTTTAATCTTAGAAACAAGAGATGGGGAAGCCTTCCAGCTGGTGAAGGTTTGACTCAAAAGGGAAAAAGAGCGCCCAGTTGTTCCCAGGCAGCCTCAGAAACCAGAGAAGGCAGAATCCCCACTTCCCAGCCGCCTCCTTCGCCTTGGCATCAGGCTCCTCTCCCGAAATGCGAGTGGGTGGAGGTGTACTCACAGGCTGCAGGGAGTTCCTGAGCCGGCAGGCTGCCAGCTTCAGGTTTTCTTAACTGTTGCTTCCACTGTCAGCCGCCAGAGATTGTAACGGGGGCATTTTTAATAACACGAGGGCAAAAATTAAAAAGAGGCCATTAGATCAGGCAGCAGCCCTGGGACAATTTGTAAGTTGCGGTTAAGAGAGAGAGATACAGAAGATTTGCCGAGTTCAAAGGTCTTCATTATTAACGTTCCAGTAGCTGACTTGATAGATGGTCTCCAGTCCGTGTCCCCTTATCCCTTCCACTTTCTTTCCTAAAGACAAATGCTTAAGACAAATCTCTAGATGGGGGGATAGGATCTGTAATAGATTATTTCTTATTACATAGAAATTGGTTAATAATTTACTAATCCAATTTCAGTGTTTCGCCCCCCACTTCAATTAATCTTTAGAATATAAAATAAATGCTGTTCTTTGTTCTTCCAGTGCTAATGAAGAAAGGACTAACGAGGAGACCTGACCTCGGTACCTTTTGAAAGATGATGTAGCTGCATAGGAGTTAATTTTCTTTCTTTTTCCTCTCCTTTTATTTACTTGTTCTCCTTGAATGCAAAATCCACCCATAAAACAGCAAGCTGTACAAGGTGGTTACGAGCCCGATTTCAAGCATGTCACACAAGTCTTGCTTTAGCAAAATTCTATCTCCTGCAGGGTGTTACAAAACCATGCATATCTCCGCTCTTCCATTCTGGAGATAAATATTTTATACAGACACTTTACACAAAGTCAAATAAAACAAGATATAGGAACTTTTACACAGTGACTCAAACTGCTGTCCACCACTCCGGAACGGTGCTTTAAGATTTAGCAGATGTAGAGAGTGATTTATTTCTAACAAATTCGATCTGTGGCTCTGTGGCCATAATGCGTTTCAACGAGATTTTTTTAATCGCATCTGTCAGGAATTACACAGGTATAGTCAATCCAGCCTCCTGACATCCCTTCCAGTTCTGTTTCCTGTAATTCTATTACCATTTGTTTCTTAATCTTCTCTTTTTCTACCCTATCCCTCCCATTAGCACTTTGAGAAATGCTTTTGGCCCTGCCAGTGCCACTGTACCCAGGAAGCATGGCAGCCAGTGACTGATGGATGCTTGCCTGCCAGCACACAGGTGCAAATTAGGAAACCAGTTCAGCTTCCAGCCAACAGACTTTTGTTCCTGCAGCATGTTGTGTCATCAGTGGCACAGGGTTGGACGTAAACACTCAGGGCATTAAATGACACATTTGAGTGTTCAGATGCTTTTTGCCAAGTGTGATTTCACACCTTGGGGAACACAAAAAAAATTCTGTCAACAAAGCTCCAAAGAGCAACATTTCCATATTTTTACTTACCACAGAATCCCTTTCCTCAAAAGAAAAATGGTAGCAGTGTGTGGTCAAAGTCAATAAGCATACTTCTTGTAATCAGCTCTGATACATGAAGAAAGCAGACTTCCTTCCAGACTTGTAGGCTCGCTTAAGCCTGTCTCATTACAGAATCTGGGTAGGGCATTAAGCCATTTAAGAGGGGCCGGGATGCTGTCCTTGCAATGAAGGAGAGCAAAGGTTCCATTCAGAATGGGCTCTGCCATGAGAATTCCTAGCCGGCAGGACAGGACTCCTTGCAGCAGGCTGCTGGCATCCTGTGCCCAGGAAGGAAAGTGCTCAGAGCTGTGTCTAGCCAGAGTTTGCACCTGCGGGCTGTGTAAATGATCACCGGCTGGAAGGCTATATCCAGCTTTGCTAGAGGCTAACGCTCTTGAGATTTTCTCTTTGCACAGGGGCAGGAAATTCTCCATGCATCTTATTCTCTGCTTTGCCCTCAAGCACGAGAGAGGGCAGGGCTTGGTGTATAAAGTTTACTTTACAGATTTCTAATTCTATTAAGCAAACACATCTATACACTGCAGAGCAGACCCCCTAATACATTAGAATTGAAAATTGTCCCAGATCTTCAGCAGTACGGAAGTAAGATTTTCCAAATGACTGAGTAAATTGATGTCTCCAAAAGCGCCGTAAACTGATCCATTGGGCTTGACTCTGAACTCCCTTTGTTCCAGCACAAATCTGAAGTAAACCTGCTGAAGTCAATAGAATTATACCAGTGCAAAAACAGAAAAAGCCTGCTTTTTCTTTTTTCTCTTTTACTGTGCAAGCTGATCGCATAGCTGCAAAGAAACCGAAAAATCTATACATACAAACTCTATTGGCCAGGCTATCTTATTGTGAAACCTACTATATATCCCAACCTTATAAAAAATCATTCAAGTGTGACGCTGTCCTCGCTCTTGCTTTTCTGATAAGTGGAGAGCAAGGGCTGCCAACAGCACAGAAACTAGAAGACAGGAAAATAATATTGCACAGCAGGAGAAAAAGCATAGCTGGATGGAGATCGTGGAAGCTAAATTAAAGAAGATCATAATATCTGAGTGACACGGCCACAACACGACACACGGATGCAGCAGACACTGTAGCAACTAAAGGATTCCTCCATTGGATACCTGGGAGTTGCAGAAAGCAGCAGCATTTCTATTAACAAGTTCCTTCCAGAAAATCTGCTACTATTCATCGACTTGGTTGGAAACAGATTAAGCTAATAGTAAGACCCTTATTGACTTCATCATCCAGAGTGTGAGGCCTGATGAATTTAAATACAAGGCAAACTAGTGAAATACTCTCGTGAAGAATGAACCTGCACTTTCCCAGAGTGCAGATGATTACATTGCATTGTTTGTCCCGTGTGGCATTATATATTTGAAAGGGTGGTGTCATCTTTCTGTGACACCACCAAAAAATAAATGGGCATATTTTTGAGGTTAGCAAATGTTTAAAATATAAATAGTGGCAGAATTTAGAAGCGGTGCTGGAGAGGTGTTAGTCCTGTCTCTGCTATTTGTAAAATCTCCACTTTCCTTGACAACAAATTCCTAGGAAAAATGGCAATGTTCCATTTTCCATTTTGTTATTAGCCGTTTAAAAAAAAAAAATCCTATGAATAAGCCTCTCTTGTCAGCCTGTCCTATAAAGACCTCCTGTAGTTCGTAGTGTCAACACATAAATTCTGGGATTTGAAATGTACGTCTCATTTCTGGGGGCACAGCAATTTGTGTGCAAATCCTCAATGAATAAGTGAAAAGATTTCTCTCTCTCCTCCTGACTACAGCTGGTAGAGGAAGTGCTCTCGGCATCTGTTGATCAGTGTCCATTTCATTTTTTTTTTTAACCTCAGTTTTCCAAAGAAACCCTTCCAAGGTGTGGTACAATTGCTACCCAAAATGCCACTAAGCTGCGCAGTTCTACAGATACTATATTCTGAAATAAGAAGCTTGTTCTTTGCATTTGCTTTAAGCGCCCACAGATGACTAGGTTCTTACCAGCCATATGTCTATAGGCTGGTAGATATCTTGCTAAATCAAGTCCTATAAAAATATTTTGTGACTCGGGATATTAACCGAGAAATAAGTTAAACCTCTTGAAACAAGAATTAGGTTTCTGCAATTATGTTATTGTGTTCTGCCCATATTGTGGTAATGCCTAAAGCCTGATTATGTTTTAAGAAAAACATAGTTGCTCTCCAGAGAGCTGCTTTTTTTCTCACGTTACCTGGTGCAATAAATAGTGGCTCTCAAAGTATAGGGTGAGACCGGTGAGGCTGTAGAGTATTCGCTGTGTTACTGATTTCTTGTGAGAAAGCTGCTTCCATGGGCATTTGCAAGGCATTCCAAGAACAGCCTATAAGTCAGAAGGAAGAAAGAAAAAATGAGAAGGAACTAACGTAGTGTTGTTTGCTAGAGAAGCAGCCACCTGAAAGGAAGTGGGGAATAGGAGTTAAGCACCCATTTTATACACTTAGAGAAGATGTGTTTAAAAAGAAGGCTGGACAACTGGACACCCCACCAGAATTCTGGGAGTCACTTGCAGGGAGCTATGGAAAGCCAGATACAAGGAAGAGTGTGAAGAGGAAAAATCAGAAAATGTAAAAGAGAAGCAGAGAACTGTGGCCGGAGAAATATGGAGAAAGACTCTATGTAGGGCTCTGAGGAGAGAGAAAGAAAAGAGTAAGTCAAAGGGAGAAAGAAAATGCAATGAATTATTTGAGAAAGGACTGCAGACACAGCATGAAAGCAAGGACCTGCTGCTTCAGATCTAACTCTATAGTAACACTGAATTAAAAGATTTGAGAAGCAACTCCACTACACCGTGAATAAAGTTTCCCAAAGTACGTCTGTACAACAGTAGAGTTTATTATATTATGTAATGCTCTATAATTATACTGACATAGTTCTCATGTGAACCCCACCGTAGTGAGACTTTTTTCAATTTTGACTTATGTTGCTCTGGAAAGGGTTCCAGTTGAACTGGAGAAAATATTTTTACACTGAGACAGGAGTTCACAGGCAGGGTGACGCTTGTTTATCTATACTTGTGTCGTTGTATTCAGGTGAAGTGTGAAATGTGCCTGCGTGGACAAAGCCTGAAATATCTGGCTGTCCTTCAGGCCACTGACATGACATTCTTCAGCTTAGCAAGAAACCACATTTCAAAGCCACCTTTTATAATTGTATAGGAACAGAACAGAACAATACAACGCTATTCAACAAAAAGAAATGTCTATTATAGGTATTCAGAGGTGTTTAGGTTTCCTAAGCTTCTACTTCCACGTAAGCAATTGCTGAAGATGCTACACGGACTTTCTATGATCATGAATGTGAGAAGGGATAATGAGAAAACAGTATGTGTGAAGTCTTGGTCCATGCTGTGAACACTTCTGTAACCTTTGGCACCTGAGAGTTACCATGGCCTAGATCAGGGGGAAAAAAAAAAAAGGGACAATGGCTTTTAAGAAGTTTTGAAATGAAAAGCTCATAAATGCTGGAGTTTTAGTAGCATGCACCTTTTTGTTTTAACTATGGAATTTATGTGGGAGATAAAAAAAAATCCTTTGTATCCCTCAATAAATATGAAAAAAAGATTTAAGTGTTAAACATAAGTAATAGTTAACAACCTGATGCATGAGCTATTCTTTGTTTTCATGTGCTGGTCAGACCAAAAGAAAAAAGAAGAAGAAAAGAAGCGCCATATACTGGCTTCTCAAGAATGCAGCATCAGGGATCTGTAAAAATCTGAGTACTTTTATTGCTGCCTTTTGAAGGGCTCTCTAATAATAAGGAGGCCTAGGGAGAAAAATTGCAGTTGAAGACCATTGAAGTCTTGAACTGTAGTCAAGCCACAGAGTGAAATTACTGAGCCCTGAACACCTCTCCTGATCCTTCTCTGTTGAGAAGAACCTTTGTTAGATGAGGAGGCAGAGGTTGAAAGAGTCAATTGAAATCCTCACTAAATACATTTTCTGAGAAGTTAGGACATGTGGATTTTTACCCTGCATGGATTTACAAATCCACAGAATTGGAGCAGACAGAGAATCACTCTTTTTTTTTTTTTTAGTAGAAAGAATAAACTAGAATAAGATTATTACCAATTCAGTGTATGAGCAAGCAAAGCAGATTTTCTTGTGCTAACCCATCTGAGCGAGAGTGACACATACTGTGACACAGAGAAATATCTGAAAAGGCAGAAATAAAGGACTGTAGGTGTGAAGTATTACTTATACAATGAGAAACTCCTTTGTCTCAGATACTGGGAATATTATTTTGTCCATTTATTGCTGAGTTCTTAAGTAGCCCATTCAGCACTATAGACCAACATTTTGTATGTCTTATTGTGGATCTGCATCTCCACAATGAGCGAGAGACGTTCCAGGGTACATCTTCAAAGACTGTGGTCAACCTGTAACATTCTGTCGACAGTATGAAAAATACTTTCCTTTTCATCTGGATTTCACAAAGCGCTCTACAAAGGAAAAGGCATAAGCCATGAGCATACGCTATTAATGAGCCATCCCCGGCAGTTCTGCTCTGATTATTTTGTTACAAGATGGACACATTTCAAGGTTAAGTTTACACCAGAAAAAAAAGCTCTCTTGGAATTGTTGTGCAGGCAGTTGTACAGGCAAAACACAATATCAAGAGCTGCACTTCAGGCTGGCAAAACTGTTCTAGACTGGCTTTTTCTAGACTACATCTGGTATTATGCCAGGAATGTCTCAGTCTATTTGCTGTGGAAAGCATCAAGTACTGATTTGGTCCAGCAGTGGCCATTGCCACTGGCTATACAATGGTGACAAATAAAAAGCAAACACATGTTTAAACAGCAACTTGGAATTTTTTATAAGTCTGCAAAAGTGGCAAAAATAGTGCATTTGCTGCTGTTCAGCCCACTGCCTCCAGAAGTCCTCTTGTCTGGGTCATGTTGGCCAACGCGTTCCACCTTTCCCAGGACTCTCGCCAATAGCAATGCCATTGTCCTGGGAGCCTTCCTAGTGCAGGGCTGATTGATGACAATCCATTGTATGGGAACTGTTGAATCACGGCCTGAACCTCTGATTGACCACCTGAGGCAAGCACTGAGTCAGCCACGGGAGCACAGGTGAAGGCAATTCACCTGTGTGACCAGGAGGGGTGGAGCCAGGCTCCATCTCTCCTAGACCCCATTTAAGGGCTGACTGCCACTGAGGAAGGCTCTCTCTCTGGTGATGGTTCTTTGTGGAGTTTCTTGTGTGCCTACAATGCTGGTGAGCACCTTTCATTTCTGATTATCTTTTCCAATGTGATAATCTTACTAAGCCTAACTTCTTTGTGTGCTTATTGATCATCCAATACTTTACAACAGCTGTATGCTTACTGACCTTACAATCCATCTACTTCTTAATCTACTATAATAATTCCACTGAGTTTCTTTAAGATCTAAGCACTGCTGCCAAGAAAACATGATATGTAGACATGGAGAGCTGATGACAAACCATAAAACAGTACCTTCTGTAAACCAAAAAAAGCAGAAACAGGAAAAACATCTGAACTGAGGAAGCACATAGTGCCAGGAGGAAAAAGCTGAGGAGTATGGAATACTGCAGTCCAGGGAGCCTGTGCACTGCAGAGACAGAGGGGAAAAAAAGCAGAGCCAGCTACCACAAAGTCTGAAGGAAGCAGCGACCAACTGGGGAAGCAGCATTTTGCAGAAAAGCAGATCCATCAGGCACAAAAAGCAAGTGACAGAGAAGTCTGATGAGTGGTTGCAAGTGAAGTGGCTGTATTGAGGTACAAGCACCTCAATTTACATTTCAGTCTAACTCTCATTTAACATCATTCTCTTCTTTTGGAGGAGGGAAAATGAGAATCAGAAACATGGAATGACTGCTAGAGACATCAACAGAAGAGTCATATATCTTGCAGTGCACAGCACTAAGCACTAGCTATAGATCTGGTAAACTGAGAAAGCAGTGAATCATTGTATCTTCAAGGTAAAGCCATTTTAAGGATTAATCCAAGGCAGATCCTCATGAAACTTCTTATGATGTTGTGAAACTGAATTGATCTCATCATCTTTAGCTTTTCAGTTACCAAAATGAACCACATCCCATTGCAGAAGAAGCATGAAAGAAGCAGCATAGAAATAGAATGTAGGGATGGCTACACACAACTATACTTCCTTGTCAGCCTTTGGAATGCATTTCCAGCCTGTGGGGCTTTGGCCAGGACTTTAATAAGGCCAAAATCTGTAATGGGACTTTCTGTTCACACAACAGTCTTTCATCAAGGCCTTCAGAGAGCTCCCAGTACTACTCTCAAACAAAACAAAAAGCAAGCAGCAAATAGCAGTGGTCTGACAAGGAGACCTAAGTTTTTCCCTCCACAATCAAGTCAGCTCTGGCACTGGGATAAAAGCAATGGAAACAAGTCTTTTTCTATCTGTGGGCCCTTCTATAAAGAATTGAACTGAAGATGATGTAGCTCTAAGGACTTAAAAGTCATACTGTTTGAGAAAATTACAGCAATGGAAGTTGGGCTGCATCGCTAAGTTATGGCAAGAGAGTTATGAGCAGGAAACTGAAGAGTGACCCTACAGATTCATTACCTTATGTCACTGTAATGAGCACTTCCATTTTCTGTTACCTTTTCTCTCATTTGAATGAAGTTCCTTCCTCTTTTGGCCCAATGCAGAGTTTCTGCCTAGCTCTATTCAAATAGCTTTGTCGTGAGTCTTGAACTCATCATGGATTTTCCTTGCTATCTGACCTCATGTCATAGAGTCACACAGAAAGGGCAAAGTGTGTCATCACAGGACTGTGTGAGATAACAGCGTGTTTCTGGCTTTCCTGCAGCCACCGGCATGCAAGACATTAGCAGTAAGCTGACATCAGGAGAGCCAAACAGATGATCATATTTTTTTTGCTCCCCACAAAAGGCCTGATGCAAAACTCACTGGAACTGGTGAAAATATAAAGGGCTTTGGCCAGGAATAATGGCCAGAAATAATTCCTTGGCTTTTCAGCCAGGAATAATGCTGAAAAGATATCTGGAGCTGAGATGGTACAAAGGAACTAATCCTAGTCACCTTCCTCTAGCATCAGGCTCAATTTGATTTGAATTGGCTAGCTTCTGCTGTGAATTAAGCTCCAAGTCCCAAAGGCAACTCGACTCCAGTCATCTAGCCTAACAGCCTCCTCCAAACTCGATCCAGAGGGAAAAGTGACTAATCCTATTCAGTCGCTGCACTGAGCTAGCACCATAGATTAAAAATGCTTGGGGCACACAGAAAGTGAATAATCTGGGTCAGTTTTTCTCTGCAAGTCCTTTGCACATCTTGGCCATAATAATAATGATAATTTAAAAAAAATAATAATGTTAAGAGACAGAAAGAGGAAGTGCTGGTAAGAAGGAAATCTCACCTGATAAAGTGCATACACTTCACAGGAAAGAAATAGAAGCAGCTCACGGGCTTTCTCAAAATTGTCGAGATGGAAAGGCATTGCATTAGAGGAGCTAGTTCACCTATTCTCTAGAAAATACAACAGGAACATATTCTAGACTCTCTTCCAGTTCTTCAGTGTCTGTGCAGGGCTGGTAGGACAGTCATGGGTGAGAAAGCTGCAATAACATCTCAGGGCGCAGAAGCGGGCTCCTTGAGTCCCCTTCTCTCCCTGGCAAGGGGTATGGTGTGGCTAGCACAGGAAAGCAGCACATTGCCTGGTCCAGGCCATGAGCTAGAAGGTGAGCCATAACATACAGTGGGAATTATCACTGAAGCAGTTGCACAAGAGAAGACATCAGTAACTGCTTTCAGAGTGTGTATTTTTGGGTAGGCTTCAAAGTAAATAACCACTGGTGGTGGTTATCATACTACTTTGAACAGGCTTTCTAAAAATCATGTGCTGTGGAAAATATGCAGATAACCCCCAACAAAGTTGTTAACATAAGAGAAGTGTGTGTGTGTGCAATTTTGTAAAAATCTTTGTTTTCCCTGCACCCTGCTACAGAAATGAAGGGCTTTCATTATTAATATCAGTTGTCTTACTCAACTTTCAGGCAGGTTTCCTGTGATGACAGGAAAGGGCTAGAGGTTTGTTTTCAGTGAAAGTGAAGATTTTCTTTTTTAAAAAACTTGTTCCATAAGCAGTGGCATTTGTGAAGCCAAGTGATTTGTGTCCTCTCATCTCCCACACCCATTGCTTGTACCACCAGTCTCATCCTCCAAAGCCCCCTGCATGAGTTAGGAGGATGGTGACAGACTGCTAACTGCTGCAAAGCATAGAGGAGATAAATTCAGCCCCTCTTTCATCAACAAGGGACGCGCAGTGATCCACATCACCCAGTTTTATCTAAATGCCAGCTTTCAGGATATATTATTTCCTCACAGAATCGTAGAATCGTTTGAGTTGGAGGGGACCCTTAAAGGTCAGCTAGTCCAACTGCCCTGCAACGAACAGGGACACCTACAGCTACATCAGGGTGCTCAGCGCCCCATCCAGCCTGACCATTTCCTGGGAGGCCTTCGTCAGTTGTGAACGTACCAAAGCTCTGCATTTTCTAGAGAGAAGGACTTCACAGGTGACATTCCCATAGGTGAAACTAGGTAGGCTGGCTCTGCTTGCCAGCTGCATTTGGAGGACAATTCACCATGTCCTAATACGTGATGCCAGAGGTAGGAAAGACTGAGGGTTGGGAAACAAACAAAACAATAAATGAGTGTGAAATTGCAGTAGAATTCCTTCTTTTATTAGCATGACTCTTACAATGTCGTTGGCATGTCTTATCTAATATCCTTCACTGTTCAACGGCACAGGAGACTGGGCAGCAAGTTTGTCAGGAGTCTGGGGATTAACCCAGGAGGTGAAACGTGGTTCACTTCGGGGTTCATCTGTCCCCTGTTCCATCCGCATGGGCTACGCCAGAGACAGCACTGCCTCGGCTCCTCCAGCCCACCATCACGCGTAGCCTCTCCGAGGCAGGTGGGCAGAGGCCGGGCCCCACAGGAGGCAGCACACAGGCCACGGCGGGAAGGCCGGAGGGAGCCTTGCTGGGCTCTCAGCCCGCCGCACCCCTCAGGGCGCCCAATGGCGAACCGCGCGCCGCCCGCTGGGGCCATCTTGGCGTGCGGGGCCGGGCGCAGCGCCACCCCCCCCCCCCCCCCCCCCCCCCGGCCCCGGGGAGCCCCGGCCGCCCCCCGCCTCACCCCGCACCCGGCCGCCGCAAAGCAGCGCTCTGCACCCCTTGCTGTCCCGGGGTCGGGCGTCCTTTCGCCCCCTCCCCCCCCGTTTTGTCGGGCAGCCCCTCGCCCTGCCGAGGCGCGGTGACCCCGCTCCGCGCCCGCAGACCGCCGGTCCTCCTGCAGGAGCAACGATGAAAACACAAAGTCCTATTAATTATGATGATGCACGGCGGTGACAGCCATTGTATTTTCGGCCGTCAAGTAATTCGAGACGGGATCCCTCGGTGAGCGGTGGAAAGTGGCGGCACTGAGCCAAATTGACCCCGGGTGCAGCCCACGGGCGGCCGCTTGCCGTGGCTCCGCCGTGGGCTGCCGGCTGCGGGTGCTGCCCTCCACAGCCACGGTGATTCGCTTACCGGGGCGGGCAGGGGGCGAGGGATCGGCCGCCAGTATTTTGGGGAGAAGAGTAAGGAGCCCGGGAAGCACAATGCAACAGCACCCCAGCCGGCTGAGTGCTGCTCCCGCAGACGGGTTCCCGCCGGGGTACTCGGGGAAAAAATAAATATCCCCAATAGTTTTACCTTTGGAAAATGGAAGGGGCTTTTTCCCGCTGAGGCTGCCGAGCCCCGAGCCCAGGATTTTGTTCCCTCTCCTAGCACGCGTTGATGACATCACGAAGTGCCCCTTCTTTGTGTGTCAGTGATGTCACCGAGTGCAGCGTGGGGGACAATGGAATCCTGAACTCCGGGCGAAGGCGAGCGCTGCTGCGGGCTCGGGGCTGACCGGGAGGGCAGGGGACGGCCAGGTGCTGCGGTGGGGCTGGAACAGGTGAGAGCTGACGGGGCTCCTTCGGGGCTCGATGTGTGATGTGTGGGGGTTTGGGCTGGGCTCCTTTTTTTTTTTTCTTTTTTTTTTTTCTTTTTCTTTTTTTTCCCTTCTTATTGCGTTCTGAGACAGGTGGGAAGTTGCTGCTGGTGGTGGAGGGACAAAGCAGGTGAGAAGCTTTGGGGGCTGAAACGGTAGTGAGGATAGGGGGAAAGCGAATAACCCCCCCCCCCCCCCCCCCGGACCCACAGCTCCCGCTCAGCTCAGCCTTAAGCAGCCTGCTCCTCTCTCAGCCACCTGCTTCCACCTCGTCCCTTTGGGGCTTTGGCACTGAAGCGCAGACGGCAGCCGGGGTTACCCTCACAGCCGGCACCTCTGCAGTGCACTTTCCCGAGGATCCCCATTACGAACTCCCGTCCCCTCCGATCGCCCCTTTCTTCCTTCCTCAGCACCCGCCGAGGGGGAGGGGAGAGGCTGCGGCTGCCGGGATACCCCCCCAGCCCCGGAGCGGGGCTCCCCGAGCTCCCCTCGGGCCCCGCTCGCCGTGAGGCCGCGCCGGGTGTCGCCCCGGTCCCGCCGCCCCCCAGCCCCGCTCGGCGTTGGGGGAGGCAGCTAGGGAAGCCATTGCCTGTTTAATAGTTGCTGTTGCAGCACTTCCGCTTCTCTCCCAGCGAGAGAGACACGAGTGGCCAGGCCCAGCCGCACCGAGGAGGAGCAGCCAGACACAAAGGGAGAGGTACGGGGACGGGGCAACCCTCGCCGTCCTCCCCGCCGCTCCCGGAGGCAGGGGCGAGGGGCAGAGCCGGCCGCGGCCCGGCGATGGGGCGGGAGGCGGCGGGGCAAGGGGATCGCGCCCGGGGCTGTCAGGTACCGCTGTCCCCCCGGCCCCTCGCTGCCCGGCCTGCGGGCCCTTCGCCGGGGGGGTGCTCCCGGCCCCCCCGGCTCCCGGCTCTCCCCGGGCAGCGGAGGGGTCGTCCGGCGGGGGTTCCCCGGGGGGCTTCGGCCTCGGGAGGGAGGCGGCCCCGTGCCGGCCCCCCCAGCCCGCCGCCGCTCGCCCCGGGCCTGCCGCAGCTCCCCCCCCCCCCCCTCCCCCCGGTTCCCCCAGCGCCCGCCGGCTCTGCCGGGTACCCCCTCCCTCCCGACGGCTCCTGGCCCCCCTCGGGGCCGGCCCTGCCCCCCGGCGCCCCCCGCTCTGCCTCCTGCCCCGGGCTGCCTTCACGGAAGGGCTGCCCCCCCCCCTCCGCTCCCCGGGCCCTCACCAGCTAGGCCCTGGCCCTGCTTTTCCTCTCCCCCCCACCCAGCACAGCCCCACTGCTCCCTTTCCCCCATGCCGGTGTGCCTTGCAGTGCAACGGGCCTCAGTGGATCCCCCCATGTCCTCTAGTCCCCTGCCCCCCCGTTTCTCTGGTCCCTTTTATGCCCCACGGTGCTCCCAGTACCCGATCCAGCAGGCACGGGTTTTGATCCAGAGGGCACAGGTTTCGCTCAGGGCTCCTCTGTCGTGGTCTCACCCTGCTGCCTATGATGCCCCACTTCCATCACAGTGCTGGCGATAGTCACCCCCAGCCCATCCTTTCCCAACTTCCCCCGTGTGCTTCCACCATGGAGGCCTGAGCTGCTCCATTTTTGTCCCCTACACCCTAGGCTGGCTGGTGGTGGGTACCGATGGCTCCTCTTGCATGCAGGGTTTGGGGGTGATTAGAAGGAATTGCTGTGAGCTTCCCTGAGCCTTGTCGTTGTCCTTGTTCCAGTCCCTTCTTTTGCTGCTTCCTGAGAAGAAGCTTTGAAAGTCCCTTTCTCCTTCAGCATTAATAGTGCAGGAGCAGCTGCTGCTCCTCCTGCCTGGCTGTAGGGCCTGAGGAGGAGAGGGAGACACGAGGACCCTTTAAAGGGAGTATAGCCCGAACACAGAGCGAGATTATCAGCTGCCTTTCTCTGTGTGTGTTTGTGTTCACTGTTTGTTCCCCACGCCCCGTGGTGTCTCCTCTCCAGGTTGGGGTTGTGGTGGGGGGGTCGCTATGTCGGATGACGATTCGAGGGCCAGCACCAGCTCCTCCTCATCTTCATCCTCCAACCAACAGACAGAGAAAGAGACAAGCACACCTAAGAAGAAGGAAAGCAAAGTCAGCATGAGTAAAAACTCTAAGCTGCTATCTACCAGTGCCAAGAGGTGAGGCTGCAGTCAGTTTTCTCACTGATTTGCTGCATCTTCTCTCCTTCCTCGTTTGATTTTGCTGTTCCTCTGCTGCTTTCTTGTTGCTCCCATTCCTCATCTCCATCGCTTAAGTTCAGCCTTTCCACACTAAGCTGCCATTGTCTCACTTTTTCAGCCTCACTGTGTAGTGAGTGTGCCCAGCTTTCCTGTGCTCTGGGCTATTACCCTCTGCTTCTGCTTCAATTGCATCCCAAGTATTTTCCTGTCTCTTCTTCCACCTGGTTGTCATGCTGCCCCTCAATTATCTCCACTGTCTTCCCTTTTCCTTGTTTGCGTCAGTGATAGGGATGTGGGATTGGTATGTAGGACCTTCATTCCTTCTCTACTACTGGCAGCTCTGTGGTCCTGGGTAAAGCATTTAATTTCAACATCAGTCTTCTTCTCTGTAGATTGGGATGAATATATAATGGCCTTTTTTTTTTTTTTCTGCTCTGAGGATTAATTAATGCTTGTGAAGAATTTTGAGTTTGCCTGATGAAAGGAAGATCTGGGGCTTTATTAAACCACCTGCGTTGGAAGGGTGTGTATAATCAGCGCAAGTGGTGTAATGTAGCTCCAAATCTTCCCCCCCTGTATGTACTGCTGCTTTTCTGTCTGTTCATGCTTATGTTGAATTTTTGGTGTATGACTCGACGTGGACTAAAATAAATAATGCACTTGCAGGTCCACTTGTGCGCATTCTGCTCTAAAACAGGTTTTGCTTATGGCACATGGTGTTTTGGGGGGCAGTTTTTGAGGATGAAATCATTTTTGTTCCAAAGTAATGTCTGTATGTGAGAGAAACGCTATGACAGTCAGCTTTCTTCATCAGAACACACTCTTGGAGCCATTTGGGTTTTTTTTGTTTGGTTGGTTTTCTTGGTGTTTTTGTTTGTTTGTTTGTTTTTTAAAAAGCTGTTATTCTTTCCTATTTATTCTGTTTCACCCAAGTCCGGCATCATTCTGCTCCAGTGAGTTAAGCTGACAAATGGAAGTTTTCAAGCTAACTGAGAGTGCTCCAGTAAGAATAATAAACCATCTCACTGCAGAGCTTTGCTAAGCAGCACAGAGAGGTTATGTCTTCAGGTGTGAAAAGAGGCTGGGGTTTTATGCAAATGCCCTGTCATCACAGCTAAGTTCTCTGTGGCTTTGTGGGGTTAAGGCAGTTTGGTTTTTCCAGATCTCCACTCAGCACGTTTCCATGGCAAGCTCATAGATAGCAGTAAGTGGTGTTTACATGTCGTGCCCTAAACTATTTTAAAAAGAGGATAGTTTTACAAGCCTGCTGATTGTAAGTATGAAAAGGTTGTGGTTCTCATGCATGACAAGTGGAAGAGAGGCAGGAGACGCTGGCAGAGTTTAAAGGAGGAGAGAGGGTGGGGAGATCCGGAGGGGAAGCTTGAGTGACAGTAATGGGACTCCAGGGAAGGGGATGATAGCTGGTTGGGTATTTTGTGGCAAAAGCAGTGTGGTGCTGTGCGAGCCCAGAATAGTCTGGGCAGGGAGCACTGGGTGTTGTCTGAGCGTGGTGAAGGGAGGGAGCGTGTGGAGTTCTGGGGGAAGGGACGTGGGGATGTGGTATGCTCGGTAGGGGAAGGAAAGGGAGGAATTGAAGGCTGCAGGAGTGTGCAGGGGCCTCGGAAATAGATATTCCCTTTCCTTTAAGTGTCCTCGGGAATGTTGCAGTTGCTCGCTCCCTTAGGGCTGGTGTTTCTTTCTCAGGGAGGCGATGAGCAGCAGAGGGGATCCAATTTGGTGATGACTGCTTCTTTCAGTCCAGCAGGACAGATTTCCTTTTTGACTGCGGTTTCCTCCTAGCACTTGGTGCACTGCATTCGCAGAGGGTTCCCCCTCACTTACAGGCTGGCTGGCAGAGTAAAGAAGACAGTCGTTCCCACTGCCCTTGTGGTTGGAATCGTGGGAGTGCAGAGCGATGCACCTGTCTGGGCTCAGTTCGCAGTGCCTGTCTGCTTTTCTGCCTCTGTAATCGGGTGCCTGTCCTGCTTAGTGTGCTCAGACGGGTGGGAGGCTACAACTGAAGATGCCTCTGCTTTATGTAGTGTTGCAGACTCACGGCGACATTATGTCTGTAAGGCGTAAGTGTTAACTGCTGTCCTACGCAGTGACTTACCTTTGTTCCTTTTTTGCTTTTATTGCCACAGGATTCAGAAGGAATTGGCTGACATCACCTTAGATCCACCTCCCAACTGCAGGTTGGTGTTGATTTCTTCTCTGGGGGGGCAGGGGAAGGAGAGGGGTTGAACCACGTTTGCGTTTGTTGTAGCTGTCCTCAGAGGTTCTGAGGAGGGCAATGGAACGGCTGCTTAGCTGAACGGCTGACAGTACTTTTTGCATGCTTGGATGACTTTAAATAGTTTCCAGGTAGGGGGGCCTCCAGAGATTATTATATGTGTGCTGATATGTGTTTACTGTTTGTTTTGGGGATTGTTTTGTTGATGTTTTCTAACAATTGCATTTGTATCTGTCATGCTGCTTTGTGTCTGTTTCTGAAGCTAGCCTATAAAGAGGAGTGTGAAACTCTCCTTGTTTTTTGTTTTTTTTCTGGTTTATAAATCTAATGCCTGGCTGCTCTAATCTTACATAAATAAGAGTTCTGCCAAGGAAGCAGAGGATAGCAAAATGCTCTGAGCTTTTTAGTTCAGAGCTCTGTTCTAAACAGTATGTTACGGTGGAAGGGAAGTGTGAATTCATCACTCAGTGGGTGCCCTACAGAAGCACATGCATTAGCCTATGAAATAGCAAGTAGGGCTGTTTGGTTGCCCTTTGTGGAACAGCTTGTTTTTAAGTAAGTTTTAGGAACTTGTACCTTTTGTTTAAAGCATCTAGCAGGTTGATTCAGTTCACTGCTTGGTGGCCCGAGCCTCTTTGCGTTTGGGGAGGCGGCGGCAGTAGTGTAACATCTTTGGTTGTGCTTGTTCATTCAAGAGGAAAGTTGCTTTCGGTCTGGTTTGTTGCCAAAGCACAACTCTGTTCCTATTTTCTTGCTGTGCCTGAACTAGGTTTGAGGCCTTTTAATGTTGGTGATAGCAGCGATCAGGGAAAACTCTGTTTACAAATAACTGCTCAAGCTGGTCTCTTTGGTACTGAGGTGTCACCCACAACTGTATGTGAATGGTTTTGTTGAAGCTTTTCACTACTGTTGGTCTGCAGGGCAGCACTGGTACACGGGTTAGCCTCATGGTCCGGATCCACTCTTTCAATACCAGTCCCAAGGTACATAATTAGTGACAGAAGGGATAGGTTGAGGCTTGTGAGTACAATAGAAGTCAAGGTTGATACCAAGATTTTTGTACTGCTTGGAGGATAACTGATGTCATAGCTAGAGATTTCAGAGGTCAATAGTGTTTTGTTGACATTAATGACTACCTGTGTATTACCAGAGCTCCAGCTGCTGGTTTGGAAGCGTCTGTCCCGTCTGCATCCTGACTCAGTGTCAAGATGAAGTCCACATGCTTCCCCCTCCTCCTCCCACCATATCCTGACTTTTTTTTTTTTTCATGGGAAAAAAACAACACCCAGAAGCATGTCTCAGAAAGGCACTGAGCCTAGCTTGCTCTGCATATAACAGTCTGAATGATTGAGGGGCAAGAACTGCAGGTCTGAATCTATCCGAAAGCTGTGATAACGTACGAGTGTGTCAGATTGCAGGCTTCATCTGAAGGTTTGTGTAAATAATGTTAGATCCCTAATTTGTTCCTGCAAATGATGCCAATTGAAACAGGTAAAGATGAGCTAGCAGACTATCTGTCAAGATAGAATATGGCTGTGAATTTCTAAATTACACAGACACCTGTGGATAATGCACTTCAAGGCCTGCGCAGTAAGTTTGTGTTGTTTCAGCCTTTATAAATATTTCTAATAGCAATAATTAGTTCATAGTGCAGTTAGTGATGATTAATTCTCACCTGTAATGTAAGTATTCTGCATTCCTTCCAACCTACAAGTGAGTGACAGTGAGAGCTGGCAACTCTTGCAAACAATATGTGAAACTGGTGTAATTGTTGCTGTGTCTCTTAGTGTGTTGGTAGGTAGGAAAACATGAATGGAGAGGTTTTGGCTTGTGTGTGACCAAAGGAGTTTTGGTATTGCTCAACATGGGGTGGAAGCCATCCTACTTCAATAAAGAGAGTGCCAAGAGTGAAGCACAGCTCTGCTTATGGCTAACAAGGTTCAGATTGCACGCTCAAGCACAGGGAGTTTGCTTTTGTAGCAGCTGTTTGGTGAAGGGGTAGGCAGGTGCTGATTGCCACAACAGTGGGGTGAGTTTCAGCTATCGCAGTCATGGGGAAAGCTCAGCTTTGTGGAAAAAGAAATAGTGAGGGTGAGGACATCAAGCAAGTGAGAGAACTGTGTTGCTGCATGATGTTTAAGGCTGCCAGAACTTCCTCTGGGGAAGCCTGCTAGCAGTGTCACTGCTTTCCTTTATTTTTCTTTTTTTCCTATGAGTGTTACTGGCATGCTGTGAGGAAGGTATTAAATACACGGTTTTGGAACTTAGTTTCAATTTCCATCTTCGTTGCTTTGCCCATCCTTTCTTTCCCTTTGCCCTCAAGCCCCTCACCCCTCTGCAGCCTTTGCCTCTGCACATATTTTTCAGGTCTCACTTTAGGGGTGCCAAGGTCTCAGAAGTCACATTTAAAAAAGTGGATCTGAAACTGCATCCTTATATCACTTTGGAACTATTATTTTGTGCTTTTCTTGACTGGACGCTTGGCCTTACACCCCTTTCTTTCCCTTTCTTTTCCCCTTGTTCTGCACAGTGCCCTGTGTTGGATGGCAGTTTGTAGTTGGCAGTGCTTTAATTTTTGGCCTTACTGCAAAGTGCTGTTCTTCTCGCAGTCTTATTGCAGTCATGGGAGCTCAGGATATTTAACACGTCCCACAGCAACTCTGCATACTGAAAGAAAAAGCTTTAGGTTGTAAACGATTCTTAGTAAGAGCTGTTTTGTTTTTCTTCTTACAAAACACCACATATAAGATGCAATTACAAATAATGAAAACCATTTGATATTTCAAACAAAATGGCTTAAATTCAAATGAGTTTCATTTTTACTTTTGTAGCTTGCAGTGACCAAATTTTCATGTGTGTAACCCACAAATCAACTGTTTAAAAAAAAAAAGAAAGAAACAAAATGCCAACACACTCAACACCGTGTGATTGAGCAGCTGTGTGGGTTTTATATGTATGTGGGTAATATGAGGGGAAGTTTATCCCAGAACTTCCTCTCCCCTCTGTAGTTTCCTTGCTTCTGGTTTGCCATAGCTTGCCTCTGCCCCCAAAGCGGTCCATCTTTTGGCTGCTCCATCATCTCTGGGAACTCATTTGCCCCTCCTGTTCCCCTCCCCGTGGTGTGATTTTGGTTTTATGCAGCCTGGTACTGTTCCTTCTACAGAGGGAATGCAGTATAAGCTTGGCTTGCCTTAAGGAATAGATTGCAAACTTGACAATATTTTCTTAAAAGACTTATTAAATACTCTACAGTTTTGTGGATTCTGGTGGTAGCAGTGCTGTTCTCATCAGTGTCCTACTGTAGTGTGTGTGTGTGTGTGTGTATGGCATTTGGCTGAGTACTTATTGCTGCTTTTTTATTATGTTTTTAGTAGGCCAGCATCGTAGAGATCCTTAATTTTCTGTTGCCTGCAGAATGATTTGACGAGTGTTAAGGGAGAACAGTTAAATGTGGCTATCATATACAAAAGTGGTTGGTGGTTTAGACGGATTGGAGAATAACTGTCTGGTCTTAAGGTGCTTTAAATCTTTTGAGTTGGTACCTGGTGATTCCATCTCCTATTTTGTATGATATCAGAAAGTTGCAGCTGTTGGTTTAGAACAATAGGTATTGTTGTTCGGGTATTTGGAGGCACTGGACTTCTGGTCTGATGTATACGTTGGGGATAGCGGTATGGCATATCTTTGCATTGGGTCGTGGAAGGCTGCACTGACAACTGCCTGCAGATGTCAGAACGTGTTTCCCTCTCCCTGCATAGGCAGACCTTCTTTGTGTGTAGGTAACGCTTGTGAGCGCTGTGCCAAAGCTTTGGTTCTATCACTGTGGTGAGGTTTCCAAAGCTTTAACAGAAGTTAATTAAAGTTTCAGTACTGTTTGTGCTCTTTATAAAAGTCATCTCTTTGACCTCCATATCTGAGCGTCTCCTGAAAGTAAATCTGCTAATGGCTGCAAGGTTATGAAACAAATGATTTTCCCCCATTTCACAGACAGGGAGATGCAGCTCACAAAAACTGAGTGACTCGTCGAAGGTCACGCAGGAAATCTGTGGCAAAGTGGAGAAATGAATGTAAATCTCCTTTGTTTCAGGCTAACTTGCAGCTGAGCTGCTCTGCTGGAACTGCGTGCATTGGTTGTGCTGTGAGCATGGCTTTGAATTTGTGCTTTATTGGGTGTCTGGTATTGACTGTATGTAAGCATGGTAATTTAATGGTATTTTTCCCATCTGTGTAGAGGGACCAAAATGGATATTAACTAGAATTAATGCTTTTTAATCTTTCTTACCCAAACTGAAACAAGTTTGTCTCCACATGGCTCATTTAAGTCCATATAGGCAAGACCAGCTGTTATATAAACAACAATAATTTTCAAGTCTTTCTTGCAAGGCTTACCATCGCTTCGCAGTGAAAAGCTATCACAGATTCATTATTTAAAGAATAATAAAATACAGTTGTGTTTCCTGGCTCCTTCTGCCCCGTTTCTGTAAATTCACACAATAAGGACCAGATCTCCCTAAGAGTCTTGTGAAAGTTCACTGTCAGCACTTAATAAATATACGTCTCAGTATAGATGGTGGGAGCAGCGCTCTGTGCTGTAATAGGTGGGATATTCATAGTTCTCAAAACTTTGCGACGTGGAATTGCTTGGCCAGAGAGTCGTGTGCAGAAAATGTGTGGCTTAAAGGCTGCTTTGAACTCGATGGTATCCTCCTCTAATTAATGTAGTTCATCTACACGCTGTGGAAGTGTAGCGTTTGTTTGGATTGCATTTGTTTTTACAGTGCTCTGAGGATGGATTGTCACTGTTAGACTGTAACACTGTTTGTTTTTTAAATTATTTTCACGCTTGGAATAGACCTTCCTGCACATAGACATACTCCAGCAAGAACTTTGTGGCCTTCTGCTTTGCAATTAAAAGTATTAATTAGAGTAAGGCAGGTTAGTTTTGTTTTTAATACGCGCATGCATTCTTAGGGCAAGAATGACACAAATGGTGATTTTCCTTCCTTGAAAAACAAAACCACAACAGAGATAGATAAGTAAAACTGCAGATAATGTTTAATGAAAATTCTCAGCTCGTCAAAAGGATTTTAGCACTCCTTATTTTCATTCACATCCCCTCCTGGTTTCTTTGAAATGAGAGCATTTACTGTGAGAACTTCCCAGCCCTGGGATGGAAGGGAGGACCTTCCTAATTAGAGCTACGTGTAGTTGAAAAATACCTTTTGTCATACAAACTACCCGTGGTTCACCATTCCCTCCCCCCTTTGTTTGGTGCACGGTCCCTGGAGAAATAACTCTTCCTTTTGAAACGGTGTATTAACTAATTTAGAGATCCTCCGCAGCTGTGTACGGGCTCTCGCAAACCATAAAGATAACACTGCTTCTATACGTGGTGATTCCGAGTGTCTGTAGGTAGCAGCTCCTGCAGGGAAAGTCCTTTGCCTGACGCGCTCAGACAATAGCAGCACGGCAGCAGCTTCTTTGCTGCGGATTGATTAGCTGATATTCCAGGAATTCACATTTCTGAAGATGTTTCTGTTTTTACTGGCTCCCTTTAAAAGCATCAGGCTCGTTTTACAGGCAGGGCTGCTGTAAAACGGGATCCCGTGGCGGTAGCTCCCTGATCCCATAGTAGATTCTGTTTGGCACATCCTGGCTCAGCAATTCCCATATGAGCTGCGTTCTGTGCTCTTGCATGCCAAATATCAGGACGATGAATCTTGAGAGCGACTGAAATCGTACCACGGCTCAGAACAAAAGGGACTGAAATCCCTTCTGTGCACATTCTCTTGTCTACCACTTAATTTTATTATTTGACTTTCAGCTTTGCTGCCCTTGGAGGGCACTGTGCAACTGTATTTATTACGCTGCGTATGTGTTTTATCTGACAAATTGTACGTTTTGCGTTATGAAGTCTTTAATTTGGTTTCACTTCAGTTGTATCCCAGCTCTGCACGCCTTGGTTTTTCTGTTGGACACGTTTGTATATAGCAGAGGGTGATATGTCTGGTTTTGTTTTAAGAAATATTCATGATATGTGAATGGCACTTCATAGACATAAATGGGAAGTGTTGTGTGTGGAGTATTTACACTGAAAGGGCTTGAATCTCTTTGCTGTTTAATATGAAGACAAAATTATCTCCGCAGAAAGAGCTGGCTGGCCTAGGGCAGTGAAGAAGCAATAGTGGACAGTTTTGCACTTGAGGATGCCACCAGGGGCAGATTGTTAGTGACTGGGAGCTCCAGTTCTGATAAGCAGCTGAGATGCAGGCTGACAGGCTGGTGACTTTGGCCCCGCTGTCAAAGAGGTGGTTCTGGGGCTGAGACGGAGCCAACCTGCCTTGCTGGGAGTCGTTCCAGTGGGTTAAGGGAGGCTATTGAGGAGCTTGTGCACAGAGAGATTTCTGCAGCTTCTGCCTGTGCTCTTGTGCAATTGCATGTGATAGACCAATGCGGCATCAAAAGATGGATTGCCAGCAGGGAGAGGGAGGTGTCTGTCCCCATCTGCTCTGCCCTTGTAAGGCCTCAGCTGGAGTACTGTATCCAGGCCTGGGGCCCCGAGCGCAAGAAAGACATGAAGCTGTTGAAGTGAGTCCAGAGGGGGAGTCATAAGAATGATGACAGAGCTGGAGCACTTCACCTATGAAGAAAGACTGGGGGAGCTGGGCTTGTTCAGCTTGGAGAAGGCTCTGGGGAGACCTCTTTGCTGCCTTCCAGTGCTTGAAGGGAACTAATAAGCAGGAAGGGGATCAATTTTTTACATGATAGGACAGGAGGTAATGGCTTTAAACTAAAAGATTGGAAATTTAGGGTAGATGTTAGGAAGAAATTCTTTACTCAGAGGGTAGTGAAGCATGTGGGCACAGGCTGCCCAGAGAAGCTGTGGATGCCCCATCCCTGGATATGTACAAGCCAGGTTGGATGGGGCCCTGGGCAATCTAATCTGGTAGGTAGCAACCCACTGGAGGATCTTGGAGGTGCCTTCCAGCCTAATCCATTCTATGCTTCTGTGATTCTCCCTACGAATGCTTCACGTACCCAACAGAAAAAGTATATTATTTTATGTGAATGGGTTAAGAGATTGCTGCATATCTGTGAAGACTTGCACACCACGTATGAAGTAAAAGGCTGTGCTTTCTCTAGAAAAGAAAGTACTTAAAAGTACTGAGGTAAATTAATGATGTAATTTAGTCATTATAGTAGAATCTTGCCAATCTGTACATTTATTTGAGTGAAATAAGTTTATACTTATTTTTCCCTCTGAGGCTTAACAGTGGAGGTCTGAATACTGACTTCATTATTTTACAAGAGGAACTAGAGAACATGTATAGTCAAGTACTATAAATAAACCTAAACTGTCAAAATAAACACTGTGCACTTCGGAATTCAGAAGGGTTTTCTTGTTTCTCTTGCCAATTTGCAAATTTCAGCAGCGTGCAGTTGGTCTTCCAAGGCATTTGTGGAAAGCGTAGTGGTTACGACGGTGCATTTAATACATATTTTCTGTGTATGAGGGGCTAATTGACATCACCAGGAGAATATATTACAGATCTGTACGCTTAACTGCAACGTACAGCGTGCGGTGTTGTTTTCTTTGTTAACCTGCACGCCCTGTGACGGGAGGTGGGGGAGAAAAGGAGAGTGGGGCGTGCAGATTATAACTCATGGCAGATGTGAAATCAAACAGTACATCTTCCCCCATTTCCTCTCTGATTTCACAACTGAAAATATAGATCAGGTAAGATTAAGTTGAGCTGTTTCAAGAACTGGGCCCAGGCCAAGTTTTGGCGGTTCATTTGTTTAAGAGAAAATACAAAGTAATTGGATTAAAGAGGCAGTGTGATTAATGGTGTAGAATCTGGTTATATTTCTTTGCTTCTGTATTTCTGTGAATCGGTACAGATTTGAAGCCCTTCATTCATCCAAGGGCTTCAACTTTTACAGTCAAAAGTGAGTAGAAACCAAATCAGCATGTTAATATTTTGCCCTTTTTTGTATCGGTGTTAATGATTGTTGAGAAAACTGGATTTCTCACCTTTTCCCCTGGAGCAGCTGGACTTGCTGGAAGCTAGAGAATCTTGAACTGGTACTGGCAGTTGTAAAGGCAGGAGCAAATGCTTTTGGCTAGAGCAGAGGTACTTCCCATGGAAGGTGGACTGCCAACATTTAATGCTCTTTCTGCACTATCTCAGTGATAGATTTCTGCCAGTGAAACTAATTGCAGCATCTGTTAAGGAGAGATCAGGAGACGGGTCTTTGCTGTTCTTTCTTTCTTTTAGTGCCTAGTATCTTGAGGAGAGCTGCAGACAGGGGTGAGAAGACCCGCAAACATCACAAATTAATTCTTAAGCTGCAGGTGACTTTTCACAGTAAATGAATTGGTGAAAAGGAGCAAAATACAGAGCTTCAACAGAATCCTATGAGACAGCAGCAGAGCTCCAGGGCAGTAGGGATTTTTATACACGGAAGTCTATCTTTGGTGTAGCTTTCTAAAATGTTTCACTTGTTTGAACATCTCCACTGACATTTTAAGGTGCAAATTCAAGTGATGGCTGTTATGGATATACCATACATTTGGAATTTTCAAATGGAAAACTTCCAGAAAGTTTTGTTGTATTGCTTATTATTTCTAAGTCCGGGCAGCTCCGAGAAGTGGCCTACAAATGGCACGGAAAGTGCAGTATATTTAATTAAAGCGGTGCTTAACCATTGCGGGTGGCTTTGAAAGATGGCTAAAACGCACACAGTTGTAATAACATAGTTTTAAAGCAATTATATCAGCAGTGTAGTATTCCACAAAAGATCATGTCATCAGAACTTCCTGATCAGTCAAACTGATGGCTGTAATACCCTATTTGCACACTGTTTCCTGTATGTCCTGGTAAGCTTTTTAAAGGAGAGGCATTGGGCAGTGCATGTAAGCATTTATAGCTGGTGCCCTCCTTCACCTCCCTGTAAGTTGTTTATCAATAAGGATTGTCTAATTTTGCTTTTGATGGGGTAATTCTTAATTTGGGAATCTTACTGTGTTTTGGCTTCTGATGAAACTATTCCTGCTTGCTTACACTTGGGGGACTATGGGCAAGAGAGCCAAGACAGGATGCTGAAATAGCTATGCAAAATAAAATCTCAAAATACCGTGAGTTGGAATGGAGTCCTCAATTGCATTAAATCTGTGTCTATGCTTTCCTTCCTGCTTCAAATTATACAGCATGTTTGTGATCTAGGAGGCCAGGCAAGAAGATGTGTATAGCTACAAGAATGACCTAGGAAATCTCTGACTAGGAATGTAACTAGCATCAGGCCTTTGGCTTACTCTTCATCTGCTAGTCTTTTAGTTACATCCCAGGATTTAAGCCTTTAGTAAAATTGTAATACTTCCTTTAGAACAGCATTTTTCCAATTTGTTCTATCCCCTTCGTCTCCTTATGAGGTTAATTAGATTGCACGCATTGGTGAGGCTGAGTGAGTAAAGGAATTGTAGGTGAGGAATGGAAAAGGACATAAAAGCACTCTAGGCAGGAGGATGTTGTGTTCCTATGGACAGCGAGATTGTGCAAGACCTTAATGGTGAATGTGAGAGGCAGAACATCAGGATGGCTGAGGCAATTTTGCACTGGTTGCTGAAGGAAACATTTGTGGCAAAGATGGAACTGTAGAAAGACCATTTCTTTTTGTGATTTAGTTCTGCTTTGTTAATGCTTTCTATACAGAGCAGAAGAGGTGGGGCATCCTCCTCTTCAGTAAATGGGGAGAGCCATCTGTGGGTCATCCTCTTCTTGGAAATGAGTGACTCTTAAAGGCAGGCAAGCATATGAACTGCAGAAATAGTTTCTGCTCTGCTGCTTTTGTTACAGCCCTACTCAGGAGGTACAGTATTCATATATCAATAAACTCAATGTGTTTATACAATCTTATACTGCTAATGATGCTCTGCAAATCAAGAAGGCACAATCTGCTATACCTGGGAGATTACAATATCTGAGACAGGTGTCCAGCTGTATCTTTGCAGGCCTCCTCTGACTGCTACATGAGCTGCATGCTGTTCTTAAGCCATGGATTGACCACCTATATCTTAGAAGTGCATGATGAAGAGCATGAGTGAGATGTGAGGAAACAACCGGTAGGAGGGAGAGGGGAAAGTTAGAGGAGTGGTGGCTAGAAAGGAGCAGAAGGAGATAAAGGCAGAAGTATTAATGCAGGGAGATGGGCTGAAGGGGAAGAGAAATAACCAACCAAGCAAAGAAGAGTTGGAGAGGCCTCCCTCTCTCCCAGAGGAGCACACCTTGCTTTTGTACCAATTGGTGGAGAAGCATGACAAGAACAGCTATTCACAAAATCCCATAATACTAAAAACAGGGATGTTCACTGAAACTGTTAAGTCATTTTAAAACAGATAAAGGCCTTCCATGCAGTGGACAGTGGAGTTGTGGAATCCGTTGGCACAGGAGGTTGTGGAGGCAGGTAGCATCAACACGCTCAGAACCATGCTGAACAAATTCATGGCCAACAGGTTTGTAGCCAGACTTAAAGAAAAGAGTCAGGGATGTACTCTTAAACATCCCTTATGCTGTGCCTGTGGGAGTGCAAGGGCAGTGTGGGCAGGAGGTGTTGGCCACAATCACTTACTCTAAGCTTTTACCACTCTCTGGAATAGAATACTAAGTTAGATGACCACCCTTGTACTTTCTATATGGAGTACCCACAAGAAGCTCTGTTCTCCTGTCCTCCTGCTTCTCAAACTGCTTTGTCCCTCATTCCAGTCCACTAACGTTAGTCTCTTTTCTGTTTCCTTGGTCTGGTTGATACCACTTTTATCCATATAAAATGTTTAACTTCTGCCCTTTATAGAAAAGTTCTCGTCTCTTTTCTTTTTATACTTCACCTTTTAAAGCAAGCCATCGTTTTCTGTCACTCCAACACTTTTCCTTGCTTTTGTGAAGGGTTAACCTTCATGCATTTGTCTTGTTGAATTTAGAATGTAAAATTTTCAGGTCAAAGGCCTTCTTTTATTTTTGTCAGTGTTTGCAAAGTGGTATGTAAATTTCTAGCTATATTTAAATGTTCTTTAATAATGAAATAGCTCCAGTCCTTGGGCTTGTGTATGTCTCCATCTTCCTTCTTCCCCCCCCAAAATTAAGTTCTGCTTATGTTGCAACATCACTTTTTTTCCTTCTTATCTGATTGAGGTAAATAAGCGAGTTGCTTTATTCGGCAGCTATTGTATTACCTCGAATATGTGATTTGGTTATTTTCCGGTTTTATGCACATCAAGGTTATCACAGCTGTTGCTTTGTGATGCTATTACATTGTAGTAGGATAATGTGCTTTGAGATGTATTAGTGCTGTTTTGATTTTGTCTTTATTTTTTATTTCCTTGACGGTAGCAGAAGTAATGACAGTGTCCAACAGCAAATCTCTTCGCTGTCTGTGTGCTCCTACTTCACCTTCAACCTCAGCAACTAGAGAGACTAACTGTTAGGTGGGGAAATACTAGTTACATTGCAGAGCTATTACATGTGCTGGGACATCCCAGTACAGAGTACTTAGTATTTGGTGTGTGTACTAAACTCCTAAGGACTATAAATACTGTTGCATTTGAGGTTTTGTAATGTATCAGGTATGTCTTGTAGACAGCTTTTTTTTTTCTTCCACAGCAAATGCAGATTTTCTAGCTCATAGATGGTGCAAGCTGTGCTTGGTATATTACTTTACAGTGACTTTTGGCTTGCTTTTCATGGCAGAATCTTCTTTATGAGAAGATGGAAAGTTCAGAGAAATCAGCATTTAGCATTGAGATTTCTCAGGTACATGTTTCGTTGCAACAGTGAATATCACAGATGTAGCAATTTAGGGCATCTTTAACTGGTACTGGATTTTGCTAGGGAAGTCTGAAGAATAGGGTTTGGTTAGCGGAGCCTTTGCATGGTGACACTTTGCAGTGAGGATTAAGTAAGCTGTTGTGATCCAGTTACAGCTGTAGAAGTGGAGAGAAGGGCTGAGGATAAGTGAGGATGTGCTATGGTCTCTCTCATGGCTGACTGAGCAGATGGATAGGATTTGTTAGTGGTTCACAGCTTGGCTTCAGAAGAGATAAGAAAGGAGTGCTGACTGGGGCCTGGATCTGGGAAGGAGAATTGTCTGTAGTCAGTGAAGTCTATTCTGTTTGCAGCAGTTTTCATTGATTGAGAATGAATGGGGTGGGGAGGGGAAAGAGCAAAGCTGGAGTTGGCAGCTAAACTGTGACACACCAAGAAAGACTGAAATTATGGGGTGGGGCTAGATGTGGCCCTTAGGATCAGAGAGCAATGGGGAATAAACTATTTTGCCAGATCCCTTTCCAGCAGTAAACCTGCCAGTCCCTTGCACCCATTGCCAGCTCTCTCTGCACTTGTCTCCTGTTTCATCATTGCAATCTCACAGGCACCAGGCACTGCAATGGCATAGAGCACTACAAAAGAGAGCTGTGTGCCTGTTCTGGCCCAGAGAGCTGCCACTCATTCTGCAAACCATCCCAGGCTTGTATGGAGCCGTGTTGGTGGCTTCCTGCCTCTCAGCCCTGCTGAGCTGAGCAGGTGCTGGACCATTCTCTCTTCTGGTGATCACTCTGATCCTTCAGCAGAAAGCCATTGGCTTTGTCCAACTCCGCAGGCAAGGTTCCCTTGTTGACAGAAGTGAAATGTTTATGAGGAATAACAAATAAATTGACAAAACATTTCTTGTGTTATTAATTTACTTGCAAATGAAGTGGCAGCGATCATCTGAGCTACTGAATGTATATGTAGGTTTTTTTTTAATTAAGCATTCAGATCATGAATAACGTGTAGCTTGATGAAAGGGGAAGAAGAAAGTGTTTTTGAATCACTTGGAATTATCCAAATTGGCAATTTGAATGCAAGGTACACATAAGAACTGATATTTGTCATCTACACGTTGCTCATTGGGAAAGTGTATTTTATTATCTTAAAAGGTTTCTAGTCAAGAGGATGCATCTAAACTTCACTTTGGGGTTATGAGGACATTTAAAATGTGCAGTAGGTGAGCCTGTGCAAGCATTTACCAAGTACACGGTTGTGCACCACACAAGTGCAATATCCTTTGGTCAGTATTTTTACCAGTCATTCTCGCATGCACGCACTAAATGCCATCTTTGGAAAGTCATCTGTTTGCTGCTTTAGCAGATGTTTTACTTCCAGTGGGAGAATCTCATTTTCTGAATATTAAAATACTAGTGAATCTGTGATGTTTAGCTGGACTGGCTTTCCTAGAAGAGAATGTGTCATGTCTTAATGGCCTGCTAGGTCAAGGGCTAAATTTCAGTCCTTGTTGAAGCTAGTTAATGAACTGTGTGCAGAAACAAGTGTTTCTGTGTGTCTCTGTGTTCATGTTAATAGAGTTCAAGGTCACTGGGAGAGTTGTGGGTTTTAACTTATGTTTTATTTACCCATTCTTTCTTTAGAAGTGTCAAACTCTGCTGAACTCCTCAAGTATCTTATGGTTTTATGTATGTCCAGTGATTATATTTTCCTCAGCTGGTTATATGCTAGTAGAGTAAGCATCTCTTTTTCTTCCTTTATTTATTATGCTGAGGGGGCTGAATGGAAGAATGCGCATTGCTTTGGGCTTCTGGAGAAAAGACCTCTTTCTGTTTGATGTGCTGTTTTTTATATAGGGTTATTCTCTGATAGGGATTATAAATATGATTATGCAATTATTCTCTCTTCTGGAGGGGTGTGTGTGAGATTGCTGGTCAGTAGAGAGAAACTCACACTTTTGACCTTTATGCCTCTTTGGAGCCATTAGCTCTTGGACATAGTGGTGCTTCTCAAATTGCTTAATTGTTCCAAAGAGATCATTTGTGCTTACTCTTGTTATTGCTGTGTGATGCTGTCTGTGTACACGCTGCCAGAAAACCCATGGTATATTACACTTTTATTGTTATGTAAAGCAGCTGTAAAACAAACCGTGTGATTGTGTTTTTGAAGTCTTTGCTATTGGCTACTTCATTTTTTTTCCCCTTTATGTCTCTAACTTTTACATTTATAGTTTTGCCACCGTAGGGAGCTAATGAAAAGCAAACATATAAGCTGTTTGTTTAAAGATAATAGTAATAATGCCATGCTCAAATTCGTGTTGCTCCCATGTTCCTATTTTTTATCCTGTTTCACAGTGTAAGAAAAGCTAGGGCATGCCATGCTGGTTTGGGGGTGAGACGAGGGTGAGGGCAGGGATTGCTTTTTGTCTCCTCTGCATTGGCTTGACTGTTAGCAGTCCTCTGATTTTCAGGAGACTTAAATAATTGTAGAGCAAGTGAGCACATAGCAAATAAAGGAAGGAAAATGTGTGTGCAGTCAGACAGTCATCTGGAAGAGGGAAATTGTGTCGAACTGCTTTTTTTTTTCTAATGCTTGCATGCCTGTAGAGGGTTGGTCCCGTGTGCATCCTTAGCACCCTCACTGGATTACACAAGGTGGTTTATTTTATGTTGGAAAGTACAAGTAGTGCCGAAGATAACAAGGACTTAAATTACTGTTTCTAGTGTTTTGGTTTTTTTTTTTTTACTTACCTCTTTTCATACTTGTAATAGAACTCCACGTCTCAAGAGTAAAATCACGAAATGCATCTGACTTTCAACTTTAGCTGTTTACAGTAAGAGTTGATGGAGATGATGAAGACTTGTGGAGATGATGAGTCTCTTGATTGTTCTTAGCTCTACTGGGAAAAGTGTTTAAAAACAGCAAAACGGCCACTGGGCAGCCTCTCTTACAGCTCCTTATCCACACTGGTCACAGCTGCCAAGAAGTTTTTAATAGTTAGATTTCCTTAGTTGAGGCTATTCTGCTTTAATTGGGTGCTTGTGTGGCTTAGAACCTGTTTTCCACTATGCAGAAACATATGTGAATTTGGTTGCCTTCCTCCTATAGCACGTATGCTGGGACGGCACATGTAAGTGTTGGGGGCATGTTCTACTTGGCTTTAAAGAACAAAAGCAAACTGTGCAGATGAAAAGATGCTCAATAGATGGAATGTGTGTTTGGATTTTACCAGCATCTAAAGATAAATCCTTTACAGTAGTGAAGGCTCTAAAAGAGTGCTTTGTTCTACCTCAGTATGTGTTCTGCAGTAGCTAAATTGTTCCAAGAAAAAGGGGAATATAATGTAGGTGCCAGACTTAGTCTTTGAAATAAATGATGTAGGTTTTAGCTCAGTTATATCTTGCTCACCATCTCATTTCATTTTAGTAGATTACAAGGTAATGTGTAGTAACTTAGAAATCTTAAAACCTTTAGATATTATCTGTTCAACAGCTCTAAGAGCACAGTGCTGCATCTGATCCACCGCTTGCTGGTGGTGTGTTCAGAGTATGCACAGAGTTTGCAAACACCCCTTTCAAGTTCATGTGCCAGAAAGCAGTTGTCTTTCTGAAGAAGTAAGGGGTAATTTTCTGTTTACCTTTCCCATCGTTCCATTTCTCTTACGTGCACAGAAATAGTTACATAGAAAAGGATTATAAGATCAGACACCAAGGATAATGTTGACTTGCCACTGTTAGTCCCAGTGATGCAAATGGCAAGGCCAAGTTTGTCATCATGACTGAGAGCAAAAGGTATTAGCTGTGATCAGTGCTGCATCATTGTGCAGCAAAAGCAATTTGCTGAAGTGATGATGAAATTCTATATTTGCCGTTATGGAAGATAGTATAAGAGCATGTGTGAACTCACAAATATCTGAGCAAAGGGGCTAAAGTGAGCACATTCTCTTTTATTGGTTCTAAATGACGTGTAGTTTTACTGTGTCATTACTGTAGCAGTAGCTAGTTATTTTAATGGCCACTGAACTGAGTTAGTATACCTACAGAGACTACAGACTGTGTGTGTGTGTGACGCTTGCACGCTTATTTACATGGGAGGCATATGCACCCTGATTTTATACATGGAATACTGAGTGTGTATGGCTAGAACTACTTTGACCACTCAGGTTTGTTTAAAGCTGTACATTTCTTGAAAACTCAATCTGAATGTCACCACACTTGATTAAAATGCTTCGTTTTATGTTTCAGCAACCTGGATTTCCTTTTTCCATCCAGTTCTGCCAGCAAGTAAGAACTAGTTGTGCCCTTGTGCCCTGGGCTGATCAGAGCAGACTGGTGGCTTTCCCTCTGTCTTCAGGGGGTTTTGGCTTGGAAAAGTGTGCTCTTGAGCTGTGTATGGTCACTTTGTTTCATGAATTCTTTCATTGTTAAAAGTATACCTTTAAAAAAAAAAAAAAAGAAAAAATTCTGATCCAAATGACCTGTACTGTCAACAAGAGTTCCTCTGTTCCAGAAATTTGTTTTCAAGTCCTGAAAGCCAGTCACATACAGGTAATGCCTTCTGACCTGTAACAAATGTGTATTAATGATGCTGGTGCAAAGATCAGGGATCCCGTGACACTGTAAAACGAGGCATAGTGATGTCAGCTGTTTTGTTGTTTTTATCATAAGCATAAGAACAACCAAATTATCCAAAATGAAGAGTTTGTAACCCTCATTTAAGTAGAGTGACATAAAAGGACTGTGATCTTGGTGGTGTCGGATACTGATTTTTCTATTTGTCCTCCTATTTTACTGTTGTGGTTTTCAGTATCTAGCTGGAGAAAGAGTTTCAGCCAAAATAATGCAAATATGCACAGAGCAGGCACAAATGATACTTGACAGGTGAGTAGGATTCCTGCAGAAACTGCCAGATTTCTGAAGTCAGTTTGTTGCCTGTGTTCTGTGATTTTGCTTGAGTGGCCTGATGCTGGTTTGGGTGCAACCAGCTGCAGCGGTATCTCTGTTGCTGGAGAGTGAGGGAAGTTGGAATTATGCTTTGTCAGCCTTCTGCTGGCTGACATTGGGTTTCAGGGTAGGTAACCTTCGTATTCAGGGATCAATCCTGTAGCCTAGTCATGGAGAGCCCTATAGTTTCTCTGAATTGTCCCTTTCTGTCTCATAGTAGCTAAATCAAGCAGGGTGTCCATCGAAATTGTAACCAGTGTCATCAGTCTGTAATGCTGTGGTGTCTCTCTGAAATCTCCTCTGTTGTTTTTGTAAACTTAATGCCTCTCTATAGAGATCACTGTTTTATAGAACATTTTGGTCGAAGTCATGTTGGAGTTTGGGGCAGTTTTCAGCCTGATAATAGCAGTTCTGTGCAAATATGGAGGTACCCTCTTTCAACAAAACTTCTAGAAATGTCTTTGCAGAACTGTGGCATCGATCCCTTTTATACCATTCATTTGTGGTGCTGATGATGACATCTCAGATTTTACTTATGCTCACAAAGCAAGTTGCAGCTGTTTACTGTAACAGCTTCTACAACCAGACTTAAAATAGCATACTGAATTTAATGTGTGATTTCAGAGGTTTAGGTGATGTGATGGGTTCTCTTTTTTTCTCACTGTCCCTCGCCTTCGCTAGCCACAGTTACAGTTACACATTCTATTTCATTTGTTTAGGGTTTGTAGATTTTGTCTTCAAATATAGGTGTACTAGCATTGAATAGGGGACTTTGTAATGTTTGTAGTTGTTTTCTGATGTTATCTCATAATCTTCTTGCCCAGAATTCATAAAGTTTGAGTTTCTTTCCTTCCTTCCCTTGTTCATTTTTCTCTAATTCTGCTAGTAGGCAGGCAAGTTCACTCTGTCTGGAAGAACACTGCCAGAATGAAATACTTAAGTCATTTATTTAACTGTTCACTTCATGGTGCACTGAATACTAGTACAGAAGAAAATAAATTGGAAACATCTGTTTTTCTTTTCTCATAAGAACAAAGATATATTCTATTGAAATTAAAGGTGGCAAATATAAGAGTAATAAAAGGAAGCTATTATATGTCTTTCATACATATAATTAGACTATGAAACTTACTGTCACATGAAATTATGGAGGCAAAGAATGTAACAGGATTTGAAGTAGACTTGGGCAGGCATGTCACTATCATGACTATTCAAAGTAACTCTTATTAATTATGATAATTTTGGAGCAATACTAAGCCCATGCAAACTTACCTTGAGGTGTATCAGAAGACTGTGCTTTCTTCTGTTCTTTTGAGTTAGGCTTGTCTCCAGACTAAAATTTACTTGAATTCTGAGCCTAACAAATTGTGCTGTCCAGAGTTGTACAGCTTGTATATATGCAAATGTTTTTCTCCCTCCATTCTTCTGCATACACATTTCCACACATCTTGCATATTTTTGGGGCTGGGTGTCCTCCTTAAATATGTTGTCCTTTTCCATACCTCTTTTCCACATCCCTTTCCATATGAGCTCATCCCAGAAAAGACCTCTATGCACTGTCTCTGATCAGGTTGCACAGGAATGCCTATGGAAATGACCTACAGAGTGAGGAGAAGAATGCTAAGACTTATGAATGATTAATACCACACAGAGCAAGAGCCTCAAAGTTGATTAAACTTAAGTATGCTGTGAGAAGTGAAATCACTATATTTCTGTGAAGATGGCAATGATCGTAGCAAGCTTTTTACCATGTCTTGGCTTTTTAACAAGTGGCACTTTGAATTATGGAATTAATTCCATGGAGTGGAAAAATATCAGGACTGAAGTAATAAATATGTTAAAAGGTTTGAGTATTGTAGTTGACATTTATGCCTGCAAATCTCAGCAGGGCTTTAAACCATACAGTTCCTCCGTGTTGGGGCCAGGGAGGAGAAATATCCACTTGATATGCAGAAGACTTTCGTCTCTAACATTTGTAGAATAGGAAAAGAAAAAAGTAGTTGAGCAGAAGTGTAATAGGAACAGCACTTAGAAATCCCTGGGCAGTAGCCAAAATATTCAGATTCTCTTTTGGGGAGTTTAGGAAAAGCAACTTGAATACATTATGTGACTTTAAAGGAAAGAACCTTAAGATGTCTCCTGTAGAGGCATTCAGCTCCTTTTCCAGAGCTTGTATGTGTTCCTTTGTAAGATTCTGCTGTTCTGTAATTATCTTAAAAACTACAGCGAGATTCACAACAGAAGCAAAGCCTGTTGCTTGTATCTAAAAATGCTCAGCTGCAACCTCAATTGATGACAAGTTCTTAGAGCTTATCCTTCGGTAAAGGATGCAACATTCTGTCTTTTTACAGGATGCAGGAGCAACAAGGGTGCTTTCAAAAGTGTTCCTTGCTGACAATAAATATGACCAAGAGGAATGGCATAATGATGATAATAATATGTAATATATACATACATGTTAGTGCCTTCTCCATCCAATTTTGTGTAATGCTGTTCGTTTTATTTCAAAAAGGATAATGGAGAAATAGGTAGCTTTTAGAGGGGAGATGGAAATGATTAAAAAAAAAGACAGTAACGACTGGAGGAGTTACCATGTGAAGATACAATTATTGTTTACTTCAGATTGCAGACCAAATATTTATTTTCCTTATTTTAATTCTCCAGAGCAAATAGCTGGGAACCTTATTTTCCTCTGTCTTCTAATACAGGAACAAAGGTGTATGAAATGTGATTCAGTGAAATGAGGTTAAAAGATAGATAAACCTAATTTAAAGATTATTTTTCAGAACGAAATTAGACACAGATTCCATGCTATATTACACTGCTGAAACAGGAATTTAGTAAGCTTCAAGAAGACTCCAACTTTTCTATGGAGGGCAGAACCAGACACAATTACCAGCTTGGTCATTCAGAAGAGAACCATAGATGTTTGTTTTTGAGGTTCAGCTCATTACTGACAAGTGTGTTGGTAATGCAAGGAGAGCAGATGAGCTGGAAGGAGACATCAAATGCTCATCTCTGCCCATTTAATACTGGAATCCAGTGAGAGATGGGGGGTGGAACAGGTGTGCTTCAGATCTCATCCAGGCTGGTGATTCCTTTTGATTAGCTTGTAGAGGAACAAAGTTCTGTGACAAAATTTACATTTGACCTGTGATCAAAATCTCCTCAGTAACGCAGCTTTTATTATGCTAATAGCTGGAGTGAGCTTTATTTTAATGTTGTTTAAAAGGGGATAACTGTTTACAGTCAATCTCTTCTTTGTAAATCATGCTATAAAAGTAAAATGTATTTATATATAATATATGTATGTATGTATCTACGTGTGTGTGTGTGTGTAGCATGCATATGAGGAGTTTGCATGTGTGACAAAAGCATCTTTATGAGTAATATCACAGGATCATTAAGGTGAGAAAAGACCACTAAGATCATTTAGTCCAACCATCAACCCATCACCACCATGCCTGCTAATCTCCACGCTTCTCGAACACCTCCAAGGACGATGACTCCACTGCCTCCCTGGGCAGCCTGTTCCAACACCTCACCACTCTCTCTGAGGAAAAAATTCCTATTATTAAACTTCTTCTGGTGCAACTTCAGGCCATTACCTCTCATCTTTCTGCTGTTACCTGGGAGAAGAGGCTGACCCTTGCCTCACCACAGCCTCCTTTCAGGCAGTTGTAGGGTTATGAAGTCTCCCCTGAGCCTCCTCTTCTGCAGACTAAACAATCCCAGTTCCCTCAGCCATTCCCTGTAAGACTTAAGCTCCTGTCACTTCACAGCTTCGTTGCCCTTCTCTGGCCACATTTCAGGGCCTCAATGTCTTTCTTGGAGTGAGATACCCAAAACTGATAACAGTACTCAAAGTGCAGCCTCACCAGTTTTTGTCAGCTTAATATTAGTCTCAAATAATGGAGTTCTAAAGCTAACAGTGTCTTACTCTAGTATTTAATCTTAAGGTTGACTCTGTGTGATGAAATTCTGTGTTTGCAGTATCATTAAGTCTTGGTCACAGGTTCCATGAGTGACGTGTAGGGTGTTCTTAATTCAGTATAAATATATAAATAATTTTGGTGTTGGCTAGTTTGCTGCTCTCTTAATGATACTGCCGTTTGGATGATGAGCATTTATTAATGATTGTGTGTTTATGTGATCTGTTTTACCTTTCTCTGACAAGTTCAGCAGAACTATTTTCAGATAGTCTGCCATAATTGGAAAAGGAGTTGTCTCATCATAAGCTTTAACTACATTTGACTAAAAGCACAGTGTAAAAGTTCATTGAAGATCTGTTGTAATGATGAGAGTATCATCTGCCTTTGGCATTTGTCCGTTCTTGCTTATTTAAGAAGGCTTTGTGTGTGCTGTAGGGGTTTTAATTATTGACCTTTCTGAATTGAAATCTTGTCGAAGACACTTAAATAATGAAGAAATCTCTCTTCATTTCTCTTGGAAGTTCAGATGGGATTACCTAAAGTAGCTAAGAAAATTTGCTAACATAATGATACTACTGCAGATGTATGTATATACTGTAAATGCGTTGCAGTTAGAAAATCTTTATTTCACTACAAGGAATATCCCAAATGCCTTTTAGTGCGGAAATGAAAGTGAATTAAGCTATAGCAACTAGAAACAAGTCATTTTCCTTAATAGTACATTTCTGTTCTTCTGCTGATATGTATGTGAAGTTGCATCAAGCATGATCGCTAAGGCTGTCAGTTCTCCCAGGCATTTTGCCATACAACTATATATTATTATGTCCGTGTCATATTTCTGCCTAATTGTAAGCAATGTACTTAATTTTTCTTCTCAAAATTATTTTATTCAGTGTAAAATTAGCTGCAAGTTATACATCAGTGTCAGTTGTAAAGCTTCTGTAGGTGTGCCACTGAATTTCTGTTGCCACAGGTCAGCGTGGAAGTAGTTATAGAGCAACAGAAGTGATCCACAGCTCCCAGAACACAGGAAGAGTTCTTCCCTCATCTTTTCACTGTTGCTTTAAGGTGTTGCTTATAACAGCATTCAGGTTAAAAGGTTAGCAGTGCACAAACTACTGTCTTAAGAGCAGTTGTATGAGAGGTGTGCTTTCTTTCTTGTGTCTGTCCCTATGAAATACAACAAAATCTCACATCAGAATAGCTGCAAATTAAATTCCTAATGTTTCACAATAAAGAAATGTGATTTATTTATTTATTTACTGGGTGTCACTTAAGATCCTTCTCTGAACTTTCTAGGTTGCCCAGGGAGTTTGAGAAAAATCAGTACCTCTGTTGTGCTGGAAAAGTCTTGGGATCCTGAGAACGTACCTCTGAAGTATTAATTAACATCAGTGTTTTCAGCTAATTACAGTGTAACCTTCAGCATGACATGTTTCTTCATGACAGCAAAAGGTTAAAACTTGGAGAAAGCCAGCAATCAGCTGAAGGAACACTGCTCCCGAGCCAGGTGGGACCAGGAGGTGTGATGAGGATGCCTCAGCCTGGGCTCCCTGGTAAACAACTCTGCCCACCTGCTGGGGATCTCCATCCTAAGCACATCCCTGCCAGCCAGGAATGTCCCTCAGCATGCACAGCTCCTGTTAAGGCTTCTCTTCACTGGGAGCTGCAGAGGAGCGGAGCCTGTGCTGGCTTTCGTGTGTGTGCTTTGTGTAAGAGGTGTAAGTGATGTAATGCACTGAGTTGAAACTCTCACTACCTGACACTTCTTTGCCTTTAACGTTTTCATACATTCATTAGATGTGTCAAAAATGTAAAGAAATGAAGGCACTGTGAAGTTTAAAAGCCAAAACTGAGAGTGTGGCAATGATGGCTTTTTTGCTTTGGGGTGAATTACTTCACATCCAACCACCAAACTGTCTTCTGGAGGGAAAAAAAAGGTAACTGTTCACCAGTTACCTGGACTCTGCAGGATCAGGCCTGGAAATTAGCCCCAGCACTGTACGTGTTGTTTAAAGGCATGGTTTAGTCTTCTTGTGGCACCCAATGTGGATTAAGTTTAATGTTCCTAATACAAAGAAATAAATAAAACTTGGGAAGGCCACCACAAAGACATGTTCAAGCTATCCTTGTGACAGTGCTATCAAAAAGAAAATCGAAAGCTTGTGCTTTTTATTTAAATTCCTTGAAATATACCTTTATTTCAGGCTTTTGCCCTCAAAGTCAGCTTCAGAGTATTTATGTATTACTGCTGCAATAAGTAATGATTAGCTACTGTGACCTGGTGCGTTTCTAACTGTTAACAAGGCCAACTTGCAGTGGTATATAAACAGTTTCCATGTCTGCTACCTAATTGACTGGCAGCTGTGCTGTATTAAAGAAAGAAAATCTTAAGAACAGTAAACTTGCATCTCGCATCTCTCAGATAAAAATTTCTGGTCTGTGCATGTTGGCTTAAAACTCAAAGGCAGTGCTGTCACAACTTCTGCTAGGCAGCTTCGATAGTAGTTTACAGCTGTGAAAATAAAATAAGTGGTCTGGGCTGTGCAGCAGAATTGATACTATTTTTGTGGTCTTGAGAAGTGTAAGAAATATATTTTTTTTTTAGTGGTTTGTTCAATTTTGCCGTTGCCACCTGCAGTGAAGTGCTCTAATCCAAATGCAGCGATCCTGATTTGTTCAGTGAATGACAATGAAAGGAAATGAGTGTAAGGAGCTTAGCGTAGATAAAGGGGAAGGCATCCAGATGAGATTTTTCTTTCTCAGTTTCATGTATCACTAAAATATGTCCTTCAAAACATAATGTATTTTAATTAGCAACGTAATGTTATCTGTATTGCTGATTGGAAGCAATATAATGATGTGAAGCCAAGATAATGTGATGGCCTGGTTCTCTAGTTAAGTAATGTTGACTCTGCCTATCCCTGATCTAATGGGGAAGAGATTGTGCTGGTGTTGATCAGCTGATAGATTTAATGTGTAGCCTTTTTCTTTTTAGGGCAGGTTGCTTGCTGTAGAGGTAGGCGGTGGGACAGACGAATCAGTTCTACACATGTACCACCTGCTCCAGATCTTTTTTTTTTCCTTTGGGTACATTCTCTTAGTAATTTAAAATTGCATGTAAACTAGCAATCTTAAAACACCATGTCCTGTGTTCTGAGTGCAGACTTCCAACAGAATTACCATATTTCAGTACAAAGGAGGTGGTAGCGTGTCTCTAGTCTGACAGTGCACTGTCTGGCCTCTTTAAAATAACCAATTCCTTCCCATAGAAATATGACAGCTAGTGTGAGGAGACAGTTGGGTGAAGCAACAAGAACCGTGTCCTTATTAGCCTGAGGAAGTTTGAGAGCCTTGTCTGCTTTCAGTTTTCAGCATCGCGGGGGCTTCTTGCCAAGCGTTACACATCATCTTTAACTTTCTGGGGCCAGTTTTTCCAAGCTGGTTTGCTGTTGTCATCTCAATCTAAGTTATTTAGCATATACGTTTTTTGATCTACAGAATTACTAGTTATAATTAGATCTGTTGTGCTAACTGGTGATGGTAAACTGCAAGGTAACCATCTGCTGCGTTGTCTCAGTGCTGGCTAGGCAGACTTAGGTAGAATCCTTTTTCTCTTTTTTCTTTTTTTTAAAGGCAAGTGACTTCAGAAGCAAGTGAAGCTTCCAGATCATGTTGGTCCTAACAAAGTAGTTAACTTAGAAATTTTACAGTTGGTGCACTTCTGAGTGCCTGAATATTTATGATGTGCTGCATTTTTTTTTCCATTGGTTCCCATGCTGATACAGATAGGCCTGGAGATGCTTGTGGAGGACAGAAAGACTGATTTAGGTTCCAGCTCAATTCTGGCATGGTGAGGCGTACGCTACATTTGAGATCAGTGATACAAAAACCTTGGTATTGTTAATAGTATTGGTTCTCTTTCATTGTGTTTAAATACAGAACTGTCAGTTTGATGCAGAGCAGCTACTTTAAGAGTATGTTTGCTTTACCAAGAAGTCAAAATTACAGAAACAAATAATTTTACTGGTTACGCGTCCATACGAACCACCAGAAATGTGTGGAGGCCCCAAGAAAATGGTGTAATTGCAAAAATACTGCATTTCTGACACTGTCTGTTTTTGCTTACCAATTGTAAATTTCACATCTGTGCCACAAACACTAAATTTGGAAATAATGTCTGATGTGAAGGAGTTTCTGTCCCCATGTTGGCAGCTAACAGACCAGTTGACAAATGGCAGGAAGGAAACTGTTGTAAAAATAACACAAGGTTAATTTGGCAGAGCACGGGTTCTACCATCTCATCTTCTTGTCATTTCAAATAAGCCAATGCTAACTGTTAGGCAAGTCAGGTTCTCTGCTGCTCCTTCCCAGTTTGTTTTGCTGTTTCTTGTGCAGGGAATTATTTAATGGGAGATGTGAGGTCAAATACAAGGCAGTGCATTTTAATTTCCTTTTTTTGGTCAAGGTGTCAACCTATAACTAGAAAAACAGATTTGCGTACAATGAAGATAATTTCGTTAACTTCTAAAAGTTTGACATTGTCTATATTTGCCTACTGTATACAGTGAAGCTGCAGACTTGCTTATGAATTTGGTCCACTTCTCTGTAGTCTTATTGGACGCTTTGACAATGTTGCTATCTGCGGTAGGATGAACTTCAGTTCTTTGACACAGGGAAGCTAGGAAGAAGCCAGTATGAAGGAAAATGGAAGCCCTTGAGAGCTGAGCAGTCTGGATTTATTGTCAGTTTTGGAACCAATGCTAAATGGATTAATTTTGCCTGAACCTTTTTTATGAGGACTTGCTTCTAAATTGAAGTGATTATTGTTAAACTAAATACAGCTGCAGCACTCTCTTGAGAATATAGTAAGTCTCCTCCTGACCTCCCTGCTAAGTGAGATGTTACTTCAAATCTTTGAAGCCTGATTTAAAAATCAAACTTTGCATCAAAATTATTCAATTATTTTTATGAAGTAGTTGAGTAGTAACTCCACAGCAATATTTTGCAAAGACTAAAATATTTCAGGTGAATATCCTAGACATGCAAATATTCCCGGGCATTTATTTTTCTGCTTTAGCTGAAAAGAGTGAAGTCTTGGCAATGGTCAGGCTCTTCTGCTTCTTGTGTGATCTTGTTGCCAAGTATCTTATATATATCTATATATAAAAACCTACTCATCTTTTCTTTCTCTTCTTTCTTTCTCTTCTTTCTTTCTCTTCTTTCTTTCTCTTCTTTCTTTCTCTTCTTTCTTTCTCTTCTTTCTTTCTCTTCTTTCTTTCTCTTCTTTCTTTCTCTTCTTTCTTTCTCTTCTTTCTTTCTCTTCTTTCTTTCTCTTCTTTCTTTCTCTTCTTTCTTTCCCCAAAGAAATACCTCTGAGGCAGTTTTCCTTGAAGTCTTATAAATCCCCATATAACACCTTATCAGCTCCTTTATCAGAACTGTTTACTTATTTAGCTCCCTTTTAACCTTGTGAGAACATAATTTGCTGCACAGTTTATCCTCCGGTTTAAGCGTTGCGCAATTTACGTGCAATTTTTCAACCTTCCTCCCCAGTTTTACATTAGCCTGGTACTTCAGGGAAAAGCTTTCCCAGATGCTAAAACAGAAATGTAATGCGTGCTCTTTTCTGTGAGAAACGTGGTGGGATTTGTGAGGTACTTACTGTGAGCAAAAATATTGTGACTGCCATTTTAAATTTAAGATGGTAATTTCCGTGAGTTACAACAGAAAAGAATAATATTTACCAATTTGTGCTTTAAAACTGTGTCCCCAAATATGCATTAGATGGAGGATTAAGTTTTGATAGCACAAGTTTATAGTTTGGATTGCTGCTGCAATAGAATGTTTCATCTTTACTCACTTACCTCTCCTTTCCTTCCTACACTGCCTTCTTATGTTTCAAATATAGCCAGCTGCAACTTTTTTCCCCTACTCTTTTTTCCTCATGTCTCTCAGTGAGCTCATAAGTATTTCATCCATGGCCAGGTCATCATTTTTAGCTAATCTTGGCTCTATATAGTGACAGTGGGCTACAATGTCGTGCTGGTTCACATGTTCACTTGGTAGTTCAGTGTGGTACCATTCACTGTCCATGGATGCCTAGGAGGGATTTTGTTGTGGGTTTTTTTTCCCTTGTAATTAATTTTTTTGACTAGAAATGGAGGCAGGGAAAGTTAGATCCCACTTTTAAATTATATCACCAAAAATTGGCAGTAAAATGGATGGCCGAGGGTATCCTTTTAACTAGTTCTGTCTTGTTTGGTCAGATTTCTTCCCAATAACTATGTAGTGTTTAAATGTTTATTTTATAATTGAGAAACATAATGAAGTTGTGTAAAAACAACTTTATTTTTTGTAAGTACTGTAGCATGCTTAGCCTAATGGGGTCTGTTATGTGTATGGAATATCTCAGTATTGCAGTAATAAAAGTTATAATGCCTTTTATTAGATAAAGCATATGTAAGTGTTGACAATTAATTTTTTAAATTACTGCTATGCATTAATATGGTTTTACCAGTATCTTTATGTTCAAAAGATTAGCTGCTTGCTTTTTTGTTTATCTTTCATGTTATTCTTTGGCGTTCTCATTTCTAACACGGTTTGCTTAAAGATCTGTAGAGCAGAATTTCTCTGAATGAAGGATTTTATATGAATGCTTTTCAATGGCTATGATAGACTCTTCGTTTGCTTCCTGCCAGACGCCTATGCCTGCCTGCCCTGCTGCTCAAAGACTTTGCAGTCCCAGCGTCGAGTTTAACCTGGCACTGTAGATTACTGATCCCAGCATGGACCCACATGGTAGACTTCCAGGAAAGGCAGCGTTTCCAGCATGGGAGTAGGAATGTGGTGGGTTAGGAAGGAAAATCAAAAAGCACTAGAACTTCATGTGAGAATGTCATGCATTGTCTCTATAAGCTACCCAGCCAAAACCTGTAGCACGTTTTGTGCTTACGTCTTCAAAAAGGGGGAAAAAAAGGCCTAACAGTCAACTGAATATTTCCTGAAGGTGTCTAATGAGGTGATGAACATTTGACCATTGAGATGCAGTTCACTCCTTCCCTGCTTCTTAGCTACAAAATAAAACAATAAAAAATTAGTAGCATTGCTTTCAGCTTGTAGCAGAGTGGCTTTGTGTTGGGAGTTGTTCATTTCTCTACCACCTTGTCATCCCCATAGGTTGATGGTATGTTTTTGTCCTTCTTTTTTGAGTTATGTCCTTTGGAAAAGGTTGAGTGAATGGTGTTTTCAGAAATTGTGTTTACTTTCCACAAGTGTGTAACTTCAAAACATTTAGCTAATTGCATCAGACCCTTCATATTCAGGGCAAAATAACCTCAAAAATAGAATCTAGAGATACAGGGTTGTTGAAGTATGAGTTTGTGGTTTTATTGTTTGTGGTTTTAACTGAAGCGTTGTAGGTTTTCATTAGCTGTTACTTACTTCAGCATACCATGGAATTATACTTATTATCATCCTGATGGGAGGCAGCTCTGGCATTTTAAACTACTTGGTTGAATTAGTTTCCCTAAGAAATGGAATATATATTTCTTTGATATATCAGGTTATTAGCCCAGTGTTTGTAGCATTGCCTGATTTTGATTAATCTGTCACTAACTACGTTGATTCACTGTTGCATGTTTTCTTTCTCTCAAAGAAGAGGAACTGGACAATTCACGGGGCTGCATTTTTTTTTTACTGGAGGAAAAGGTTATGTTGCCATTTGGTCAGCTCTTAGAAAGAGCTAGGTAGTTTCCAAAAGTTGATGTAAATGGTAGGCCCTTTAAGTCACTTCTTCTTGGGACTTTCCAAGAGAACGTCAGCAGTGTGTACGGGTACTGTCATACATGAGCTATTTGCAGTGAGCACAAGAAAATCCTGCCTTCCCTTTGTGCCATAGGTGTTCTAAGTGATCTGCCCAGAAGTGCCTGGGCAGAAGGGTACCTGAGTTTGCTGTGAGGGCTTGAGGCAGTGGTTCCATCTGTCCCATGTAACAGAGAAAGCCACAGGCTGGCTGTTTGTGCAGACTACCCTATTTGTCACTTCAGCCTTTTCAGTACATGAAAAAGTATATGTGTGTGTGTCCTCTCCTTGGACACTGAATCTCTGAGACAGTCTTCTGCTTACAATTGCTTTTCTCCCTCTGTATCACAAGGCATCTAAGTATGCAGCCTTCTTAGCTGGACTTGATTCTGCTCTCTAGCCTATACTGCAGGCATTTCTAATTTACCTTCTTGGTTTCTAAATTGAGAAAGAATGCAACACCTGCCAGCAAGGAAAGGCAGAGCTACATTGGTTTTTCCCACAGTGACCCAAGGCTGGCTGAGGCTTTGCCCAGGCAGCGCTTTGAATTTGGTCTCGTGTGTGCCTAGAGTTTCTCTCTGCTTTGCATTTACCAACGAGATTCAGACAGCTGCTTCTAGATTTAGAAAGTTAGAGTGTCCTTGACCAAATGCTGCCTTTGCACTGCCCAGTTTCCTATGGATGTGAGTTGTAACACTGCAACAGACAAGCTAGCAGCAACCTGGGGATGATCAGGAATAGCTGTCACAGTGAGCACGGTGCAGCTTCACTGAGTGTGTCACTATTTTTCCAGGGAAGAGAGATGCCTGCCTACAGTGTTGTGTAACAGTGCCACATGATACTGTAATGATGAGTTGATGTTGTTATCTTCCCTTTTTTTTCTTTTTTTTTTTTTCAGTTTTCCTTCGGATGTCATTTTTCAGTCTGCATTGTCAGTCTTTCTCTCATTTCTTCCATTGAAAGTGAAGCTGTTGTAGGCTATTCAGTTTAATATAGAGTATGTAGCTTGCGTTCTCTCATCTTGAAGTGGAAACAATTTCTGTTTAGTCAGTTAAAATTCTGTTCCCAATGATCATGCATTGGACAACTTCAAAATGTTGCATTGGTAAATCTGGACGCTTAATTAGAGCAGTGGTGACACACATCAGGGAGTGTAGTGTGGAAGCTGTTTCTGTGAGCCCTATATCTATGCATCAGTGAATTTCTTTTTGAAACAGATAATTGCAAGGATTTAAAACAAAAAAATATAATCATTACCCTTTGAGAGTTTTTCTATCTCTACTGAAAGTTAATGCCATTGCACTTATGCTGTGTTCCATTATCTTTGTGTTTCTGTTAAGATTAGGTCTTCTTGAGCTGCTTGATATTACCTAATCCTTATTTAAACTCAGGCGATATTGCACTCTGAAGCTGACTTGCATCTCCCTCTTTCAGTCTTTCCTTTGTGAGAAATCAATGTTAATATGTAAAAATTGGACATTACAGCTGTTTCACTCCATTAATTGAATTATATATAAAAAAAAATAAGCTCAGTACATCACTGTTAAAGCTTTCTGATGTCTTACAAAGATGTTGCACTTTTTTAATACAGAGGTCTAGCAGTGTGTTACTTGCGTGCAGCGAGAGCTCTAATTGGAAACCTAATAGGATACAAAAGATTTCTAACACTGTTACATTATTTTTAAGTCTGTGGGATTTCTTTTATCGGCAGTCCTTTGGGTTGAAGCTGGGAATAAAATACAGAAACATTGAAATGTTTCTTACTGGTTCAGAGGGCTGTATTCAGTGATCACGCATCGCATTTCTTGAATGCTGAAGTGCTCCCAGTTGACAACTTTGGTGATATAAATTCCAGCAGTAAATTGTTGATAACAAAGCTCAAGGACCTGTTCTGTTCAGTAACTCCATCCTTAGCAGAGGGAGGAGAGGATGATCACTGGTGCAGTTGGAGTAATGGTGCATGTCAGTAGGTTGCTAATACGTGAAGAGGTGATTCCTTGGAATGGTGTCCAAGAGAGTCCTTTTCAGTAAGTTTTCACAGTGAAGCTGGCCTTTTTCAAGAGGTAGAGCTTCCTGTCAGAACGTATTGCTATTCCAGCCTATTGCACAAGCGGTGACTGGAGAGTACTGAGTGCCCTAATACACTGACCTACACAAGACAAGGGAGAGTCATTAAGGTGGAGCTGGATGCCAAGAATGTTTGGGATGGGATGGCTTTCCCTTTTATTTAGTACAGATCTGGAGCTGTGTGAGGTTTTGGGTTCTGAAGTGAGCAATCTTTCCCCAGCAGATGGTGCAAAGATCCTTTCTCCAGTGGATGGTGCAGAGATCCTGTCTCCCTTTACTGCTTTCCTACATGCCTTCTACCCCTGGAAGCATACTGTTAGTCATAGTTTCACTGTCATTGAACTATTTGGCATCAAAATGTTACGAACATGTTTGTTTAATCTGAAAATAAAATTCTAGAGAGATTTGATAACAGAGCTAGTTTCCTTTCTCCCCCTTGATTTTTCCCTGCTGTCAAGAACACATTCACCAGTACTGCAGAGAGCAGCAAAAAAGAAAAACCCGTGTCTCACATCCCTCCTGTTATGTTTTTGTAATTGTGTGTTTATTTGTGACACTTACTAGCACCTAGCAATTACTCTGGTTCCCTTCACATTAATCAAATGCACATTGTTACGTATGTACTGAACTTATTAGATTGCCTTCCTTTTTGAGTCATGTTCCCCATGATTGTTATATTATGAAAAGAGCCTTTTTGTTTGTTTGTTTTAATCATTCTGCCTTATATTGGCCCTTTGTTTTGTGTTAGGGATGTTAAAATCCAGCCACCTATAAAACAAGGGGAGAATAGATTTCTAAAATCATAGACATTCACGATGGAAAAAGCTGTGTCAGTACCTCACTGTATGCAAAAGGAATGTTTGGCTCTGGCATCTAGTGGATAAAATACTACCGTAGCAGCACAGGAAGAAAAAGGTAGCAGTGGAATCCTAAACCATTAATGGCTTTATTGGTTGAGCTGTACTTAAAATTACTCAGACATATGGCACACTGCAGAGTATGGGTGTCTGAGGATCTCAGTAAAATTAATTTTTCAACAAGCAGACATTTGTGTTCCATAACACCTTTAGTTTGTACTGCTCTATGTGAGCTGCTGGTATCTAGAGAATCTAGGATTAGACAAAGCTGATTTGAGAAAGCAGAGTTTTAATTTGACGTGGTGATTTTAATTCTCCTCACAAAAAGCAGTTTTGTAATACAAGGTCTATGGGATGAGTTTGTTCGGCTTCATTTTAGAAGTCAGTGTGGCAAAATGATACAAGTGTAGAAAATTCTGATATTTAAGGGTATCATCACATACGTATTTCATTTAGTTACACAATGAGCCATGGTTTAGGAATAATACAGGAATGTATTTAATCTTGAATGCACAAGATTAATAGAATCAACATAAATCCTGAATTTCCTTAGTATGGTCTTTGATGTGGTGCAGTTATATCAAGGTGGAACTGGTGCAGTCATTTCTGAAATACAGTAGGAATTTGTTCTCTGAAACTTAGATTTTTCTGTTGTGTTGAGATCTTGTGGCTTGTTTAGGAGGAGTTCTGAGCAGTGATGATTTACAAATGTCAGATAAGCTGACAAACATACACCACCTCTAATTTCTCAGCTTTGCTAAGTGGTCTGGGACACTCGTGTATCCAGGTAAGATTTCTAAGATTCTGGAAGCATTCAATTTACTTTAATCACTTTTTTTCCAGGTGGGATATGAAGTGTAGAACTAAAAACATTCCTCCACGTCATAATTTGTGAGTGGAAGAGGTCATATTTATTTAACTGTGGTAATGTTTCTAAACCAGTTTTGTTTTGTTATTTCCTAGTGCTGGCCCCAAAGGTGATAACATCTACGAATGGAGATCAACCATTCTCGGACCTCCAGGCTCTGTCTACGAGGGAGGTGTTTTCTTCCTTGACATCACATTTACACCAGAATATCCTTTCAAGCCTCCAAAGGTAAGAGACCTGTAATTTGTATCTTCTGTTATGAACCGCTCAATAAACCATCGCGTAGCAGGCAGCATTAATGGGAATGCAGCCCACGTGAAAGCCAGTTTTGGTTGAGAAAGAGCTTAAGCTCATTTCAGATGTTACACTGGTTTCTGTTAACTAATGTTAATGGCTTTTCCAATCCACTTCATCCCTACTTTAAAGTTTGTTTTCTTTTTTTGCCTGTTTTTGTTTGTAAGGGATCTTAAGCAATTAATGCAAGCGTCAGAACAGGTCTGAGAAACTAAAAAGTAAATAAACTTGGGGAGAGGGCAAAGGATGCAATTGCAAGTATTTGTACCTCAAAGTACTCCGTTACAATAAGCATTATGGTTTTATATGTTTGTACTATTCTAAAGCAGCATTTAGTTTTTCTGTTTTGTTGGGTACTTGAATTGTTCACTTAACCTGTACAAATTTTTCTGCAGGCGTGTTATATTTATGAAGCTCTTGTATTCCAACATTGTTTTGTTCTAATGCTACAAGGCAAATACCAGTGTAAGTGAATGTTATCTTGTGGCTCACATACTTGGCCAGAGAAAGAGAGTTGGGTTTCAAGAAGAGGTGGTTGTGTATATGCTTCATGTTTGCCTTGTATTTGAAAGCACTTATGTGTGTGTTTAACTTCTTAAAAGTAGTTGCAGTGATAAGGTAAACACCAGTGACTGTCCCAGATGACTTTGGTCTAGTCTGTAATAGAAAGGACTTGTTGTCATAGTCCGGGCCCTCAGTGGAGACCAGGCTAGTTGGTTATACCAGCCATACGAATAACAGAATCATAAAATATCCTGTGTTGGAAGGGTCCCACAAGAATCATCAAATCCAAATCCTTGCTCCACAAAGGACCGCTCAAAATTCAAATGATATTTCTTAGAGCATTGTCCAAATGCATCTTGAACTCTGTTGGGTTTGGGTCTGTGACCACAGCCTCAGGGAGCCTGTTCGGTGCCTGACCACAATCTCTCTGCTGAAGAACGGTCTCTCAACACCCAGTCTGACCCTCCCATGTCACAGCCCCATGCCATTCTCTAGGGTCCTGTCGCTGTCATCAGAGAGCAGAGATCAGTGCCTGCCCCTCTGCTCCCCTCATGAGGAAGCCATAGGCCACAATGAGGTCTTCTCTTAGTCTCCTCTGCTCTGGGCTGAACAATTCAAAGGACCTCAGTTGCTCCTCATATATCTTGCCCTCTAGACCCTTCACCATCTTTGTAGCCCTTCTTTGGACGCTCTCTAGTAGTTTAATGTCCTTTTATTGTGGCACCCAAAACTGCACACAGTACTTGAGGTGTGGCTGCTCCAGCACAGAAGAGTGGGAGGACGATGATCCCTTCCCTCGATGCACTGTTATGCTAGCTTCCCAAATGAAGGAAAAAAAATTTAATCTGTTCCTGCTAGCCCAGCTACAGAGTTTCTGGTAGTATTGATGGGACTTTAAATTCCAGCCCTAAGTTAAGGCTCAGATTCTCAAGCAGTGTTGTCTACCTCTAGACATCACTAAAGGTTTTCCTGCTGAGCACCCGTCCATCCTTCATTGGGGGCTCTGACAGCACGGATGCATCTCTTTTGTCTTATGTTAAAATTGAATTCAGTTCAGAATAGTTTTTCATCATTTTGGTTTTAATTAGTTTGTATCAGATATTTTAGTCTGACTATCCACGGTATTTTGCATTGAGAGCCTAGTAAGCATTTGAAGAGAGAGTTTTATTATCCCTTGTATGCTTTGCCTTGTCTTTGCTTCCTGTGCTCCAGAGGATCTCAGGCTTCTCCAGCCTGATGCCTTAGCAGACCTTACATATCTACCAAGTGCTAAGTGCTGAGTTCCCTGACACAAAAACCAAGTTACACTTGTGTCATCCCTGCTCGGCCCTGCTTTCTGTTCTGGGCCCGAGATGGTGATCTCATTACCTTTATCTTTGGATCTATCTTTGGATTATCTTTGGATCACAGGTGAAAAGAAGGGTGGAGTTAAAGGAAAAAAAAAATTTAAAAAGCACTGCTTTCTGAGGCCTTAAAATGCTGGTTTAATGGAGATTTGTTATATTGTCGCAGTTGCATTTAAAGGGAGTCTTTCATCTAGCAGTAGTCCAAACTGGTTCATAAATCACATGTATGTATGCAAATAAAATAGTAATCACCTCAGTCACGTGGAGATGGGATGTAGGAGAAAGAATAGCAGTAGTCTTACAACATACTCGTATTGCTTGGGTACCTCAGGTTGAAATGAGGAACCTTTATTGAGAAACATGGATTCTTACAGTGTCTCCTGTGCTGATACCTGTGCTAGTGTTAAACAATGATAATGTGGGAAATCCAAACAAATTGTTCCTGCTTTCTTCCTATGAATTTGTTGATTTCAGGTTGCCCAGATGCAGTAACTGATAAATATTGTTTGTGAGTCATTTAGAAGTGGCAGGACTAAAGTGGTTACCATAGTCTTCCTACTTTTGTCTTTTAGGACAAGAAGAAAAGAAACATCTAGTTGAAACAAAACCTAGTATATCATTTTGATCACAAAACACCAGTGAAGTAGTAGAGCGGTCAAAGGCTATCTTGAAGGCCTTGACCTCTGAAAAGATTAAGCTGTCTGGAGTGAAAGAATTAGTTTCTCTTGAATCTTTCTTCCTTGGCAAGGCTTCAAATAAAAGTGGAGGAAAACTTCTGTTTCTTTGAATCCTCTGTAATTCTTAGGATAACAGATGTTACTCTGCACTGCCCATAACAAAACTGCCTGTAGCAGAACACATTTCCTAACTTGAAAATGACTTTTCAGTAAAGGATATACGTTCTTAAATAGACTGAGAAAAAAACTGGTCATCCTGGCAGGCTACCAGTCCCAGGAGAACACCAGTGAGAGTAGATGCTGAGGCATAGCCAGCGTTGACAGATGTCATATGCTTGACAGGCATCCTCAAGGTGTTTGATGAAGGATATACAGGTGCAGCCTTTGTGGACTGAGTGTAGCTCCAGCTGAAGCTTTGATTCAGTATGTTAGAGAATCGGATTGAGCAAACTTCTGGGGGAGGATGCTGCTATAGGAAAGCCAGACGGCCCATGCTGGAAGTTGTGTAAACATATTCCTTGAAGGGTAAAGAGAGGAACTGTACCTGAGGCTGGATAAGTTAAAGGCCTTAACGTTTGACTTGGAAATGTATTGCACATTAGAAGGAACTTCATTGGGAGAAATCTCTCTTGATTGTCCTAATGATATATAATGGAGTTATTTTGCATTTATTGAGCATTCCATAGAACACTTTGAAGACGTTAGTATTAATCTGTTCTCCGCTTTTATGTTTTCTCATTTTATGTGGTATTCTGGTTTTGCCTTTATGTTTCAGATAGCAGTTGAGTTGGGCGCAAGCTGGGTGGGCCTGGATTCAGAATCCAATACAAAAATAATTAGATTTTAAAGAGTTCGGTATTTAATCCTCGTGACGATTGCTGTTCTTTTGTGCTATTACCGTGCATATTTTCCCAAGTGTTGCATTATAGTTCAGTTAAACTTCATTTATTGAGGTGAAAGCAGTATCTTGTGTTGGCCTGGTGTGTGCTTTGATCATTTGTATTAATAACCTCTAACCACTTCCTTCCCCCCACTCCCATTTTACTGCTTGTGTAAATTAACCTCTGCTATCGCTTCAGGGTAGGGTTGAGATTAGCTTCTTTATGTCTTTCCAAAAGCTGTGCTTAACTCTGTAGTTACTGCATTTATGTAATCTCAGGTGAGACATTTCCAAAGGACTGTTCTGTTACGCTGTATTTTTCTGTTCTTCCTCATGCTGTTCTCTTGACCCCAAATACATTTTACTATCTTCTAAGTAAATCAGTTTCTACTGATTCAGGTCTGAATCTGCTACTTCCATATGGGTTTGTTTGTTTTATTTTTTTCCCTTTAAAGTAAATGTTTACTATAAGCATTGTTTTTGTTTTTAAGTGGACGTGCAATTCCTCCCCCTCTTCTGGCTTCATTGGGGTTCCCTGCATGGCTGGCTTTTATACCATCAGCAAAAATTGCCAATGGCAAACAGTTGGACTACATTTGTCTCACACCATCCAAGTTCTGACTTGCTGCTTAAGTGAAAACAAATTCAGATTTTTCTCAGAGTGCTTTGGTTAGACAGAGCTTCTCTAACTGGAGAGAACCAATCCTGGTGCCATGAATATAACCCTTAAGGATTTTGTCTTATGGCTCCTTAAGGAAGCAGGCTGTTCTGCAAATATACAGGAGTTCTTCCCCCCCACACACCCCTGTTTTCCCTTCTTCCCAAATACTAATAAAGTAAGTCTAATTCCTAGCAGCAAATATGATTAGTCCTTTTTTGATGTCAGTTTTTAGTAAGCTGGACTGAGAGACTGTCTAAATTGCTTTCTGAAATATCAGTATTTAGCCTTTGTGCTCAGAATGAGGATTAACTACTTTCTGCCTTTACAAATTAGAATGCTTGACCTCCCTGTTAATTTGGTCCTTATTTGTATCAACTTGGAAATACTCCACGCTTTCCGTTCTGGAAGTGTTTAATCTGTTAAAATTATTACCTCACCTACATTTAGAAGCATTCTTGGAAGGGGACCAAAGCTGCACGTCAAATAGAGAAATAGCGAGCAATCAGTGGGCTGGGATGAGGGCTGCTTGGGAACCAAAGACTTCTGTCTGGTTCCATTACCAGCAACTGCAGATGCCACAAACTTCAGGATTTTCTCAAAGGAAACAGTATGGGTTAGGGCGGGTATCGCAGAGTCACGTCTGCCCTCTGTGTAGGCTGATGTGTACAGACTTCCACATGACTGTAAGGAGTCCTTGCTGCTCTTTCAACGAGGATTAGATGATCTCAGAAGCAAACGTCATTCTGGTTTCTTACCTGCTGTACCTCTGAGGCTCCCTGCATAGGCAGCTGCAGGGGTTCTTATTTTTGGAGCTGCAGCTTGTTGCAGAAGGTATGGGAGACAAATGTCTTTTTTTTTGCAGATGTTTTGCTATTTCCACCACTATGTACAGAAGTGTGGGGATTTAGGAGGGCTGTGTGTGTGTGTGTGTGTGTGTGTGTGTGTGTGTGTGTGTGTGTGTGTGTGTACATGGTTGTTTTTCCTTCCCTGTTTTAGTGTAAAATCCAAGCAACCTCCAAGGAACAAAACGGAAAGTCTTCCTGCATGTGCAGTGTGGGTGTCCACCGTGTGACAAGTAGCTGCAGTTGTGAGAGCCCCAACCCAAAGTCAGCAGGAGCATCCCGTGCATCAGAAACGGGGACGGATGTGGGACAGGGAAAGTGGGGGGCACCAGAGCTCTGCAGCTGTGTGACCCCACACCTGCTCCTGCAGCCTGGGATAGGGAAGTCGTGAGCCAAATGTTTACCTCAGAGAGACTGCAGGGGAAAAGAAAAAAAAAAAAAAACAGGAGGGTTGACTGGCAGGTTTTATGTGTGGGCTGGGTTAACCTCCAGGGAAAGCACCAGCGTGGTGTTCTGCCGTACCACACGCTCACCAAATGCGTTTTGCAAATACCCCCGTGACCTATAAACAGACAGTAAAATCTGTGGGTGTGGATAGCTGACAAATTCTGAGGATTTAGGACGTGAACCCAACAACCTTTATTCATGCAGATAATCCCAATTCATGCAAGTTCCACCGCGTTTATTGTCACTGTTCATCAAGCACGTCGCAGTGAGGCCTTGCTGCAGGTTGCATTGTGTTCCCCTGCAGTGTCTTGTGGTGCTTTTGTTTCCCTTTCGGATAAGTCGTGTGGCACGTTGCCCAGCTCAGCTGTATCTCCTAAATTTAACGATAATAAAATCCAACTGGCGTCTCTGAATGGCCGGAGCCGCGGCTGCACAGCACCGTGCCGTAGCGGGAGGCTTTTACAAATGTCTGGGAGCCCGAGAGGAGAAATAACGTCGGTGCGCGGTGTTGAAGCACCGGGGCCCTCTGCCGCTCCCGCCCGGGCGGCCGACTCCGCTCCGGCCCGCCTCATCCCGCCGGGCGCCGCCAGAGGGCGCGGGCAGCGCGTCCGGCTGAGGGAGGGCCCGGCGCAGCCCCCCCCTCACCGAGGGCTGGCAGGCACCGGGCTCCGCCGGCGCGGGCTCTTCGGCGTTTATTGCCGGATTTAGTTCGGTTTTTACTGCCTGTCAAATGAGAATTACGGCTGTTATGGTTTATTACCGCGTCACGTGTGGTGCCGTGTGATGCCGGCGCACCATCTAATAGTCATTTCTTGCAGGTAACGTTCCGGACAAGGATCTATCACTGTAACATTAACAGCCAAGGCGTCATCTGCTTGGACATTTTAAAAGACAACTGGAGTCCAGCATTAACCATTTCTAAAGTTCTCCTCTCCATCTGCTCCCTCCTCACAGACTGCAACCCTGGTAAGAGCCCTGCCCAGCCTCCCGCTGCCTCGCACCTCCCGGCCCCATCTCATCCCACTGGCTCTGGGAGAGGGGCTGGAGGAGGTGGCCGCCGTGCACCGCCCCCGGCTGCTGTGCCCACCTGTGCCGCAGGCAGAGCTGCTGGGAAAGCTGTGCTTCTCCTCCTGCAGGGGACAGCTCCTTCCCTTTCTAAACCTGCCCTCGTTTGGCATGAGGGTTAAATACGCTTTGCTGCTCTGTAGAACTGCAGTAACTCGGTAACAGCTATGAGAGACACAAAAGCAGCTGCAAAAACCACTGGATTAGCCTTTTTCTTTCCACCATCTATTTAAAACTGGTGACCGGCTATGCCAAAAGTAATCCTCTGCTTCCCTAACCACATCCCTTATTGACATGAGTTAAGGGAAATATGCCTTTGTTTACAAAGTCAATTTCAGAGGTCATAATCCTATGTAAGTCTATACAGGATGAGAAACACTGGAGTTCATGCTGCATTATGTATAATAAAATAATTGTTTTGTAGAAATAAAACCACTCCCTGCAATCTGATCTTTCCTGGAAGCCAGATTTATGTCAATACAAGTACACTTAGCAGTGAGTATGTCCCAGGCACTTTTAGAAAAGGTAAAACGAACACATGAAGCAGTGAAAGTTTTCAGGAATGCAAAATATAACTATTGGGTGACTGTTGGGCTGTTGTCTTTTAAACTCCTTAAAACTTCAATTAGCGTTTCCCACTTCATCAAGCAATAGACCTATCCGTTACCATAAATAAACACAAATTGATGAAGATACAGACCATCAATTCAGTCTGTTTATATTGTTGTGATGTCCTTGTCTTTATTCCCTTGCGTTAAATTCACACTCTTCTGAAATAAGTGGGTCTTTCTTTTCTTTCCTTTTCAGCTGACCCCCTGGTTGGAAGCATTGCCACTCAGTATATGACTAACAGAGCAGAGCATGACAGAATGGCCAGACAATGGACCAAAAGATACGCTACATAAATTGGATTTCTGTCAAACTTACATTATTTGTCTGTGATGGAAAGAGCTGCTTATGATTTTGAAGGGGGGGGGAGGGAGGGAGGGTGCTGGTAAAGAGTAGGGTATTTCTATAACAGATTTTATTCAGTCTTTTATTTCCTAAGATTTTGTTGTTGTAACTTAAGGTATCTTGCTACAGTAGACAGCTAGAATTGGGAATAGCATATTTTAAGACTGTAATTAGTTCAGCAATATTAGCTCACATATAGTACCGAGAAGAATGTAAACTTAGGTTTCTTTGGTTTTCAGTTTGCTCGCAATATGTAAAAGATAAAACAGCTTAATTTTGTACAGGTACATATGTTGGCGTTTATGTAAAAGTCCTTTCAAGACTCTACACACTGTTTTTTTTGCTTTTTGTTTTGTTTTTGGTTTGGGAGGGGTTATTTTGTTCTGAGTTGGGTTTGTTCATTTTGTTTTGTTTTGCTTTTTTTTTTTTTTTTGTAAAAAAGATGTTGGGATTGTTTTCCCCTATAGAGGGCGCATTGGTATTTAACAAATCCTTTTTAAAGACTGTCATCTCATGTTCTGTGATACGGAGAGGGGGATATATGGCCTCATATATGAAATGAGAAGTAGCTAATGTATTATTTTATAAGCCAATCTATCTTTGTGAGAAGAATAAAGGTTTTAATCAGGACTAATGGCAACTTGTAGTGAAATACCTTAAGCTGTCTAATTGTAAGGCGTGGGATAGGAGTCACTCAGTGGATTGGTTGTATGTTGTGGGCTACTTAAGTCTGCATTTGTTACTGTGCTAATAAAAAGATGTTTAAAAAAAAAAAAGAAAAAAAAAGAAGAAGAGACTTCTGCTTAGTGTTAGTGCCTTGCTTTATCACTCTGCCAGAACTGTGTCTCCCAGTGCTCTTCAGGGATTGCATTCCGTATAAAGACAAGTGAGCTCTGCAGGTGAGTGCGCCATCTGCTTCTGTTTTGGGAAGACACTTCTAGACGAGCATACAGTGAATGACAACACAGTCACTGTGTAGGTGTTACACAGGCTCCTATAGCCCCTCGTTAGTCTTCTGCTCAAGTTTTCATGGCATTGTCTTCTCAGGAGTGTTGCACTATATGGAAATACAATAGGAAGAGCATAAGTAATGGGCAGAAGGAGAGAGGAAGAAGAGAATATTCTCCTGGTTGTCTGATGGAGTCATCAATTTCCACGTCAAAGAGGAGAAAGAGTAGCATCCTGGGAAGCCAGACGAAGACACCATAAAGGAGGCTTAGCCTGTATATCCTTTAACTAGCTCGAAAGATTATCTCCCAGAGATATGGTGTGCACATTGAAGAGTGTGGCAACAGGGTAGTTAGGTATCAATGTGGCATTTTTGACCACTCCCTTAAGGTGAAGGCCGGAAGCACAGATTCATTTTCACATGGCAAGTGCATCACGTTGCGACATTCTTCTGAGTGCGATGTGTTCGTCTGTTCTCACGGGTTTATTTTTGTACTTTACAACGTAAATTTGTTTTATATGCTTCATATCTATTTCAAGATCAAATCCAATTTGGTCCCAAGGAGTCTAAGTACAGGAACCTCTCCTGTGTTGGGTAGTTGTGGGTACTGGTCTGATGTTAGCCTCATCTGCTAAACTGTCTTCTTTCAACACAACTTGTGTCCTGGTGTGGGGCTTCCCACACTGTTCAGCTCAGCCTGGAAAAATCACTGCTGTACAGGCACATCACACCAGGAGCGTCTCTGGTAAGGGACCCTTACATTCATTCATTCCTCCCCTTCACTCTGTGAGGATGTACACGACCTCTGTCGGTTTTTGTCTGTTCCTTGCTTTGTGCTACCAGTACATGCCAAATCAATTCTTGCAGTTGACAGTGGGGGGGAAGCTAATTTAGGGTGGACAGAAGTGTAACAAACGGAGAAAGGAGGTTCAATTTGCCTGCCTGCCTTCCTTCTTTCTTTTTAATTGTTTATCCCCTCGTGAAGGGACTGTCTAGCATTGTAGTACATCAATGATCCTTGTGACCTGGGGCAGACTTTGAATCACTGAAACAACAAAGGGCAAAATACATTTCCTGCCCTGGCACTATTACTTTATACCCTGTATGGATGTACTTTACTTATTAACCCAAGGTAAAACTGCACTACGGTGAGTTTCACTTTGACTCAGTACCAGCCATCGAGTGCAGATTGTTTGCAGAGGAGAAACTGCCATTTCTATTGCTGGCCAATAAAATACTGTGCTATTTAGAAAAGGCAGTTGAGTGCTTAGAAAGCATCAGGGTAAGCCTATTAAATAAAACAATGGGTGGTGGTTGTTTATGCAGATGCCCAAAATGATCTGGAAATGGGTTTAACTAAATCAAAGATAACACGTTAGACTTTACGTAACCTGTTTGGAAACATAATGTTAGTCACTTAAAAGATCCCTTTTCCTCTGCTATTCTTAAAGCGTTGCCGAGTCCTGAGTGTCCAGGGGGTGAGTGAGCAAGTTGTGTGACCCAGCCCCTGCAGACCACAGGTGACGTCTGTTCCAGCACACCTGGCCAGGAACCGGTCGTCTCCATTCCTTCCATCGCCACCATTTAAGCTAATTCCAACTGGTTTCACTTGTTGGCCCACGCTCCCTTGGCTCAGGGGTCAGCCTCGGTGACAGTATGTGCTTAGCAGAGGTGTTCTGTATTTTGACTGATACATAGCTGAATCAAGTCCTTCCCTGGTGAGTGGTTCTGCAAAGCTGAAGAGGAGGAAGGTAACCGATTCCTCGATGAAAAGCTGCAGCAAATAGGTGAACCGCTGCTGCTCCGAAGCCGCCCTGCTTCCCAAGCACATGGGCAGATTCTGTGCATGCAGTCTTCTGGGTGGGGAGGACCACGAGTACACGTGTACTGTAGGAAATGAGTGAGGAGGGAGTGTTGTTCTGCAGCATCACTGGGGACGATGACTATTACTGGCCAGGCTGGGGGAGGTCGTGCTGGAGTGCTTACTCAGCTGCAGTGTTGCAACGGAGGCAATTGTATGTTTCTAGCAGGGCATTACAGGGGCTTGCTCATTCCTAATTGCTCTCTTATCTGACTTGGTGGCCACGGCAATCCAAACTGTATTGAGCAAAGCACATAAACAGTTTCGTCTAGCTTCATTATGAAGGTAGGAATACTTGCTTAATTTTCAGTGGATTGTGCTGTTGCTCTGGCATTAGTAATGCTGACAGAGTTTATTTGCCAGGATTCGGGAAGAGCAGTGCTATAAGCACACAGCCTAATTGTGATCATTATGCACACTATTTAGCAGTTATGATATGACAGTGCAAATATTGCTCGTGGTTTTGCTGATTCACAATGAAATTCTCAATATTTGTTCAAAGCAACATTAATCTCATGGTAAATTGAGGAACAGAGTACTTCAGTTTGCTCTCTTTCCCCGCTCCTGCCTTTAAATACAAAGAAAAGCTGCTGTCAGTGTATTAAGGTTGTTAGAGGCCAAAAGCTGGCCCCTCACTTTGGGAACAGCCACTCATTATACCTTTATAGTCAGTTTTATTTGGTTTGCTAACAGGCTGACCTGGAACAGGTTTATCAATGTGGAGTGTCAAATCCAGCGCATAAAGCTGTGCTCCTGCTGCTGTACGATGTACAGCACGTTAAGACCGAGGCCATCTGTACAGGGATCTCTGTGCATTTGCTGTGAGGTTGATCCCACCAGGCAACAACCTGCACTCCCCAGCCCCTCTCACCAAGCAGTGCAGCACTCTGTCCTGGCTGTACTTCAGCCTGCAGGCTTGTTCAGGCTGTGGGTTGCTGTGGCTTCGCTCTCTAGCTGGGCAGGAGTATTTCACAAAGCACTGAGCAGAGCCCGGTGAGGTACCTCCTGCTTACCAAGTTGTTCCATACCATTCTAAGTAAAATTAGCACCTATGTCAGTGTGACTGATTTGCACTGGACACGTTGGAACAAAACTTTATACTGCTATGTTGTCCATCAGGTCACAGTTAAATTAATGAGTGCTGTGAGAGCTTTTCTGGTTTGTACAAATAAATTCCCGAGCTGAAGGCACTACTTGCCAGACTTTGCTGACAAGCTTCATATTAGGGTAGATCTGGCCTAGGATCTCCCAGGAGACAGTGTCCCTCTTTTCTTACTTTCAGACACTAACAGAGCTCTGGCATCTAAATCTGTTCGTATTTACTCCTCCTGCCCCAACCCTATTCCTGCAACAACACCCTGACCTGAGCCCCCTGCAGTATCCAAAACCCTGTGGCCAAGGGGCTCCCTGCTTAAGGTCAAAGGACTGCTGCTGTTTCAAACATATCCTCTTGCCACGTTTACAGCTTCACTACAGGTAGCTGTGTGTGTGAATAATTGCCATAGATCCAAAGGGTTGTTTCCCTTTGTGGCTGTACCCAGGGACAGTCTAAGCCCCTGCAGAAGAGGTGAGCCCTGCCTCTTTCCCACCCTCTTCTCCCCTGCTCAGCCTTGTTGCAAGATAGCTCCCGTCATTAAGTGCTGTTTAAGGCTTTACCAGCAGTGACTTTTTCCAGCCAAGTCCTTGAGAAGGAAGAATACCTCTTAGCCGTAAGCCTGCTGATTTATTGCTGAATGAGATTATTGCTTTAAGTGAAACCGCGTGAAGCAAAAGGCATAGAAAGGATTTAGGCTGCACCTGGCTACAGCAGACAGCATTAAAGGGAGCTTAGTTATCACAGTTATTCCCTTTGCTCTTCCTTCCAGGCAAGGGAAACGTTGATTTGTTCTGGGACTGGGAGAGTTTGCTGGCTAGGAAGGTGAATGGCTCAAGCAGTGTTTTCCGATCTGTCACGGTCACTTCCCACAGTCTCACTTTTTCAGCCCTTGCCCATTGCTGCGCTGCTTCTGTTTCCACTTGTCTTTGCTCCAGGAGGTCCATTTTGTTTCCCAAGACGATGACTGTTACCTACAAATAAAACCAACGGGTGAGCTTTGTGTAAAGAACATCCACCATTCACGGTGCCTTTAAACAAACAGCAGACATGCAGCAACACAGTTCAGGCCTGCTCTTTAACTTAGCGCTGGCACAAGGCAAGCTGCATATGATTTGGAAAAGTAGGGTCAGGGGTTCAAACTTGCCTTGTCTACCTGTGGCCTGGGAGCTGCTTTAATCATAAGATATGCAAGATTTAGCCCACGGGCTGCTTAAAGGGAAGCCATACCTAAAAGAGCAGAAGTTAAACAGTCCTATTCTCTATTTACTTTGCAATTGAGCTGCCCTAGAGAAATAACACAAGTGTGGCATCTGCATCAGTCAGAGCTGTGGGTGCTTGAGAAATGACAACAGTACATGGCAGCAGGGAAGGCGTGGATACAAGGGTTTTGCCCAGCCTGTTTGTGTCCCAGCCCCAGGCAGCAGGTATAGACAGCCCTGGGGCTGCTGCTGCCTCTCCTCCAGCCAGCACTGAATGTGGTCCCTTAGAGCTACCATTCCTGCTTGGTTTAACTTAACCACTTTCTAAAAATGTTTTAACAGCATCAGTCAGTGGGGGAAATCATGCCTGTATTTATAGTGCAAGGTCCTTACTTGAACTCTGGTCTCATCTCTGCACTCCAAGGTGGTTTGGCAAACCAGAAGTAATGAAGTCCTCTCCCCAGGACTGGGCTTCTGGCCATGGCCACACCCGCTGGCCCTTTCCTGCTCATCAGTCTGACTCTGGGATGTCTCCCGTTTCTCTCCAGCTAGAGATGTTTGTCCTGTTCTTGTGAGCTCTGAGGCTCCCTTTCCTTCCTACAGCAGCCCATGCTGTTTGAGTTGGCGTTCTCCCCTTTGTAAGAAGCTATCATTTTCCAGTACTTTTACCGACTGAATTTTGCCTATGGTCAAACTCTGCCAGTGTGAGAGAACACAATCTCCATTCAGTACAAAAATTGGCCACACTTTAAGGAGCATGCTGAGGAGAGGCAGGAGGCTGCCACCTGTGCTTTCCGTCCCCGGCTGCATGGCACGGGGCTGTGCTGCTTGGTGGGGCAAAGGCTTGTCAGCTCAGAGGCACCACAGATGGAGATGCATCCTGAATCTGGTTATGGCTGCGGAGACTTCAGGGCTGCTGGTGCTTTCTTAAGAACTCTTGCTCTCACCTTCGGAGAGTATTTCGTATGCAATAGAAATCAGAAGAATAAAACTGACCTATCGAGCCTGCTGTGGGCACCACTATTTTTCAATTGTGTCACCATCAAGAAACACAGCGCCTGGGAAAAGGTCCTGCTTGTCACCTCCCCTGGTCCTGCTGGGTGGCTGTGGCCAACTGCCATACTCCTGACATCCGTACCCTGACAGTGTGCAGCTCACGTCAGCCCCACCAGCCAACATACCTCTCTGCCTCCATTTTTGACTGCCATCAAGCTTTGAGCCTGCCTTCCTGCAGTACTTGTGCGATTACTGCCCAAGTTACTCTTTGGAAAGTCTCTCCCTACCATTACCCAATTAATTCTTCATGCACTTTTTTCTTTTTCTAAACAGCATAAAATAGACATTTGGAGAGCTGTAGGCTAAAGACATTTAGCAGGGAAAGCTACTGGAGAACACAAAGATACTGTAAGAAAAGCCATTAATGCTAATGCCACATGCAAGTTATATTTGTTTAGCTAAGCTGGAACACTGTCAGCTGAAAACACTAGCTGCTTTCTAAGGGAAAATAGAGCAGTCATTTCACACAATTGAATTGATTCAATATGGTTGTTAAGATACATTAAAGCCGCTTTGCCAATTGACTAATGTCTGGGAGACCCACTGTCAATTACACTCGTTTGTAAGCCATCAAGTATGTGAATACAAAACAAACAAAAATAATGTCCTTCGTTACATTATCCTGTGCACTTGACTTCCCGTGTACAATACCTAAGGAAAAGAAAAAGAACTGCACTGCTGTAGACCATATGGTTTATTACTCATAAGTGTCCAAACCGATGCATTCAGCTAACTGGATTTTAGCTGCAGGAGAGGAAGTAAGAAAAAACCCAACACTTGACTTGTTTGAGCAGCACAGCATGTGAATGAGGCTTCCCCAGCATGAGAAAGCTCCCCTTGGCTGGATTGCCCAAGGCTGTGGGTACATTTGTTTTCCTTTCTACGCAAGTTTTACAGAGTCCAACCTTAACGCTTTGTAACATTACTTCCTATCACTGATATGCCGACAAGGCAAGCTGCTGTGGCACCACGCATTTACCTCCTTTTTGTCTCTGAAGATATCAATCTCTTTTTTGAGCTGTTCAACTCTCTGGAAGGCTTCGAGGCTGGTGATGGCATACACGAGAATGAAGCCATCGGCAACAGAGAAGTAGTGCTTTGGCAGCTCTACGCCCTCCTGCAGACCACTGGTGTCATACAGCCGCAGCTGCTCCTTCACACCTCGGTCCGTCTCCACCGATGCCAAGTACACATCTTCCATTGTGGCACCCTCTTCTAAACCTGTTTTAAAACAAGCAGGAAGGGTCAGCTGGCGTAAGAACAGCACCGCCATAATAAATGCTTGTGGTGCAGCAGAACTTTACCCTGCAATAGCTTTCAGCTCATATTTTTCCAGGGTGATTTGACCTGCATTCGACCTCCATTGTCATGCAAGGGTTGTATCCATAGATCACCACGCCAGCTATTTACAGTAGTGACACTATGTAAATACAACCATCTAATATACGAGCCTGTAAAATTAATCTATACGACATGTAAGCACAGGACGTGATAAGATATATGGCTCTTCCCCCAGGTTTCCCAAACTCCAGCCACCCAGACTACCAGCTCTGTGCCAAACACACTGCAAATGGGCCTGCCCAAACATACCCTTAGGGAAGAACAGCCAAGGAACACCAGAGAGGCAAGTACTGACATCTTGGGCCTGCTCCTCAGCTTTGTGCTGGGCTGGATTGTACTGCAGAAGCAGGAGCCAAAGGAGCAGTTCTGGAAAGGAATGTGCCTCGGTGGTACAACTAACCAACAAGTGAAACTAAGCCCGACAGGGAAGAGGATGTTTGTATGCAAACAAAGTTGCGTGCTATATTTACCCAAACACACAGTGAGCTTTTTCCACCCCTTAGGGATTTAACATGACTCAGATTTGCTAATAGGAGCGAGCTCATTTACTGCAGGGTAAGAGCATGCACGAGGTATCCAGCTCCCATATATATCACCTGCTCCATGGTAACTATCTGCATACTGGCTCTCCTTCCTTCCCCTCCCCATGGTAAATGGGAGGTAATATGAGGTACCTTACTCTGAATTAATTAAAACTTTACTTTCCAAGCCAGACCCTGAAAACACATGGATCTCCTTAGCTTCGTGGTCGCCCTGGATGCAGGTCCATATGGCTGCAGGTCCCAACAAACGGCATAATGCAGCTGGGTTACTTTCAGGGTTAGGTTGAAGAACTCACATAAACCCTCTGCGTGTTTTTGCCTCCACTGCATTCCTATACACAGGGACTGTTCGCTGGTGCAGGGCTACAGTAATGAGCACCGCATTGTTCCCTTTGTCTGCCAAAAGGGGACCATATTAGTGCATTGTTTAAGAAAACACGAGGGATTATCCGGCCTGTGAAAATAAGGATTTTGCTATATTCAGTGACAGTATTCAAAATACTCTGCATTGACAAACAAGCTAAAGAATTCCACCCACGCGCATCGTTTCCCATGATATATGCAGCATTCCTGAGCAGGAAAGTGGCACAAGCTGTTCTCTTTGCCCCTCTTTGTGCAGCCTGCGTAGATCAAAACTCTTATTAGGTTTGCAACCAATTAATTTATTTTGCCTCCAAATATAGCCATGCTAGCATGCAAGAGCACAACTAAGAGCAGAACAAAACAAAGGTTAATAAAAACAGGAAGGGTGCACACACTCTGTGCAGCTGGAGAATGTGTTACAAGGGCATTTTTAAAGATGAAAGTAGGTCTTCTGGATATAGCACTATTTTTTTCTTGCTCTGCTTCATCTCATTGTACAGACAGGTCAAGGAAGAATCTAGCATAGTAAATACTGCTTTGGCAAGAAGGAATGAACCATAAGTACCTGCATTTTCTTTTTAGAAAGCCATGAATAACGTTGGGCAGGTTTTTATCACCTAAATGCTGCGCTGTAATTCAGCAGTCTTTAATATATCCACATTCTCCTGTGACAGTCTCTTCCTAATGGCATTAAAAGTAGCAGTGGAAATTACGTCTTTTAACATCCTCCTTGAAAATGAAGAGGAAAAATTAAGACCTGCGAGGCGAGTCAGCAGAACAGAGCAACAAATTTTGATGTTCAATGGCAGAGCGGGGGATGGGACGGAAGGACCTGGAATTCGTGCATCAGGATCAGTTTCCAGAGGTGAAATTTCACCTGCACACGCAGGGGGAGGAAGCACTGCAAGTAGGTTACTCAACAGACACAGCTTTCAGTCGTACCCGTGTCACTTTGTTCTAGGCTTTACTTCTAAAGCCCAGACTGTGCGTTAGCCAAATCCTGCTGACACTGCTATCTGCACTTCTGGTTAGCACATCCCATCCCAACACTTTCCTGACCTCCATTCAGACGTGTGCTGGGCAAGCTGTTGTACTCGCAGCACAACCGATGAGGGAAGCCTGGTGCCTGGCACCATCTCCCCCGCCACGCTGCCAGCTTCACGGGCATCCCCCGCTGTCCTGCCTGCCCCTCTGCCAGGGGTGAAGGCAGCTCCACCAGGACCTGCTGCCCACAGGCTGCCACAGCACGGGTGGCTTTCCTTTCTCTCCTGCCACCGTTTTTCCTAAACTTACCCAAACAGATTTGTAAGTATCCACTGTTGCGATGCAGATGAATGGGCAAATGGAGCCAGCTTTCAGGTTTGGAAGCCATGGGGGAAAAGGGGAACTAGCATTACAGCCATCAAGGTCATGGTTTCTTTGGAAGCTAGACTGAAGATGAAGAAATACACGAGTCAGAGAAGAGCTGGACAGGTCTTTGGAGCTGGACCGACAGGAGCTGACATGTCTGGATTTAGCTGCTAGTTACGTACTGGTCCCACCAACCAGAGCCATGGCCGTGACCTTCTGTTACATAAGCTCATCTCCATTTTCATGTACTTCTAAAAGCCAAAGCTGACTCCAGCTCTATTTATTTAAGAAACAAAGGTCTATGAATGTTTCACTTGGTTTATGAGCCCCCACAGCTTTGAGCTGTCAAAGTCTTTCAGCCAAAACCCCAGGTCCCCCAAGTTGAGGCCTGACAAGGCTAATTCTCTCTGATTGTGGGATCTAACCAGTAACATACAGTTTTCATCCCCAGCTAGCTAAACGACTTGAAGCAGCTGGTCATGAGCAACCCGGCCATACAGCTATTTGTGCAATCAGGAGGCAGAGAGAAGGAAAACAGTGTTTTCTATTGGAAGAGTTCTCATTTCCTCCCCTTTAGCTGAACAGCTGCACCACAGGTTGAGGTACCAGAGGCATTCCCAAGGCAGAATACTGCTTTCTAAGCCCTCACTGGTGAAGGAAAAACACCTTCTTTCTTTGCAGATACTCTGCGTGCCAGAGCTGTGCCGGTAACTTCCCTCGGGGCATACAGTGCCAGGTACCACTGATGTTAGGTGGGACCAGCTTCCTTTGCCAACCAAGGACTCACCTCATCCTTTTCCTGATATCCAACCTGCCCCTCCCCTGACACAGCTCCATGCCGTTCCCTCGGCCCCGTCGCTGTCACACAGAGTAGAGCTCAGCGCTGCCCTCCGCTCCCTGTGAGGAGCCGCAGCCGCCATGAGGCCTCCCCTCAGCTCCTCTGCTCTGGGCTGAACAAACCCAGGGAGCTCAGGCACCCCTCACACACCTTGTCTTCCAGGCCCTTCCCCATCTCTGCAGCCCTCCTCTGGACACTCGCTAACAGTTTAATGTCCTTCGCAGGAGTGCTAGCTGCTGACCATGTAGGGACTTCATCCATGACAAGCCAGGGAGCAAGCCAAAAGAGCAAACTTTCCTAGGAAAAACCCCGCAGTGCTGCTGGGCCTGCAGCGCCATTCTCAACGCAGAGCCAGGAGCACGGGCTCAAAGCCAGGGCTCACTATAGCAGTGTGAAACCTCGGAGGACACTAATCACTTCCTGCAGCAGCTGTGCCACCACTCCTTTGTGAAGGCAAGCCAGCAGCAGGCTCGCTAGCACCGACAGGCTTGTGGCTCGCTATTAGCCCTGGAAAGCGATGCCAGAGCCACGGGGACAGAAAGCAAAGCTCCTGGGAGAGGAGGGGAAGGTCTGTGCCGCTCAGCGCTAAGCCAGGCAGAGCATCAGGGAGTGACCGGGGACATGCACGCGGCCTTCCCCCGTTATGTCAGTGAGCATCCTGCTGTTACGCAATGCCACCGCAGCCACGCTCAGGAGCAGCCAGAAATAGCTCCTGGGGCTCAGCATGGGGAGCAGCGGAGGGAGGCAGGGATAGCGCAGCACTGAGGGTCACCTGGCAGGGCAGGTGAGGGGCGGGCCAAGGGAAAACTCACAGCCTGCAGGCATTGCAGCCCTGTGCTGAGAGCTACAGGGAGCCGTGCAGGATGCTGGTAGGATGCTGGAAGCAGGTGTTGCTGCAACATTAGGGGAAATCCTCCTTTGAAACAAGGGTATTAGCATACAGCTCAGTGTCGTGCTTTGCAAGCAAATTCCTCCCATCCGCGCATTTTAGAGGCACGGTGCCTGCCAAGCAGCCAGCTAGAAATCCTAATATTTATACAACAGCTCACCCCAGCATTGAATTTACCAGCCTAGAGAGCAGACGCTGGACACCTTCTGTCAAAGCCCTGAGATCCCCGCCTGCAGGCACCATTTGCTGCCCTTCATCTGATACGTGGGGGGTTGGTTCCATGCTCCCCCTGTGCAGCCTTTGGAGCCCAAAGAGGGACCTAAAGCAGAGCTGCCTTCCTTTCCACTACTTTGATTAACAATGAGCCAAAACCAAGCCAAGTAAAGTTCTAAGAAAGCGTAACAGAAGTCTAAGCAGTCTCTCTACTAATAATATCATATCTATTTACCTTTCAGGCACCAAAAGCATCTGAGGCACTGGTGCAGGCTGCCCTGAGAAGCTGTGGATGCCCCATCCCTGGAGAAGCCCAAGGCCAGGTTGGATGGGGCCCTGGGCAGCCTGAGCTGGTGGGTGACAGCCCTGCAGCATGGGGTTGGAACTGCGTGGGCTATAAGGTGCCTTCCAGCCTGAGCCATTCTGTGGTTCTATGATTCTGATCTTTTAGGGAACAACATATTTCTTGTTTGCATACTCCTCATGTAAATGGGCAGCGAGCACAGCATCTGCTTTTGTGTTCGTTTCTTTATAAGCACTCCTGTAGCTTGGAACTGGGAACACCACAGAAGGGTTCTTCCAAACCACTTCTAGAAGGCGACAGGGGCCTACGAGTCCCAGAGAAGGCCCTGAGATATGCCCAGGCCACGCTCTTGTCCTCCCTCAGCTCAGTGAGTGTCTCAGGGTCACCACCTTTGGGTCCACACACAACGTTCTGCCCAAGGAAACAATCCACACACACACAACACACAAAAAGAAAGGTAAAACCGCCTCACCAACAGTGTGCTTTCCATAGAGAAGCTGCTCCAAAATGGCAGTTTTCCCCACAGACGCCATTCCGCAGACCACCACCTTGTAGCCCTTCCCCATCGTCCCCAGGCCAGCGGGTGGCGAGCGCCGTCCGAACGCAGCCGTGTGACGGGGCCGGCAGTGGCGGGGACACGTGTGGGACACGCACACGGCGCTTCTGGCCTGCACAGACAGAACTGGGAGGCACTGCACTCAGAGGCACGGGGCAGCCAGCGCTGAGGCTTCGGGGTCTGCGTGAGGCTGTGAGTGGGGCCGAGCCCAGCGGGCAGCCTGCAGAAGCCAGCGGGCTCTTGCCAGGCCAATGACACCAGTGTGGCACTGGGAACCGGTGGAAACGTTTCTGGGAGCAATCCCGGTGCCACCGGCTCTGCAGGCCACACATTTAGGGTCGGAAGGGGGTGGCTGTGGCCAGGGAAGGCCTGGCTCTCGCTCTGCTCCTCAGTGAGCCCCGAGTCCACCCAGGAACACTGCCACCCCGGGATGGGGACAGCAGAGCCCCCAGCACCAGGCCCCAGCGCTGCTGTGCTGCAGGGCCGGTGCAGACAGGCACAGAGGATGGCTGCCGGCGGCTCGGGACGGGGACTGAGGCGCCGACAAGATTTGCCCTTAGGATGTTTTATTTCATTTTAGGATTTGTCGTTTTTATTTTTAGGAACCCTCACGCCTTCTTTGTAGGATTTGTTTTTAAGCGCTTTCGTACGGCCCAAACCGGCGGGTTTGGGGCTCTCACGGGGGTGCTCCATGCGCTGCCCGTGCCCCGACGCCCCGACCCCCCGCCCCAAGCCGTGCCCGCCGCGCGCCCCCGGCCCCGCGCGCCCCCCGCCCCCGCGCGAGCGCACACCTGGGCTCAGCGTCCCACGCCGCCCCATTGAGCCGCCCCGGGACACGCCCCCTGCCGCTCATTGGCTGGCGCGGGGCCGCGGCGGGGCGGGGACGGCGGGCGGCCGAGGCGTGCGGCTGAGTCCCCCAGAGGACTACATTACCCGTGAGGCGCCGGGGCCGCCGCCGGAAGTGCGGTGCCGCCGCAAGGGGGTGTGGGAGGCGGGCTTCTTCCTTTCCGGCGTCGGGCGCCATCGGGTCCGGGTACGTCTGTGCTCGGCTTGCTCTCCATCCGCTCCCATCCTCGTTCCTCGCCGTCTGTCTGCCCGCCTCGCTGCCGGCCCTGCGCGGTGCGGCCCCGGCGGAGCGGGATACGGCCGCTTCGGCGGGCGGGCGAGCGGCAGGGCCCGACGGGATGGTGCGGGGCCTGTGGGCCGCGCCTCGCCGTACTGCTTGATCGCGGGCTGCGGGCCGGAGGCAGCCGGGCGGGAGGCTGTGCGTGGGGCGGGAGGGGGCTGCGAGGGCGGGCCGGCCGCGTGCCTTCGTTAGGCGCCTGGTGTGCAGCTTTGCGACGGGTCGTGGCGTGATGCAACACCGAAATGGGATGGCGGGAGGTCGGTTGCGGTTGGGCTAATTCACAGGGAAGAGCGTAGGGTGCTTTTCGCACGAGGAACCTTTTGTTTGTTTGTTTTTAATTGTGATTTGAGTGGTGGTTTGATGGTGCTGACTTACATCTGCCAGCTGCTGGAATCCGAGCGCTCCGGGTGTGTGAGAGCTAAGCAGGTCCTGGAGGTTCTTAAACCATCTTAATAGTAAAGGTTAGGCCTCTCACAGTCACATTCCTCTTCAAAGAGCAGCATTTAAAATGGGTCAGGTGCTAACTCTCCATTCTGATAATGTGTGCAATTCACGGGGCAGTAGCTTCTCAGCTGGAGAGTTCAACACTAAAGAACAACTTATACATTCTTTACAAACGTTAAGAAAATGAAATAGGACATTTTTCACTCAGAGGGTGGTGAGTCCCTGGCACAGCTGCCCAAAGAGGCTGTGGATGCCCCATCCCTGGAGGTGTTTGAGGCCAGGTTATATAGAGCTCTGCAGCCTGACCTGGTGGGTGGCAGCCCTGCCCATGGCAGTGGGGTTGGAAGCAGATGGGCGTTAGGGTGTCTTCCAGCCCCAAGCATTCTATGAAATGGATGACAGTTCCTGACAGTGGTAACTGCTGTGTGTCTCATTGCAGGCTGCTAAACATGAGCCATATTACCATGTGCACTAATGATTCAAAAAAGCATAAAGGTGCGTCATGTACCTGTGGTGCTGCGTGTATGGTTGAGTGCGGTATCTTTCTATTGGAAGCTGTGCAGTTCTGGAGCCGGATTTGCTGCCCTTTTTTCACTCATCTCTTGTCTCAGCAGGTAACCAAACATGGGTGCCTACAAGTACATCCAGGAGCTATGGAGGAAAAAGCAGTCAGATGTGATGCGTTTCCTCCTTCGTGTCCGCTGCTGGCAGTACCGCCAGCTGTCCGCTTTGCATCGCGCTCCCCGGCCAACCAGGCCAGACAAAGCTCGCAGGCTGGGATATAAGGCCAAGCAAGGTAACGAGACAAGGAGACGAAGAGTGCCCCGTGATGGAGTGACCGTGGTTTTGGCATCTTGCTTCTTTCTGTAAATGGTAGTAGAATGACAAAATGAGAAGCTTGGATGTCCTGGAAAAGCCTGAAGTGTCCTGAATGAAATAAACTTACAAATACATTCACTTAGTAGCAGTGCCCACAGCCCAAAGCTGTATTTCATGTAATTTGAGTTAATATCCCCTGTGACCAATTGGGCAGATGAAGATCGTGTGGATTCAGGCTGTAATTCTCCTTGTGCTGCCTTATTACAGCAACATTGCCCAGTGTTTTTAGTAGGGTAGGTTTGGAGCAGGGGGGCTTCTTCCTCAGGCCAGGCCGTCACAAGTGACTTGATACCTGTCTGTGCTTGGGTGGATAAAGCTACTTAATTTCTATGGTCATTAAGAAACAGTTACTGATCAGAGGAACAAACTAACTGAGGGAAAGTGGACATCCTAACTTGAGCAAATCCTTGAAGCAAGTCGCCGTGTTTGTTCTCTGTTATAATGTGAAAGTAAAGAGTATAAGCTTCTGTTCCTATTTGTGAGGTTTGCTTCATTTCCTCGTGTTTCAGTAGAGTTTATGGGTAACTTGTGCTTCAGTGCTTTTGAGTGGTGCTTTTACTGTGTGGCCCTTCAGTTTTGGGGTGATTTCTATTGCCTTCTGGGGGTGGGGGCTCGGGGTGGATTTTTTCTCTGTGTTGTGGCATTGGTGTTCTTTATTTATATGGAAATGCATAATGGAAAGGTGCTCTGAACTCTGGTTTGGAACTCAAAAAGTCCTGACCACGGTACGTCGCTCTATTCCATCATAATGGAAGTAACCCATTTCTTCTGGCCATTTCTTCTAGGTTATGTTATCTACCGTGTCCGTGTTCGCCGTGGTGGTCGTAAGCGCCCTGTCCCAAAAGGTGCAACCTATGGGAAGCCTGTGCATCACGGTGTCAACCAGCTGAAGTTTGCCCGCAGTCTGCAGTCTGTAGCAGAGGTGACTGTTTTGGTTATTGCTCAGAAAGTTGGGGTTACAGAGGTCACACCTAGTCTGTAAAAGTGGAAAATGCTTAGTGACCAAACCAGTAACTGTTCTGTAATGTATTAGGTAAAAGATCTTGAATATCGATGGCAGGAGAGCACCAGAATGTCCTGAAAAGCTGTACTGAGACATATGAGAGAAACCTATTCACACATTGCACGTAGGGGATGTGGAAAGAACCGTGAAGGTGGTTTGTTGAAGTTTCTGGGGTATGCCTCTTTCAGAGGCGTGCTGCAATACTTGTAATGAAAGACACACGGCTGACAAAGGCCTGAAAAACAAAGGGCTGGGTGTGAGAAATTGAAATTCAGATATGCTAAACTGTGTGACTGCAGTCACCGCTAAATCCTGCCTTTATGTTCCCTACCATGATGTATGTGTTACCAGCTTTAGACAATGGTCCTCTCACAAAACACAAGTAAATTCCTGTCTTAAAGACTGTAGCACCTGTTTGTATAGTAGGAGTACTGTGCAGTGTATTTAGCTGTATCATACCACCTGAAAACAGCATGCCACAGGTGTGTTGAAGTTAAAAGTATCTCTGGTAGCTCATAAGCTTGAAGATGGGTAGTTTCAATTATTAAACCACGTTGATAGCTGCTAAAATACTGAAAATGGAGACTTTCCATCCAGGAGGACTTTGTTCAATTTCATAATGTCGCAGTTGTACTTCTCAGGTATGGGGAAAAAACAAAGTGCAAGGCTTAGAGCAGTACTGATCAGCACTGCCCGAAAGAGGCATTGTAAAGGCAATGAGCACTCTCCATTCCTGTACATCTTTAAGCAGATGGCTTTTCCCAGAAGCAAAAAGCATTCGTATTTCAGCGAGGTTCTGGAAGTTGCATACAGGGTGGTTACGGTTCTGTTTCTTTTTATTCTTTTAACAAAAGTAATGAGTTTAAATTATAAAGCTTTGTTCTGAGTATTCATGGTGTGCTCTTTGTATATGCAATGCCCAAATGTCTGATGTCTGCTTGGTTGTGGTGACAGCTCATGGGAAGAGGTTGTTGGCCCTCTGATTTTAGTCCAAAATGTTGTGAATCTGGCTTGTGTTCTCCTAGAAGGCTTCTGTTCTTCAGATAGAAGTGTTCTAGAAATGCCAAAGTTTGATTGTCACTGTCATCCCCACATAGAAGCTAGTTGAGGGTGACTGGTCTTTTAATGCTACAGATGTGTTACTGCCACATGCTAGAGAAAGAGAGGGGCTTGAAGAAAATACATGAAATATGCAAGAGGGTGTAAGCTGGTGGTTGGTGGACATCTGTAGTGATAGGTTTGAGATAGAGGTTGGATGCATCTGTACTGATGATGATAATGTCCCAGGGTGAAAAGGGGAGGTCTTGACAGGAGAGGCAGATGGAGTTCTGTAACTCAACTTATCTTCTGCTTTGCTTCCTAAACAAGGACTGTTTCTTTCTAACCACAGCCGAGGATAGGAATAGCATCCTGAAGGCTTGTTACATCAGCTGTTCCTCTTTTTTCCTATCAATATGGGCTTCTGTCCTCCAGGCCTTTTTCCTCAATAACTTTGGGCATTCAGGTTGATTGGTCTTTCACGATTTTCAGAAGTGTTCCACAGCCCCAAGTGTGGCTCCTGATCTTAAGTTTTAGCTCTGCGTTTGCTTACGGGGCTCTTCTGCATGTGGAACAGTTCTTTACTTTGTCAACCAAATGCATTCCTCATGACACTCTTTAAAAGCTGTCACACGTAAGAATTCCAGCAGCCTTTTTTGAGTACAGCATTTCTTTAAACATGACTTTTTCAGGTGTTTTTGTTGCCGGAGACTGTGTGGTTCTTTTCAGGAGAGCGTTTTGCTCAGAGCAAATGAAAAATTCTAGAAAAAAAATTAGGTTTGGGTTATTCGTATCCTTCTGCATGAAGAGTGCCTCTGCTTCCATGGTTTTATAGCATTTTGCACTTATTGTTTTCCTCTAGGAGCGTGCTGGCCGTCACTGTGGGGCTCTGAGAGTCTTGAACTCCTACTGGGTGGGTGAAGATTCCACTTACAAGTTTTTCGAGGTGATCCTCATCGATCCCTTCCACAAGGCCATCCGGCGCAACCCGGACACCCAGTGGATCACCAAGCCCGTTCACAAGCACAGAGAGATGCGTGGGCTGACGTCAGCCGGGAGGAAGAGCCGTGGTCTTGGCAAGGGCCACAAATTCCATCATACCATTGGTGGCTCACGCCGTGCTGCCTGGAGAAGGCGTAATACCCTGCAGCTGCACCGCTACCGCTAATTCTTGTAAACACAGCAGTCTAATAAAGCTGATGTGGGCTGTTGAATTGAACCAGTGCTTCTGCTCCTTCTTGCTTTATGTGGGGAAGTGTGGAATTCTTCCGAAATCCGCTTGCTTTTATATATTGAAAGGTTTTTTGAAAATGTAATTTGGTATTTGTGAGGATTCTGGACCTCAAACCTAGAATGTGATGGGTTTTGCTTTTGATAAGGCTGAAAAGATAGATGCAGTGTGAGTTGAACTCCTGATGTCTTGGTCCACATCCCTGTTCTGGTGGCTTGAGTGTACTTCTTCACTGTCCCTTGATGGGTGTCGCTGTGTCCTGTGTTAAAACTGAAGGCCCGCTTTGATCGTGTGCAATGAGATGTAAACTGGAATTACTGGTTTATTTTTTATAGGTGATTAAATACTAATGACAGTTAGATTTTACTAGTTCTGTTTTGGGTTGTTTGATTTTTTTGTTTGTTTGTTTCTTTTTTTTGTCTTCAGCATGAAAACAGATCTTGAGCCTGTTTATCTGCAGACAGAGGCTAAACCAACAGAGCACTGAGTGAAAAGGAGCAGCTCACTCTCTTCATTGAGGCGTGCAGTATTTTACTATTTACTGTAACAAAGGTATTAGTTCATTTGTGTGGTATTCCAGGTCACTCATTTTGTACTGCAGAGTGTCTTAGGTCTGACTTTTGATATAAAAACAATATTTTTCTGCAGGAGCTGCATTTAGATTGCCTCTGCATGGGTAGGTGATAGAAACAATTGCATTTGGATGACATTCAAAGTATATATTTTAGGTTGCCGATATGTAGTGATGGGAGACAGGGTTGATAGAAGACCAGAGTAGCTTATATTTTGCCAGGGTTTCAAACTGGGTTGTGTGGAAAAGAATTAAAAACAATAATTTCAACTGAGAAATAAAAGTACTTACTCATTTGCTCTTTGATTTAGTTCTTAACAGGAGGACTGTAATCTGAAGAAGAGATTCCTTGGCAGCATGTCCTTCAATCCAGGAAGAACTTGAGAGCAATCCTTTTATCCTGTTTTCTTTGGCTCAGGCAAACAAAACATTGTTATGCTAAAAAGTGCTATCTGCTCCTTGAAAGACACAAGTTTGTTATTATTACTAATTTTGTTTTTTACCTTTCCTGTGATGAAGGAACTAATCAGCAAATTCAGTGAATGAGGTCTCCCCTGAGCGTAGTGAGAGTGAACTACAGAGAGAGGACTCGTGCTTCCCTGTTTCTTAAGGTATAAGGGCTGAAGTGGTACAAGGCCAACATCTTATTGTTTAAGGTAACAGCTTTGGATTCAGTGACACTCATCTAGTGCTCGTTAAGCTGTTCAATGGCCCTTGCTATGGATGGGGAAGATGGTGCCAGATGACAGAGCTGCTGGCACTAATGCTTATCGTTTGCCAGAGTTCAAAATTGCTAGCGTGTGCGAGGGGCGTTGTCTTCAGTTAAACTTGCCTTTTCCCTTACAGTCTTGTAGCTTCTCAAACTTCAAACTAGAGGGGAAAGTACTGTCCCCTTCAGAGAGTTCATTGAAGTCTGCTGGTAAAGATGTATGTGAAAGGGTATAACGTGTACCAGCCAGGCTAAGTAATTTGAAACAGATGGTGGTATTTTCAGCAGGAGGTCAGGGGACGTACGGCTCAAGCCTCCAGGAACTCGGGCTGCCTTAGCATCTTCTCACACTGGAAGTTTCTTAGCTCTGTTTAACTTAGTGTTTGGGGTTGGAAGGAGGGGGAACTGCAGCACAGCACTTGTGTGAAGAGGAAAGGCAAATGATTGACATCATTAGAAGATGTTTTGCCTTTTCAAGATAGAAAGGAAAATCTTGTTTGGAGGGGTTGGCAGCTTCGGAATCCTGGCTTAGAGAGGTTACGTGATTTCTGCCTTTATTAACTGCTGATTTTTTTTTGAACCTGCTATGTAAGCTCAACAGAGTGCAAATCTGTTCCTCCTGAGTTTCAGCTGAGGCTTAGCAGTTGTCCTAGCGAGAGGCAGCCTCTTGAGTTCAGCCCTCCTTAAACTTGAGGAGTTTGCTTGGAACACTTAGCTGTAGCTCAGTGGGGGTGGTAAGGGAAGAGGAAGCTTCAGGAATTTCACTTAAGCACCAAGGAGTCCTATAACTGATTTCCAAACCATCTCTGTGCTTGCTGGACTGCTTATTTCTTGCTCTGAACAAGCATGTTTTAGATGTAATTAAAAGAGCTGTCTCCTTCCTAGGCAGGACAAAATGAGTATCACAGCTAAACTGCATAGAAACAGGGCTGCATGCCAACAGCCTATTTCAGCGTGATCTCAGGTGCTGATGAAAATGGCCAACTGTAAGCCTTTACCAGACAGTGGATCTCGCATTTGTGTAACCACGTGGATTAATTAGCATTTGGTAGGTGGTGAGGATCTGACCCTTTTTTTCAGCTGCTGTTCAAAATTAATTCTGTCATCCTAGGGGGCAGGATGCATTGAAACAGATTGCATAATTTAGCGTGTTCTCTAAGCAAGCAAGTAGTAAACTCCTTTCCATGTGGCTCATAGAGGTGTGCTCATCACTTGGCGACGCCAGCTAAGTTGAAAAGGGCAGATTGTACTGATCAACAGTGAGTGTAATTGTTTCCATACATTGTCTGCAGCTCTGGGAGTTTTTCAGTTGGACAGCTGTGTGTGGCAGAAGGCCTGGCTGGCTCTGCCATGTCTCAAGGCACGGACTGCTGGGTGCTGCCTGCATTAGGCACAGGTGCTGGCAGAGGGGCACTCAGCTCCCTGCAGCAGCAGGTCTTTGAATGTCATTGCTGATGTTGTGTGGGTCTTAAAGTGAAGCAATTAGCAGCAGAGGAGAGTGGTGTCTGGACTTGCTGACATCTCTGTCCTTGAAATGCAGTGGTTGTTCAGCAGTCTCAATCCAGTGACAGAAGTGACTGTGTGTGAGCAGTCTTGTCCACCTGTGAATCAAAAAGCTGGGCTGAAAATAAAGCCTGATTCCTACTCTTACTCACTCTCCAAGATGGCAAAAACACCCTTTTTTGCTCTCAAAAGGCTCTTTTCTTGCGTGGCACATACAGGTATCATTCTGAGAATGTCATGCTGAAGTACCCAGAGTGCTGGAAATGCTGCTTTGGCCACAAAAAAAGGCAATTTGGAATTGAACCGGTCACTCTTTTCTGTGGCTTTGAACAACAACCGGTGTTTTGATCCAGTCCTCTCCAAGTAATTGCTTGAAATCTATACACGTGTAAAAGGATGGAGAGCCCGTGGGCTATTCTTATCTTCATATGTCAAGGTTCTGAATCAGCCCCCATTTAATAATTACATACGGAGTGTGTAGGTTGCAAAGCCTTGCTCCCCGAAGTTAGGAAGTGCTTGGGCTGTGTTGCTTATGCAACATCTAATTTGATGTCTCTCATGCTCCAACGTAATGCGCCAGAAGAGGCCCCTGGGGAAGCCAGGATGGGCGCCCAGTTCTTCTTGTCACTGCCTGAAATTTGAAAGAACATTCTTTTCTTCGGTATCGAGTGCTATTCAATGATATCATATAATTAAAGGCTCTTTTGTAATGAAGATGATATTTAGTCTCATTCAATGCCATCACCTCTCCATCATTCAGAGAAATGCAGAGCTGGGGTATCCTGGCGAACAGGGGGCTCAGTGGGAGTCAATGAGTGACTCTACAATCTGACTCTGTTAAGATCAATGCTGACTTCAAGTGCTCTCAGATCAAAGGTAGCCCCCTCGAGGCTTCCGATGCTGCCTGCCTGGCACCAGGCTTCAGCAAATACAGTTGACGTGCTGTTAACCAAGCTGACTCCTTGGCTTGTGCACCCGGGTCATTGCTGTAGGAGGGCTGCAGGGCACACCTGTGGACCCCAGCTGGCTCTTCTCATGCAAGCTGCGATGTTCCCTTGGAAGAAGAAGAAGAATTAAAATGAACGTGAACAAAAATAAAAGAGGAAGAGGTGAGGTGAGGTCAGCTGGCTTGCTGGTGCTGCAGCAGAAGGCACAGCTGGTTGGGGTCAGTCCGCCAGCCCTGCCACTGCTACCCCGGCCGTGGCTGAGCGGGGGTGCACCTTGCAGGCTGAAGCAGCAGCCAGCAAGCTTGGCGTGGTGCAGTGCCCACAGGACAAACCTGGCCAGGCCCCACTTTCCTCAGAGAAGCAGCAGCTTAGTAGGTCTACAGTGTCAGTCTGCACATGGACCCAAAGCAGAAGGATGGCTCTCAGCTGGTGCTAAGAAACACACTGTGAAATGCGCTCCTTGTGATGGTCAACCCTGCTTTCCAGGCCTCCCTGTGTGTCACAGCCAAAACAGCAGATGCAAATTGAGGCCTTAACACACTGTATTGCATTCACACATGCAATGAAAATGAGTTGCCATCCCAGTAGAGCTCACGCGCTAAGTGTAGGAAGTAGCTCATTAATCCGGTGTTCACTCATTCATTTATTCATACATTTTTCTTCCAGCATTGTTTTAATGTGACTAGCAAGCAATTATCTGAATCCTTTCCTTGTACGAGAACTGTGGCCATTCAGCTCATCCACAGTTACAAACCACCTGTCTCTCTCATGGTTTCATTGTTAGTCAGATGAGTTTAGATAGTGGGTTACACAATCTTTATAAACCACTGAGTAGATGATGCGTTTTGAGCTTTATGTTTTCAGCTCATCCAGAGCTATATATAAAAGTGATGTCTTTGCTACATCGTTTGCAACTATTTGCACAGCAGTTTTGTCAAGGTGTGGTCAACGACATCCCAGTAAAGCTTCTAAGTAAAATGGGAAATTCCATCTTATTTTCACACTGTTTACAATGTATTGCTGCAGTGTTCAGTGCATTTGCTTACAGTCTTTTGGCAGAAGACACAAAAGAAGGTTTGGCTAGGCAGTAAAATGCAAGGGCAGAGATAAGCACGTCAACAACCAGAAATTCAGGAAAAGATGTAGAAATGAAAGGAACTTTCTTGATTTTCGTAGATTCATGCATTCATTATTTATTCAAAATATATTATTCGATTGCTTATATTTAATCTGCAGTGTCTAGTTCCTGATCTTAACAGGTGGTTTATTAACCACCTGATTGTCCCTTCTTAATAGAAACGGGCTTAAAAAAGGACATGACCTGATGCTGAGATACCAAGGTCTTCACGTTGAGGCCAATGCTTTGTAGTGGGAAGATGATAGCTGTGCTTTATCAATGATACGTATTTTAGATTACACTCACAGCTTTGGTTTTGTACCCATTTTTCCCCAATGGAATTTTCCCCAATGGGAAAATGGTATGCAGAAGTTCTCTTTTCTCCAGGGATGGTCCTTTACACCTGGGGCTGAAAACTTTAAAATATATTGCTAATAAATCCCCTGGCCTTACAGTAGGTACCATCTCAGTGTGTGCCATCCTGGCAGTGCTCTTCAACAACTGTAAGAACACTGAGAACTGATGTGTTTTGCAAATTTTGCAGTGTCCTGAAGTCACGTTAACTGCGTTACAGTTTGCATGTTGACTGGTACGGCCCTTCTGTAGGAACTCTGTGACAACAGGAAAGGCTGAAGAAGTTGTGTTGTGCGCAGAGGCAAAGAGCACCAGAGAAGGGACTACCTTCCATCTTTTCCTTCCTTGTCTCTTGAAGAGGTATCCCTGGACTAGCTCCCAGCATCTAGGAGCCAACCTAACCTGACCAGCCTCATTCCTCCTGCTTTTATCACAGCTGCTGAGTCAGTTCTTTGGGGTTATTTTGGTGGTGATGCTCAGGATGGGAGAGATTGCCAAAGATGACATCAGTTGGTTTTGTGAAAAATAAGCTCCCTCAGCTTTGTGTGCACAAGCTTTGATGGCAACACCGAGCCCAGCAAGGAGGAGAGGCCGGGCAGCAGCAACTCGAGCTGGCCAGCTTTGAGGCAGGGGATCTCCTCACCCAAAGGCAGAGCCAGTGTGCTGCATCCTGCTGAGAGCTGCCACACAGGCTCAGATAACCACTTGGCACTGCCTCAAAGGAAAGAAAGGCATGAGCTAATGAAGCCTCTCGCACTGGTGATGTGTGGTATGGGGGATGCAGTGCTCAGTGGTGCCCAGCCCCCACCAAGCAGGTCACTCCAGTGGCGGAGTAACAGCATGGTGTCCTTCTGACAGGAGTCAGCAATAGGTATATCAATAAAAAGCAGATCTGGCTCTGTGTGTGCCACCTCAGGCTCTCTGACAAGCAGAGAGAGGAGTTCCTTGCCCCTGTGCCTTGCATTGTCCTTCTCAGCACCTTCACCAGGCCCTGCATGAGAATGGCACCAGGGGAGCCGTGAGCCCAGCGCCACCAGCAGCTCCCCTGGTGTCCAGCTCAGCACGAGGCAGTCTGTATCCGGGCACGGGATAGCATCTGAAGGTGGATGAGGAGCAAATGACTTCCCTGAGTCATACGTGTCTCCTGTAATTTGAAATGGGAAATGGAAACACAGCCTGTTTTGATGGTCTGCTCCTGGAAGCTCACTGAGCGAGAGACTTTCCGGATGACTCAGAGCAAGACGATTGCTGGCTGAGAACTGCTGCATCAAGGATTTGGCAGGATTATATAATGAGCAGCTGTCCTCCTCCACCGATTATGTGCCTGCTCTGCAAGATTTATGCTTACAATTGACCGTTTTTGAGGAGCTGCAATGAAACACAATGGCAAATGTCTGGAGGCATTTGGGGATGCAGCTGAGCTCCTGCCAGGAGCAGACCTATCAGTTGTTTCTGGACATTGTACTGCAGTTGTTCAGGAAGAGCAGATAAAATTTCCCTGCTAGCCTCATGATGCCACGCAGTCCTTCAAGACAGTCCTGCTCACATAGCTCTATCCAGCTGAAGCACTACTGGAGATCATACATGTTTCTTCTGCAGTTACAATGGTTAAGGTCCAGAGAGTTTCTGTTTTGGGTTTTTGTTGTTGTTGTTGTTGTTGTTTTGGGGAGCCAAAGCTGGCTTTGTTTGTTTGTTTGAATTTTGCCATGTTTTTTTTTCAGTGCCCCCTGAAGCTTGTACTGGGTAGGGCGTAGGTGAAAATTATCAGTGCTCCTCCATGGGTTGAGCAAAAACTGTTAGCATTCTCCCAGCTCAGGAAAAAAATGAACGCAAACAAACAGGAGCACTTCCTGTTGTTAATGTCTGACGTGTTATTTGACGTTGCCTTTGGAGAGAATAAGTGATTATGGAGGGGAATTCCAAATGTTTTCAGCCCTTGGAGTTGTCTTCTAGACCTTAGCTGGGAATTACAAGTGATGGCTGATGTTCATGTAACAATTGAGGAACTGACCACGATGATTTGACAAAAACCAGGAGATTTTGTCAGTTCACCCATCATCACTGGAATGAATGAGAGAATTTGCTTCATTTGTTCTTACTCGTAATGGTTTAGGCCAGAAAGCTCTTACTGTGGCTTATTGTAGAGAGCCACGTGTGAAGCTAGCAGCTCATTTTGACTAAATGCCTGCCTGACTTTATTCACAAGGCTGATCACATCCAGCTCTGTTTCCATCCCATCAGATGTGGATGTCCCTTAGGAGGAACACCCCTGCATCAGGAGTGATCTGGGTGATCTGTGAGGCGCAGTGCAGACAGCCCTCACGTGCAGGACAGCCAAGGAGGTCAGCATTGCCACCACAGTCCAAGCACCAGAATTACCAGTGTGCATTCACTTGGATCCACGGCAACATTTGCATCCAGAGATATCCCACAGGCACATTTCCAAGACCCTGAGAACATCACCTTGATCTGACACTAACACTGCATGATTATGACTCTTTTCCTTTCAATCGAGTTATTCCAGATTTACCTGGAATCTAAGCTATATTAAGAAGAAGGGTTGTGTATTGCAAAGCCGTTTGGATACGTAAGGTTTGTTTCTAGCAAGGTTTCACTCTCACTACGTATGCCTTGCACGGGATTTTATGGAAAACTACATTTGTTTTAACAATTAAGTTTTATAGCTGGAAGCAATTTTCTTTAGCGTAGCATTTCAGAAGCCCTTTAAGGCTAGCAATATTTCACTGAGAGCCTGAAGAGTGAGAACCACTGCATGACTTTATCATGTATAAAGCTTATTATCTGACATAATTTGGTGCATAGCAGGCTTATTTATTTAAAAGGTCGCACAATCGTATTTCACCACTGGTAATGGCATTTTTATCCATTTAATAGGTTTATCCTAAAGCATATTTATTCCGAATGCACTTTATTCTGAAACCAGTTAATAACTTTAACTCTTCAGAGCCTAGCAGAACGGAGGAGACAGCACTTTGGAAATGAAATATCAACTAGGCCTAACCCAGGAGGATGCAAGGTCTGACTGGGCCTTTCATGCTGCCCCTCCTGAAGCAACCCAGCACCTTGCAGCCTTGCAGCACCTTCTGACCTCCAAACCGAGGCTGGGCTCAGGGAAATACTGTGCTACATAGAGCTGCTAAAAGTAAGAAGCTGTCCTGGCCCTTAAATCGCAAACTGTGCTTTGGGTATTTTTGTGTAATAATTCTCTGGGCCAGAACATGCCTTGGTTTTTCCCAGGGGAGATGTCATTGTTTTGTCTGGATGTAAAAAGGCAACGCTCTCCCTCTGGAGCAATGGTTCTTGTAACAAAAGGGCTGGTCACTGTGACTCTAAGTCTCGGAGCTTCAGTGAGAGCAAAGGGCAGCTTTTTGTGCATCCTTAGCACAATCCACTCTGCTTGCCTTCCAAAAATTGCGATTGGCCCAATCAAGCAATAAATATTCCCATCTTCGTTTCATTAGCTGGCGATTTCCCCTCTGGTTAAGCAGATGGTGCGCCAGCAGATTAGGCAATTTATAGCACAGAAGGAAAAGGTAAACAGTGATATTATAACCATATATTACGGGCTTCATCAATGCAAGATCACAGAATCGTAGGATCACGGAATCATAGGGGTTGGAAGGGACTTCTGCAGGTCATCCAGTCCAACCCCCTGCTAAGGCAGGTTTCCTAGAGCAGGTTGCACAGGAAAGCATCCTGTGATGTTTGGTCTTTCTGAAATAAATGTCCGAGCCCTCACCTTCCATTAAAATCTGTTTCCCAGAGTTATAAGCAGCCTAGAAGCCCCTTGTATTACCCATTTCTGTGAATAAAAAGCATACCTGCAATAACACTTGGTCAGACAGAAAAGCACAACTGTTGGGCGCTTCAGGCCATAACCCAGCTGCTCCAAAGCTGAATCAGGAAGAAAGTTGTCCTATGGGCAAATTAGCATTTAACCAGCTATTATGCTGGTATTATGCTTCTATATCCTCCTCCAAGCCTCTGATACTTGGCACAGAGGGACAGGATGTGTGAGCGGGTGAACAAGCTGTGAGCCAGTTCCTCTCTCCCGGTTATACTTAGCTCCATGACTACCCCGCTCCCGGTACCCGAGCTGGTTGCACTCGTGCCATGCAGGCATGCCCTTAATGGGTAGGCTCTGGCTGTTCTATATTTAGCTTTTGCTTCTTCCCAAAGCATTCTGCACATATTCAGCCTGCGCAGGGATGCAGTGATAAGCCGAAGACCCCTGGGACCTCCTTGTTGGGGTTTTGCTTTAAGAGAGGAGAGAAAAAGTGCAACCAGCTGAACAGTGAGATGCACATGTGGAATAGAAGTGGGAAATAAGTAGGGCAAGGGGTCAGGAAGCACTGCACAGGGCTGAACAATCGATAAGAAAATTTCCACTGGCTTCCAGAGGCTGGGATTCATTAGGCGAGTTATTTATATCGCTAATGTGGGAAAGAAGTCAGGGCTGTAGCTGTCATCACAGAAGCTATCAGAGAGCAGCATGTAAGCTGCTAACCGAAGACAGCAAGGAAAGCTTTGCTTTAAAGTGGCTGTAGATGCAGGGATGGTGCCTCAGCCAGGGGAAGCAGCCTGCCTGCATGCATCTTGGGTGCTGTACCCACTTTTGTGCCCTTCACTTATAAGAAAGACATTTGAGGTCCTGGAGCGTGTCCAGAGAAGGGCAACAAAGCTGTGAGAGGACCGGAGCACAAGGCTTATAGGGAGCGGCTGAGGGAGCTGGGATTGATCAGTCTAGAGAAGAGGAGGCCCAGGGGAGACCTGAACACTGTCTACAACTGCCTGAAAGGAGGTTGTGGCGAGGTGGGGTTGGCCTCTTCTCCCAGGTAACAAGGATAGGATGAGAAGGAATGGCCTCAAGTTGCACCAGGGGAGGTTCAGGTTGGATACTGGGAAAAAATTCTTCTCAGAGTGGTGATGCACTGAAACAGGCTGCCCAGGGAGGCCACCACCCCTGGAGGTGTCCAAGGACCACGTAGCTGTGGCACTGAAGGACGCGGTCACGGGGCACGGTGGGGATGGGCCCATGACTGGATTAGATAGATGGCCTTAGAGACCTTTCCAACCTCAGTGATTCCACGGCTCTGTGGTTCCGTGCACTGCTTCCACCCGCAGCTGTGGAGCACGACGAGCTCAGGGCAGACAGCCCCGTGCTGGGTGGGGGACATCGGGGAGCAAAGGGACAGAGTATGGGGCAGGACAACTTTCCCTATAGATAAACCACCATAAGCTGGAAGTTAGCAGGGAGGAGTGCTGGGAGCTACTGCAGACCTGTAAACGTGTCAGCCAGCAAGGTGGGAGGGGGCTGGGATTGCTCTGAGGTGACAGAAAGAAACAGAGAACGCCGGGCGGTGCTGAGGCTGGAAAGGATGCTGCCCTCGGCGCTCTTCACGTCAACGTAGTTTTCCTCTTCGCAAAGTTTGGGGCTCAGATGAGAGCCACGGCGGGGGCACCGGGCCCGCCTCGACCCACCCGCCCTACAACGAGCTCCCGGTGCCCGGGGTTACGCTCCGGCGCCGGGAGGGCCTCCCCACACGGGCAGGAAGGGGCGGCTCCGCGCGGGCCGAGCACCCCCCGGACTGCGGATAGGAGCCGCGGGGAACACGGCCCAGATTCGCCCCCGGCCGCGCAGCGCCGGCTCAGTCCGGGCCGCCGTCCCCTCTGGGCGCGCATCCCCCCCGCTGCCGCCTGTCCCCGCGTCACCCCGGCGGCCCGCGGCCCCCCCCGCCGCCCGCACGCGCCCGCCGCACGTGAGCGCCGCCGCCCCGCGCCGCGCGGAAAGTGTGTCACTGGGTGAGGGGGGCGGGCGGGGCGGGGCCGGGGCGGGGCCTGCCGGGGGCGGGGCGGGGCGGGCCCGGCGGTGCCGCACTGTGCGCGGCCGCCGCTCGCTTTTGTTGTAAAGGGGACGGCGCCGCGCGGGCACGGGCGGCCGCGGCTCTGACAGGCGCGGAGCCGCAGCGGGCAGCGGGCGCCGGCAGCGCATGTAGCGCGGCGGAGGGGAGCGCGGAGCACGGCGGCGCGGCCGAGCGCGGCGCCGCGTTGCGGCGGAGCGCCGCCATGGAAGTCAGCGCGGGTAAGCGGGGCGCCGCGGGCCGGCGGGGGGCGCGGGGGGCGCGGCGGTCCCGGGCGCGGCCCCGACCCCCGGCCCCGCGGGCGGGCGGACGGCCGCGCGCCGCCTCACATGGCCCCGCCGGCCGGGCCATGTGCGCGCTGTGTTTACGTTCCGCGCGGCGTGCGCGCCCATTGGCCGTGCGAGGCGGTGACGCGCGCATTGCATAATAGCGGCGGGCGGCGGCGCGGGGCGGCGGGCGGCTCGGACACGTGAGGCGGGCGGGAGGGAGGCCGCTGTTTGGGTGACCTACATTCGGGGCGGCGGCGGGGCGCGGGGGGACACGTGGGGCTGCGGCGCCCCCGGCCCCGCCCCGGCTCGGGGTGAGGAGAGGAGAGCGGCGGGGGGGCCGCACGCGCGCGGCCGTGTGCGCGGCGGGGCGGCCCGCGCGCCCCTCACGTGGCCCGGCCCGGTGCCGGCGCGCGGGGGAGGCGTTGTGTAACGGCCGCGCCGCGCGGGGCCGCCGTCCCGCGGCCGTGCCCGGCTCTAACGGGGCCGCGCGTGGCGGGGCGCGAGCCGGGCCGGGGCCGCGGATCCGCGTCCGGAGCGAAGCGCGGGCGCCGCGGGGCTGCCGCGGCTCGTGGCGACCGTTGGAATTCGGTGCGCGCCCCGTAGCGCCGCTCTCGGGGTCCCGCCTGCCGAGCGGGGCCGTGGGGTGCTGGTTGGGGCCCCCTGCTGAGCGCTGGCACGGCGCTGCAGGACACGCTTTACTTTCAGGCCAAGCGCGCCCCGACGGGCTGCGGGTCCCCTCCTGTAGGCGGGCGGCGTGCGTGCCTGCGGGGCTGGCTGCCCTGAGGCTCACGGCGTGCGCAGCTGCGGGGTGGCCGTGCTGTCGGTGAGGGGACGGCCGTGCTGTCGGTGTGGGACAGCTTCTCTGGGAGTCAGGCAGAAATGGGGTGCGTGGGGAGGTGCAGCTCCTGGAATAGCACGGATGTGGGGGGTTTCAGCTGTCCTTCACAGAAGTGGGAAATCCCAGTCTTGTGGGAACAACCTGGCTCCTTGGAGCTCCTCAGGCTTCTGAAAAAGAAGGGATAAGGAGGAGCCCATCATCGGTGTGCTCCTTCAGTGCCTTCCTGTGACATCCCGCAGGGGAAGAGTGTCTCTTTCTGTGACCCAGGGTTTGGTGGCACTGAGCTCGTTGCAGAGAGGCATTGCTTCCTGCAGGAGATAAGGCTGGCGCCTGGCTCTGCCTGCCTGCACCCGCGTGCCCCTGGCACCTCCTGCCCCGTGGCACTGTGAGCCTGAGCCTGGCTGCCTGCTGCCCTGCGTGGGATGCTTCCAGCACACCTGCCTGGGGATGGCTGCAGTGCTGAGGAGTTTGAGGAGCAGTGGGTGCGGTTGTCCGGTCGCTGCCTGGGTTGACCCCTGCTCACCAAGTGACACATGGGCTGTGAGGCCTTTGGTAGGGAGAGTGAATGTTTGAGGGGGAACAGGCTGGTAAGACTGGCATCGGAATGCTAAGAGGGCTATTGGAACCCTTTATTGCTTTTATCAACTATAACTCAACATTTCTCACCGCGAGCACCAGCTCATCCCTGGGATCCCAGGGTTGTATAACAGCGCAGCAGCTTTGGGCTGTGGGGAGGGCGGCTGGTGGAGGGGGTGATGCACAGACCCCGTACCATCTCTGTCACTTGGTCAGGGGCTCCGCTGCCACAGATGTCTCTTTCCTTCAAAGAAAGTCAGTGCGTGGTCATTGCTGCAGTTCTCCATTCTTCCTGGTGTGTGGCACTCCTTGCTCCAGTGTGATGAGTTTTCTCTGCAGAGCAATGCTTGTATGGAACCAAGGAGATAGAATCAAGGAATTGTTTGAGTTGGAAGGGACCTTTAAAAGTCATCTACTCCAACTCCCCTGCAGTGTCTACAGCTAGATAGGTTGCTCAGAGCCTGGTCCAGCCTGACCTTGCTGGCTGTCATTTGTTTAAACAATTGCTTGGCTTTTGCTGCTGAACTTCTGTGTGTGAAACATCAAATGCTTTTGTACTGACTTTTGAAACAGTGAGTCTTAGTGACAAACTCAGGTGAAGTGAAAACAATTTCTCTTCTTAACGAGCAAGAAAAAGGAGCAGAACTGCTTCCATGTCTGCCTGAGGACAAAAAGCTGTTTCATCCTCAAGTGTCAGTCTGCAAGCAGTCCCTGTCCTCCTGTGCCCTGCACAGAGCAAGCAGCTGGAGTTTCTTTGCTGCTAGAGGTGCTGCAAGAGCTTGCAGTAGGACGCATGGCATTAAATAGGCTAACCAGGCTGCAGTGCTGTTTCTTTCCTTTGCCTGCTTCTTCCCTTCTGCATCGTGAGCACCTCCCAGCCCTTCCTTTCTGTGCCTCCGGCTTGCAGCCTGCGTGCTCTGCCCTATTTCTGTCCCTAACCTAGCCTGTTTGCTTTCTGATCTGCAGTGCTGTAAGATCGTGCCTTTTCCCCAGCCTCCACGTGCGCTCCAGACAAGGTCTGCTCATAGGGCGCCCGGGGAACCCCCCTCCCTGGGCCTCGTGCCCCGTCCCCGTTGCCTGTCCTGCCCGCACGCAGCTCGCTGCTCCGCCTGTCGCTTTATCTAATCTCAAACCAAGGGTGGCTGCTGCAGCGGGGAGGCGGATGGGTCAGATCTGGAGGTCAGTCGCTGCACACGGATGGGGAGGAAGGAGCACGAGGGAGCGCTGGAAAGGAGTGCGTCCAGGAACACGTGACAGCTGGGTCTGGCGGTGCTGGGTCATGGCGTGGCTCACATGGCCGTGGTGCATGTCTGCTTGTTATGTCACTACATGCCGCCTTTTTTTCTTGCCTTAGGGGGTGTGATAGCTTACATCAGCTCTTCGAGCTCAGCATCTAGCCCAGCCTCATGTCACAGCGAGAGCTCAGACAGCGGTTTCCAGTCATCCTCTTCGCCTGTACCATCTTCTCCGAACAGCTCCTCCTCGGAAAGCAGCTGCAATGGTCGGAGCAGCGAGGGCTCCGATGGGGCACCAAAGAGTGACCGGCTAGAGGAGGCTGTTAAACCCAGCCAGTCGGGTGTTGCTGGCTTGACAAAAGGCCATAACGGAGTCACAAGTATGTCTGGTGCCTGTTTGTGAAACTACTGTTTTCCCCCCTTTACGTCCCTACGGTGTGGAACTGTACATTCTATATGCATTACAAGCAGGTCCTCTCTGTGGCTTCCTCTGACAGCATGTAGCAAAACCTTCTCTATTTTTTTTTTAATTATTATTTTTGTGTGTTATATGTATGGTACGGTACTACCATACAAGTGCTAGTAAATGAGGGGGTCTCCTTGCTGCTGGATCAAACAGCCCGTAAATACAGTCCTGCTCCACTGCTGATTTTCGCCAATGAGAACTGATCTTAATAAAAATCAAACCCTCACTTAAAAAGATGTGGTGAGGTAATCTTGTGCAACCTTAAAGTCTTTTGAATACTGGAATGATGGTAATGATTGGAGGTTGCCTGAAGGAGTATTTATGGAGCTGTCTTGCAAATCTAGCTTCCTTTTTAATTTTTTATCTTTATACTCCCCCCTTTGCCCATTAACTTTCCATCCCCCTACATTTCTTTGAGGAACAAAATGAATGAATTACCAATGTTTGCTCATAAGCTTGAACTAAAGGATAGCCTTGCAAAATGTGTTTAGCAGTTTAGCTACCACTGTTTGCTTTATTTTCTCTGTTGATCAGAGAAGACCACAACAAGGAAATACATTTGATAGGTTTTGGAAGGACAGGACTCAGTATTTAATGAGTATTCCCACAAACACTCAGCTGGAGCTCAGGCTGGACTTGTGAAAGCTGGATTCTTTAGCTGGCTAAATTGTTTTATTGCTCTGAATTGATAGGAAACTATAACTAGTATACAACAGTTCTACCTTTAAAAACGTGTCAATTTTTTCCCCCTTTCTTCTCAGTGTTACTACACTAAGTTCTTATAAGAACCTTTACTTGCTCTTAAATGTACTAGCAACTGGGTTGTTGGTATAAGCAGAGGTTCCTGAAGATGAAACCTGCTGTAGACTGTAGGTGTATGGGTAGGTAATGGGTTTAGTTCAATGTTAGTTAGATAAAATATGGAAAATCTGTGGTTTGGTTCTTTTTCAGAACCTTATGAAAAAAAAATTCTCTTCACAAGTGAAACCCAGGTGTCAGAAATTTGCTTTTCTGATAGAACACGGTTCTGCTGGAGCAATTCCAACTGTGTCTGTTACTCAGTGTGAAGGTAACTTTGTGGTTATTGAAGTCATTGGTAAAACTCCCATCTGCTTTGGTAAAAACCATGTTAGGCCATTGCTAAGGATCTGCAAAAATTCTTTATTGATAAACGGAATTAAACTGAAGCAGAAACTTGGAAAGCCAACCCATAAATATGTGTACAGAGCTAAGAAGGTATTTTCAAATGGGAGCGTGTGAGAGAAGATGCCTGCTCTCAGTTGAGGAAACTGCAGCCATTATATGTGCTTCCTTGTCCTGATGGAAAGACAGATTGAGCCAAAGCTTCGGTGGCCTAGTTACCTAAATGATCCTTTTAAAATGCTAAGTGTAAGCAGACTCTTTTTCTACAAATGAGTACAGTGCTAACAGTGATTCAAAGTCCAGTGAATACACGCTTTCTCCCTGTTCTGTTGAGTGCTTCATGGTTGTTTGCTTTTTTTCTTCCCCCCCTTCCGGTACACTGGTACCTTCTGAACTGTTCAAGGTTTTCATACTTTCTTGCTTTCTGTTGGTCATTTTCTGTGTTGGTTTGTTTTTTTTTTTTTGGTATGTTCAACTGACCTGACATATTTTGCTGTTAGAGGTTTTTAAAAGCTGGAAGTGTGTTCCTGCAGTTGTCACTGACTTTCTGTATCCTTGAATTTTCTGTTCTGACTCTAGAATTCAATGGAATGGTTCTTCTTTGCAAGGTCTGTGGAGATGTTGCTTCAGGATTTCATTATGGTGTTCATGCCTGTGAGGGCTGCAAGGTGAGGTGCATTTCTTCTCGTCTTCCTGCTGATACAGTGCCCTCAAGGGCATTTCCTCAAGGTTCTTAAGGGGAGAGCAGTGATAATGCTGAAAATCATAAAATACTGCTGTGCTTCTCTGTTAAATCTGAGAAGTTTCAGGCAGTGGATGTGTTGTAGGAAAAGGCAAGCCACTCAGCAATTCACAGCATTTTCCAAGCTCTGCAGTACTTTGTGTTCTCAGCCTCTATCCAGTCTTGCCTGAACTGGAGTGTGTGGCAAAGAACAAGGACCATGTCATGCAAGACGTGACTATTAACTGCATGAGGAGATAGTGGGTATGTGAGTTATAACCTGGGATGACACAGAACAGCTTTGGAAAGGCGATTCTTTTACCACAGGAGTAAAGACCAAAACTGGATGCTTGTATACTCACGCATCAGTAGAGGTGCATTTTCTGATACTGTAACGCTGCAGATGTTCTGTTCCGTGATGGAGTTTATCAGTTTTGGGGTAGAAGCTGTAGAAGAATTACCTTTGAAAGTTGTATGGTGCAGTAAGATAGTCTCCATAGTCTGGAAATGGAACTGAAATTAAAAAAAAATGATTTTTGGCTTTCACCTTTGTGTTTGGTGTCGTAGGAGTTTGAGGGCACATCTCATAAACTGGCAGTACAATGATGAAAGTAAGGTATTTAGCTTTTAGGTGTTGACTATGCAGGGAGCAACTTAGCATCTCCTGTAGGTAGAAATCTTAACTATTTTACTTTATATGCAGATCACACGCTGAAGGGAAGTAAGTCATTAGGAATAGCAAGGTTCTTTTAAATTCACTTAGGGTTGCTGGCCTGAAGCAGCTGATGAGGTGAGGTGAAATTCATTGTGCTTACAGAGGGGTGTATCTTGGCAGAAGGATTTGACATACTCTGTAATAATAATTGTGGGGGTTTTGTTGCTTGTTTACAGGGTTTTTTCAGAAGAAGCATTCAGCAAAACATCCAGTATAAGAAGTGCTTGAAGAATAACAACTGCTCTATAATGAGAATGAATAGAAACAGATGCCAGCAGTGTCGTTTCAAAAAATGTCTGTCTGTTGGAATGTCAAGAGATGGTATGTTCCTGAACTGTGCATCGGTCCTCTGCGAGTGAATATGCTGCCCACCACAAAACTCATTGCTAAAAGTCTTAATGACAGAAATGCAGCTGATCATATTATCAGGGACAGATTCCCTATCAAAGTGCACTTAGATCAGCTTGCCATCCTGCCCCGTATGTTTCCTGACCTGGTAATGTAACACCGGCCAAAGAACCATCCTCCCTTCCCTGGGGGTTGACAGAGTGAGGTGTACTGCAGTGGTCTGTTAGGGATGCAGACATAACAGGAATCTTGATCTTGTTTTACTGAGGCAGTATTTTAACCTGTATCCTTCCTGAATCCTGGCAAGATTCTTTGCTGGCGTTGTTTTTTTCAGCAGGGAATTCTGCCTGGGCAGGATGTTTTTTTCTTTTTTTAACTAAATGGGACAGCTTTTTAGTACGAGTTGGATCAGACCCATTGTAGTTCAGGTAGTTGGGGTAGCCTTAGGGTAACCATTATGGAGCTGAAGGAGTTAGTTTTGGGTGCACAGATCAAGCATATATCTGTGTTATTCTTTTTATTTTTCTTGAGGGGGTAGGGAGGAAGGGATAATGCTGTGCTGAGTGTCTGGTCACCTTGCTGACTATCTACTCCTCCTGACCTATTTTTTGGTGAGTGTAGTTTGTCAGTCTGCTACAACTTAATGATATAAAACAGAACTCTGCCTTCTGTGTCACTTTTTGGTTTAGTCTGGATTTTTATTTCACAAGCACTAGGAATCTTGGACTGTTAATAATTTAGTGGGTGGAGTGTTTAAAACTTATTTTAAATAATTGTTCTGAGTTCTTGTCGTGCATAGGAGTTATTTCATCCCCTAGGCGCCTGTTTGCACACAAGGTTGCACCTGCTTTAATGAAAGGGGTTTAGTTACATTAACGATGGACTACTGCATCAATGTAATTGCATCAGTCAAAACTGGTTATAAGTCCTTGTAAGGCTGTGGTTAGATAGGATGGTAAAGGCAGTTGTAGGTTCCCCAGGACAGGGTCAAATGTGCTGCAGCCACAGTGATGCCCATCCCCTTGCCAGCAGAACATGTCCTTGTCAAGGCAAAGTTATCAGGAAAGTTTGCCCAGGTAAGCTTAATTCAGCATTGATTCTCTTCATTGTTTTTGTAAGTTGGATAACTAGACCATAAGGAATTGTCTTGTAGGACCTATTTTCAAATACCATATGAATTGTGCTTAAGTTGAGCTGATTGTCAGCACACAAAATTGTACTCATTTAATCGATCCAGTCTTAAAGCCTGCCATTTAATTAACTAACACAACTGTGTGTAGTCCTTAGGCTTGTAGCAAAAGGGGAAAAGGCTTGACAGACTGTGCTTTGTAACTGCTTTCTTTTTGAATGTAAACAGCAGCATATAATTCATATCTTATGCCTATCCTATGCCCAGGGGCTCTTTGACTTCAGTGGTAATACTCCTTTTGTAGCATTAGTGAGATCAGTAAAAGCCCTTAAAGCAAGGTTATTGGTTGGCATCTGTGTTTTGTGTATGTGCGTGCTTTGTTTTCCATTTTGGTTTGATGGTGGTGCCTGTTCTAACACTTTCAGGATTGACTTTAACTTTTTGTTTCTCCTCCTTGGTAGCTGTTCGATTTGGCCGCATTCCTAAACGTGAAAAACAGAGGATGCTGATTGAAATGCAGAGTGCCATGAAAACCATGATGAACAGTCAGTTCAGCAGTCACTTACCCAATGAAGCGTTAGCCGAACATCAAGATCAAGCACCTCAAGAAGACCTTTCCTCTAAACCCAAACAAGAGCGGGAAACCCTCAAAAGCCCTTCTCCTCCTAGCTCTGACATGGCTAAGGAAGAGGTGATTGGTATGGTCACTAGGGTCCACAAAGATACTTTCATGTACAACCAAGAACAGTCTCAAAACCCAGCAGAGATGATGCAGCCCCAAAGTGGGGAGAGGGTGTCGAAGAACACTGAACAATATATGTTGAGCAGCGAGCACTGTGTTAGTGGGCTCAGCGGCCCTCAGTACCCTGACAGTGAGCAGCACCTGGGCGGACAGTACAAAGGGAGAAGCACAATGCATTATCCAAGTGGGCATGCCATATGTTTCACAAATGGCCACTGCATGAACTTCACCAATGGTTACACTCAGCGTCTGTGCGATAGAATCCCAGAAGATGTCTTTTCTCCAAACAGAAACACCACTTATTCTTGCAACACTGGAGGAAGAATGCATCTGGTATATTGACATCATATTTCATTTGGTTGAAAGGCTTAGTAATGTTTGTTTGTTTTTTTTAAAAAACCTCAGATACTAATGCTTCAGAATAGATTCAGCTGTGGCCTTTTAGTCAGTGAAGCTGCACGCAGTTAATTGGCATCACTGCTGGAACTTGACATAATAGGTCATGCTATTGAACTTGTACTGTGATGAGGGAGAGCAATGGCTCCAGTTGTGTGCACGATTTAAAATCATACAAGTGATGGAGTTTCTTGGCTCAGTTTCTGGCCAGCTGAAAATAGACTAGTATCAAAGAGTACTGGTTGAAGAAAAGTCAAGTTTTTTTTCTAACTGCCTTGATTTTAAAAATGAAAATGGTTGTTATGAGTTTGTATGTTCCCTTCTTCTCTGAAACCTTTTGAAGACTTCATTTTAAAGGAATGTATGCAGTCAGATATGCTGTATTTTCTGTAAAGATGTTGCAAACAAACTTCTGGAGAGAAACATCAGGGCTAGGATTTGAAGTTAGTTAAGCTGCACACCTTGCTGTTGTGACCAAAAATCTCTTGGATAGGCTGTGTGTTATTTATTCATTATGGGAACGGGCTTATTCCGTTATAGGCCATGTAACATAGGAGTTCAGCGGGCACCCACAGACTAAGCATCTTTCTCCTTTGGAACATCTTCAAATCTGAACAGAGGTAGAAGGAAGATACACTGCTGAGGTACTTGAGAGAAGTTCAGGATCTTCATAGTACTTGCACAAGTGAGGCTCTGAATAGGCTTCTGGGTATCCTAGACAGCTTTGCTAGACCATCTTCTAATTCAGTTCTTAAGAAAAATCATTCCTATTTTCTTGCATTTTTTTTCCCGTTTCCTTTGCAAAAGTTCCTCTCATTTACATTGCACCTGCTGTTTCTCTGCCATTCAGGCAACTGGTTCTTTAAGTCTTTAAAATAGATTGTCCTTGTCTTTATCGTTGGAACTGTCAGGGAGGAGGGAACATCCTTGTGCTCATCCTGCATTGCTACTGAGAAGTGCAGACCCCTAGCCCTTCTGAAGTGGTTGAACTCAGTCTTTTTCTTCCTCCTAGTTTGTAGAGGTTGTTCACAGGTGCTTGCAGGCCTCTGGAAAAACCTCCGTGTTGTAAAGGTTGTTTGTTTTCAGGCAGGATTTCAGTGTTTCTCTGACTACTGCATATGTGGACCGTGCCATCTCTAGCAGGCTCTGACCTCTAATTGCAGAGCCCAGGCACTGCACCATGGCAAATAATAATAATTCCCAACCTTTCTTCCTTGCAGGGAAAGTATTTGGAGTCATTACGACAACATTCTTGGCACTCCTGAGAAGCAGAGGTTAAACCTGTCAGCGTGGGCAGGCAGGGAGTGGCTGTGCCTGCAGAGACCCAACCAGTCAGTTTGACCTGTGTATAGCAGCTGCAGGGAGGTTTAGCATAGTCTGCAATGAGGAAACAAAACCAAGTCAAACAGAGAACTGCACGCTCCCACTGCATCCCTGACATTAATGAGAGTTTTGTCAAAGTATTCAATGAGAGCAGGATTTGACCAAGATGAGTCAGTAGATGCAAGGGAGTTTAATTAGACTCTGAAACAGTACAGAGACGTGTTCAGGGGCATGGTGTTTTTTTGTTTTGGTTTCTTTGCTCGTTGACATTTCTAATGTGCACATATGTGTGCACACAAACAGAAAAGCACTGCTTATAGTTGTTCTTGAAAAGGGTTCTCTCAGAAGAGCTAGTGACTGCATAAGCAGCAAAACTTCTTCCATAGGAATGACTCTCAGGTAGATCTTTCTCAAGAGAACTTGGATATAGTAAGTGGGAGGAGGAAGCATCAGCTTCCCTTCAGGACCATTTGCATGAAGGTTAGGATGAACAGCTGTAGTGTGAGAAACCGAGGTGTTTTTTTGTTTATGATTTACCGTAGGGTGCTGAACCAGAGATTCCCAATCTTTAGAGAGCACTACATTTGTAACAACAACTGCATGAAGTTCAGCAGTGGTTTGTGTCAGCTTTGCTTCTGACTGTGCGCCTAGATCTTTTGTCAGAAGCATTTCCAGATGAAAAACAGTTTATTTTGATTCAGAATGATTTTCAGTTTATGAAACAGGTCTTCTTCCAGTCCAGAGGTAAAAGTTGGGTTTTGAGGGTTGTTCTCAGAAATGCAGCATTTTGAATTACAAGTGAACCAAGAAATCTGCAGCTTTCTTGATTGCCTTTTGGGGAGAGTGAAAGGTGGGAGCTTTCTGCATGTTGAATGCCCAGTTAGTAACTGGAACTTGGTGGGGAGAAAGTACAGAAAGATCTATCTTCACTTTGGTTTTCCTTTTCTGATATCATGTATACCCAGTGCCCTGTTGAGTATGTTCTTGTAGCAGATCTTAGGATGTCAGAACCGAAGAACTGCTGGACAGATTCAAGATGCCTTGCAAGCAGCAAAAGTCTGAGGAATTACAATTTCATTGTTTTATCTTTGCTTTGATGATATGATGTAGGGTTACATATACCATTTAGTATGCTTTTGAAGAATACTTAAAGGAATTCTTGTCGTCAGTGACAGGTGAAGTCAGGATTAAAAGCTTTAAACATTGCTACAAGATGTACGTTTTGTAAAGCAGCAATGAAAATTTCTCAGAGCATCTCTTCACAGAGGGAGTTTTCTGGAAGTCAGCTTTGATGAATGTGTTGATCTCATTAGATGTGTTCAGACTTCCTACAAAACGTTAATATACGTTTATTTAAAAGAGAGCATTTTGTCATCAACTGGAACACAAGTTCCAGCTCAAGTTCCTTGGTCTTTCTTCAGTGGTACAAGTAAAAGCAAACATGAAGGACAGGGAGGTTATTCTGGTAAGGAAGGTGTAAGCCTGTGACTCAGAAAACCATAGCTCAGTTCCTTGCTCTGTTGTTGACATCTTGGTCACTGTGACTGAATCACTTGAAGTGCCAGCAAAACAAGAAAGACCTACGAGAATGAACGTAGTAGCAATTGTGAGATTACAGGTGATTTTTGAAATCATGATGAATTGCAAGATTATATTGATAATACAAGTAAGAGAAATCCAGATATCAGCTGTGAGTGAGATCAGGAAGAATAACACAACTTTGGTTCTCTCCAATCTTTCACTGTAAACTGTGTTTAGAAACACTCTGCTAAGGAGTTCCAAAGTTTGTGTCTTTTAGGGGGGATTGGATGGTTGTTTTTGTTTGATTGCCTTTTTTTTTCTTTTAAAGGAGAGGGGAAAACATTGCATAGGGAGTTTACTAAAGAATACTGTTTTTTTTTTTTTTAATATCTGTGAATGATTGCAAAGCTTTCTTGGAGGATAAGTCTGCTTCTTTCAACAGGTTTTCAATATTTGGAATGATATCTTTATGAGTTGTTCTCTCTGTGTTTTGTAAACCTCAGGTCTGCCCAATGAGTAAGACCCCCCACGTGGACCCGAACAAGTCTGGCCATGAAGTCTGGGAAGAGTTTTCCCTGAGCTTTACTCCTGCAGTGAAAGAAGTGGTGGAGTTTGCCAAGCGCATCCCAGGGTTCCGAGATCTCTCACAACATGACCAGGTTAACCTTCTCAAGGCCGGGACCTTTGAGGTGAGACCACTGTGTATTGCAGACTTGACAAGCTGTCATTTTGACCTCCTTAAGAAAAAATAAATAGAACTGTTGTATCAGGTAACACTTTTTTTTTTTGTAAATGGATGCTAACTCTGAGTTTTACTTAAGCTGATTGTGTCCAGTGCTGTCCAGTTAAATAATGGTGAGCTGTCCTTGTTCCAGCTAGCTCAGAAGTACTCAGTCCTTCTATCATTCATCCTTCCCTGGGTGTTAATAAACAGTTAATGAGGAGCTTCTTTGTTTTGTGTAGCAGTAGTTACTTTAATAGCTACCTTTGCTTAGCCTGGAGAGAACCAGACTGCATCTGGAAGGGTGGATAGTTTAGAAAGCCATCTATTGTCTTAGCAGTTCTATACAGAAATATTTTTAACAGTCTGCATATCCTTCATTCTTCTGCTGTGTTCCATGCCAGTGCCAGGGCATCCATCTTGATCACAAGTCTTTGGCAATTGGGGATCACTGAAGCTTCCATCATTCTCCAAGGCGCTAACACTGACAACTGTCTGCAGCCAATAGCTGCTGCAGTTCTGCAGATACCATGCACTAGCTGCAGCCTGACTTATTGTAGGCTTCAATCCTACCCGGTCCTCGTGCTTAATTTCACGCACTTGCAGTCATTACATATATGTGAATTAGTGGTGTTAAACTGGAAATGATGCCAGAGGGCTTGGTGCTGTTTTATAATTGGTGACCTTCATGAAGGGAACCGTTACTTAGGGTCTTAGTTGCTGTTCCAGACTCTACTATTTGACAGAGTTCACATTTTATAAGTATGTAAATGTCAAGTTTTGTCACAGAGGGTCACCAAGATAAGTCTCAAGTATTTGATGTTACTGTGCTTTTCTGAATGAGTCAGATTTGGTGATGCTTTTGCTCTCATTTACTTGATTTATTCTTTCAAAGAGGGATACTGGATTTTGCATTTACCTGAACCAAAGAAGTTTTTAATTTTTAATGCGTTGGATCTCTTACACATCCTAGTCCTAAAATGGATAATTGTTGGGTAGGAAGGCACAAGGTACACTGGAAATTTTGGTGCCTGAAGTCAGTTTCTCTTTTTATTCCATCTAGCTGTAATGTTTTTTTTTTGCTGTTGGACTCATCATTCACTTTTTAATATTAATCTAAAACTCTTCTGTAGCTAGGAGCAGAGTTTTTACTACTTCAGCCTCAGCTGTGCTGTTAACATAACACAGAAATGTTGGTTCCTTCCTCTGCAAAGTGGGATACTGTCCAGTGCCTTCAAAGAAGGGTGGAAAATCAGGCTTGAACTGTTCATATAACTTAAAGCCAAACTCTAATATTTTGCAAGTAAAATGTTTTGTCTTGGCAGTTCATCTCAGGCTCTTCTAAACCTTTATTCGTATGCCTTTTTGCCTGTTTCAAGAACTGCTGATAAAAAGGTTTTTATATCCGGGGGAATGAATTCACTCATTTATAAGAAACAGTAATTATTTCTGTTAGTGAACTGGTACCTGGAGTTAAAAGCTATGTGGCATTTTCAGCAAGAGAAAAAAAATCGAAAAGAAAACATTGCAGAGCAATGAAAAAACAGGATTAATGAAACTCTTTCAGTAGAGACAAAAGCATCTTCAAAGCCTGGTGTCTACAAGGTCATTTCTGTCTTCTGGGTAACTAAACTAGGATATCCTTGTATCTGCATGTTAATAGAAAAGCCTGAGTAAAACTACGGCCGCCAAGCCTATTTTGGCTTCCCCGGGCACTAGTGTGTGGCTGTCTTGGCACTGTGCTTAACAGCAGCTCGTATTCGAGGAATGCTTCATCATTTGAAGATGAGAAGGTGCATGGAAACAATGTGGGTGCAGAAGCAACGTAGCTATATATGTATTCACACACATGTAGCTAAAAGTCTGCCTTAGAGCTGGGAGTACTGTGGAGCTTAGTATATCGTAGCGGTATTTGCTTGGCTTTGTGTGGGAGTTTAGGAGAGTAGCAGTGAGCCTAAAGTGAAGACCTCAGCTGAACTTGAACTGGCACTCCCTTGCCCCAAATGTAATTAATGCTAGAGGTAATGAGCCCCTTGGATCCATTGGGCTAGTAGCTCAGTTGATATACAGACTCACTAACTTGGCAATTTGGCTGCAGGTGGTAGGGAAGTGAGAAAGTGCTCGACTGTGTGGAGGTTTTTATGTGCTTACGTTGCTACGATTAGGTGATAGGATTGATCAGGTATGTCCTCGGCATGTACAAGTTGGAGTCTGGCTTGAGATGGAACAGGAAGAATTAATCATGTGCTATACTGTATTCTAAACTATTCTTCCTTGAGTTAGAATTGCATCATTGAAATTTCTTTGAGAGGGCTTTGGCCTATTATAAATCACACAGCTTTATGGGCTTCAGTTTTAAAGACTAGTGTTAAGACCAGTTGCTCATTATTTGGAGTTAGTGATTCATGTTTCTAAAGCCCTTTTCCTTAAGAGGAATAGCGTTTTGAACTGGAAAGCTGAATATACATGGGTTCCTGCTAATGCATGAGTTCAGCTTTGTCTGTCTGCACTTTCAGTCTCCTTCTGTTGTATTTTGAGGACTTCTTATAGAGCCTAGGTTTCTGCTCCCTGTAGTAAATACCATCAAAAGACGTACAGCTTAGGTGACTAAGGTGAATAATATATAGTGCTCACCTGTCCATCAAGATTGCTGCATGTCATTTGGCTGTTTAAATTTAGCAGCAGGTCATGTAATGTGCATGAATGATGTGTGAATTCTCAAATTTCTTTTTTTCTGAACCCTCCTGTTTTTTAAGCTTGTCAAAGGCACTAGTGTTTGCTCTAAACCCAGTTCTTCTCATTTGTAGTAAGCATCATTTAAATTAATGCAGTTATTTAGTGTAAGTGAGAAAAGATGGCATGCCAAGAGGGTACAGCAAATCTGAAGTTTCAACCAGTGTGAGTTGGTTCACTTTCTCCAAATAAGAAGGCTGTTGTGTGCAACTTAAACCTTGAAAATGTAAATGAGGTTGTTGAACACGAGCAAATGAAACTTTACAAGCCATTCCACAGGGAAACATTTCACAATACGGCTGAGAAAACCACAAGAGAAATTTCAGCCCAGAGGGGTAAGTTCAGCATATGTCAACTGCTCCAGCCCAGGTGCTTGTACCAAAGGAGTATTTCGAGCTGCAGCTACAGACCAGGTGCTGTTTCAAGCCCTGCTTTCTTAGCCTTATGAGGGCTGTACATGTGGCTCCTTTCTACCAGAGCTCATTAACATTCCTGTGGAAACAGTGATGCAGCATGGTACGGTACTTTCCTAAAGAATGCCTAGTGGGCCAGATCACCAGGTGGTGTAAATCAGCATTGTTTCAATGGAGCTGCTCCAGTTTACACCAAGCAAGAATCTGGTTCAATACCTTTACTTTGCTGCTCATTAAGTGTGGCCAAGAAAACAGTTCTAATGCTCTGTATGCCTTTGGCTGTTCAGCTGCTTGAGCAAATTGTCCCAGTGGCATATTTATGAATGGCATTGTCTTTGTGGCTGAAGATGTCTAATGCTTAAATTTTTATTTCCCTCTCTTTCGTGTTCTATAGCCCCTTCCCTGTCTTTGCTCCCTGTTTTTTTTTTTTGCTTGTTTCTCTAATACAACTGGGGCAGAGCTTGCACTGTTTTCTGCAGCTTGATGGCTTGTTGAGAGTTTCTATTCTACAGAATGCTTGTACAGCGATCAATAAGAATGAGAGTTTGAATTATGTTAAATTGCTTAATTTTATCTTTCTCTAGAAATCCACTTAAATTTCTCTGCTTTTTATTTTTTCTTCCATCAGGTTTTAATGGTACGGTTTGCATCTTTGTTTGATGCAAGGGAGCGTACTGTCACCTTCCTTAGTGGAAAGAAGTACAGTGTGGATGACTTGCATTCAATGGGAGCTGGTGATCTACTCAATTCCATGTTTGAATTTAGTGAGAAACTAAATGCCCTGCAACTTAGTGATGAGGAGATGAGTTTATTTACAGCGGTTGTCCTGGTATCTGCTGGTAAGGAGAGAAAATTAATTTACATCTTTGCTAAATTTTTAATATGATTCTCTACCAAAAGACTTCTGTAAATGGTATATCTGTAAATGGCATATCTTATTTTGATTATAAGCCTGGTTCAGTAGACACTACTAGACTAGCAGCCTACAATTTGCTTTTCTACACATCTGTTACATCTAACACTGTCTTCTGGAAAAACGTGGCAAAAGGCTTATGCTTTTCTCATGGTTTCTGTAGAATTAAAAAATACATTTCATAGCTGCCCAATGACTATTTAGAAGCTCCTTGTCTGACTCATCTAAGTTTCACACGGCACCATCAATGAAATCAGTCCTGACTTGGACAGCCTAAGTCTTGGGATAAAGCAGTATTTTTACTTCCAAGTACGGTCATTGAAGTCTACTGCATATCTTACTTAAGTCTAAATCCAAGAGTTTGATCTCTGCCTATGTCAGCATAAAGCCCTATTAATGTGCATCGTGACTTCTTAGAGCTAATGGTCTGCCAATCCACTAACATCTCCACCGGCCTCATGTCTTCTTTCTGTCCCTGGATAGACGGAACACCCTGGTCCAGATTCAAAGGATTAAGCACCTACTTCTGCAGTATTATCTAAAGCCTCACATTAGGCACATTAGCTCTGCGTATGATGCCTGGAGTACAAGACACAGAATCCGTGCTTGCTGGATAAGGAGCTCTCTAGGGGTAGCTAGCAGGAATGCTGGCAGTGCCCATTTCTTACACAAAAAGCCAATGTCTGGGACCTATTCACCTCCTGAGCAAGTGGTCTTCAACATGAGCGCTTTAGACCTGTGTCTCTGTTATCAGGGAGGGACACCACAGGCTCAAGCGTGGTGCGTAGGCACACAAGATCTCTGTAAACAGGGTGGGACAGTTCAGTCTAGTAGTTTTATACATGGCCTAACTGAAATTTGACAGCAAAGGATGAAATGCAGCTGTGGCCTCTTCAGTTTGTATGCAGCGGTGATGAGCAGTGGGTGGTAGGGAATCTGCAAGCTTCAAAGCCAGAAGGAAGGGCGGTGTGAAGGAAGTGTGGCACTGTAGTCTGTTAGTAAAAATGTTCAGGTAGCAGAGAGAAACTGGGATTTCAGTTGCTTTTCCAGACTCTGCTTTACTCTTTTTTAATCTTTCCAAAAATAAATTGACAAGAACTGAAGACAAGCTTCAAAACAAGGAGTGAGAACTAGGCCGCCTCCCTCCTTGTGCAATGTCATAACTAGGCCACAGCTGTTCTTCCTGTTGTTCAGCTGCAGGGCTCTAGAATATCATAAGCTCTGGACTGTCTGTCTTGAATATGATTGGCTCTATCTGCTCTGTTAGACTCTGTGCTAAAAGCACACTTCTCTGCCTTTCTCCAGCCCTTTAAACCCTGCTTCATCCTCTTCCTGGCTCCCAGTAGAGCTTAGCTTAGAGGCAGTACCTAGCAAGAACAGTTCTAATTTCTATTAGAAATTAGTTCTACTTTTGCTGCAGAGACTAGCTTCAGAGCAGGTAAGACTGCACTGGGCAAGGGATCTGGAGTGGAAAAAGGCCAAAAAAAAAAAGCTCTTTTTAAGGCTTTTTTGAAGCCAGCAACAGTGCTGTGCTTGTGCTGGGGGGCTGGCAGCTTGTGGGCGGGCTGCTGAGCGAGCAGGGGTGGAGCTGGCACATCAGCGGCACAGTTTAAACACCCTACAACGTGTCATCACCTGCCCTTGACCTTGGCACCTGGTGATAAGCTTTAAATAGCCTCAGGGAGGAAGCTAGGTTCTGCCCACAGAGCATACCAGGTGAGTAACCGTTGTCGCTGCCCACTGGGAACAGGGAGGTTCAGTAAGTGAGCACAGCCCACACTGCCCATACGGTGCTGCAGCTGTGGGTGTGAGAGGTGGGTCAAGTGGTGAGGAGTGTAAGTGTTGGCCCTCTTTGCTCAGGAGACTGGCTTTCCTCTGGGCAGTCTCTGAGACCGCTGGCCTAAACATGGTCTCCACCAGACAGCGGGCTTATTCCAAGAAGACCATGGCAACCCAGATGGAGGGCCTGCCCAGAAATGTGGCTGTTCAGGTCTCTGGCTGCTGGGAGTGCCTGAGCCTGCTGCTGCCCGGGGAGGGTGGCAGGGATTCCACTTGTGTGAGGTGTAAGCAAGTGGATGAGCTGCTCAGCCTGGTAGTGGAGCTCAAGGAGGAGGTGGAAAGACTTAAGGCCATCAGGGAGTGTGAGCGAGAGACTGACTGGTGGAGTGACCCACTGGCGTGCCAAAGGGAAGGGTGCCAACCTCCAGAAAAGTGGTTGACCCCCCTGCCTTGTCACAGTTGGACAGACCTGACAGATGAGGAGGGTTGGAAGAGAGTCCTAGCTCAGCATCACGGGAGCCCCCCCCCCCCCCCCCCCCACTTGCCTACCCTGCTTCCTCAGCTCCCACTAAGCAACAGGTTTGAGATGCTGGAAATTGAAGGGGAAGCGATGGAGGATCTGCCTAGGAGGGAGCCTAAGGCGAGGCAGTCACTCTCATGCCTTGAGACTGCTTCTATCAGGAAAGAAAGAAAGGCAGTCGTGGTGGGTGACTCCCTTCTCAGAGGAATGGAGGGCCCCATATGCAGACTGGACCTGAGCTGTTGGGAAGTGTGCTGCCTTCCTGGGGCCGGGGTCAGGGACATAACTAGAAAACTCCTAAAGCTGGTTAGGTCCACTGATTACTTTCCGTTACTTGTAGTTCAGGTGGGCAGTGATGAAATAGTTTGTAGGCTTATCTGAGCTATGAAGAGACTTTCAGGGGTTTAGGGCGTTTAGTTCACAGAGTGGGAATGCAAAAGTGATCTTTTGTTCTATACCTTCAGGGGCAGTGAGGGACATGGACTGGGCTTGGAAAGCACAAGTAATGAATAATTGGCACAGATGCTGGTGTCGAGGCAGAAGTTTTAGATTCTTTGATCATGGGGCAATTTACTCAGCCCCTGGCTTGTTGTCCATGAATGGTACCCACCTATCTCAAAGGGGGAATGCTATTACAGGAGCTAGCAGGGCTTATCAAAAGAGCTTTAAACAAGCTACAGCGGGGAAAGGGGACAAAACAGGGCTCACCAGAGATGAGCCTAGGGGAACAATGCTTGAGCTGGGGGTGAGGCAGATGATTCAGCTGCAGTGCATCTACACCAATGCATGCAGCATGGGCAATAAGCAGGAGGAGCTGGAAGCAATTGTGCATCAGGCTAACTATGACATAGTTGCTATTACCAAAACATGGTGGGGCCACTCCCATGGCTAGAGTGCTGTGATGGATGGCTACAAGCTCTTCAGAAGGGATAGACAAGGAAGGAAGGGTGGTGGTGTGGCTCTTTAATATAAAGAGTGTTTTGATGTTGAAGAGCTTGGGGTTGGGAATGATGAAGTTGAGTGTCTATGGATAAGGACCGGGGGGAAAGCCTGTAGGGGTAACATCTTGGTGGGGGTCTGTTATAGACCGCCTAATCAGGATGAAGAGAAGGACAGCGCATTCTGTGAACAGCTTGCGGAAGTCGCACAATTGCCAGCACTTGTTCTTGTGGAGGACTTCAACTTCCCTGATATATGTTGGAAATATAATACAGCACAGAGGAGGCAGTCCAGGAGATTTCTAGAGTGTGTGGAAGATCAGTTGTGTAAGGAAGCTATATGAGAGCCTGCGATGGATGGTGCCCTGCTGGACCTGCTCTTCACTAATAGAGAAGGACTGGTGGGAGGTGTGAAGGCTGGGGACTATCTTGGGCAGAGCGACCATGAAATTGTAGAATTCTCTATTCTTGAAGATGTCAGAAGGGTGACTAGCAAAACTGCTGTCTTGAACTTCCAGAGGGCAGACTTTGACCTGCTCAGGACACTTGTTGCAGGGGTCCCTTGGGAGTTGCTCCTTAAGGGTAAAATGGTCCAGGAAGCTTGGACGCTCCTCAAGATGGAAATCTTAAAGACACAAGAACAGTCTGTTCCTGAATGCCATAGGGCAACCCGTAGGGGAAGAAGACCGGTGTGGATGAACCGTGAACTATTGTTGAGATGCTGGAAGAAAAAGAGAGTCTATGTGAAGAAGGGACAGGCTACTTGGGGAGATTACAAGAAAGTTGCTAAGGTATGCAGGGAAGAAGTTAGGAAGGCAAAAGCCCAACTTGAACTCAGATTGGCCACTGCAGTAAAAGAGAGTAAGAAATCTTTTTACAAATGTATCAGTGGTAAGAGAAGAACCAAGGAGAATTTCTGTCCTTTGCTTTATGCAGTGGGAAATGTGACCAGTGAGGATAAGGAGAAGGCTGAGGTCCTCAATGCCTTCTTTACATCTGCCTTTAGTAGTCAGATCAGTTATCCTCGAGCACTTTACTCCCTGGTCTGGAAGTCTGGGATGCTACGCAGAATACACCTGTGGTGATTCAGGTGGAGACAGAGAGCTTCTCCTCCATCTGGACTGTCATAAGTCGATGGGACTGGACAGGCTCTGCCCTAGGGTGCTGAGGGAGCTGGTGGGGGTGATTGCCAAGCTGCTCTCAGCCATCTACCAGAGCTCCTGGTTATCTGGAGAGGTCCCAGAGGATTGGAGGCTTGCCAATGTGACTCTCATCTACAAGAAGGGCCGTAAGGAGGATCCGGGGAACTACAGGCCTGTCAGCCTCACCTTGGTACCAGGGAAAGTTATGGAGCAAATAATCTTGGGTGAGATCACATGGCATGTGCGTGGCATCCCAGCCAGCACAGGTTCATGAAAGGCAGGTTGTGCTTGACCAACCTCATCTCCTTCTACGACTGGGTGATCAGACTGGTAGACAATGAAAAGGCTGTTGATGTAGTCTACCTAGACTTCAGCAAAGCCTTTGATATAGTCTCACAGTATTCTGATGAAACTGGCTGCCCATGGCCTGGACAGGTATACTCTTCTTTCGGTAAGGAACTGGCTAGATGGCTGTGCCCAACGGGTAGTAGTTAATAGAGTTAAGTCCAGCTGGCAACCCCTTACAAGTGGTGTCCCTCCGGGGGTCAGTACTGGGTCTCATCTTGTTTAGTATCTTTACTGATGACCTAGATGAGGGGATTGAGTATAGCCTCAGTACATTTGGGTAGGTAGCGTGGATCTGCCTGAGGGTAGGAAGGCCCTTCAGAAGGATCTAGATAAGCTGGATCACTGGGCTGAGGTGAATGGGATGAGGTTCAACAAGGCCAAGTGTCAGGTCCTGCACTTTGGCTGCAATAACCCCATGTAGCGCTATGTGCTTGGGGCTGAGTGGCAGGATGACTGTGAAGAGGAAAGGGACCAGGGTTTGTTGGTTGATGTTTGGCTGGACATGAGCCAACAGTGTGCCCAGGTGGCCAAGAGGGCCAATGGCATCCTGGCCTGCATTAGAAATAGTGTGGCCAGCAGGAGCAGGGAGGTAATCATCCCCCTGTACTCAGCACTGGTGATGCCGCACCTTGAGTATTGTGTTCAGGTTTGGGCCCCTCAATACAAGAAAGACATTGAGGCCCTGAAATGTGTCCAGAGAAGGGCAGCGAAACTGGTGAGGGGTCTGGAGCGCAAGTCTTATGAGGAACAGCTGAGAGAGCTGGGATTGTTTAGTCTGGAGAAGAGAAGGCTCGAGGATATCTCATTGTACTCTACAACTTCCTGAAGGGAGGTTGTGATGAGGAGGGGTTTGGTCTCTTCTCCCAGGCGACAAACAGGACCCAAGGAAATGGCCACAAGTTGCGCCAGAGGAGGTTTAGACATAAGGAAAAACTTTTTCTCTCAGTGGTCGGGCACTGGAATGGCCTGCCCAGGGATGTGGTGGAGTTGCCATCCCTGGCAGTGTTCAAGAGGTGTCTGGATGAGGAGCTACAAGATGTAGTTTAGTGGCTTGTGGTAGCAAGGGTAATGGGAGGATGGTTGGACTAGATGGTCTTGTAGGTCCTAAGATTCTAAGCAGGTTCAATACAGTGATAGAGCTGTGGAGCAAGACGTAAAGATGAGGTGTTTCAGCTCCTCATAGCTGCTGAGGATTTTAAAGACTCTGGCTTTGGACATTTGTGCTACCTATCTTAGCTTCTCTTGGACTTGATCTGGAGTCTTATCAGCACCTCTCTGACTCCTTCACAAAACAGTTATGGAGTTTTTATAAAGTACAGCTTTAATGATCTTTAATATTTGAGCCCAAACCTGGCATGTTTCAGGTTCAGTAGTTACCTTGACTGTCACTGCCAGTTCAGAACATGCAAGGAATGCAGTGATTTTCTGACATTACAGTGTAGCTTGCAATAAAACCAAAATGGTTGTAATCATGATTTGGACAAATAAGTGAGCAAGCTTCGTAGGTCAGCAGATGCTGAAGAAGTGCCCTGTGACAGAGCTCATAGAAAAGGAAGGACATTGTGGCATTTCTGGGGAAGATACCTGCCAGCAGTAGAAGGGGCTGAAAGATTGTGGGCATCTGCTGATTAAGAGAATATTTAAAAACAGATCCTGTGCATCTTAGCCCTCAAGCAAAAGCATGGAGTCATTTGTCATAACGTGGAGGAGGAGCTCAATTACAGACGGAAAGAGAGATGAAGTACATTAGAGAGAATAACATGGAGATGCAAGCAAAGGTGAAAAGAGCTGTAGCTGGAAGAAGAACAGAAAGTAGAAGAGTAAGGCTATTGAGATTTCTTCATCTAAGAATGAAAGTTACAAAGAAGATGAAAAGGAGGCTAGTAGTCAAGATGCACATCATTTCCAGAAGCAGACAGGAGTTGAATTGATTGTTGAATGCTGTTAAAGTGATCCAATCTAAAATATTGTACTGCATGACTTAAAGTATCTTTGAAAAAGACTTAACTTTGCTTATAAAAATATCACTGGGGAGAAAAAAAATACTCATAAGCCTATAAACAGTGCTAGCAGGGAGAATGTTTGTCAGAAGTATCTCTATGTGGCGCTGGATGAATGAATACTTTGCCTCTGGCTTCAGTTAGCTGGAATTGTTGAAGATGGAAGGGAAATAGCATGATGGATCATTGGTACTGAAGAAAGAGGAAGCAAAGCTGAAAGAATGTGGTTTGTGTAGATCTAGTGACCAGATAATCTTTCAACTGAGGGTGATGAAAAGGAAATACACACCCTCTATTATTCTTTTATTTGGGTAGTACTGAGGAAAAACTTCATCTGATCACAACCAGAAGTGGACTAAAGATTGGGAAGAAAGACGTGAGTTAATTGAGCAGAGGGGTCTACAGCAAGTGACCCAGGAGAGGCTGGGCTGCCTTTTCTTTCCCACTGAGGTGAGGAAGCTGTCCTTGCACAGACACACGTGTCTTGAGAAAAGTCACCTGGTGATCTTTGTTCAGATGTTGTCATCCCTGCTCAGGATAGAGCAAAGCCTGAGGTTTTGCAGAAGTGGTCAAGTGGAGTAGTTTGCTTAACAAAGGCAGAGAGGCTTCTTTTGGCTTGATATTCTCATGCATTCTCTCTTGAAGAGCAGCCATCAAACCTAATGGACAGTTCTTATAGAAGAATGGAATGGATGTTTATAATCATGTTTTGATACTAATCAGGGTTCATAATTCTTAAAACAAAAGGTTCTGGAACAATCTTGCTACAGGAAAAAAGAAGACAAGTTAACTGCTTTAAGATGGATCCTTAAGTGGGTTGTATAAAACTGTTTGCTGAAACGTTAGGGAACAGCACTGAATAGTCAAGGAGGACTTTGTAGACTCTCCACCTGAGAAGTCCAATCAGATTGACACTGACAGCATAAGGATGGCATTCCCACTCTGACTGTGTGATCTGACTCGGTTCTCCTTCAGAAAGCTGATGTAATACTGCATCCCAGTTCTGTGTCCCAGTGTTGAACTACATGTATGCATCGAAGCACACTTCTAGTCACATCTGTCACTTATGTATTTGCCCTGCTAATTTTACATGGGGTTTAAGAACAGCTGGCTACAGCTTAGAAAAAAACCACAAACTACTGTGCGTGATTAGAAGGTGAGGTATTTAGCTTAAAATTTATCCTTTTAAGCTACTGCTTAAACTTCACAAGCTTATACTAAAATATTGCTTTCTTGAAAGAGATGCTTTAGGTGCAAGGTGAGAACAGTATGTTAAAATGCAATATTTTTCTTGATGTTAAAATTCTTCCTCTTCAATTAGAATTTTTTGGGTGCGTTACGTTTCATTGTACTTGCTTGTGGAATGCTGTCAGAGATGGTGCTCGGTCACGTCAAGGCATATACCTTCTTCACTCCTTGGAGTCCCATTGTGTAAAAACAAGCGTGACTTGTCCTGAGTGGGATTTCCTTATCCAGACATGAGTCTCAAGTTTAGAGTTCTGTGTCCAGCCTTGAGAAGCACTTGAAATGTCTACTTCCAAGTGTCCTGTGTCCCTTCTTTGTGCTGAAAGTTGTGATTCAGCAAAACGTTGAAGTACGTGCTTCAGTCTGTCCTCTTCTGGAAATATGGGTAAATGAATAGAAAAGGTGACTGAATATGCCAGTTCAGCATGAGCTTAATACTTTGCGAAGCTGATACTAAATAATGTTTAAAAAGATTTCTGGTATTTGAGTTTGAAACTTCTGGTGTAAATACGTAATTTTTCTGTTCTTAATGGGTTGATTCTTAAAGTGGCTTTGTATTGCAAATTACATCTGTTCAGTTTTTTTGTCTCTTCTTTTTTCTTCTTTCTCTCTTGTCCACCCTCTCTTCTTTAGATCGCTCTGGAATAGAAAATGTCAATTCTGTGGAGGCACTTCAGGAGACGCTAATCCGTGCATTAAGGACCTTAATCATGAAAAATCACCCAAACGAAGCCTCTATTTTCACAAAACTTCTTTTGAAGTTACCTGACTTGCGTTCCTTAAACAACATGCACTCTGAAGAACTCTTGGCCTTCAAAGTTCACCCATAGGCCTTTAGGTTTCATTTGTACCTGGACTTGCCTCGTGTTAAACTGTTTCGTGCTAAAATATGTATTTATATAGTTGTACCACTTGCTGGAGAGAGTTCACAGACTGTGAGCAACTGATAGCTGTTCCATAACCATGCAATAATGCTTCAGCAGGTGCTTTCAGCTAACATCAGTGCAGCATTCAGAGTCCTCCAAGACATCCAGATCCAGCTGTGCTGCACTTTTATAGAAGAGGTTGCAATGAGCCTGAGTAAATATGGACTGTTCTTTCACTTAGAAAAAGAACCACCACTGCCCTCTCATGTAAACTGAATGCAGAATAGCTACATGTGTACATATGGAATGTGGAATGGGGGGAACAATCCTGTGTTAATAGGAAAATCAAAGAGCTGATTTAATTGGTCTTTCCCTTATCTAATATATGTATGTCTGTGTCTCTTGATAATTCACTCATGGTTTCACTGTTGTTATTCCATTAAACCTGATGGAATGATTTCAGCCCACACCAACTCTTCACTGAGCGTGTTCATGCCATGTGTATATAATATAAATAGCGAAGTAATGGGTGTTTATGACTATAAAGTACAGAGTTGTGTGTATATATGTGTATGTATATAAATAGTTCTATACATAAAGTATACATATAATTTCTTCACAATATTTTAAACTGTGAAGGAATTTAAACTTACAAAAGAAGGTGATCTACGGAAAGAACCAAATAGATGCACTTTGCATTTTGCTGAACTAATAATCTGAGCATTTCTAATTTTTAGAAAACATCAAATTTGCATTAATAAGCTGTGTTTGTTAATTTGAAAAAATAAATACATAGAGTGGCACCAAAGGGGCAGAGTCAGATTCAACTTCTGGAATGGCTTCTAGAGAACCTTCAATGGAGACGGCTGTTCATGGCACTACTGAGGTTGATTGGCCATGGCCACTGAGGTTCGTACACTGTTAGTGTTTAAAGAAGCACCAGATGCTCTTCAAAAACTTCAGCACAGCAAGAAAGAAACTAACAGATGAATAATAGCATTTGAGGAAAAAAAATATGTTCTAATGCTTACCCATAGTTGCATTTGGGTGTGTGTGTGTGTGTGTGTTCTGTGACCATTTATTTCTTACCATGTGTCATTTTGTTGCTTCATCGCTAAATGAGAATTTAATATAGGAATGGGAGATTCCTTGTGTCTCTTCACAATCCAGGCTTTGTGGTTCCCATGCCTGTTCTTCTGGAGCTCTCCACTTCTACGTGTGTGTATGTGCAAGGAAGGTGCACTGAGTGGTCTGGATATTTTTCTTACAAAAAAAAAAGAAAAACAAAAACAAACAAAAAAAAACCCCACAAACGAGACTTTTTGTTCATGCCAGTAGCAAATTGCAGAGCAGATCCTTGAGATTCTGCTGGTTTTTTTTTTTTCCATCTAAAAAGCAGTTGTCTGTGGGTTTTCGCCATTTGTAGCAGGACCTGATGCCAGAAAAGAGATTTTTAAGGAAGTCAAAGCATCTGTGTGAAGTAGTTGTGTTTGTTTTGCTAACACGGGAAGAAGATGCTCTGTTACCCTTGTGTTTAGTTAGCTTACCTGAGAGATAAGCCTTCTTGGGGCTAAACTAAACCATACTAAATGTCTGGTGATGTTTAGATGTGTGCGGTAGCGCAGACCATAAGCCAGGAAGCCCTCTGACTGCAGGAGTCCTGCTGGCTGTGCAGGAGCAGCTCTCAGCAGCAGTGAGTGACGGGAACCCTTGCTCCTGCAGCAGGGTTGGAGCAGCTGCAGGCTTCCCTCCATCTCCCCAGGAGCATCGGGAGCAGCTCAACCCCCTGCTCTTGGTTGGTCATCTTCAGACTGGGATTTCCACTCAGAAGTCGGTAAGCATTCTTCCTAGAGAGTGGGGAGCAGGTGGGGACAGGTGCTGAGTGGGAGGGAACGGAGGGAAGCCAGCTTCAGCCTTGGCTGAATCAGAGGAGCGCATCCCCTCCCCTCCTCAGCTGCTGCAGGGAGTGTTGCCCTGCTTCACGCTGCCTGAACCACTGGATAATAGCCCCCTAATACCTGTAGATTGCTATCCGAATACACTATCGGGGCATATTGTCCTAATTTCTGTTAACAGTCTGCATCCTACCAGTATTACTCGTATGAGAGCTTCACTGAGTTACGCATCGAACCATTCAGACTTTAGAAAGGACACAGTCACATCTTTTATCATCTAGGAGCTGGAATGACTTTGTAGGCCCATTTCAAATGCAGAAAGTAAAGTTAACTCTTGGTTGTTTGGGGAGGGAAGGAGGCTTCTCACAGAGGTTGCCACCCTACAACTGTGTTCTGTTTAGTTTTGTTTTCTTTTCTTAAAACTGTATTATTAAGCCTTTAGGAATGTATAACCAGGACTGAGTGATTACCGCTTATTAAATTTTTAGTTAGAATGGCCATGTATGCCTATAGATAGATAATTGAACCTGTACAACTTCATTTGAAATAAATCTTCCTGTACATAATGGAAAAACTCATATAACAGAAAGAAGCCCCAAACAGATTGACTGAATGCAAAAGCTGATAGAAGTACTGTTCAAAAGTGACCTGCGTACTGCAAACCCTAGCTGGACTCTTAGAAGCAAATCAGAACTCCTCGTATTAGCCATGTATTGTGAGCTCTTCTTTTCCTGTGTCACTGGTTATACACTTGTTAAACGCTGAGATAATAGACTTCATGGCAGGCATTTGAGTACTGTAGATTGGGTCATTGCTGAAAGATTAATGTACTGTATGACTTAAATGAAATTTTTATTCTTGATTTTATTCTTGATTTTGTTCTCGTTTTAAAAGATTAAATATGGGCATTATGTCAGCAAGCTAAGCTGTGTTTGTGTTCTTTGTACAGTGTCAGGAGGGAAGGATAACACGTGGGGATGAGCAAAGCGGTGACGGGCATCAGCTGCTGCAGGGCACAGAGGCCGGGCATCTCCTGCGATGCAGCCTATCTGCACCCTGTCAGTGCAGCTCAGTGCTGGATGGGGTTTGCTGCCTTTACTGCTAACAGCCTTGTCTGAGCTACTTCATTAAAATAGGCAGAGAGGTAAACACCCTCACTGCATTTCAAGAACATGGCTTTGTAACTCTACGAGAAGCATGGTTTAGTTTTTGGGATAGAGGGTCTTTAAGCAAGACTGTAAGAGAGCTGGGTGGAAAACAGCATATGAAGGCAGAGGTCTTTCTTTTTTTTTTTCCAACTTAATTTTCTTGTTGGAAGTGTTTGCTGTGAGAGGAGGTATGAAGCTATTCCAGGAAATGTCTCTATCAGTATTTTAAAGAAAACAACATCCCAAAACTAAAACTTCCAACTAAGAACACTGGAAAAAGATGACAGGAAAAAACAAACAAACAAACAAACAAACCCACAACTTTTTTTCTTTGTGTGCTTTTTGGTGGAGGCTTTTGTGACTCCCCTGGCAGCTGCCATGAGCGGGGCTGGGAGCTGTGAGGGCAGGCCTCAGGGCAGGCCTCCTCACTGCCCATAGCTCATGGGGGGAGTTTTAACTCATCAAATAGTGTGTGTGGGATGGGGGGGGTGTATGTGTTTTTCCACATAAAAATAGATTTCCATTTCTGACTTTTTAAGGTTGGTCACCCTCTGGGCTGGGGACATGCGGTGCTGGCCCTTGTTTGTGTGGAGCTTGGAGGTGGCAGTGCTGCTGTGAACCTGCCCTCACCGCCCTGCCCGGGTGCCGTGCACGCTATAAGGAAATGGTGAATTTTGCAAAGAAACAAAGGAATTGGTGTGGTGATGTGAAAGTACAGAGAGAGGAGGGCGCGGGCAAGTCATTGCCTCATCCTGCGGCCTGTGAAGGACTGGCTGTACACAGGCAGGAGGGAATGATCATTAACTGAACCGCAGAGCACTTTGATTCCAGAAAGAGTTTGTACCAGGAAATAATCCGTGCTTCCTTTTCCTCGATGAGAGCAGCAGGCAGCTCCCAGAACTTTAATCACTACGTGCCTTTTTTTTGTTTTACAGTTGAGGCATGGAGCGGGGGGGAAAGGGGAGAGCACTGCCCAGCCTGGGGCTGCCCCTGCTGGCAGTGGGCAGCTTGGGAGTACCCTGTGAGGAGCTGTCCTCATGGGGCAGAAACGCTGGTTGAGGACAGAGTGTCTGGAGGAGGGTCTGGAGGGCAAGGTGTATGAGGAATGGCTGAGCTCCCTGGGTTTGCTGAGCCCAGAGCAGAGGAGCTGAGGGGAGGCCTCATGGCGGCTGCAGCTCTCACAGGGAGCGGAGGGCAGCCCTGAGCTCTGCTCTGTGTGACAGCGACAGGGCCCGAGGGAACGGCATGGAGCTGTGTCAGGGGAGGGGCAGCCGGGGGTGAGGGACAGGGTCTGAACCACAGGGTGGTGAGCATGGAATGGCCTGCCCGGGGCAGTGGTCCCAGCACTGAGCTTTGCAGAGTTCAAGGAGCGTTTGTGCTCTCAGACACATGGTCTGATTTTTGTGCGGTCCTGTGTGGAGCAGAACTTGGACTCAGTGACCCTTATGGGTCCCTTCCAGTTCAGGGTATTCCATGATTCTCTGACTCTATGACACAGCTGTGTCAGCAGTGAGAGAGAGAGGCACAGAGCTGGTGTTGGTGGGGCCCGCATGGTTATCAGGAACAAATGGGTCTGTTTCATCCAACAAAGCACTGCTTGTGCAGCTGCTGCTCCGCCATATCGGGGCCTTCACAGAGCAGTGGAGATCTGCAGGCATGCACACGTCCCAGCACTTCTGGTTTCATGGCGGAGGGCTGCGCCTCTGCAGCTCTGCATTTCCCTGTGGCAATGGAAATGACCTGTGCCTGCCTGCCCTGGGTTCCTGGAGCAGGCCGCGTGGCTGTGCAGCCATGGCACAAACTGCTCTGCTCTCCGGCACAGCCTTTACTTCTGGCTGGAGGAGGGACCTCGGGTGGCTTCTGCTAAAACAAATGCTGCTTTGTTTATTGTTTACTTCAATGGAGGTATTCGCAGTGATGGTTTATAAGCGGAGCCTGCAATGATCGCACCCCTTTATGCCAGGCGCAGTCTCAGCTGCAGACACACCCTGAAGGCCGCCCCTGGCTGACTGGGAGCTGGCTCCTTCCCCGTGCAGTCCCACAGCAGGGAGGACTGGAGCACAAACTCAGGTCTCCCTCGGCCCTCTTCTCCCTCCCACTGTGGGCCAAACGCGGTGCAGAAGGCCTGAGGAGCCCAAGCACTGATATCCAGGTAGGTGACTGCTTATCTGCACAACGCTCTGGGAAAGAGAACCTCCTGGACAAGTGGCCCTTAAAGTACGCACTGCGGTCCCTGAAGGCAGATGAAACAAGCTGTGTAACCATGCTTTGTTTCCACAAGCTCCTGCGTCGGCTCAGCCCAGAGTCGCGGCTCCAGGGGCTGTATCTGCCAGCAGCCGGGCTCCAACGAGGGCCGTGTCATTGCCGGCGCGGCGGGCAGGGGGCACTCGGGCACCGGGATCGCAGCCGGCAGAGGGGCACGGCCGGCAGCCGCCGGAGCAGCAGCAAGGGGGGGCTGGGATGGGCTGGGCTGCCGGGGAGCTGAGCAGCGGATTTATGGGAACGTCCGGGCAAATGGGAGCGATGCCCAGCGAGGCATCGAAAGGGGACAAGGAAAAATAAAAACAAAAAGTAACAGAGCCGATAAAAAATGAAAATGGCAAACACAGCACAACGTGGAGCAATTAGCCCAGGCTGGAAGAAAAGCAGACGTGCAGCACGGAGATACACCAACAGCACTGGCAGAGCGCAGCTCGAGAACGATAAAACAAAAATATAATTAAGCCAATCCGAGGCACCCAGCTGCACCAGTGTTTCAGCCCAATGCCAGGCTCGGTTAGGAACAGCCTCTGGCTGCGTGGCAACGCCCAGCCATCCCTTGCCTGGTAGAGGCATGAGGAGGAGGGAGCTCTGAGCCACTGCTGGGCACAGCTGGCACTGGGGCACGTGGGATGGGCCTGTGGGGTGCATCTCTGTCGTTAATGAAGGCCCACACACCTGTCCACCACCCTGTAGAATAGCTGCAGGCCAGTGGACGTAGCTCTCATTTGCACTTAGTGTGTCTGGGGAGCCCCGGTAAGCAGCCAGCAGTGTTCTGTTAAAGACAAAGTGATTGAAGAGAAGGGTCAAGGGGTGAATTAGCACAAGGGCCAGAGTAAGTGTCCTGGAAGCAGGACAGCCCATGGCTGACAGCTCTGTACAGCTTTAGTCTGGTTCAGTTAAATCAAACATTAAAGTTTCTCCAGCTGTTCACACCAGACTGCTGCAGTAGGCAACTCCAGGGTTATCTGCTCAGGTGGGTGGCGAGAACCCAGTTGTGCAGCAGGAAGCTCCTGCCAAGACAGCAGCTTTGAATGATGACCAGCCTCCAAAGAACATTTCTAAGTAGTTCCACAGGACAAGTTTTGCATTTAAAACCTTCAGGCTTGATCTTCTGCTGCTTGGGAAGCCCAGTTTACTTTGTTCCTTGTTTACTTACAACCCTGATTCAGTGCTGAGTTGAGCAGTAGCAGCAGATAGGAATGTCCTTCCAGGGAGCCAGGAAGGTCTTCCTCAAAGGGAGCGGAGGAGCAGCTCTGAGCTCTGCTCTCTGTGACAGTGACAGGGCTCGAGGGAACAGCATGGAGCTGTGTCAGGGGAGGGGCAGCTGGGTGTGAGGGACAGGGTCTGCACCAGAGGGCAGTGGGCATGGAACAGCCTGCCCAGGGCAGCACTGGGCTTTGCAGAGTTCAAGGAGTGTTTGGGCAGTGCTCTCAGTCATGTGGTCTGATTTTTGTGTGGTCCTGTGTGGGGCAGGAGTTGGACTCAGTGATCCCTGAGGGTCCCTTCCAACTCGGGATATTCTGTGATTCTATTCTATGATTCAGACACTCTGTGACTCCAGCGTGTCCGCAGGGTCTGACATTCAGTAATGGTTTTAGTGGCAATATAGCATATGCAAGTGTGAGCAAGGTCGCATCTACAGAAAAAAAACATAATTAGTGAGGCTGGGAAAGTACTAGCTAAGATTTAACGGGGCTGTCAGCAATGCATTGTTGGGCTGAAGAATATAATGGTACAGTGGGCAGCCTCTATGGGAGCACTGCCAGGCCCCGTCCCTGCTGCAGCATCTCCAGCTGCAGTGGTGTCTGCTCAGGGCTGAAGAGGACTTGTCGTCTCTGCTGCTGGCATGTGGCTGCGGAACAGCATCCCAAATTGAGCAGCAGGAGCTGTTATCTGAGGTTAGCAAGGGGATCATTTAAACTCGTTGTCATCGAATGAAATCACCGAAGGTTCGGCAAGTATGGGTTCTCCAGCTGTGCTGCAGTGATTCACGGCCTCATGTCCTCATTCTGTGCCTGACAGAGATTTCACATCAACAGGAAGGGTTTTTCTCCGTCACCCTAAAGCCACTGTGGACTGCCTCAGACATTTCAACGCCCTCAGAGGTGGATAGCCAAGTCAGGGAGAGGATGCTCGGCTATTTAGCAATATGTGGATGTGGCAATAGGGTTGTATAAGGATAAGAATTTCTGTCATACTGTTTTCATCAGTGTAATAGAAAGAAAGATCTAGTCAATCAAATCTAGTAGTGATTATGACCGTAATTTTTGTTCAGCCAAAACAACACCGAGGACAAGTTCTTCAAGAGCCCTTGACAGTGGCAAAGAAGTGCTAGCTCCATTTTTTTGGCTGCTACTCTCATTAATTAACATGACTTGTGCTTCCATTGTGATGAGAAGCACTTCAGAAAGATGCCAAACATAAACATAAAAATTAACAGTGAAGTGAGATGAAGCCAGAAAATGGTGGATGGGGGAAACAGCTAAGCTTTCCCACGCTATCGCTTCGTTCTGTTCCTTTTTTTATCCAGCCCTTGCCTACAGAGATCATAAATCCCCAGAGAAGAGAAAACTTTACTGTTGAGGCTGTTAATGTCAATAAAGTTTGGTGAATGATGCCCCTGGCTTCCTTGCCTATCAGCAGCGTATCTGGGGAGCTGGGGCAAAGGAACAAAAAATACACACCTGACAGCTCGGTTTTAAAGCTCTTCAAAGGTAGACTCTTCTCTCTGAACCTTCCGAAACAACAAAACTGCACAGGAATACTATTTGTGTACACTTCAAAAGCATCCAAATTTCTCTTCAGACTCCAGAGGATACCACTGGAATGCCATACATCACTTAAACCCATGACACAGCTGCATGGGCCCGCGAGGCACCTGCCCCTTAGGAGCCTTCCAAGACAGTAGCTGGAACCTCGGAGGTGGAACTCCTCCAGAAAGCCCTCTTCTTCAAAACGCTGCCTGTAGCACTGGAGTATGGCACCCTGAAGTCATGCAAACAACTCACATCATCCTTATCAAGAGAGAGGGTAAATAACATTTAATGTGGGGCCTAAAGACTTAAAACTCTAACTCATTAACTTCCTCTTCCTTTCTGCTAAAGATTATATTTCCTTTTTGATAAAAAGAGTCACAGAATCATAGAATGGCTTGGGTTGGAAGGGACCTCAGGTATCATCAAGTTCCAGCCCCCCTGCCACAGGCAGGGTTGCCAACCACTAGATCAAGTACTAGATCAGATTGCCCAGGGCCCCATCCAACCCAGCCTTAAATACCTCTAGGAATGGGCCATCCACAGCCTCTCTGGGCAACCTGTTCCAGCACCTCTCCACTCTCTCAGTAAAAAACTTCCCCCAGTATCTAATCTAAATCTCCCCTCCTTTAGTTTTAAGCCATTCCCCCTTGTCCTGTCACTATCTGCCCTTATAAAAAGTTGATTTCCCTCATGTTTGTAAACTCCCTTTAAATACTGAAAGGGCACAATGAGGTCTCCCTGCAGCCTTTTCCTTTCCAGGCTGAACAAGCCCAGTTCCTTCAGCCTGTCTTAATAGGAGAGGTGCTCCAGCCCTTCGGTCATCTTTGTGGCCCTCCTCTGGATGTTCTCCTAAAGCTCAACATCTTTCTTGTGTTGAGGGCCCCAGACCTGGACACAGTACTCCAGATGGGGTCTCACACAGACACAGAATGGAGGGGAGCAATCACCTCCCTCACTCTTCTGGACACCCCTCTTCTGATGGAACCGAGGATACCATTGGCCTTCTGGTCTGCAAGTACACGCCTCTGACTCATGTTAAGTTTTTCATCAACCAGGACCACTGAGCCCTTCTCAGCAGAGCTGCTCTCAGGGAGTTCCCCCCATTTGCAAACATATCTGGAATTACCTCGATCCAGGTGCCAGCCTCGCACTGTGCTTTGTTTGTGCTTTGTTTTGTTCTAGGTTCACAACAGCCCATCTTTCAAGTTTATCAAGGTCCCTCTGGATGGTATCTCTTCCTTCCACTGTATCAACCGCATTGCTCAGTGTGGTGTCATCAGCAAACTTGCTGAGGGTGCACTCAATCCCATCATCTATGTCATTGATAAAGATGTTAAAGAGTACTGGTCCCAAGACAGACCCCTGAGGGACACCGCTTGTTACTGACATCGCCTGAACACAGAGCCATTGACCACAGCCTTCTGTCTGCAACCATACAACCAAGTCCTTATTGCAATGAATAGTCCACGTTTCAAATCCATATTTCTCCAATTCAGAGATAAGGATGTGATGTGGGACCATGTCAAAGGCCTTGCAGAAGTCCAGGTAGATGACATCAGTTGTCTTCCCTCTGTTCACCAATGCCAGCACTCCGTCATAGAAGGCTGCCAGATAGGTCAGACACAACCTTCCTTTGGTGAAGCCATGCTGGCTGTCTCAGATCACCCACTTGTAATCAAGGGCTGCAAAAGTGTTGACTATAGTTAGCTGTGACTTCATGCACTCTTTGCATTTCTGCAGTGTGCGCATTCGCTCACTCTCATTTCTCTCCCTCCCACATGGAAGCCTTTCTGTTGGAGAAGCACTCTTACACAACAGAGGCGAACAAGGCCTCTCTGCTATCTTGAGGCCTCTTGACGGGCACTCAGAAGATCTCTCATTCTCTAGAAAACACCCAGATTCAGAAGTTGTTGATGAGAGGGGAGGATAAATATCAATATCTGCAAAAGCAGAGAGGTGAACACACACAGAGCATTACTGCAGGCACCTGGACGAGCCTTTCTGTAACTTGACCTGTGAAAGCAAAGCACCAAACATAGCAAAGACAGGAAAAAACCTTCTGTTTCACAGGGCTTGCTCCTGGCAACAAGACGTGCCCCTAACACTGGGGCACGCTGAGATGGGTGAACTGCAGAGGTCAGGACACTCTTGTCTTCTGCAGACCTGGCAAAGTGGCTGGAGCACACAGACCAGACTGCTCTGCCTGGACAACAGCAGCCTTTTCCATTTCTCTGCTTCTGTTTCTGTATCAGAAGAGCAGTCCTCACCAACACAACACCTGTGCTTGCCAGAAGGAGAAGTCCTGACCTCCCAGAGGCTCTTAATTCGGAACTGAATACTGCTCAATTAATTCTATTAACACTTTGTAGACTCAGACTTGAGTCTACAGATGACAATGTTCCATCATGACAATAGTTTCTGAATAGGAGCCATGCAGAACATTGTAACGCTGTGTGCTGCTGTTAATTGCCCTGTCAGGACACCCAGAAAAGCCTGATAAAAAGAACTGACTTTAAGCCACCATCTAGAGGAATTCTTTCAAAGTAGAAAACCTGATTCAGAAGACTACAGGGAGCTTTGCTAACGGTGTTATATCCAAAGAGTGATATTCAGTTTGACACATATAGAAGAGATTGGTCTGTCCTACATTGCTCTTAAAGGTGTAAATAGGGCTCTCAGTATAATGCTATTTCTACATTATCAGTGCTCCAGGAAGGCAGGGATATGTTACTTCCTTTTTGCAGGCAGTTCATCTTAAGACACATGCCCAAGATCCAGCAAAGAAACCCTAGCTAAGGTGAGAATTTACTTTGCATCTCCTGAATTCCAGTTCCCGCCATCATCCCTTTCCTATCTTGATTTGAAATAATGCTGAACAGAGTCGGCACCCAAATGGCCACCCTAGCATGTCACAGAGGTCAAGGGGGGACAAGGGACAGGTGGGAAAGAGGTGGTGCGGGCTTCACCTCCTGCTATGCCTCACATGAGCAGAGAAGCTGCCCACAGCTGCTCTGGGAGCAAGTTCTCTTGGGTTTGTCAAGGCACATGGGCAGCATGAAGAATACAGGAAGAAACCCCTATGCAAGGGGTCTCTCATTGAACCACAATCCCGGCCTCTTACAAACAATATATGTGAGGCAGGACAGTCCCGCCCTGCCATCCAATGCTTATTTTGTGGCAAGTGAGGCAGTGAACATCAACTCTCCGAACATGGGGTGCTTTGAGGGGTGGGCATGACCCAGGGTGCAGTAATCGATGTGTATTGAGCACGTGGAATGCTGCATTACTGACGTGCTCAGCTGAAGGTTTTGTGGTGTAGAATACGGCACTTTTTTAGCTCCCTGGCACTTTTTGCTACTGGCTTGGGGAAAACTTCTCTATTTAAAATAGAATTTGTGATACCAAATGATTGCTAGGAGGTAGCAGAGGGATAACCCTGAGCAGCTGATTTCTAAATCCTTTTCTTCACAGAGCCTGGCAAGCTCCTCATCTCAGGGTTTGCTGTAGTTTAGATCATCTTGGGTTACTAATATTTATCTAAAGAGAAAGAAATAAGAACTATCTGAGCTTCTCAGTGCACTTTTATATCTAGAATCCACAGAGGAATACTTGCATCCCAGTAGCCCTCTCTAAAGGCTGATTGCTCTCCCCATTATGCCTTGGCTGAAAACCAAGAAACATTCCAAGTTGAGTCAGGAAAATACGTGCAGCATTTTGAAGCAGCAACCTGTTATGAAGTAGGTAACTAACACTTGAATCATGAAAGCTGGTAGGCTGATGTTAGGCTGATAGGGAGATGCTGATGCTGTCAGGCTTGGAACAGAAACAAACATGGTGATGATGGAGTGCTTCATTTGTCCATCGTGGGTTTCCTCTTGCTGGCCATGGAATGCACCCCAGGCCTCCTGGCTGTGGAAATGTGTGGTATCATCGGAACAACAGGTTTGGCTCATTGTCCTGCTCCAGGCTCCAGGGGATAAAGGGCAGGTACAGTGAACAGCTGGGATTACATCATTTACATCTGTTACCTCTTTTCCCATGTCCTGATCCTCCCTTTCTCCACCCCAGTCTCCTCCCAGATAAACAAGTTGCCCCAAATTGTTTTATCCCCCTCAATCCAAGTTTGGTTACACCCATACCAGAATTCTGTATTTAATAACGAAATGTAGGTAATCTTGACTTGATGTGACATGGCTGATATGGTTACACAGGCACTGCAGGCCTTACATGATTCCACTCCCAGGAAGGTCCCTAACACCCCCTTCCAATTGTCTTTGAAGTCTGGTTATCCCTCACGTAACTCACTTTATAGCCATCTGTGGAATCCAGCCATTCCTCATGGCACTATACACAACTTTTGTTGTCAGCTCACACTGGTACCTATCATACTTGGCTATTGCTTGTGCCACGTCCAGTGGTTTCTTATGCCCTGTTCAGTTATCTCAGAGGCACACTGGGACTTAGTGATCTGTCTGCATCCTTAATGAAGCACCGCATGATTTTCAGGCAGCCCACGGTGTCCACCCCAGCTATGTGCTGAAGGAACTATGGAATGATCCAAAAAATGTCTGAACCTTTCAGAAACTCTGACATGAATCCAGGCACACTGGGGAGAATCATAGCCAGGTTGCATTTCTCAGCACGCAAATAGTTCCCTGCATTTGCTTATTGGTACATCTGTCACAAAAGCTATAGTTCATGCTGCATAGGTGCACAACCAACATTAACACCATAATGAACCAACCATTACACATGAGGAGATCATTCTGAACAACTGCAGTGCAAACGCTCTGTGCCATAACTGCCGTGATCTGATGAAGCACCTTGTCATGAATCCCAGGTTCAGGTCAAGAGCAAAGTCAGGGTTCGGTAACGTCCATACTTTTACTTGCTTTGGCTTTCTACAAAAGCAGCAGAGAAATTCTAGTTTGTGACAATGTAAATTTTTGCTAGTGCAGATGGTCTCCATTCTTCAGAGAGGACTGGTGTGCACCAGGAACATCCTCTCTCTTACAACACCTTGGTGCTTGGCCTCTGACCCAAATGCAGGAGCATCCCTTTGCTAAGGAAAATGTCCAGGGGTCAGGGTGTGCAGGTGGGTAAGATGTAGGAAGAAGGCTAACTGGCCAGCACAGAAAAGTATCTCCCCTACAAATAAATCTGCAAAATGTTCACAGTGAGCAGGAGGAAAGTGTTTTGTCTGCAACAGACACACCACATGAAGGGAGGGATTCCTCCTGTCTCAGAGCTGACTGTTACAAACTTCATGAACGCATAGGAACTCACCAATGGAAGTCAGACATCTTCTAAGTCTCTTCCTGAAGCTCAGAAAAAGGGGGAAAAAAAGATATATTTTCTTTACTTCCTTAGTAAAAGCAGGGGAATGCAAAAGTAGTCCTGAAGATGTTCCTGGGTTTGGCTTGCTGCACCAGTCAAGTAGACATGCAGCGCTGCAGTTGCTGGCTCATTAAAGTGATGCTGAAACCTGACTTGTTTGTCTGGCCTCTTATCCTGTCCTGGACACCTGTCTTGTCGTGGTATCACCTGATTAAAACTCTTAGTAGCATTTCTTTTCATACTAAAGGGAAAAAAGTAATAAGAAAAGAAAAAAAGTGGTAGGTAGCTGGCTTTGTTCTGAAGCTGAAAACACTGCCATCATCCCCTGTTTGGGAGCAAACGTGGGAATAATGGAACGTGTAGGTGCACTCAGCTATCTGAAGCCAAGGCCAGAGGCAAATCAGATCGGATCAGCATAGCGAGAAATGTGACGAAGTGTAATTAACACTGAACGATGCCGTAATGTCACTACTGATTGTTTGAATAGAACTTCATTCACAATGAAATTGAGAGGGATTCCACACCAGTACCCGTGTGGTCTTCGTGTGCCCTTTCCCTCTGAGCCTGCTCAGCAGCCAGGTCCCAGCCACTGCTGCAGGGCACCAACAGATGCTTCGGCTCTGTGGCTACTGCCCAAGGCTGGCTTGTATTGCCATTTGTGTTTCCCAATTTCTGGAGAGAGAGAAGGATAACCTACAGCCACTGTGCATGTTTTCATCCTAAGGGTTGCCTGGACCACTTTATCTGATCCTTCCATTCTAACAATGCTCTTTCCTCTTCCTCTCCTTCATTGGTCTGTACTGTTTTCATATCTTCATCCACTTGCCAGGACTTGCCACAGCCTCTGATATTTTGTATTGGTGTGTTTGTTTTTTTCAGGTCTTTGGCTCATTTTTTTAGCCGTTTTCCTGTTCTGTACCTTGGAGTGGAGAGTCTCTGAGCTTTCACTTTGGTTTTCAGATTTAGACAATGTTCGTTTGGTCAGGGACTGGGATGGGCTGCCCAGGGAGGTGGTGGAGTCACCGTCCCTGGAGGTGTTCAAGAAACATTTAGATGTTGTACTGAGGGACATGGTTTAGTGGGAAATATTAGTGGTAGGTGGACGGTTGGACTGGATGATCTTGAAGGTATTCTCCAACCTTGGTGATTCTATTCTATGATTCATTCCTTCCCTTTATAATATACATACCCAGGACAATTACAGCTCCAGTAGAATTAATTTTTTCCTCTGTACTCAACATTGTCTCTTTTCTCCAAACTCGTATAGTATCTTTACACACACAGTCAGGTATGCATTTTCATTTCCATTTGAAATACCACATCAGGCAGTGAACACTGCTTCCTCTAAAAGGTGAGAAGAGAGATACCAAAGACTGATCTTATTGGCAATTGTGCTGCATCCCTCTGAACAGAAGTGTTCTAAGCTATGCTTCCTCCCACATCCACTCAGATAGCCTCTTGCAAGTTCAGATTCCACTGGCATTCGATAAGTGATTTGTTCATGGTTTTGCTTTTGAGTTGTATAGGCCTTTTTACATTTCTTTTTAAACCATGCTTACCAAACACAATCTACTACAGATTTTTTCCCTGTCAAAGGCCACTTTGGTCCTGCACAGGAGCTACCAAACCTGTATCACTTTTCTAATTTGCTGATTTTTCCAAGGTGATGAGGACACCAGAGAGTTAGGGTGATCCGAGAGCCTTTCTTCTCCCTGTGGGACCTCCATGGTCTGGCAAGTAGGGTTGGACATTTGCCTTAGTAGCATGCACCATAATAGATGTAGCTCTTTACAAGAGTATTTTAATATGCACGAGGCATTGCCGAGCTAGTCTGGCGTGACTTTGCCAGTGACCCGTTGACCTGAGATGCAGCCCAGTGTAAAGTGGGCAAGTGGAGAAAGGTGGTGACCATGCATATTCTTTTAAGCCCTTGGACAGCCCAGTTTACCAGCAGAAGTGGCCAGAGACACAAGTCACTTCCCCACCTGTACCACCAGGTTGGTGGTATTAAACTGATTATTTTCTCTCCCCTTAGGTGCCATCTGCTGAGCTAACAGAAACCAGCTGGTTGCTGGGTTCTACAAAGGGAAGCTTACAGCAAACTGAAAGCATACTCATTCTGGTGGTGCCCAAGGCACAGACTCCATCACCACTGCAAAGAACAAGACCTGAGGATGTTACAGCCAACACACTGAGGTTTGGTAAGAGCAGAATTATTTCTTCCCTTAAGATTTCTGCAAAGGAACATGCGAGCAGAACAAGGAGATATTCAACAGGTAGCTGATCGTGAAACATAATGTTTGACAGTACAGGAAGTCTCTTTGTACTTGAATTATTTTGAATTGCTATTGCTCAATCTTTTTGTAAATGGTTAATTGAGAAGATTTTTTTCATATGAAAACATTTCCCCTCCTTCTTTATTATTATGAACTTTGTACAAATCAGGCAAAGATGGACCTTGAAAGATAATCTCTCTGAAAGTGCTAGACACAAAATCCTAGCTGTATATGTTAAGAGACTCCATTCAAGTAATATTAAATAAATAGATACCCTGACCTTCTTAAGGTGTCTCAAACTTCACTTTCAGTTGTTTCATCTCTCATATATCTTGGAAAAATATGGGAATTTTATTTTCTACAGTACGCTTTTCTTCTCAGGGAGGTGATCCTGCCCCTCTACTCTGCGCTGGTGAGGCCTCACCTGGAGTATTGCATCCAGATGTGGAGTCCTCAGTACAGGAGAGACATAGACCTGAGTGTGTCCAGAGGATGGCAGCAAAAATGATCCAAGTGATGTGACACCTCTCCTACAAGGACAGGCTGTGAGAGCTGGGGCTGCTCCAGGTAGACTTGGTAGCAACCTTTCAGTATCTAAAGGGGGGCTGAAAGAAAGAAAGGGACAGACTCTTTAGCAGGGTTTTTAGCTTTTGAGATAGGACAGGCAGAAATTATTTCAAACTAAGAGATTTAGAAGGGATACAAGAAAAAATGTTTTTTATGATAGGGTTAGTGAAACAGTGAAATAGGTTGCCCCAAGATGTGGTGGAGGAGTGGTCCCTAGAGACACTGAAGGTCAGACTGGATGGGACTCTGAGCAACCTGATATAGCTGTAGATGTCTGTTTGTTGCAAGGAAGTTAGACTAGATGACCTTTAAAGGTCCCTTCTAACTCAACTCCTACACTTCCACATTCAATTTCCTTCTGCTTAGAAAATTCTGTTGTTCTATAAGATGTCTTTGAAATAGTCCAAGTCACATCTGTCAAGCACATTCTAAGTTTTTGTCTTTGAATAGTAACACCCAGCAGATGTGCTTTTAAGTAAGGTATTAACCAACCTCTGCTCTTAGCTTGAAAAAAGCATCTTCCAGCTCTGACGCTGCACTGTCCAGATGAAAAATCTGATGCATGCCTCTATAATTGAAAGGAAAAAAAAAAAAGCAATATGAAGCAACCAATATGGTCTTTGTTTAACAAGTCCTCCAGAAAGCAACTTTTGTAAATAGACCTGACTGAGAATTCCTCTGAACTGCAGTTTGGAAATTCTAGCTGCAGGCCACATCTATTTTCCTGATTAGGTTTTCTAAATCTTTTACTTTGTAACAGCTGTTGACAACATAAACACTAATTGCACCTCTGAACAACAGTCGTCTCTTTTGAACTGTTTGGTACATAATGAAAATAGACTGTGGAGATAAGAAAACAATCTTCAAATCTTCTTATTCTGCTCACAACTCAATTCGAAAGGTTTATCCTTTGCTGACATTAATGTATACTTTTGATAATAGGTGAAAATTACTTCACAATTACTTCAAAAGCAGTAATTATGTTTTAGAAACTATACCTAACTTCTACTTAGATTTGTTTACTTTTGTCCCCATTCTCACTAAGGAAATGATATTGTCAGACTACTGGCAGACCTCTAAAATGAAGTGGGAAGGCTCATTTCTATTGCTATCAACCTCCATTTCTCTTCTAAGTATTTCTGCAGCAGCATATTTGAGAAGTCCTTGAAGGAAAAAAGGCAGAATTTAATGAATGACAGTATTTCCAGGACAGCAATCAATTTCAACAGCATGAAATTCCTTTACTTTTCCAGTCAGAAAAATAAGTGTACTTTACAGATCTTTTCAAGTGTAAATACGGGTCTCTACAATTATCTAGTTGATTAATAATTACATTGGACTAGTTTTTCTAGCCAAGCAGCTCTTGGTCTAACCAAAATAATAATTTTCCCAATAAACTTTGCCTTACTTACAGCTAACACATTTTGCATTTGGCCAGCTAGCCATTAGTGGCTTCTAGCAATGCTGATAAGGTCTTTTAGCTATTACTCATCCATGTGCTTGACACGAACATACTGACTATGATTAAATGAACTGCGTTTGGTTTCTTTCTTTTTTGCCATCCAAAAGTCACTCCTCATAACTAGCTCCTTCTTTCCCTAAGTATGCTTATCAAGATAAAATAACTTCTTATCACTTTATTTTTAGTACTGCTTTTAGTGGCACTGACAAATGTTACTACAGCTCTCAAACACTCCGAGTTTTGTTTGGGAACACCTATGTTCTATTTTCTGATAATCTCTTCTTTGTTTAAACTATTAACAAATTGTGCTCATTTCTACATTACTTACATCTCAAAACATTTGTATTTCTTTCTTACCATATTAACTTATATGCAGTCTACCTCCTCTTTATTATCTGGTACTGTTTATAATGTCTCCTAGAATCACCAAAGTTGGAAAAGACCTCCAAGATCATCTAGGCCTTCCTAGTAAGTGAATCTTTCTTGCTCACGTACCCTTTACTGTAAGCAAACTCATGCTTCTTGTCTATGACAATTATGTCTGGGTTAGTTTATCACAAATAGGTGTATCCCTCTGGCAAAACAGTTGTTACAGTGACTGGAGTTGGAGGATCAAAAAACGCAATCTCAGCTCAGGGGCATGTGGACAGAGTTGCATCACATGTATACATGACGTTAGAAGAGTCAGATCTGTGGTTCTGGGAGCATTCTAGGCACTTCTCTTTGGATTTCCTGTCTGAGTGTGGTGCTACATAATCTTATCCAACACATTGTGTTAGAAGGCTAACTAATGGGCTTTTTAAGGCAGGAGGTTGTTTTTCCCGTCTGAGCTAGCAGTTGGATCTGGAATACCCTATGCGATATTCGTTGCTTGCTTTGGTTGATTCCATGATCAAAGTCTTCAAATAAGAGGAGCTATACTATTTTTATTAGACGTTTGTAAAAAGAATTGCTAATCCAGTCCTTGGTAGAAAATAGGTTTAAAATTCTGGCTGACTTCATCAAAGGAACAACTTAAATGGCTTTGCCAGGTCAGACAATTACACCCACTGTGTTTGGTTTTGTGAAGTCACTTTCAGTCATGCCCGTTGATCGTGCAAGGAACTGCCAGGGCAGAAGTGCAGCCATGCTCTGGTGACACAGAGCAAGTTCTTGTTGTTGCAGGCAGCTGGGAGTCCTCTAGAAGCCCAGCTAGGATATCCAGCCATGGCTTCAGCTGCCTCATAGTCAGCCCCTGCATGCGGCAACTGTGTGGTGATGATGTAAAACCACGAGAATATCTCAACTTGGTCAGAAGAGTAGATTTCACCTGTATTGCACTACCTCAATCAAAGCAAGAGGTGGGTTGAAAACTGTGATGGTACAAGAAGGTGTATAGTGTGAGAATGATGGAAAAAAGTGAACATAACATCTGTTATGCAGAGTAGCAAATATAATCATACTGCAAAGTATCCTCTTTGTTCCTGTCCTTTGGATAGAAGTAGAGACCGGTTATTGAATGGCTCACTGGGCTGTTGTGCTTTCAATCACCTTTGGGGTTGCAGAATATCATTTTAGCTCCTCCTGCTGAAATTTTTATAAATAGGCATCTTATGTTTTTCACTTTCAATGGAATTCTTCTGAATATTCAGAAATGAATCTGCACATACACAAGAGAAGCAAACAAGCGTGAGTTAACTGAAGATGAGCCAGCATATGTCTTGTTAAGGTAAAATTCATGCGCTTTAAATCATCACAGCTGCATTAAACATAACACCATCCTCTTGATGTGGAGATTTGTTTTGAAACATTTGCAGTTATTCATTAGAGTAAATAAGCAGGTGAAATATTAATAAATACTGTGATAGATTTATGGATGAAATTCCAGAGAAGAATATATATACAAGGGCTATTACGTAGGTTGGACACAGCTGTCTCTTCTGCTACAGCCATAATATATTATTAATACTTTAACTGGCTTAAGTAGCCACAGAAACTGTCATTTTAGGTTCAGATAAAATCAGTAACCCCACAGCACTGTTACAAAAACATGTATACAAATTAATAACACTGATGTTGTTTGTAATAGTAGCATGTATGTTAGTGTAAGTGTGAGCAAAGGGAGAAACTGAAGTCAATAAAATGCACGTCAGTGCTTCTTCTGAATTCTTCCACTGAGTATATATCATTACCTCATCCATCAGTTGACCGGAGGCCTGGCTTTCGCCATCACACGGCAGCAATAAGCATAAAGCCAGAAGCAAATAAACAAAGGTTTCCCAATACCTTCAGCTCAAAGCATGCCACAGACACCATCGCACCCACATATACCCCACCACACACGCACACGTACACATGCACTGCTTTCTGAGTCATTTTTGCCTCTTCTTTCACCTCACGCACTATTCTCAAAGGACTGTGTAACTGAGAACACAGAAACTGTGTTAGCGTGCATTCATGCCCATATCCTCCACTGTAAGTTAGGGATCATAACTGAAAGAATGATAATACCTGAGATATTAAATGCACCTATAATGGCTTTTACATCTTTTCATTCTGTTTTATGTATGTGTGTGTGTGTGCCTGTGCGTGTCTGTATGAGTGGGTTTGCAATGATTGTCTCTGTTAGTAACCCACCGAAGGACAACTCCAAACTAAAGAAAAGGGTTTTGCGCCCTCTCTTCTGTAGCCACCCTCATTCAAAATGATGGAGATGCAAGTGATGATGATGGCAAAGGAAATTCTACTGTCTGAGGTAAGATTTCCAATCAATGAGAGAATAAGCGATGTCACAAAAGCACCCAATGCCAGCGTCTGATCACAGCCGTTCCAAGTCTCAGCACATCTACTTTTTTTCCCCACTTTCCCTTGGAAGAGATTTTGCGTAAGGTCTGTGAGTAGGTTCATAAAGTGGGCTTCTAAAGCAATCTGTTTCACTGCCTTACACAGAATTTGTCCCCTGCCTTCAGCCTCCTCTCTCCTTTCTTTTAGAGCACCTTTTCTCTCAAAAATGGCTGTATATGAAATAGATGTGAGAGCGTCCATCCTTCTGGCTTCGTGTTAGCAAGCTTCTCTACTTTCTTTGAGCCTTCCAGTGCACGTTCTTTCAGAGTTTTGTATGATGACCACGTAGTGTCACTACGCTCTCCTGATGTTCCCATCACATTTCTAGAGGTATGGTGGATCTTGCCCATCATCTGGAGGGCTCAGAACTTCTGCTCACTGTGATTTGTTCCAGAGGTATTAACTGCTGTAATAACAAACAACTTGGTCACTTCTGTAGAATGGTTTTCAGTATCGATCACCATAAATGGAGAAAAAGAAATAGTTCTCAGCCCCATAGCACCTTCATTTATAACCTAAACCACAGCAAAATAATCTGGAGGGCGTCAACTACTGGAGCTGAAAGCTCTTCAACGAAATACCATCGTTAGTTACTGCCTTATTGCAGTGTATAGGGGCAGATCTGAGCCATCTTCGCTCAGGGTGTAGACTAGCAATAACAGCAATTGTCACTTGGTGGAGCCAGATCACTCCGCAACTGGAATGTGCCCTAAAAGTGTCTTGCAAGAAGGTCTCGAAGTCCGGCTTTGTAAAGAGTGACGTTTAGAAAGAAAGCCGGGTATTGGGGGACTTAAACCTTTTGAGAAATAACAATAGCGTGCATTTTTCCTTTTAGTTAGTCTGGCATAGGAGAATGAAAGGTCTTATCAGCCGAGGGAATGCTGTTTGCTTGGAAAAGGGTAGAAGTGCAGTATAGATTTGGTAATCTATGTGTAAATGTGTGAGATGCAACCAAAGCTGCCACTTTTCGGTTGTGTGCTCTTTAAAGGAGTTCAGATGACTGATGCTAAACTGTGCCACCTTTTTATCAATGACACGTCTCTAGAAACATCTGACTCTTTTTCTCATCTCTCTCTTACCTTTCCTTAATGAGAGAGAAATAACCTTATTTATTTACGGTGTTAAACAGAGTATCCTAAAAGGAAAAAATGAGAGGGTTTCCAAACTATAAACACCTTCTTTATACTCTCCTGATATGAACAACTCTTTCCTCACAGTACGTTTCTTTCCTTTCCTGTCCATGTGTTTGGGGTATTTTAATTAAAGAGGTGCTATTATTAGAAGCTCCTCTGGCTTCTGATTCTGTGCTATATTTACTGGAACTGCTGTAACAGAGCTCAGGCAATTTACATCTCTTTATCTTCAATGAGCAAGAGGATATATATTCTCTCTGGCATTTTTGTATCTTCTCATTACACATATGTTCTTTGTATTGAAGTGCTCCAAACCAGGCAGATAATGCTAGAAGGAGGGTCTGCTTTTGAGGACATGTGCTGACTGTTCTTTCCGTATATTTTTTAGATCCATCAGATCTCACATGTTGGGAAAAGACTGTTACTTTGCTCCAGCTAAGTACTTTTTCCAAAATATATTGAAAACAAAGAGGAGAGAGCTCTTTTTTGGCCAGTGACCCCGCAAGCCAAAAGAGGCAGGTTGGCTCAGTCTGATGTCAGCAACAAAATGCCCAGCATCCCGGTCCCGTGTGTTGTGTGGCTTTAAAGTACATAAGTATATTAAGGATATTATTAAATTCTACCCAAGATTTCTCAGATAGTTAATTTTCTCAATTATTTCTACATAAATCCCACTCTTCCTAGGTGGATGAAAACATAATCATAAACTGTATGTGATGAACAATTTAGTGTATTACTACAGGCAGTAGCAGGACTTTTAATGCAGATTTAATAGCTTTAGCATCATGCCTGTCAAGGAAAGCACATACACATCATGGAAGATATACCTACATGTAAGGAATACATCACATACTGTAGAAAAGAAGAATAAGAGAGAATAAATTGAACTAAGGGAAATAAAGATGTGATTTTCCCATGTCTAGAAGGGCAGCATGGGCTCTCTAAATGCTGTGAGATAGAGTAGGGACAGGATGAAAATTGAACATTGGCCTGTACGATGGCAAAGGCAAGCTGGGAATTAGTATTCTCAGCTAGCGTGTTTGTAGTTTGCTCCCTCTTGATGTGTGGCTTGGGCTGAGGAAGGGGCTGGGATCTGGGCCTCAGGTGAGAAGAGCAGCCCCTCAGCTAGCTGTGAGAGCAGAGAAGCTCATGGAGCAGGAGCTCAGGCTGGAGATGTCTCTTATTTGACCTGGGCCTGTTTGGGCTCCCACTTTTCTGAGGACGGTGGTTGAGTCTTGGTGTCAATCTCAGCTGTAAATTTGGTAAAGGGTGATGAGCTATGCTTCTGCATGATCCCATGCAGTGAACACAGCAGGATGTAGTATGGGAGCTCCAGACTGTCTCTGTCTCTTTTTCCTTGGTGCAGTAATAGATGAGGACAGTGGTGCCAGGCTGTGCAGGATACCGAGCTCTGAGCTCAGGTGAGCTCATCAAAGGACAGTAGAGCTCAAGCATGGCTGTGTGCCTCAGCTTTCCTACTGACTTTGGGGATCTTCTAGCAATCAGGCAGGAACAAAGGATCCATGAACACCAGCCCTCTGCTCAGCTTCAGGGATGTAGTCTGGAGGAGGCTCAGGGGTGACCTTATGGCTCTCACAACTATGTGAAGGGAGGTTGTGGTGAGGTGGGAGTTGTCCTCTTCTCCCAGGTAACTAGCAATCGGACTGGAGGGAATGGCCTCGAGTTGTGCCAGGGAAGGTTCAGGTTATACATCAGGAAATACTTCTTATCTGAGAGAGTGGTCAGGCACTGGAATGGGCTGCCCAGGGAGGTGGTGGAGTCACCGACCCTAGAGGTGTTTAAGGAACGTGTAGATGTTGTACTGAGGGACATGATTTAGTGGGAAATGTTGGTGACTGGTGGACAATTGGACTGGATGATCTTGGAGGTATTCTCCAACCTTGGTGATTCTATTCTATTATTCTACTCAGTTCTATTCTATGTCCAGAGAGGATACAGCAACGACTGGAGCTGTGGCAGGCATTTGAGGTCTGTTCCTATTTCTGGAGAGCCTGTCTGGCACTTGAAGAGAGTAATTGGACATTTTTTTTGCTTTTACGGCCCGCTTTGCTATTTTTCAAGCTTCAGAGGCTGCATGAAACTCAGTATTTAATTGAGTTCCTCAGTTTGGAGCTCTCATCATATATCACTCTTTTTGCACAGTCACAGGATTTTGGATTTCCCCCACTGAGGGGCAAAACACACATTTAGCTGGATTGCTTCACTCTTTGTCTGAAAAAATTGATCTCATGTCTTCTTCTTTTCTGAACTGCTATTATTTTTATAACCCTCAAGTCAATATTTAGCATTTTCCAATCAGTGAATCCTTTTCAAACTGAGCATTCAGGATTCCTGTGGTGTAAGAGTTTCCTGTTTTTCACTTTATGGGGTTTTCAGCTCTCCGGTCCTTTTTGCTATTGGTTTGGGCAAAACTCATCTGTGAAAATGACAGCATTCCTTGCAAAACTTGTGAAAAACCAAAGACTTTGCACAGGAAGGCAGAAGGGTAAGTTTGAGTAGTTGATTTCTAAATGCTGGTCAGCATATATTTTGGCAAGCTCCTTGTCCTGGGATCTGCTGTAGTTTCGATTAGCTGGATTTTTCCTCTTTCTGTGAGTTTTGTAGTTTTGGCAAAAGACTTTGGGCAAGAAGGTGGCTGGAGAAAAATCTTTCAATTCCCCTCTCTCCTACAGTTTCCCTCAGAAATGCCAGAGAGTGCTCTACCAGCATGTGGAGCGAGTGCCATGTCCCTGGTCTCCTGTTATTAAAACAGTTCCAAGGCTTGGCTCTTACTGTCAGCGATCAGTTACTTTATACAAAACTTATGTCTGATGCCCTACCTCCAGCAGGCCTGAAGGGACAGGAAATAAATGGAAAAATTCAGTACAAACCACTCAGTATCCATTTTGGGGATTCCATGGAAGCTCAGAAGGAAGGCAACAAGCAGACTTCTCAATACAATAATATTACATCAACTTCTAAAATTAGGATCAAGCAAATTAAAGCGCTGAATATGCTTTTGTGCTCAGTGCTCAACTACTTTAAGTTTGGTCCAAGAATAATGCAGTCCTGAGCCATCCCACAGCTCGCAACAACAGAGGAGAGGTTTTCCTAATTGATTGTGAGCTTTTGCAATAGCAAAAATCTCACCACACTCCTTCTCACCAAGAATGTAACTTTTTGTGGTGTAATACTTGTAGAGGGCGGATGCACTGTAGAGAGCTCCAGGATACTCTCAGAAGAGCCCTCACTCCTGGGAGGTGGTGCGATCACCGTTCCTGGAGGTGTTCAAGAACCATATAGATGTGGCACTGAGGGACATGGTTAGTGGGCATGGTGGGGATGGGCTGACAGTTGGTCTAGGTGATCTTAGAGGCCTTTTCCAACCTTAATGGTTCCATGATTCTATGAGTCTATAAGACCTTGGCCCCTGACCTCCGGTAAGGGCAGGTGTTATTGCTACCTGCAGAAAAAAAGAGAACACCTGGGAGTCCTGCTGTGCATACGTAAAGGTTGCAGGAGCCATGGCCAACTGGTCAGTGTAGGGAAGTGTTCCCTTTAATAATTGAACAACCTGTCTGCTTGAAAAAATGCCTCAGCTGGCAGGAGAGAGCTTTCTCTGCAATAGACTCACCACAAAACAACAGCGGCTGAGAGGGGCTCACCGGTGGAAGTCGAACATCTCCTGAGTCTCTTCTGAAGCCCAGAGAAAGGAAGAAAATCTTTTTTTCTTTCATGTCAATAACAAAAATACTACCAGGGAGGGGTAAACATGCAGAAAGTAATTGAAAAACCTGGCTTATTTGTCCAGCCGCTTGCCCCGTCCCAGGCAACTCCTGATTAAAATCCCCAATACTGCATTCTTTCTCACCATAAATAAATAAAACAAATAGCTTTGTCTTGGAGTTGAAACGCTGTCATCATCCTCAGTACAGGAGAAAAGATGTGTGGGAAAAATAAAGTGTGTAGGTGCACTCAATTGCCCAAAGCCAAGGCTGGAGGCAAATCAGATCAGTGAAGCCAGAAATGTGTGAAGGTGTGATTAATGTTGAATGATGCCTTAATTTCATTTGTGTACACTTTAAATAAAAGCGAAATTGAGAGGGGTCCCACCCCAGGACCTGGGTGGTCTGGAGAAACCCTGGGCACCTAAAATGAGCAGCCAGCCCCAGAAGAATGTTCATTTAAAGGGCAATCAGGAGAGCCTTTGTTTTATCAGCGTTGGCTGTTGGGGTGATGGATCAGCCCAGTCTGGGTTTTTAGCCCTATGCTCCTCCCGAAGTTACCATGCAAACACAGTGTCTGCAGTGAGCTCAGAGCCCTCAGCCTCTTTTGGAATGGCTTCTTCCTTTGAACTGACACTCCCCACAGGGGGTTGGCAGCTCTACTCACACTTTGGGAGCCCTGGTGACGGGATACCTCTGAGGAGCACAGACAAGTGGATGATGCAGAGCTTTATAACAACCACTGACTCATTTTAATCCCAGAGTTCTGATCAATAGTACTTTCCACCTGAGCTTTGCACACAGGGTTCAGAGGCAGCAGCTCTGTTGTTGTTGTCACCATCCATTTCCTCCAGACTCACGTTGGTGATGGTGTCTCCAGCACTGTACCTGTAAGCCTGGTGAGGAGAAGTCTGCTCTGGTGCCCCTCATCCCATCTCTGGTGTCAGCACGACTTCCAGGGATGGCCCATACCTCTGGGCTACGTTTATTCTGCATGCATGCAGAGATGCTGGCAACTTCTCTGGCTCAGATGCCTAGCAAGAGGGTGCTGATACACTTTCTGCCATCCTTGGACACTCTCTTGGAGCTTCTGGGCATCATGGCAGTTTCACAGGTATCCAGCACTCCTCCGTGTTTGTTACATGCCCCGCATCCCCAGTATCTCAAGGCAGATGTGGAGCACAGGGCCCTGTCCCCACCCATCAGCACAGTGCAGGCCAAGGGCAGTCCCCCGCCCACTCATGTATTGGTCCTCCCTTGCTACAGGCAGTCCCACATTGACTTTGGTGGAACAACTACCACTTGCTGAGCTGGATACCAGCTGTGCTCTGCTCTCTGGGGTCACGCCGCATCTCTGTGGACATGAGCAGAAGAGCAGAGGCAAATTTGATGTCTTGGGGAGCTTTGCAATGCGTTTGTCATGTGTAGCTTCAAAGCCAAAGCCTATCTGGTGAGGGGGATGTGATTCACATGCAGGAAATGCCCAAGATGTGTGGTAAAAAACAATCACCAGGCTTCAGCCTTGTAGGGTCTCTGCTGCTCATGCTCACCATTCCAGGCACGGAATATATTTCTGCAGTAGAGCAACAGAACACTTCCTTCTGCATTTTGTGAAAGCAACTGATGGGATCTGCGAGCTCCCGTACATCCCAGGAGCAAGGAACAACCTTACCACACCCAGAACCTGGGCCTCACCTGGCTTCAGGCCGCACAACATTTGTTGTCTGACACTGTAATGCAAAATGGCTTCTGCAAAAGGTTTACCAACCCCAAAGAAAATAGGCAGAGGCAAGTTAGCATTCAGTTTAATAGAGAGGTACTCACGCTACTGGCTGGTCAGTCTCTGCCAAGTTCTTGGTACTGGTGGCAGCTGACTGGTATAGTGTTTGCCCTGGGATTACCCAAAGCAGATATGAGCAGCAGCAGGCTGGCAAGATGTCCGTTTCACCCCCTTAACACCGTGGCCATTATATATCACAGCAGGAGACTATAAAGCATCACATATCAGAATAACCAGAGTCATTCACTGAGAGCAACGAGACTTAGTTACAGCTACAGAGCAGTTTCTCACAAACAAGTTCCTTCTGCATGCAGAAGCTAAAGGCAGTTTACTTGTGCTCCCAAGTTGATATGAGCTCTTTCTCACAGGCTAGTCATCTGTTCAGGCTGTGAGCTGTATTTTTCCACATAGACACTCACCAATCACTCCCCACTTTGTGACTGAATGAGGCCACGCAGCGACTCAGCATGCTTCACCCTCCACAGGTGGGTCCCAGCCTGAAGTGCTCACCTGTAGCTGGGTGGTGCAAAATCAGGAGGTGAGGACTGACCCTTCAGCTTCTCCCTGCCTCACAGCTCTGCCTCAACACAGCCCCTGGCTAACGAGGCTCCGCTGCAGGCCGTGCTCAGAGCCACTGCCCAAGCTGCAAGGCCCAGGACTTGCATTGTCACAGATGGTCCTTTGCAGTGTGCTAAGCACTGAGCCATGGTGCGAGGTTAGCTCACATTGTTCTTTGTGCTTCCCAGATTCTAGAGGGAGAGAATGACAGCCTAAAGCCTCTATGCATACTTTCATCCAAAGCATCCAAAGCAAGCAAACCTAGGACTGCTTGGACCACACCAAGTCCTAGTGTGTGTTGAATTGCTCTCCCTGGGTATGCACTTTGTCTGATCTTTGTGTTCTCCTAACAGTGCTCTTCTTCCTTTCCTTCATTGGTCTCCACTGTTTTTAGATCTTCATCTACTTGCCAGGACTTGCCACAGCCTCAGATATTTTGTATTGGTGGGTTTTTTGTTTTTTTTTTTTTCAGGTCTTCAGCTCCTTATTTTCCTGTTCTGCACCTTAGAGTAGAGAGTCTGTCTCTGAGGTTTCACTTGGACGTTTTCAGCATTAGACAACTCCTCTGGTAACCTTTAGACATACATTCAGGTATGCACAGTATGCACAGACTCTCATTTCCATATTACCATTGCATCAGCCAGCAAAGCTCGCTGCCCTCATACTTATTCCAGCAAAGAAAACTTCTTTCCCTCTTGCTGCTACCTCTGAGCAGGGAAGATATCAAAGATCTTGCAGCTACAGAGCACCTACACTTCTTTGTCCCTTTATATACTCTTTATCTGTGGTGTTTGCAACATTATTTTTTACTTCTTGCAACTCAGAATTTCTGTTCATATGGACTGAACAGAACTGAACTGCTCTGAGCTACTTTTATTCCCCGTCATCCACTCACACCATCTCTTGCAAATTCAGATTCCGCTGGCATTTGGGGTAGGGCTCATTCATGGTTTTTGCTGGAAGTGAAATCCACCCTGGTTCTGTACAGCAGTGCTGATCCTGTATCACCTTTCCAGGCCCATGGCTTCGCAAAGCACTCAAAGGTCAGGGTGATGCGGGAGACTTCTGTCTCCTTTGGGGATCTCACAAATATTTCAGTTGTTCAAAGTTGGTGAACCCGCAGGCACTCTGAGTATGAACACTGTTATTTCTCCACCACTGATGCTATTGGGCATACCACACCACACACATGACCTTGAGGGTAAGATTCAGGTATTTAGACTCGTAAATCCATGCTGGGAAAGTGTCTGAGATGTGGCCCATTTTTCAACGGGAGAGCAGTCTCACCCGCTGCTGCCATGAGGCAGAATATGGTGCAGCTGTGCATGGAAGGGCAGCTCACAACAGCCTGCTCTGGTCACGCTCATTCTGGCAGTGCCCAGTGGTCACCATCAAGAACCACCTTTTATTTTGCCCTCTGCAATGATTTACACATACTGGCGCAAATGCAGCTGACAGACTACTTCTCCTCTCCACTGACCTCAAACCACTTCTGGGTGAGCACAGCCTCCATCACCGCTGCCAACAACGAGGCCTGGGGACATCACAGCCAACACCGTGAGGTCTACGGCAGCAGAATTCCTTCCTCCATCCAGCCAACAACTATGCTGCAGCAAATCGGTGCCTTGCTCCATGGTGGGACCGAGCAGCCCACAACTCCCACATCCACAGCACAGCAACCCGCCCTCGGGCTTCGGCAGCACTTCCACACTCAGAGGCCTGAAACCAGGTGCTTTAAGGGATTTAATTTAGGGAGAACGTGGATTCATTGCTTTCCCCCAGGCTCTTCAGCATGAGCCTCGGCCCTGGAAGGCAGGCCCCATTCCCACAGGCAGCAGTGCTCAGCGCCTTCCCTTCGGGACAGGCCAAGTAACCACTGTGGATCTGGGCTCCAGGCCTTGCTGTAGCTGCTGAGAGGGTGAAAGACCCCTTGAGACTACCACAAAGGAGCATGAGAGTAGAGGGAAGATTTGAACAAGGAGATCTCTAACAGGTAGCTGACTGAGGTATGGAAAATGTGAAGAGACAGGAAGACTATTTCTCTTGTTACAGCAGCCCCATCTAGGCTGGGAACAAACACAGAAAGAAAGGGCGTTCCCTTAAGAACTGTAATTGAATGAGACATAAATCACCAAGTGAGTTAGGTTTGGCCCATGTACAGAGCTGGGAAGTGAAAGTCACTGGCTGGGCACCCAAGGGAGGAGAGGAGATTGGGCATGAGATAGGCAATGAAGGGGTGCAGATGGCTAGGAATGTGAGCAGGTCAGAGCCAACACATCGCTCTGGGCCCTCCTTCTGCCATGCCAGCAGTGTGAGGTGTGTGGCAGAACCAACTACACAGCCTGGGACAAAGAGAAGGAGAGACCAGGACCACCGTTCAGTTATAAGCTTTTTCTTTTTTAGAATTCAAGCTTACACAGTTATCTATGCCCACTATATTCATAATTACATTTTAATATCTGCATACAAAAGCTATGTAAAAATTATTTTCTTCCCCCAAATATACAAATTTTGTCTTTAGATAGTTTAAAACATTTGTGATCACAGATTTTTAATATATTTTAGGCTGAAAAAATATTACCAATCTAGCATAACTCTTAACACTGCTTGCAAAAAAATACATCATCCAAGGTAATTTTTTTGTACTGTACTGCGTAACGTTTGCCTTACCCTCAGGGCACGAAACTGGTATAAAAAATAAACCAAATAAGCAAAACCCACAAACCTCATAGACAAAGTAAGAAGTCCTCCCACCTAACTTCATAAAAACAAACGACCCAAACCACCCTTCTCTTCAAAAAAAAAAAAAAAAAAGAATAACTAATCTGATGTATTCGTGAGCAAACTAAAACTGAAGAGTGCTAAGGAAGTAGGAAAAGAGAAAAAGAAATTACAGCATGTCAGCTAGTTCATGCCCTGATACTATCTTCACCAACATTAAATGTGTAATTAAATAAAGTGTCTTTTAATGTTTTACATTGTGCTCAGTAATTTACATGAATTTAATCTACACCCGGGTGCTGATGTAGATTTACATTTGATTGTCTTGTGCATAAACAAGGTTAGCTTTTAAAGAAGGTAAACTGTGCAATGGACAGTCACAAACAACTTATTACCTGCACAATATTGCTTTTTGAAGGCGACATCAGTCAATGTGGATACACACAAATAATGCATACTCTTTGCATTTGCTAACATCTATACGACACACTAAAACTTCGTGGTAAGGCCAAACCTTTTTTTTTTGTTTGTTTTTAATTTTAAAGCAAAAATATACCGTAGTAAAAAAATGTGCTCATATTGTTTTGAGTCTTTAAGTGGAAAATAAATCTCTATCACACTAGAATAAAATTTCTCTCTATAAAATTTAAATACGGATCACTTCATCGCTATATCAAAAGGAAACGTCTGGCAATCATTTCCAGATGATCACAATAACAAGACACGTCAAGAGGTCCTATTGCCTCTTCCTTGGAGAAAAGATAAACGCTCAACTCTTCCAACTGCTCTCACAGTGAGAGGAGTACGTTCCTTGGTTGTGGATTTTGATTCAGTCAATGAAAAAGGTTTAGCCTTAGGAATGCTGGCTACATCTCAAAACCATAGGACTGATTTTTATCATTTATGATTCATGCAGCAAAAAGTCAATATGACACATACAGGTTAGAGTTCCATAGCATAAAAATGCATCGCTAGCAATGACATGCTCTGCTTGTGATCAACAGCCCCGTCTTGGCAGATTTCGGATACAGCTGATCATTCTGGACAGGTTTTTTTTTTCACTTTCTGATGCCTGCCTCTGAAGAAGCAAGCATTTTGCTCAAGGATGGTTTTGGATCTCGGAGGTCTAACTCTAACGCCTACATTTTGGCAGAATGTAAACAAAAATCATTATTATGCATGTTATATGTCATTATAAATATCATAACTTAACTGAGGTGACACATGAAATGAGTATCTAAATGCGTATGTTACTCAGGGCAAAACCGTCAACAATGATAATCAGGTGAGATAGGAAGCATCTCCTATGCAAGACCCACGCGCAGACCACAAAGCAAAAACAAAGGTTATGTGGCACCATCAGAAACAAGACCCTGAACTGCAGTGAGAAGTGCCGTTTGTTGTTTCCCTCAGAAGGACAGGTCCTACAGACTCTGCTGACTGATGTCTGCCACTCAGATGGTAAATCCAGTGGCTCAGACCTACGGCGACCTGAGTCATTGCAGGACTAAGGTCAGTATTCCTCAGTAAGAGCCTGCCAAAGCATCCTCAGAGATTCTAGTTTTGCTCTCATGATCACGTGAATCAGGAGTCAGACTGAGGAAGTCAATGAAGACACACAGAGTAAGACTGGTAGGAGATCAGAGATCATTAGATGTCAGACTAAGAGCTTGGTCTTAGCCCTCTGTTGAGGAATGCTACTAATCCCCCTTGGTTAATCAAAACCAGATTCCAATGTAATCTAAAAAGCTAGAAAAGTACACTGATAATATCCTTACTGCTTAAAGGACTGCTGAACCTTTCCAAGTTGGTTGCCTAATTGCCCATCTGCAATCATCTAATAAAGGACGCTCAGTTTTCTGAATCCTTACTAGCTGCAACCCCAAACTGCTTCAGTATCAGGAAGTCAGGCCATGAACTTGGATGCCTAACTGCAGCTGACATGCCTGAATTCAGACATCCACTTGTGTAGGCTGTGTTTTAAAACTTCTTGACCTGCTACAGTAACCTTGGCAGACAAATTCCTTTATGAGCAATGATTTTTGCAGCAGCCTGTGCAAAGCGTTCGTTCTCAGCACTACCTCAAGCTGCAGTTCTGCCCAAGGTGCTGTGAGTTTCTTCATCTCTCGCTGCTTCCCCATGTCAATCCACTAACTCTCACATTTTTTCTAACTTCTGACCTTTGTTTTTTGATTAATGCAGTCCCGACACTCCAAGTGTTCAAAAGCCAGTACTGCGGGCCCCAATAGTTAAAGGCAGTAAGAAGTCGCTACTGAGTATTGACTTCCAAACTCAACATTTAGGCTGCTGTTTTTCTTTATAACCCAGAGGATGAGAATTGTTGATCTTAATGAGAGACTGAACCTCTCAGGCAGCAGTGTGACTCCAAGAAACTGAGGTTCTGAGAAATACATAAAATATCATGGAGCCTGTAGTGAGGTCACTGTGAATACTACCTGGAGAAAGTGACCTTCTTTCTCCTTGATCTCATCCGCAGCACAGTTACAAGTTTTCACACTAACTCACTAGATGAGATACTCAGGCTGGTTTCAGAAGGAACTCCATGATTCTGGGAGTACAAACCTCCGAAAGATATCTTCTTCTTGAGAGCCATTTGGGTATAAATGCTGTTTTTTTGCTTTCCCTATATACTATCAGTGCCCCACCAAGCCACCCTCAAGTCAGATATCTAACACTCTTCATTTACTGCAGATGCTGATCATCTGAGACTGTGCAGAACTGAATACATGTAAGCTTTTCTTGTTGTGTGATTTCTTGTTCCAAAGGCTAGAACGTTTCCTGATCCTTGTCCCCAAGATGTAGTGCTCTACACGGAATTTGTGTTGCTAGCACACCTTTTGATTGAGCAAATAGAGCCAGCCTACAATGGAGGCTCTTCAATGTCAGCAAGCATTTAAAGACTTATTTCCAAAGGCCTGTCTACTCAGTACCTCCAAAAAGCCCTGAACATCCCATTGTGTTTTATATTCTCATGAAATTATGGGCATAACCCCTAAGGAATAACATCAACGCTCAACACTCGCCATGGGTACATATGATATCAAAGAACAGGCACAAGATTCCATAACCCTGACAATAGAGCCAATAGCACTCCAAACACTTCATCAATGTTAAAGGGAAACGGAGGTGAAAATAATTTAATCCCTGGCACAAAGATACTGTGCTCCACCTATATATTTTCCTGAGTATCATGATCTTATGAGGGGACAAATATATAACATATGGGTTTGAACATGGGGCATGAGCTTTGAAAATCAACACATCAGTTCTAACAGTGCCCACTGAGTTGCCAGGCAAATGTATCAATGAATAACAGAGACAGAAACTGGTACAAATGAATGCACAACACAAAAGAATGCGGGATCTGAGGAAGTGCAAAACAGGTCTCGAGTTTCCAGGAAGAACAGAAGAATGCTTTTGATGTATCATACAAATTCAGGGAATGGTTTAATATCAAGTTTATAAAATCCAGGGACAACAACCCTGAATGGTGATGGACAACAGAAAGGAATCACTCTCTACCAATAAAGCCCTCATTACAGGCTTCAAACATTCCAGCATCACTGAGTACTGACTTGCAGATTTTGGCAGCTGGACTTTGTATCTCTCAGTTCAGTTCCTGCTAGTGCAGTTAGTGGAAATAAATTATGTGAAGGAATCAAGTGAGAAACTAGCCCAACAAAACACATACACACACCGAGGAGGGAGAACCTAGCTGATCAACACACATACACACACAGGAGAGGGTGAGAGAAAGAAAGAGAGAGAGACGATAAAAACACGGAAATATGTTTAAGACATCTGCTGAAGATTCATAATTATATATATATAAAATTATATATATATGTGCATATAAACTTTATATATATATATAAAACAAAAGATTACTGCCAAGCAATACTATTTGTACTACTGGGACAAAGCTGTACAGTCTAGAGTGTCATCAATAACACAGTTGGTTTCTGTTCCCTCTGATGGTCATCCCACATGAGGAATGACCATCATCCCATGACGGTCATTCATTCACATCCCTGAGTAACTCATAGGAAATACTGCTATTCTTACAAACAGCCTACACCTTCAGAGCGCTGAATTTACCACAAACCTCAGAAAAAGCAGACTTCCCTACTCAGGAAAAAGCACATCAGAGGATCAAATCTCCCTCTTTCCCCCCAACAGAGCTTCCAGTGAAGTTACCTGGAGTAGTAAGAACCGAACAATCTTACTTTCTGTACACATGGAAAAAAATGGCCCAGTCCCTTCCCTCACTTTGCATACACTAAATACTAGACTTATGGGACACTGTTAAACCGCATCCATTGGAACAATCCTAAGATAATGATGGGATCATGACAGGGATGAAGGCCCTAGATAATAAGGGTGACCACTACAACAGAAACAACCATGAAGACTAGAAATTTCATCTCATGAAATGGTCACTAGTACCCTGCAAAGTGAGGTAATAGCAGACAGAATTGCCAGGATCAAATTATCAATAATAATAACTTGGAGGCCAATTTATTTTCTGCCACTTCAATTTATCTCCCATATTTTCTAAGCAATGATGCATGTGAGCTGGTGACCACGCAAGTGCTGGTGAATGAAACTGGTCTGTTTCTATTTTCACTGTTAAGCTGTCAAAGCATTCACATCAAAGGACTGAAGAACAAATTGCAATAGTCACAAGTACCAGCAGAAAGGGATGTTTTCATCCATGTGTATACAACTGCCCCCAGCAACCCCAGAGAAAAACTCAAACAAAAGCCCAACCCCACCTCAAGAATCAGAAGATAACAAAAGAAGAACAAACAGGTGTGAGAAGAGCTGGGCAATGGAATGGAATGACAGCCAGTAGTGCGACAGGGGTGCAGAGGACCGCTCCAGTCTCTCTAATCCTCAAACACCTCCAGGAACAATGGAGGGAAGAGTTCTGTGGGGCACTCCACCTTCATGTGCAGGAAGCGGCTGGCATGGCAGGCTCCAATCATTCGCAGATCTGTCACTTTCATCAGCAGTTTTGGCCAAAAATGTGCAACATGGTGTTTTCTGTAATTAATGTAGTGTTCAAATGCCAGGAGGAAACCCTCTTGACACTTTTCTATTCTCTCGACGCAAACAAGGCCTGGGCGATCTGCAGATACAAAGAAACAGAATTATCTTTAAAATTCATTTACTTTACGGAATATTTGATCATAAGTTAGGAAAAATAGGATTATTCTGTTGTAAGAAAAGGAGCCAAGGAATCTGGCTCTTGCACAATTTCTTTGACTCTGTGCATATCGCTTATATGTGCCTCAGTATTATCCCTGATAAAACAAGGAGATAATCCCTTCCTTCTTCATCCTTTGTTTCTATTGCCCATTTAGAAGACAGCTGTTAGGGAACTGTTTCCTTGCAGTGACTGGAGCAGCACATTCTCAATCTCAGTTGAGGCTTCTACCTGTATCTTATTGTAAAACAACTAAGAATTAGAAAATGTCAGTTATCCTTGTCAGTTATCTTGCAGTTCTTTCCTATCTGTTTCACCACAGTCTGACCAAGACTTTGATCAGTCTTTGATCCACAAATAAGCATCGAAGGAATTTGTTACGGAGCACCATGGAACAACAAATGCCACAGGTTAGGCAGACTGTCTGAACTAGGTCCCACACGAGTGCTGGAAAAGCTCCTTTCACAGGTCACTCTTCAGGAGACATTTCAGGACAGCAGGTCATCTGAAATGCCTTCTGAGGCTCCCAGTTATGTGTCACGGTGTTGGGAACTAAAAAAATCAGAATGTTTTGACTGGGAAAGCCAAGCGCTGTGTTGTGATGAATGTGGAAACCTTTCTGTCTCAGACACAGTTAATCCTTGTTAATCACTGTCTATGTACTGTTATCCAGTGCTCAATCTTCAAAATGGTCTTAAAACAAAACCCTTCTGAATCTGCCACTGCCCAAGAATGGAATTTCCTCTTTTGGCTGGCACAATCAGTAGTGTAAAGGACTAAGGGGCGAATGTGGTCACCCCTTCCCTCCCCTTACAGGCAGGACGTGACCAGTTGAAGCATATTTGAAAACATATTTCATCTGAGAAGGAAAGAAACTGTTTGGAAATGATATGAAATGGTCTGTGCTGCTCCTGTATGACATCACTGAGAGACCAGTTAAAACAGTCCCAGTGTAAGGCAGCTCTCAAATGCCATGTAGCAAGCAGTAGTTGTTTCAGTAGAAAAACAACGAAGGTCAAACTACGCATGTGAGACTGCTGGAAATGTGTATGAACTGTACTTCTCACCCAGTGCATGACAGTATTTAGAGGAAACAGGAACTTAATTGTAAGGAAAACTGTATCTAAATTACTAGTTTTTCAGTCAAGGCAAACTGGCTCTAAACCAGATCTTTCTGATTTCTGTCTTATGATCACCCCTGCCTCCCTGTTAAGTCACTAAACTGAGCAAGATGTGTTATCAATGCCACTTCTATGCTTGCCTCTCTGATTTTTTTTCCTAGTGCTCACCGGACTGATTTTACGATGCATCGGGATTTTGAAAGAGAATTTCACTTGCATTACTCTATTTGGCAATACAAGATCTAATATGCCCTATTTCTTTTGAAGAGAGATTTCTGACAAAGGATGAAGTGTTTCAAAATGGTTGGGATCCCAATATATTTCTGTTCTCACCTGATGACATGAGCAGGACAGCCTGGAGAAGGGCAACCTCGGTGTCATCCAGGTTAAATGAAGAAAGAGACATGCCCAGGTCAAAAATGGCATCAGAAACTACGCCAAGACCCCCATTTTTCAGCTGGCCCCTTGTCACCGCCATCTCCCCATTTAGCGTTAAAGTCTCACTCTCGGGGTCATAGCGAACTGCTGCTCGGAGGGACATTATCTCCATACAGCAGCCTTTCAGAAGGATGATCTGGTCTTCACATGGCAGCTGCAGAAATTACAAATGGTAAAGAAAAAGATGTGTTTTTCAAACTGAGATGATTTACAACTACAATAAATCCATGGTCATGAATTCACGCTGAACAACCCAGGATGCTACCTGGCAAAGTACTAGCCATCCTGGAAACACATCACTTACCAGCTAGTTCTTATGCACAGCACAAAAGGCCAAGACTCACATTCCTGCTTTCAAAAAGTCCTGTCAGGCTAACATCCCCACATATCCTTAGGAAATCTAGTGATGACACAGCTGTAGGGAAGTGGCCCTAGGCAAGATGTTCACAGCAAACCAAAGTAGTGCAGGTGCTTAGTAGAAGTGGCCCAGCTTTCTGAAGCTCTCAATTCCACGGGATCTCTTAGTTTGTGGCAACATTATGGAATTAAGTCCAGTAAACCTGAAGGACAGAGCTTCCCGTTTGCAAACATTTCACAGGGTGTAGAGGATGAGGCAGACCTGTCAGTTGCCAGGTTAGTGGTAACATACATTGTCAGCTTTGTCTTGCATCAGGGTGGATCAAACTGAGATGACTGAAATGGTCATTGTTCTCAGCTGTTTACCCTTCTCTCTTCCACTCCTGAGCTCTCTCAGCTTACAGCCTGGCATAACCTGCAAGTGGGGCTGGTAAAGGTATCAGCCATCCCAGTTAAATGCACTGTCAACCATGCTTGATTTTCACCTGATCAGAGATGAAGAAAGACGTTTGAGAGAGTCCATCAGAGTAGACTGCTTTTTGAATAAACAGAATGAAATATATACATATATTTTAATCTAAAAGACATATGTCAATCAGTGGGGCATATGCTGTGAATTTGCTGTCCATTATAAACAACAGACAACTTACTAGGGTACATTTAGCCTATTACAACTGATCTCCATAGACTATATTACTGTTGGACTGACAAAAAACCTATGGTATAGGTCCAGCTTTTATGCTGGTGCATGACTGTAATCTTCATGGCATATAGCAAGAGTCGTCTCCTTCATGCTTCAAAAAAAGTGGTAAGCTGTCCAGATTGGCAGATGTAGGTTCTGCTTTTATAAAGTATTACCAGGATGCTGAGACACTAGGAGAAAATGTTCTGTAAAGCAAGTCTTTCTGTTTACATAGGTAATCCAATGGTAGCAAAAGTTAAAAAAAACACAAACACCAACGCTATTTTGAGATTGTCATTAAATGAACAGCAAAACATCACATACATGGAAAAGTGATTCTAATTTCTATGGGTTATTATCATATCTACCTGAATTGCAATTAGGAAAAAAAAAAACCACAACAATACAAACAAACACTACAGATTTATGTGGCAACTGTGCATTCACAAAGCAATTACACTTATTTGGTGTAAAATCATGAGGAGCGGATGCCATAAAATTACCTGTAATGAGTGGATGGTCTGTTAGAGAAGAGTTTTAAGTACAAAGCCAGCCACAGTCAGTGAAGCAGTTGAATCATGCAGCTATTTTTCCAGCAATGACAACTTCAGGTGTAAAGTGTTTGATACATAAGAAAATGACTCATCCCGTTCAGGGCAATCACTCTGTCTGAGGATCATACTCAATTCAGCAGTACTGTACGGAAGGCTACACAGAGTGGCAGTCTTGCTACCAGTGACAAAGCCACTGTGACTCTGAGACTGATGTAGGAAAGGAATACATTAAGAAATAAATAATTTAAAAAAAAAGATCCCTGAGAGCAGCCGTGAGAGATAAAGCAAAGGTAATGACAGAGAAAAAGTGAACATAAGAGAATCATAGAATCATTAAGAAATGAAAAAAGGGAGAAGAAAGGAAGGGTCCTGGAAGAACTGGCTGATAAGATTGTCAAGCCACTCTCTATTGCATTTGTAAAGGCATGGCTCTCAGGCAAAGTCTGCTGTGACTGGGGAAAGGGAGGCATCATTCCCATTTACAATAAAAGGGAGGAAGGAAGACCCGGGGAACTACAGGTCAGTAAGCCTCATGTCTGTTCCTGGGAAGATCATGGAACAGATGGAAGGGATGTTAAAACAGATGCAAGAAGAGGTGATCCAAGGCAGCCATCACAACTTCAGCAAGGGCAGATCGTACGTGACCAATCTGGTGGCCTTCTACAGTGTAGCAACAGCACTGATGGACAAGGGAAAAGTGACTGATGTCATCCGGCTGGACTTCTGCAAAGAGTTTGACATGGTCCCCCACCACATCCTTATCTCTAAATTGGAGAGAGATGGATTTGAAGTTGGACTATTTGGTGGATAAATAATTGGTAGTAGGGTTGCAGTAACAGAGTTGTGATCAACAGACCTATGTTGCTGAGGTCAATGACAAGAGGTGTTCCCCAGGGGTCCATCTTGGGACATGTGCTCTTCAACATCTTAATCAATGTCAAAGATAGTGAGATTGAGTGTACCCTCAGCAAATGTGCTGATGACACAAAGCTGAGTGGTGCAGCTGATACAATGAAAAGGAAGCAATGCCACCCAAAAGGACCTGGACAGACTCAAAAAGAAGGCCCACATGAACCTAATGAGGCTCAACAAGGCCAAGTAAAAGGTGCTGCATATGGGTCAAGTAAATCCCAGATATATGTATAGATTGGGAGAAGAACTCATTAAGAACAGCCCTGCAGAGAAGGATTTAGGGGTCCTGGTGCATGAAAGCTGGACATGAGGTAGCAGTGTGCACTTGTAGTCTGGAAAGCTAACTGTATCCTAGGCTGCATTAAAAGAGGGGTGGCCATCAGAGACAGGGAGATGACTCTCCTCTTGTACTCTACCCTCATGAAGCCCCACCTGGAGTACTGCATTGAGGCCTACGGTCCCCATCACAAGAAAGACATGGAGCTGCTGGAGAGGTTCCAGAGGAGGGCCATGAAGATGACTAGAGGGCTGGAGCACCACTTATGAAGAAAGGCTGAGGCTTTAGTTTTGAGAAAAGAAGGCTCTGGGGAGATCTCATTGTGGCCTGCCAATACTTGAGGGAAGCTCACAAACAGTATAATGGGGAATGGCTTTAAACTAAAAGAGGGGAGATGTAAGTTAGATGTTAGTGGGAAATTCTTTACTATGATGGTGGTCAGGCACGGGAAGAGGCTGCCCAGAAGTGTGGTGGATACCCCATCTCTAGAGGTGTTCAAGGCCACACTGGATGGGGCCCTAGGCAGCCTGATCTAGTGGGTGGCAATCCTGCCCATGGAAGGGGGCTGGAACAAGAGGATCTTTAAGGTCCCTTCCAACCTAAACCATTCTATGATTCTTTGAAGATGAGAAATGAAGAAAAAAAGACTAAGGAAAAGGAAGAATGTGGGAATAATTCTGAAGGATATACTGGACCCCTATTTCACTTATAGTAAGCGTCAGGTCTTATTTGCCAATAGGAACATTTACTAAATACAGGGGGCTTGAGCATCAGTTCTGATCCCAACTGCGGAAGCCTCACCAGCACAAAGCATTGTAACCATGAGTGGGGGAAACAAGTGTGACTGCTGTCTGACACATGCTGTCCTTTCCTTCTCTCTTGGATGGAACCTGAAAGGCAGGAACCTGCAGAGCTCACCTCAGCAGGACCTACTGGCAGCCATCACATGTGTAACACAGTGAGCTGAGCTGAGCTACCTAGAATGATTCGGTGTATACACAGACTTATCCAGTGTAGAATCACTGATGCCTATGACACCTAAACTCACATCAAACTCATTATGTGCTGCTTAGTCAATCTCCTTCATAGAGATATACAGCACTCTCAGACTGAGCCTCTGTGGAAATTAAGAATTGAGATCATGTTTGAATGCTGTATATATCCCATGGGAGAAAGGAGGTTTTTGGTTTTTTTTTTTCTTGTAAACACAGCTCACATAGTATTCCTTCTAAGAAAAAGATAAGGATTAGAAAACAGATGTATGAAACAAAGTTAACAAGACAGTGCCCCCTCAAAAAGGAGCAAACATTTGTCATTTTCTTTATGCTGCAGTGGGAACTGTATGACAACTGAGGACAGCTGTCCTATCCCTTTCTATTCACTGTAAATTGTCCTTCTCTGCCGTCAAACCTTGCTGCATACGGGTGTCAGGTTTACACAGCGGTTCAGCTGTAAACAAAGCCTATCCTAGACGAACTGTGCAGCCTACAGAGGTGATGCCAAACAACTCCTTGACTTCTTCAGCCATGCTTCCTGTTCAGCTCTGACACAAGTGGGCCCGTGGTAGCCAGGAGGGGTAGAAGATGTCAGATGAGCACTGTAGTCTGCGTGTGACTGGCAAAGCCTTCTAGATTGAAAAGACTACCTTGTTACGTCAGTGCAACTTCCCACCAACAAACACCAAATCAGAGGAGACAGCTTCCCTCAGATGCTGGATGCTGCAGGGGCTTCCTGATCTATGGATACATTCCTTGTGCTTTAAAGTCTTCATGCTTGGTCACTGTTTCATGCTCTGATGGAGCCAATGTTAAGGTTAGCCAGCGAAAGCTATTTACACTACGGCAACTATTGATATTTACCACTTTTTACTCTGTAGATGCTAAGGGATGTAAAGACCATTAGCTAACATAAATAACTCTCCCTGAGTGACCTTGAAGAAAAGCTGTCAACCACAGAAGAGGAAAACGCTACTTAGACTTCTTTCCTGGCTGATTGTGTGTAAGAGGGAAAAGCAGTTCTCATCCAAGGGAACCCACTGAACTCCCCAAATGTGGTCATACTCCAGCAGAGGCAGGTGCTTCTCTGCAGTGTGGGAGGGAAGGCAAGTATCCTTCCACAGCTGGATTGAGGATATTTCTGTATTAAAACTCCAGTGGTTGTGGATCCTAAGGGACCCACAAGATTTAAAATTATTAAAAGTATTAAGTCTGAAATACTATTTCAGTTATATTCAGACTGCAGTTACGATCATGTTTTTTAATCTAGGAAAAAAAAATAATCAGCCATTGCATCTGCTTCTCCAATAAAAATGCTACTTTGCTGTAAATGAAATCAGCCTAGGGCCTCTCTACTGCCAGTGTGCAGCCAAGCCTATTTCAGTCTACTTAGAGTATATTTTACATGTGAGTACCTACCTGGAATGACACTCTATTACTTTACTCCTTTATGCACTCCCTCCCTATTAAGGAAAAACACGCCTAGGGAAAACAATGAAGCAAGTGTCCCTCCTGGATAGCGATGCATTCCAGAATTTGGAGAATTTATTACTGCATAGATCCAATTCCACAACAGTACACCTGTCAAGGAGCTGGAATGTGCAGAAGGAAGCCTGTGCTGAAATATCTGATTAAACGTATAAAATATAACTCTAGGTGGTCTCTTTTTGTTCACTGCTTTGCTCAAGGCTACCTCTGAAGCCGCATTAAGGTCTCCAGTGAATCGTGATGAATTCTAGTTGAACAAAATCAGGTGTTCAGTAGTCACAGGAAAAAGAAACGTCATTAAAATACTGATGATTCTAATCCAGTTTTGATTCCCTTATTTTTTCAGATTTTAAACACAGTGTTTTTTTTTTTTTTTGTATAATCCTTCCTGTTACAGTTGTGTGCCAGTATTTTGAATACAGCATAACCACAGCTTTGTAAATGAGGGATGCAAGGAGTTTGTCTTACCTCACAAAACATAGGCAACTTTTTGGCAAAATCCACCACTCTTGTAATCGCTGGTGTGATAATTTTTGTAAACTGGCTGAAGGCTTCTAAATCCACTTTCCCCCCTTCTGGGGCATTAACTATTGGTGCTTGCCCAATGTCTTCTGGCTAAGGATATAAACAAAGATATTTAAAGGAACAATCTATCTTACTGTGAGCATTTGATATTCTAAAAAATTCTGTTTGGCATATGTTACAATTATAAACGATACTGTCTGCTTTTTAAGTGATGTCCCATTATGCCACAAAATCTGAATTCTGTGAAAGACTGCACAGAGAAATGGGGGTCTGACGTACTACTATCCATGCTGTGTGGTCAACTGCATTAGAGGCACAAGGAGTTTCTTCCTTGTGCCTCCTTCTGTAGACTTTGTGGGTGCAGCTTATGCGTTTTTTGATTAAAAATAGAGGCATGATCTTGTCTCTTACAGTGATGAGAACTCCCAAGCTGGTCTAAAAGCAAAGGATGCTGAGGTGACTTGCTACCCCTAGAATATTCTCAAAGCTTTGCAGTACAAGGCAATTTAACCTACTCCAAGTTCTGAAATCCTCCCCAGAACAGATTGCCTGGTATTACTGAGCTCCAGACAATTGCCAAGGACTGTTTCCAAAACTAGGCTAAAACAACAGATGACTAAGAACAAGCAAACACAAAGCTTGTCTGGATAAAATGACTAGAATTTGAGCTTGTATGGGTAAAATTCTTGTTGAAAATCACCTTCTGTGTGATTTCAAATCAAGGCTTCTCCAAATGAGAAAAAAAATCCAATTTTCAAGCATTATACAGGAACATAGAATGCAATACAGAATGCAATAGGTATGATCAATATCCACAATGAGTATTTTTTATTCCAATTGCATTTCAACTTGCTCACCTGATTCTATGACAGTTTGTCAATGTTACTGTGTGTTTTCAAAACAGACATATCAAAGCTGTTCTTCTGTTTGCTAAGTGCAGCTTTGCAGCTATAAAATACCTGCCAAACAGTATGCAGAAAGTCCATTTTGTTCACGTTAGAGAGTTAAAAACTGGGTGAGGCTCAGAGAAGAATCCCTATAAAACTGATGGATTTCATTATATTTATGTAAGGGCACTTAAACAGGAGAGGTGCTGAAACTGCTGTTGACAATGAAAACTTGTGCTCAATATTTTTTTAAAGCAACACATCATAGAAGAGCCTTCCCTACCTTTGTCATTAATCTGAATCCAAACCTAACTTCTTTCACGAAGAAACTCAGCAGTGAACTAATAAAACAAGCACCAATTGTAGAAGAACAATGAAGAGGACTGGGCTCAATTATCTAGGAGTTCGTCCTGCTAAAAAGCTGAAATAATCCCTGTTTTAGGCTGACTCTCCCCATCCCTGAATCTTGGGAAACTAAACCACATTGTCTGTGTGCTCATGATAAACAATCTTCATCACTTCCAAGCACGAAGACCCAAAGCAAAAGCCACACATAACAGTGTTAGCGAGAAAAAGAGAGAACATAGCATTGCCATGGGAAAGCCTGAAGAATTCAGGATGACTAGCTAAAACCAACACACTCTAGAAAGGCAAGCTGCTGGAGAGCCCTTGCCACCTATCTCACCACAACAGGAAAAAACGTCCAGACCTCCAAAGACCTCCCGCTGTTGAAGAACCAGCCTCAGCTGCCAAAGGGCTGACCCACTGCTGCTGGGGCATGCAGTCAGCTCCTCTTGCTCTCCAACTGCTTCCAGTAGGGAGCTTTCAAAGCCCTCTGCCTGGAGCTGTCAGGACATCCTGGACTTTCTCTTCTGTGCTCACTGCAAGGTGTCACTGAGCTCCCTACACTTACCTTGAAACTGCAGGGCTTCAGCACGTGAGCCCTGAAAAATACAAGGAGGCCCTGAAGCACTGAGAGCAGTTTGATCTGGCCTAGGAACCAGCTGGGGAAATCACAGCTGGTTTCTGCACTGCCCGTTACAGCTGCCACCCCTGCCTTTGCCTCATCTGACCCTTTCCCAGTAGTACTGTCCTCACATCACCTCATGCCCCTCTTTTTACTCTGAAGCAAGTGACACCAAAAAAAATAGTACCATCTGAGTAATCAAATGTGCTACCACAGCTGATGTTACAGTTTCAGCTTCTTGGCCTGTTAAAAACAATGCAGCAAACCTTGCTATGCAGGAAAACATGAAATTTCTCTGTTGCTTCTTGCCAGCAACCACTGGCTGCGTGTTCCTGGCTGCAAGCTACTGTGAACACGTGGTCATTTGTATAGAAATTGCTACTAGAATTAACATAACTTTATAAAAGGGATAAGCTTCTTTGAATGTAAACCTTATCTTAGCAATTTAGCAGTGGGTCATGATTCCCATTGTGGATTAGGCAAGAGGAGCCTACGCTTGCAAAAAAAATGAGTATTTTCTATCTGATTTGGTATACACAGACTGTTAAACATGACTGTGAATTCCTGACATGTAGTCTATAACCCCTCTTTTGTGCTGCCTAAGCATTTCATATTCTGCACAGTTTTTCCTTAAAAACGGACTTAGAAAAAACCAACCCCACACATTCTTTTTCCTAAGCTTAAGCATCACAAATCACCACAGATTTTCCTTAGCAGTACTCTGCAAATTCATAATTTGCAAGCCTGCAAGACTATAGTTCAAGTATTTTCCTGCTTTCATTGAAATTTATTTTTCTCTGTCAAATTTAATTAATGTATTCCCTTTGGAGCAAGGAAACAAAAAGTACAAGTTATTAATTAAAAATGTCAGCTTCCATTTAAAATTTGCTATTGTTTTCAACAGTTAAAATATTCTGTATGCTAGTCCCTAAAAAGACAACAAATACTATATATAATAAATAAATAAAAGATATATTATACGTTATAGGTATAGATCTCATGTTAATCAGGAGAGAATCTTTTTTTTTCACTTTTTCTTATCAAAGAACATTAAAAATATCCAGCTGGATAAGCCTTAACTCATCAGAAAGCTATTAATCTATTAAATACACAGTCTGATCAAATGCTGAGACTCAGCCAAGAATAAACAATCATCAATTTTTCATGTAAGTCAAAAAACACTGGCACGTAGACCAGTGGTTGCAATACTGGGCGGGGACTTTAGAAGAAATAAAGGAACTTGACTTCAAGAGCAGTTTAAATGTCTGTAGTCCCTACCAGAAATTTCCTTTTCTGCTTCCAGTGGCTTCCTTGTGCATTGGTGGCCACATGTGCTTCAGTGACAATTTTGATCAGCTCCCATTCCTCATCTGTTGGTTCTGGTTTGTGACCAATCGTTTTCTGCAGCTCTTCCCGACGCCTCTTCTCTCGATTTTCTTCTATCAGCTTCCTCTTTGCCAGCCTCTTGCTGTCATCCAACACCACTAGCAGGGATAAAAGTATACAGAAATGGCAGGAAGTTATTAAAGTTGGCTGAACTCTGGTCTTTCCTATCTATACCTGATGTACTAATTACCAACACCTTAACTAATCACTGAATGGTTTGAGCTGGAAGAGATTTTAAAGATCATCCAGTGCACCACTCTACCGTAGGCAGGGCTGCCACCCACCAGCTCAGGCCGCCCAGGGCCCCATCCAACCTGGCCTTTAAAGCCTCCAGGGATGAGGCATCCACACTTTGTCTGTGCAGTCTGTGCAAAGGCCTCACCACTCTCATACTGAAGAATTTATTCCTTATATCCATTCTAAATCTCTTTCAGTTTAAAGTCAATATCCATTGCAAAAAGTTGGTCTCCCTTCTATTTATAAGCTTCTTTTAAGAATTGAAAGACTGTAACAAGGTCTCCTGGGAACCTTGTTTTCTCCAGACTAAACAAGACCAGCTCCCTCAATCTTTCTTCTTAAGAGGTACTCCAGCCCTCTTATGTCACCCTCCTCTGGACATGCTTCAAAAGCTCAACATCTTCCCTATGCTGGGGCCCCCAGGCCTTGACGCAACACTCCAGATGGGGCCTCAAGAGGCAGAGCAGAGAGGGACAATCACTTCCCCCTCTGCTGGCCATCCCTCTTCTGATGGAACCAAGGATACAGCTGGCTTTCTGGGCTGCACACGCACACTACCAGCTCACATCCTATTTTTCATCCACCAGAATCCCCAAGTCTTTCTCTGCAGTGCTGCCCTAAATCTATTCATTCCTCAGTCTGTACTGATGTTTGGAGATAGCTGACTTGTCTGCCACTCTCCATGATACCTCCTCTGACACACCTGTATGTGCTTTCTACAGACACTGCTTTATGGTATCAATAACAGCCGGTCAGAATTAGACTCAGACAAACTTCTCATTCTGCACAGCTCCTAAATGGCTGATGCTCAGTATTGTCTGATGTGTCAAAATGGGCTGGATTTGAATTGATGATCCAGAGTCATTCAGTCCCTCTCCTTAAGTACCATCTGCCTTTAATGAAATTGTTTCACTTCTTCTATTTCATTTTATACAGAAAATGCCACACATTACGTTGCAAGTGAAAAATGCTAAGTTGGAATATTTTTATTTTCCTTATTGGGTCTGGTTTCTGGTTTTATTTATTTATTTATTTATTTATCTTGCAGAGGATTACAGTGGCAACAACCATTAACATTAATGCACAGGGGGATTTAAATGAGTTCCTCTCATTGCACTAATTGAAGTTATTGGTGTAAATCCCTGTGCAGTGGCAGGAAAAGAAGATCCCTAAGGGTTAATCTTACAGCCATATGTTCTAGTTCTTTAGAATGAGAGTCAAATTATTTGCAGATAACTTCTTCAGGGCTAAAAATAAAACAAACAACTGCAGGATGACTCATACAACGACATTCAATTTCACATCCTCCAGAATTTTCTAAACAAGATGTTTTTTTTTTTTTCAAGCAAAGCGTCCATCCAGATGCATATCTCCCTCCTTTCCTCCTAAGAGTTAACATTCCTATTGTTACTCAGTCCAGTAAGGCCAGGAGAAGGTGCAGTCTGGTAAAGCGTAAACAAAAAATGAGAGCATTCAGAAGTGGATTGATGCAATGGGCATAATTCTCCAGAACAAAAGATTAAAAACGAAAAATGTTGGCAGTTCCACTCTATTTTAACAACTTTCACCAATCAACAGACTTTAAGCAAATAAATACTTAAAAAAAAGAGAGAGAGAAAATGAAGAAAAAGAGAAAAATATACTCACAATCTGTTGCCATGCCAACAAAGATACATTTTTTGAAGCGACATTCCTGGCACTGATTTCTTGTTACTTTGTCTATCACACATTTTCCTTCATATTTACAGGAATAGGTTGGATGGAGGTTTTTCTGAATGGTTCTTCTGAAAAATCCCTAAGTGCAATAAATAAATACATTGGAAAACATAACTACTGTGTAATTTTTTCAAATTGGTAGCCAATTTGGTTTGATAGAAATGTACCTAAGTATGCAGCATAAAATACTCCATGAAACATTCGAGGAGGAAGAGAACGAAATAGTTTTATAGATTATGGTATTTCTTTTCTGAGTTTCAAGAAACATTTCCTCCCTAAAAATTAAAACATATTGGTACCTGAGATATGTAAAAGCATAAGGAAGGCTGCCTTGAGGAAAAAGAAACTGATTATGTGTTTTCTTCAAGTCCTGCATTTCCATGCGTAAATTTTATTATTGAAGTAGAGTTTATTTTGAGGCCCCATTTAAATTACACAGTGGTTTCAAAGGATATTAGGAGACATATATGTACTCTTAACTAAAGGACAGCTTTTGCAAATAGCATAAATGGTGGTGTATAATTAAGCATAACTAGAGGACCAAGAATGAACAGTTTTACTCATGTCCTTCCACTAAAGTCAAATAACCAACCAACCAACCAAATCTGGGCAAGACTATGAATTCTGCAGTCAAACACAATTCATTCAACCTTTGAGTTGGGTCCTAAATAATGGATCCATAATTCTGAAATGATATGCATTTCTGAGAAAAGGAATTCATTCCCATTTCCCACAGATGTCTATATTCAAAAGGAACGTCACCAACAAAGAGCTCTCTATGCATATTCTATCTATCTATAATAATATATGTATAGCCAGTTGCAGTTGATAGGAGGTCAGATCCTCAGCTCACACCAAGTAATTGTAGCTCCACTGAAGTCTGATTTGAACGTAGCACACACCCTGGCCTTAGGTAAAGAAATCAGATATAATTTCTCTCCAAACATTGTAGACCTAATCCTGGTACAAATTTCAACCTGAGTTCTCTCACAGACTGGCAAGAGCTGGATGAAGTTCCCAAGAGCACAGTAGTACAGACCAGACAGACTGGTTAGGGCAGAAATTAATTTCACTTTCCACCACTGTTTGAGACTGTCTACACTTAGAAACACAGTTTGGAGCTACCTTGATAGAAAGAACACACTGAGATACTGGTGCTTTTTGACTGGGGCCACTGTGAATAGCTTCAGTTTCATTGTAAACAATGGTAAAATCCAACTGAGATGGGACTTTATCTAACCTATAGTCTCTTCAGCTGAGATTTTAGTTACTGAACATCTTTTCACTTCACTAAGCAAACGGTCTCTTTTTAATCGTATTAAATAACGCAAGGTAAAATCTTATAGCAGTAATATCTTTTAACACAGAACGTTTAATTAAGACATACAGATAAATCTACATTTCAGCTTGAGCTCCCAACACCTTCAAATACAGTGAAGTACATTCTCATTAGAATTTTATCTTACAACAACCATCTTGAGCTAAGGGTAAAATTCTTTCTTCCTTCATAACAAAAATACCTAAAATCTCAATTAAATTGAGCTGCATAAAGCATGGATATGAGTCTTTGTAAGACTGGGATCTGTGGGGTTGAGTGAAAATCCAGGAAGTCAGTGGTAAGATGTTCTTACGTGGAGTCTGGATCTCAAATTCTCATCCTCCCAGCTGGTCTTGGATCCACTCTCTACCCTGTATCAAATTCCTAGAGATGGGACCTGTTCCTCTCCTCTGTGAAGATGGCCCTGAGCACTCAGGTGCATTGGCTGACTTCTAGTTATAGCAAGAAATGGAGAAACCTCCGATGAATCTCTGAAAGTGGTACTGAACTTCTGTTTTTCAAACCTTCCACGAGACTTACTGTAGCTCAACTTCAATAATTGTTAACACTTTTTATCACGCGTATGCTGTATGGGGTCCAGCACTTTTCATTCTCCCACAGCTTTGCATTCCTTACATTATTTTTTGTTGTTAAAAAACTTATTTGACCATCGCTAGATACAACGTGATAAGGAACTTGCTCTCCATATTTGTCCAAACACATCAGATTACCATTTCTCTGCTTTGAATCACTTCCAGCCTTAGTCTTGGTGATTGTACACAAATTTATGTCACTTTTATTTCTTGTACTCTGCTCATGTATGCACATGTATAAATAGCTGTGCACCAATACAATCATGCATATCGCCACATTTGATTCTTCTGATAGATGATTCAGACTTCTGTACACATGCACAAAGTGAAATGCAGAAAAGGCATTTCTAAACTATAAAGAGAGCAAGTGGAATTAGAACAACAACAAAAAAAAGTATTAAATCTAAGCATTACCAGTAAAAGAAAGCATATTTTATTGTACATTTAATCTACTTTCCTAAATTCCTTTACTTTTAGCCAATAGATCAGTGGGTCCAGCTTGGAGAAATATTTCAGTGACATCAGAATTTATTTTATTTATGTTTAAATCATAGAATCATAGATTGGCTCATGTTGGAGAAGACCTTAAAGACTGTCTAGTATCTGTCCCCCTGCCATGGGCAGAGTTATTACCTACTGGATCAGTGGCCAGGGCCCCATCCAACTTGGCCTTGAACTCATCCAGGGATGGGGTAACCACAACTTCTCTGGGCAACCTCTTCCAGTGCCTCACAACGCTCTGAGTAAAAAAAAAATTTCTACTGATGTCTACATCTCCTCTCTTTTAGTTTAAAGCCATTCCCCTTGTCCTGTCAATATCAGACAGCTGGTTCCTTTTTGTCTGTAAGTTCCCATCAAGCACTGGAAGGCAGCAATGAGGTCTCCCCAGAGACACCTTCTCTACAGACTGAATACGATCAGCTTCCTGAACTTCCCCAGCTCCACGGGAGTGGTGCTCTAGTTCTTTGATCATCTTCACAGCTCTCCTCTGCAACTGCTCCAACTGCTCCATGTCTTTCTTGTGTTGAGAGTAGGCCTGGATGCAGTATTCAAGATGGAATCTCAAGAGGGTACAGTAGAGGAGAGCAATCACCTCCCTTCTCTGCTGGCTTCCCCTCTTTTGATGCAGCCCACGATACAGTTGGCCTTGCAGACTGCAAGTGCATGCTGTCAGCTCATATCCAATTTTTCAATGATCAGAACCCCCAAGGCCTCTTTGGAGCTGCTCTTAATGAGTTCTCCTCCCAGTTTGTACACATATCTGGGATTGCACTGATGGAAGTGCAACACCTTGGGCCCACTTCTCTAGCCTGTCCAGGCCCCTTTGGATGGCATCCCTTCCTTCTCTCATATTTACTGTACCATGCATCTTTCAACTTGCTGAAGACATGCTGAAGGTGCACTCAATTCCACTGTCCAGGTCACTGATAAAGATGTTGAAGATCACTGTTCCCAAGACAGATCCATGGGGGACACCAATTGTCTTTGGACTCTACCTGGACACAGACCTGTTGACACAAACCTCTGGCTACAATCATACAACCAACTCCTTATCAACTGAATAGCCACCCTTCAAATTTCCAATTTAGAGATACGAATGTGATGTGGGACTGTATCAAAGGCCCTGCAGAAGTCCAGGTGGATGATATCAGTCACTTTTCCTTTATCTACTGATGCTGTCACTCCATTGTAGAAGGCCACCAGATTGGTCAGGCACGATCTGGCCTTAATGAAGCTGTGCTGGCTGTCTCGGATCATCTCTTCTACTTGCATGTATCTTAACATCTCCTCCTGGAGGATCTGCTCAATAATCTTCTCAGGAACAGATGTGAGGCTCACTGGCTTGCAGTTCCCAGAGTCTTCCTTTCTCCCTTTCTTAAAAATTGGAGTGATGTTTCTTTTTCCAGTCACTGAGGCTTTACCTGACAGCCATGATTTTTCAGATATGATGGAGAGTGGCCTAGTTCCTTCAAGCCCCTGGGATATGTGTCACCAGGCCCCATAGAAAGTCAGTCTCATCAGGTGGTCTTGATATTGCTCTTTGTTTACAGAGGGATGGATTTTTCTACCCTAACCCTTTCCTAGAGGCTCAGGGACTTCAGCAAAGCCTGACTGCCAAGGATGCTTGAGTCAAAAAACTTGCTGAGTACCTCTGCTTTCTCCATGTCTGTTATTACCAGTTTTTCCTTCTCATTTATCGGGGGGGGTCCTTTCCTGTCCTTCGCCTGTTTCTGTTGACCTATGTATCTCTTCTAATTTTTCACATCCCTAGACAGGTTCAGTTCCATCTGTGCTTTTGTTTTCCTGATCCAATCTCTGTATGACCAGATTACATGCTTTTATTCTTCCCAGGCCACACATTCCTGCTCCCATTGCCTGTGCATTTCCTTCTTATCCCTCAGTATGACCAGCAGGTTCATGCTCAGCCATATCAGTTTCCTGTCTCCTCTGCTTGATTTCTTATGCCGGGGGATGGAGAGCTCTTGTGCTTTCAGAAGGGTGTCCTGAAAGAGCTGACAGCTCTGTTGCATTCCTTTGTCCCTAGAAACAGTTTCCCAGGGCATCTCATTTACCAGTTCCTTAAACAGCAAGAAGTTAGCTCTCCTGAAGTTCGGGAGATGCAGATCTTTGCAGATCCACATTTTCCTTACAATTTATTCTCTGGAAATCACATGCGAGCACTTGCCAAAGTAAATTTCTGGCTGTCAGGCAAAATAAGTTTTGCTACAAAATTAATTTTCGGTGAAAGCAACTAGTAAATGTCACATTTTTGAGAACTGATTACACACAACTTTGCTGATAATTCATACAACTCAAAATGTGTATGCAGATCCTCCAAAATGTGAGTTGAAATTGTCCACACAAAATAGCTGTCAAACCATCTTGTACAGTTAATACATTTGCAAAAATAACAAAACAACACAATCTGGGAGCTAACTGTAAGCTGGAGAAAAAAATTAATTACTTGTTGCAAATTGTCAACTTGGTTCTTTGTGCATAAAAGCATTATTTTAAATTATACATCAGAAGATTTGCTATACTATACTTTACAATAGCTGGTAGGCATAAAAAATACACTTCAGTTAGAATAACAAAAAAAACTTAGCAGGAAATACGGCAAGAAATACTGCTGTTCAGCTGGGAGCAGAAGCTATTTCCTAATGCCACACTATTACTTACTTGTCGTTGCATCTGAATTAAGCCATACTCCTGAGTTTTACGTTTTGTTATTGTCTGGCGTATGTGATGTAAACGTGTAAAAATCACTTGTTTGGTTCCACAACTTTTCTCACATATAAATATTTTTTAATAAATATGTATGTGTATAAAACTGTGATGAATATTACTACAAACCTCCTACACACAGGATATTTAAGTCTTTGCTCATCTCATAAATGTATCAAAGTGCAATGCTGTACAACAGAAGAAACTACTTCAATACTGTTACCGCAATGTGGGGATCTAATGCCAATCCAAACCCAACATCTCATATTCAAATATTCCTGACTTTGGAGACTAACAAAATATGACTTTTGTGGTTCAGTCCCATGACACTAGTGCATGACATGTGTGGTTCCATTTGTTTAGAAAAACATTTCTTTTTCTGCAGGAAAGAATAGCTTTCTTACAGGATCTCAAGCCACTTAGGCAAATTTATAGCAGTGAAATCATGCAAAATGTGCCTGATCGTGTTATTCATTTATTTTTTTTCATTTACTTGCCCAAAGCAATCCTTTTTTTTTTTTTTTTTTTTTTTTTTTCATTTTTCATGTAGCTTTAGAGATGAAAAAGACTGAAAGCATATTTTAGTATGGTTAAGTTGAAGAAGTAAAAAAAAAAAAAAAAAAAAATTAAATCTGTTTTAACTTTGTGTTGATGCTTCCTGAAGTGATGGATGTTACTGTTGTACGAGCATGTGGAAGAGATTTTTGGTTTTTGTTCTTTGCAATGATAATGAGATACATTGGAACACTGTTAATCACCACAGACTTGCCATGGCCATAGGCAGAATCTCAACTATTGCATAAAGAGTTTCATTGAAGTTTTTGGAAGGATGCTGATGTACACTGGCTGAGAACATGGTCAGAAAAAAACACTAAAAATGGAAATGAAAAAGCTAACAGTTAACAACAAAAGATCTGAATTCCCTGTCTTCTTTTCAGAAGCAAACACCGCAAAAATCAACTATATTCCTTATGTATATGTAGATCAGCAGCACAGCCAGATATGGCTTATCATCAGTACTGGATGTTCTTATTCGCTTCTAATCTGTCTTTGTTTTATTTGATAGTACAGTTCAGGAAGTCTGTATAAATGGAGAAGCTGGAGAGCTATTTCTGATTCCCACTTTCCCACTATGCCATTTACCTTGCAACCTTCACAAGTGATGCAGCGATAATGATATCCGGTGGCTTTGTCCCCACATACTACACATAGCTCATCCTTGTCTAAGTAACTGGGTATATACCCTGCAAAGAAAAAGAGGATGTGGCATGTGAACTCCATATAAAATTATATGATACATTTGATATAAAAATATTGTATTAACATTCACCGCAGATATTGTCTACTAGCCCCACACTTCTCAGCTCACTGGATTTCCTGAATAAAAAGCTCATGCCAACAATATCACAGAAGTATTTAAACGTTCTTTGCAGCATCTTCTACTTTTCAGATTGTTTCAGCACCTACTGGTCAAGAGGAAAAAGGCGAAACATGACTGCTTTCTCCTGAAACGAAACAATAGCTCAGAAAAACAAATATATTTATTTTTATATCAAGGGCTTTGATGTGAATAATTAAGTAACAGAAAAACAGAGAGTCCATTTCTCTTTTCTGTTTCAGAAAAAAAACTGATGTACTCTGAGATAAGATGCCAGGTTGCAAAGTGACTCAGGGACACGCTAGTAAGAAACATTTACTGACAGTGCATTTGTTTCAGAACAGCTCTGCAGACATGGTTGAGAAGTACCAGCAACAGATCACAAAAGCTGTATTGATCATGCCTTACCTGGGTGTGCTCCACTGTTGCATTTAATATAGCTTAAATTTAGGGTAAAATATGTGGGCATTCAAATATATGTGTGTGTACATATATGTGTGAGAATGACATCTTCTCTTCTGAAGTGCTTCATCGGACACCTAATGAGTGAAATCAAGTATTACTACTATGAAAAACTGTTGGGAATGCTTGGTTCTTTTCCCACACCACTATTTGTTTTGACAGTATAAACATATTGCTGCTCTTATGTAAAAAACAACAACAACAAAAACCCAGAACAATTCCGATGGCAACCAACGTAATTCTGAGCCAAAGAGAACTTTCAAATGTAGTAAAATACAAAGTTTTCAAAGTAAGTGTTCCTATAATCCATAATTCAATGGAGTTGTGGTACATATTTTTTCTTAATGAAAAACCTCTCTGTACACAAAGGTCTAAGATTCATTTTGAGACGTGAGAGGGAAGTGCAGCTATTCATTTAACTCTTTAAAATTATTGAGGTACAGCAAATACTTCAGAGAATGACCGAGAGGCTGAGGTTGAAAGGCACCTCTAGAGATCTCCTGGTCCAACCTCCCTGCTCCAGCAGGGACATCATGGGTCAGTCATGTCTGGTTGGGTTCTGACTGTCCCTAAGAATGGAGACTCCATAACTCCTGCGAGCAATCTGTGCCCTGACAGTAAAAGAAGATTATTTTATTATTTTGTATGGAATTCCCTGTATGTTTATTTACCTCTTGTCCTGTCATTAGACAACACTGAGATGAGTTTGCTCTGTCTTCATCACTCAGCCCTGTAAAGTTTTTTTACACATGGATAGGATCCCAGTGAACGTTCTCTGTTCCAGGCCAACCAGTCCCAGCACTCCCAGTCTCTCCTCCTATGTCAAACTCTCCAGCTTCTTCTCTACCTTTGTGTTCTTTCACTGGACTTGTCCCACTGTGTCCACATCTGTCTCGTACCTCAGTGTCCAGACTCGGTCCCAGCAATGCAGATACACCTCAGCAGTGTAGAGCAGAGGGAAAGCTCACCTCCCCCATCCTGCTAGTGATGACCCTCCTAACTGAGACCAAGATGTTGCTGTCCTTCCTCACCTCAAGGGCACTCTGTTGGCTCACATTCAACTTGTTGCCCACCAGGAATTCCCAAGTACTTCTCTGCAAATACCCTCCTAGCCAGCAGGCATCCAGACTTTATTGCTGCATTTATTCCTCCCCAGGTGGAGGAACTGCTATGTCCCCTTGATGGACCTCAACAGAGGTCAACAGCTTAAATTAAATGAACTTTCCAGGGCTGATTTGGAGAAAGGAGGAAGAAACAAGGCAGGAAGTAATTGTAATGTCTACTTTATATTTTTGAGCATAATTATGAGAACCTAAAATTATAGGAAAGAAGCACACATCTTAGGTAACACTGGGAAACAGAACCCAGGTGTCTGCATCATCGATTTACTAATATTCCTACTGGAATTTGATGGGGGACTGGGGGATGAGCAAAGAGATCTTACTGATGTACCATATCGGTCTACAGTATGGCAAAATATTAGATTCATATTGAAGTTATATTTCTATATTATAAACTTGGGTAAAGACTGGTGGACACATGGATCTGGTTCCTGACCTTGAGGGAAGAGAGTCAGCAGGGTTTTGGTTCTAATTTACATCATGACTGCTAATGGACGTTATGCCAGTGGAGGATTAGCAGAGGCTATTATCCCCATCCTGCCCCCCTTTTGCTCACACAACACACACAGTGCATGCAGCTGACACAGGAGGAAGCAGGGTCAGCAGAGGGATGCAGGATTTTCTACTAAATTTTTTTGCAACAATTAATGGCTTCTAGTTACTGCTATTTATAAAAGGCAGTCTTAGTTTAGCATAGGTTATGTCCTCTAAAATTCAGTATCGCCAGCTTTTGCTTCCTCAAGAAATACTTCTAAATTAAATGCCTTGATATTTCATTAAGCATATAATCTGGTTAGCACTGCTCATGTAATGGCAGCTTTGTTCTATAGGAGCAGCAGGAGATAACTTATTTAAACTGCTTCCTTAAATATATACAGCAGCCTGCACATGTGACCACTGGCGTCCATCCGCTTCTTGGAGTTTCAGCACTTTATCCTACTCAGGAAACAGCCCTCATTCTGGCTGGAAAGAAATCCTCTACAGGCACTCCATGTTAGAAATTAAAAGCGGAATCCCTACGTGTAAGCACATTCCCAATTGTTCTTTTATCAGCAGTAGTAATTGCCTTCTACTTTAATTACTTAAATCTAAGGTATCGCGTTCATCACTTTTACAGGATTGTCTCTATGTCGCAAGAAAAACACATACTCTGCCCTCTTTCACTGACTCAGTGGGGAACATGGATAGAAAAGCCTCATCTCAAGAAATCACTGGCAATAAAAGTACTCAATAAGCACCAATACCCATATTTTTTTTCTGTGCTCCTTCCAACAGCTAACGGGGTCAGAAGTGACAGGAAAGTAAGAAAATTGGAGCTTCAGCAGTTTTTAAAAAAGATTGATGCTTCAGACAAGCAGACCACACCAGGAGGAATAAGGGAAAATCAGTTCTTGCAAACCATAACATCCACTGTAAACGATTCCTAGTAGTTGCAATTCCTGAGTAGTTAGCAATTAGCTAACAGAATCATTCAGAAGCAACACTGATATCACTGAACTGTACAGTAATAGCCAGTTTTGTTCCCTCGTCTTTCAAGCCATAAGAAGGCCATGGACTTCCTGGAATGAGTCTAGAGGAAGGATGTGAGGATGCTCAGAGTGCTGGAGCAATTCTGTGAACAAAGGCTGTGGCAGCTGAGTTTGTTCAGCTTGGAGAAGAGAAGGTGCTGGGGAGACCTCACTGTGTCCTTCCAACACATAACGGGGGGCCACATGAAAGCTGGAGGTGGTTTTTTTTTTTTTTTACAGGCAACAGTATGTATAGATAGAACAAAGGATAATGGCTGTAAACCTAAATAGGGTAGGCTTAGGTTAGATATTAGGAATAAATTGTTTACTGTGAGTAGTGAAGCCCTGGAGCAGCTTCTCAGAGAAGCTGTGGATCCTCCATCCCTGGAGGTGCTCAAGGTCAGGTTGGATGGGGCCCTGGGCAGCCTGAGCTGGTGGGCGGTAGCCCTGTCCACAGAAGGGGCTGGAACTGGTTGGGCTTTAAGTTCCCTTCCAATCCAAGCCATTCTGTGGTTCTACAATACTATGCTGTGTTTGGATTTTCATTTGGTACATCCAGTAGACCCTCAAAGTTAAGCACTGAGACTGACTTGACATCATTGTTCACCGCTGATCTTTGCTTGGAATGGAGATCACTGATGAACAACCTTGACCTGTGTTGTCTGCTGATTCTTCTACAGCCTAAGGCAGCTCCTTTGCTCTCCAGACTTCTACCTACCAGCCTGCCTAATCTTACCTCCTTGTCAAGGCTAAATGCTCAGCAGGACCAGCTGCCCCTATCCTGGAAAAGCACGTTGAGTATGTTGTATAATCTACTGAGTTTTGATGGTGATCTATGGTAACTTTTAAATTGCAGTTGTAGCTTGTAACACGCTCTGTACTGGCGTGGCAAGAAACAATTTCCTTCTGCAGGAAAATGTTCTACAAATGTAAAGGCAGACAAAGATCTGCTAACCTGTCCAGTTATCTGACGTGGTCTGTACCTTTAACACTGTATGCCTATGGTCTCATTTGTAGGAGTGACACCTCAATGCACTGTCTAACAGATTGGGGGGACTCACAATAAGTGGCTATTCTTGCCCCCCTGCAGCAAGGCAAAGAAAAGCTATTTAAATGGAAACAACCCCTGAAAAACGGTAATGCATTTTTTCTTTGTACCCTGCGCATATTTAGACAAGCACATTCTGACAAAAGCAAAAAGCAAATGTCAGTTTTGTTAAAGAACTGTTGCGTGGACTTCCCACTTCCAGCTCTCTGTTTTTATACACAATATCAATTTAGGAATTAAAACACACCTTAAAAAATTCCTGGGATCAAACTGTGTGTGACTGTCCAACAGGGATACATGAGATTAACACCAACAAATGGTGTTTATAAACCAGATGCTCATCGGCTTGCTCCTGATCCTTCATAGGCTTATTCCTTGCAAGCAAGGAAAGCCATTTTTGCTATTGCAGAACACTCGTGTTTTAAGACCATTACGCAGTATTTTGTTTTCACTGTACGTGACACAGTCATGTAATAAATGTATTCCCTGAAATCTTTCTTTCTTCATGCAAGCCATGTGACTAGAGACTACTCAAGAAAATGAGGAGTTCAGACTTATTCCTAAGCTCGTATTCACTTACTAGACACTGCAGTACGAAAATGAATAAGAAGAAATTAATTACTACCTTGGGAATCCCAAACTGCGTTAGAACTGAAAAGAAAATTTATACTGCTGTAATGTTGATTTTATAGTCACACTGTAACTCCTTTTTAAGTATCAGAAAATTACAAGAACCATCCAGTTATCATCCTTGGTATACTTGTGTATTAGTCTATAGAACTTCTATTGGACAAAGCACAGAGCTGGGTCAGAACAAGCTTACTCCATTCTTGTTTGTTTGTACAATCATTGTTATTCATCTGAAAGGCTGTGCTGATACACTGATCTCTATTTGCCACCTTCTTTAATTCACTCCTCCTGAGGAAAATTGCTTACATCTCCACAGAGCACGGAAGCACAGGAAATGTCATTAAAGAGATTCTCTTTTCTTTCTGACTTTTCTTGGCAGCTAGCTGGCTTTCTTGTCCACAATTGTATTAACATTCTTTGATTTATGAAATTACTAAAATTTAGCAAGAGAGTCTGCAAAGACAGCAGGAACAACATTCCCTACAGTCTCTTTTCTCTGAGTGACTTTCCTAAATATTAGCCCTTATCTTTGGGTTGAGTCAGAATCCTTGTCAATGAAGCCCAAACCTTGATATTGCTTTAACTGCTGTGATCAGTACTGCAGTTGTGCCCATTACCACGTACAGGTACAAAATGCACTACTGTACATAACATTTGAGTGTTGGGCCATTCAATTTTTTTCCCCCAAATTATTAAAATGGTTTTAGAGAACGTGCCATAGTATGATAAATAATTTATTTATCTAGAAATCTCAGTGAATATCAGTTTTACTAGTGATGCAAAAGCAAAGCATGACAGAGTTTACTCTCCCATCCTTCATCTTGTTGTGCAAGGGTTAGAGTAAAGGAGGTGAAAACACGTTTTCCACTGACATTTTTCTTAAGAAAGAAAGAGAGATAATTACAACTGCATAATAATTTGCTGAAAAGGATGCCAATTCTCTGATCACAGCCGCTTCTTTATTTGGGTGGTCAAGAGCAAAATTAACCATTCTTAAGCTCAAAATACTCATTAGCATAGCTAGAGCTGCTCTCCTGAAGGAGCCAAAGATGAAAAGTACTCAGTTTTTTGTAACTTCATTATATGCACACATGCACCCTGTGCTGATAAGAAGACATTTTTACATAACCTCCATGTTCTGTTTTCTGAGGTATTCAAAGAGCACCCCGGTATTTTTACACTGCTAATAACTCAGTTTGGACTAATTCACTAGCGTAAGCTAGCAGTCCTTTCCTTAGCTGCATGCAAACTGCCTGAGAAAATACAAAGGGAAATGACAATGACAATTACAGTAACAACAATAACTTTCAAACCCTACCCGCCACTACACCAAGGGCCCTTAAAAATATGTCATTAACCTCACCCAGGGAAAAAAAAGGTGACCAACAGGGCTTAGTACTGACATTGCTATCACACGACTCAAGAATCTGAGCCTGAAGACCAGGATTTTTCAGGGCAGCTTCCAGTCCTGGCCTCCTCCACAGCGCCTGAGGTTAAAGCCTAAATTCACAGACAGCAGCCAGCATCTTTTGTTAACTTTGTCTGTGAAATGACTGTGTGCAAAGGGAAGTGAAATCCAACCCTCAGCCCACACTCAACTTTGCAGACCTATTTTCCACGTTGCCAAAATATTGCTCATGAGGCAAATGTGGGGATACAGAGGACTCTGGGACTCTGTAAACAGTTCTTTTGGACTTTCGGGACTGCGCTACCTCTGTGCTGTCCCCAGGTGTTCCTCCTTGCTGTACAGACGGCGGGAGGAGGCGTAGGGGTGTTCTGTGCGGCCCCTCAGCCTCTGGGGTTGTTCCATGGCACGGCTCCCCAAAGGAGCACGTCTGCCCATTGTCAGCTATTCTGCTCACTGGATATCACAGCCTTTCTTCCATAGAAGTCACGTCTTTCATCAAAGCCATCAGGAAAATATAGTTTTCAATGCACTGCAATAAGTAGAGCAGCTTGAATGTTTTCTTTTGTTCTGGAACAGCTAGATATACTTTCAAACTACTAACTTTTCCCCTTTTTGATGTCTTATTGGGGTCTTTTGTTCTTATTTTTTGAAGTTACTTCAGGAATTCTTTTAAAGTGACATTAACACAGAGAAATAATTAAATTCCCCTTTACAAACGTTAACTTCCTCAGCATGAAATGCTAGTGTTTCTTTCTGCTTCTCAGATGGAAAGGAAGACTTTAAACATCTAAAAAGCTAACAAAAGTTTTGATATGAAAAGCCTCCATGTGCTACTGCAAAGTACAATCTGATTTGAACAGCTGGAATCTTACTGAGATTACTACAAATTTCAGGGGACTAACAGAAATACCAACTGCAACAATCAGGACCCCTCATGGACACCTGCTTAGGGACTTAATTTTGCTTTAATGGGCTATTACCAAGGCTTCTCCTAACAAACTCCCTCTTCCCCCCTCAAAATCAATTCTGGATCAATACAGGCACACATGCCCTGTACGGAGCCTTCTGTTCTTAGGACAGGATTAAAAGATTCGTTAATTTTATGATAGCTTGGTTAAAAGATGGAAATTGTAAGAAAAAACCAAACCGAACAAAACCCACAAGAAAGAGAGAGAGAAGATGCACATGTCCCCCACTGTTTACGTCTGTTCTGCTTAACAAACTCAGCACTTGCAAAGGTCTGACAGAACGTATGCAACTTTGTATTGTCACAGCGATGCGGCTCTAAGGAGTCCCAAGGAACGGTGCTCAATCTCTGCGGATGATCAATTAAAAGCCTGCTTGAGAGATGCCTTCCATCAAAATTCACTGCATTTTTAGGGAAACCGAGCTAGTAGCAAACACGAGCAGACCTGCAGTTTTAGAAAAGAACTCTGCTCCTTTAACCAAACAAGTGAAAAACTTTAAGCACAGCACGAACTGTATCAGATACCTGAGTACCAAATTAACTTGTTTAAAGCTCTGATATAAGTATATCAGATACTCTTTAACAGCCTTTAGCACGATGAAAAATATGTTACTTAAATAACTTTGCAATAGTAAGACTATTTTCTCTAAGTTGATTCTGTGTAGTTTTTTTTTTTTTGAACCAAATCCAAGACAAGAAAAAAGGCCATAAAGAGTCATTAGTTAAATCCCAATAGTAAACAGCCTTAAAAAGCATTTAAAATGCTGAACAATACAAAACCATGCATTATCCACAGCTATTCAATCTATAATTCGCTCATCTTCTTACAGCTTCCAGACATAGGATTTAAAAAATATATATTTCCTGCATTCTGAACTACAGTGGTGTTCAAAGAATAAAAACTAAGACATTTATCTACCAACTATATAGATTTACTGCAGTGAGCGCTAATGAATATTACCTGCACCAAGGAAAATACTTCAGAGTTCTGTATTATTAATAATATCAACCAGTCTACTTTTGACCATGAAGCCACTTTAAAAATAGTAATTAGTGTTTTATCTACCCAGCTAGTTATACTGCATTCATTTGGGTTTTGGATAACTGCATACAGGAAATCTGGTCTTAATATAAAAAGGACATTATGTTGCTACAACAGACTGTGTATGTTTATTCTTTAATTACGAGACTGTAAAGAAACAAAAGGATGTATATTCTCTGTGCATCAGTTTGCTTGTCTGACTTCAAAACAAACAACACTGAAAAGATTTTCAAGCATTTGTTGGTATTTTGGGCTCTTTCTGAGAAGGGATACCTGCTCTGATTACATGAAAGAAAAAGAAGGAAATCTAAAAACAAGTAATGATTTAATCCTAAGGGAGCTGACGCTGCACTGATTCTCTATCACAAACATATTGACTATATCAACTTTTTGGATGCAGGAGTCTTTGTTGCACAGAGACATGCTTGGATTTTCAGCCTTTTTTGCTTTGCACAATCAGAAAGTATATGGTTTTCATTTAAGAGTTACTGTACCAAATGCATTCGTTTTTCCCACACGTATTTACAGTTCTATTTTCAAAATACTTTGCCTGAGTTGCTGAGTAAACAGAGTTCACATTTACTGGCAACAAGGACTCACACAAACCGAACGCAACTAGAAAACACAGCTTCAGATGAAGAATATACAGCGACGACATTTCAGACGAGAAACTTTCTTATCTAGCTCACTGCTGAATAGTACATGAACTTAATTGCCACAAAAAGCAGAAAGCAAGCAATAGAATTGAAAATGTCTTTTACAGATTAAGAAAAAGTGCTTGGAAATCCTCATCGCTCACAGAAAACCTTACAATCACCTAGCAACCTCTGTTACTGCTGCTTTCAATTTTGAACAGGCAGCCTTCACATTCAAAGATGTATCTGAGCCAACTGATGCAACTGTAAGTTTAAAGCAAAACAAAAACATAAACAGAGATTTTTTTTTGTTATTTAAATAAATTGCCCCTACCTTTCTTCTGAGAGTACGATGGCGACTGCACTTGAGAAAAAGTAGGTTTTTCTTCGGTGAAATATTCAGGTTGGTTGTACTGATTCAGGGCCATGTCCATGTCAGAGTACTCGCTTTTAAACACGTTTCCAGGGTAACTACAGGTATAAGGCTGATTCACCGCCCAGGCCTGTTCCATATATATGTTGTTACTGTGCAGGACCTGAGCATCACAACTGCTGTAACCCTGATTATCTTCGATATATGTGCAATAATCAGTGGACTGCATGTAGCAATTGCTACCAGCAGCTGGGTGCACTTCATATATTTCTTGCATACAGTAGTTCATTTTGTTAGCCTATCTCAGCTCCTACTTTACGTACGCACACACACACACACAGGCATGCATACACATGGGACGGGAAAGGAGCACTGAATATACAACACCGACAAAGTCGACAGCAAAACAGCCCTTTTTACTTTGGAGCGGCACCCGATGTGCTAAAATCCTATTTATACTGGGATGGCTTCTGAACTCCCCTGCCAGTCAAACATATTGGGAAGCAGATTTATGACAGTCAAAGGTCTTAATCTGTGACTGTAAGTTAATTCCAAGGGAAGATGGCAGACAGGTAGCAATGAGCACCAGACAAAGAAGCGACATCCCGACAACCCTCCTGTTCCACTGTTTGTCTGTAATAATCATTTTATAAACCGTTTTCAGCCCTTTCCAATATGATTAGAAAATGATTACTAAGGCAAGGACACAGTTATGTCACTGTAGTTGTCAACTTAAGTGTGAAGCGTTATAAAGACTGCTTAAGAACTCCCAGAGGGGACACGCTGAAAATCCTAAAATCAATAATCCTGTTTTTCAGCATTAAACCACAGAAAATCCAATAGTGCTGTGCTGATGACCCAAACAGAAGTCTAGTTTTACAAAATTTAGCAACTTAATCTGTCATCAGCTTTATTGATTTTGTTTTACAGAATTACATGCATGAATCTCCCCAGCCTTCCACACACGCACAATCCTCCCTATTGCCTGGTAATGCATTTATGGGAAAGCAGCTTTTTTAAACTTCAGTGATTTGGGGAGGTAATTTCTATTGAGTTCAACAGGTGGGAAACTTCAAAATAATGTCAGTTAATCAGCAAAAAGAACACTGCTTAAAACACCATCCATAAGCTAATTGTTTGCCTACTCTGCTTTGTTATCTTTTCTGTTTTGGCAAGGAAGCGCTTTTAGAAACCCATCTTTATGACACCATACAGAAGAGAGTAAGGAGAGATTTTTGCTTGTTTTGGCTCACGTATGAGCTATGAACTTTTTAATGCTACTACAACAAATACTATGTGCTCTTACAATTGCTAAACATATCCCAAACATCATTGCAATTACTATATCTTGTTTAAACAGCCATTCTTTTTTTCATCCAGAAGAAATTGCTTCATTTTTAGCTTGAATTAGCTGCCTTTTGCTTTGTTGGTTTTTTTTTTCCACTAGGAAAAATATGTTTTCTTTACAGAACAGCTGAAATGTGGCAAAACTTTGGAAGTCAGTAATAAGATGGCATCTCTTTTTAATGTCTGTACTTCTTATTAGGAAGCAGAATTACTGATTTGACAATGAGGTCTCGGCTTTGCTATTTCACTCATTTTAAACAATGCACAAGATTGCCAAAACAACCCTGTAGGTTGGCCCTTTTCACATGCGACTTTAAGAACACATCTAGCAACCTAAATCAACATACACCTTAAATGCTTCTCACAAGTTCTCATAAATATGGAAGAATTGGGTATGACATGTACACACTTCTCCTTACCCGACACTGTTACATGCTTCAGACTACTATAAAGAGCCCACAGATAAACGGTCTCCCTTCCAACACATAAGCAAACTAACTCAGTTAAGAGAGAAGCGTTGCCAGTCAGTATTTAACATATAGACTGAACAGAACTCAAGCTTCTGAAGATGAGAGAAGCTATAGTTTATGCTCAGAATACTTTTAACTATAAAAGAAGCATTTCTCATTAACACATCCACAAATAGGTCTACATTACATAAGTTGAAATGTACTCTATCACGATTAGTTCTACCGAAGTCTAACTTCTAACGAAGCTACTTCCAAAATGCACTCATTCTAATAAAACTGATAATTTAAAGTAACAATTTACTTCACTAAAAGCACTAATAGCAAAATCCCTGAAGTAAAACATCAGTGAACCCGCATTCTCCACACTCTTTATAACACAGATCTAACTCAACAAACAGCATTGTGAAACAGTGTGACAAAGCTCACATAGAAAATTTCATTTGAGCTCCAGTTCATGATCTAGATTTTACAAACAGTGAATTTGTCTATGATAAAAAGCATGTCTCTGGCAGGAACTGATTTTTCTAGAATGGATGTTCAGCACTTCCTATAAAAACATGCCTGTGTTTCCAAAGAAAATTTGTAATAGCTGTTTACACAGAAACCCTCAAACCATGCCCATTTATGTGATCGGCTGGTAATTCTGTGCTACATACAAATGTGATGCATACAACCTGCCAAGCTTACTTCTCCACGTTTCCCAGAAAGAAAACATTCCACAAGTGAGATTGCACAAAGGTGAGGCTGTATTTTACGGGACAGCAGAGCAGAACGCTTAAGATATTTTTGCACCATCCAGAAAAACCTTTTGAGGATTGAACTTCAAGTTCTCAGTGGGTATTTCTTCCCTTGTGGATTTGTTCTGCCAGATGAAGCAAAACCTGCTCCTCGCTTGCTCTTCCCTTTCATTGATATAGGTTTGTTATTAAAAAACTAAACAGAATTGAGACCATATGCAGCCAGAGCCATCCCAGCCAGGATTAAACCTGAGGATATGGTATCATGATGTGGCACAGTCTGTGAATTTCTTTCTATTCCAGGATCAATTCCTCAAAACATTTTTTGTTTTCTGTTGCTCTGTCAATAATATTTTGAAGTGTGTCATATGTACTACTTTTCACAGAGTAGCTGTAATATCAGAAGGAAATTCATGTACAAGAAACTGGAAAGAATGAAGAGAGATGGATGAGAGTCTTTTCTTACCAAAAAAAAAAAAAAAAAAAGAAGAAAGAAAGAAAAAAAAGAGAATGATAAACATTGCCAGGGAATGAGGTTTCTACCTGTAATGTGCTAACACTAAAAAGGTTTATAGCACTGCAGATTGCTGTTCCCTTGGAAACAAATCAGTTCAAAAACACTGTAAAGATTTAACATCACTATTAAAACTGAAATATTCCTATAATATTTTCATGTGACTCTCTCAGGGTCCAATTCTGCAGGCCCCTTTCATGCATTACTTTGAATTAAATCATCTGATAAAAGGCAGTCTGACAGGTCTTTATCAAAAGTCTGAATGTAGAGTAGAAGACAATATTTACAACTGTTCTTTATCTTGCATTCTGATTTGAACATTAGAGTCTTAAAACATGTCAAGTTGAGCTTTCACTGCTTTCAGCAATGCAGTATCACGTTCAGAATTTTCTTAGTTCACAAGTGTCTGCTTTTGGTAACACATGGAAATCGACTGCTAGTGGAACAAAACCTCAGCTGCAGGCAGAGGCCAATGGTAGAACCTTTGATATCGTGGCAGACGAGGATTCAAAGTATGAATCCTAGAAAGAAGTCGGAGGTGTCGGTTCATTGTACCAAAACAGAGAAAAATTAATGCTAAATCCAAACCCTGAATGCCCCCAGCGTATTGAGATACTCACCCGATGTAAATCAGAAGTAAGTGCAGTGCAGTCGGCGATGTTACTGTGGCTGAGCAGAACTACACAGCCTCGCTGCGTATGCCTGAAGGGAGGCTTCTGCAGGCAGACTGCCTTACAGTACACCATGCTGCTTTCCACAGACTCATGTTTTACAGTCTCAGTCTAAAAACTTGAATTATGAACAAACAAATGCCCCAACAAGCTGCACTTCTCTTGTGACTTAACTCAGTTACCAAAATATCAAAATGAACTCAGAAGTTTTAAGGAAAAACAGTGTTCCTGTGGATGACGCTCACAACGGAATACCCTAAACAGCTGAGATCCTGAACACGGAAAAAAACACCACTGCTCAACGTAATCCACCCCACCTCGTATCACTGCTACCTGTGGGACGGTGGCACACTACCCGCAGGAATCACCTTCACCCCATTGCTCCGAAACTTGCGCTCCCTGCTCTATCGCAGGGGCTATCTCAAGGCAGGGCTGCTATGCTCCACTTCCGAATATTCAGCATATGTGGAAAATATTGTAGAGCATTCAGACTGCCCAGGGCTCTGCAGGACCAAACGGAAGGATCGTACTGCAGCTCTGTTTACACTTTATGCATACAGATGGAAAAAGCTGAACTATTTAGTCACAAAGAGCTTTGCACATTGGAGTATGTTGTTGCAAGGATTAACCGTACCTTTCTAAATTCTGTTACCTATGTTCGTATTACCAGCACCTAGTTTTTAATATACATCTTTACATGTTACAAAATAAATTGCTTTTCCTATTTGTAGTTCTTCGCCTTGCCAGCATTCTCTCAGTAACTTCTCATAGAGGTTATGTGGGAAAAATAAATCAGATTGCTGCTTTTCAAGACGAATGCAAAACTGACTTTTAGGACTCCTAGTGTTCAACGTGGAACACATCCCAGTCTGTATCTCTGCATATCACGAAGAGAATATACTGAAAAAGAACTTCTAAGCAGTGATAATGTGGCTTTTGCAACATATCAACTGTCAAAATTCAGCTATCTCCTTGCCCACAAGTTACAGCCATGAGCTAACTTATAGCTTTGCACTGCCTTACAATTCATGCACGTTATGCTCTATGACCAAAGAAGACTCAGAATGATGCTTCAAAGATACAGTGTGCCAACGTCTTGTTTGCGGAAGCTGGGTATCTGCTTATCGCACCGGTTCTGACCCTCATAGGTAGTGTTACAAACCTAGAAAGAAAACCTCAAACTTCAGAATCCAAAATGATACCAAGCACTCCGAAGAACAGAAAAGGATCTCTGTACAATATTTATCTTATTTTGAAAACTCTACTTCTGACTGAATCAAAAAGTATGTAAAACTATGCAATTTTATTGCTGTAAAATTACAATTTGATGGTTCAGAGAGAGAGTCTCAGCGGAAACAAAGGCACTAAAATTGTCATTTTGTCTATCCTGCATTTGTAATATCAAGCAATAGAGTACAGGGGAAAAGAGCTGAAGCTTTCTGGCATAAAACAGTTTCTTTGTGTTTGGAACAGATACAGCGAGCTTCAAACTAGCTGCCTCTGGTTTAAACCTGATGAAGTGCTTACTTACACAACATACGTCTCTTTTCTCAACATGTGTCAGTTTGTTCCTTCTCAAAAACTGCTTCTCTCACAAAAGCTGCTATACCTTGCTTATGACACGCCACTAGATTTGTAGGTGACTCACAAAATGCCAGAGTGATACGCCTTTCATTTAAACACTTCAGATTCATTAGTCTGTTTGGATAACAAAGAATGTCATAGTTTATATTTAAATTTCAGATTCACTACAAATCCAGCTCTCCCTTAAAATATTTGACATCTTGAATTTGACATCAATTGAGGAGAACAGAGCCTGCTTTTTCATGACCAAGAATCTCCCAGGTTTTGTTCTTGCTTTTTCTTACACTATGAATAGAGTAGAGTAGAGTAGAGTACAGTACAGTACAGTAGAATGGGATAGAATTTCCTTGCACTCTTCATGACATGTGAAAGTAGTATGCCAAAAAGAATTTGTTCTCAAAACGTTTGCCAAAAAGCTGTCTAACAAAGTCCTTAAATAGCGTTTGACAACTTTTAAGATAGTGTCTGAATAAATATTGCTGAAAGTAATCATAGGCCTGTGACCCAGACAACCCAATTTGTTAAGTCTCCCCATATCTCATAATTGGAAGACCCTGTTAGCAGACATCACTTAATTACGGGGCTTATCTCGCAGGAAAGTAACAGCCAGCACTTAAAATGCAAACCTTTTCTGAGTCATTCCCTTCCCCAGCTCCACATGAAAACTTTGAAGTAAAAAGCTCAATTTGTTCAAAACCAAAACAGAACAGAAAAGCAGTTAATGGGGCCCGACACAACATGATTGACTCTCGGTTGGGACCGTCTGGGTTTGGCAGCCTCCTGACAGCCCCAAGTAAGACGTTAAAGCGATCAACACCTGACATCTGTTAGCAAGGAGGCATTCTGAGGTGAAGAGCAACTAAATCTAAAGAAATCAGGTACTTAGACCAGTTTAACTTTTTCATGAGGTGATATCCTTCCTGACACTGTAATCTTTCTTCCTGGAGTGACGCAAGACTTAAAACAAAACAACATGTAGTCCCTCCCTTCCTCCTAATATGCAGCATTTATCTCTTAGGCAATGAAGAACAAAGAATGATTTACCCCACTTCAAAAAGGAATAAAATTAATGTAAGCACTAAATTTGTGCTAATGTCTAAACTGTGATTCTCAAAAAGAATTTCTTCAGTGCTGCTCTAACGTGAACAAAAAAAGCTATCTGAAAGAGGATGGCGATTTTTTCTGATTACTAAATCAAAGAATATTCAGAACAAAAAGCTGCATTTATCTGAGTTCTTAACATGCAGTTACTGAAGCTTTGAGGGATGGTTAATAATGAGAAAGAAGAAAAGGCAAACAGCACAGTCACAGGTGAGAGATGAACACCCTGAAAGTAGTAAACAAGTGCTTTACTTTGTCTACGCTTTTTTAAGGCATTAAGGAAATGCTTTGTTCACAAAGTCCAGGTTCAAAAAAGATTTTTGATCTGCTTATCATGACCACAAAGAGAGAAATAAACTTTTAAATGGCTGAAGGAATATAGATAATTTTAAATTAGGTATTAAATTAAATAAAAGCCCAGTAAGTATTTATCACATTGCCATTAGGGCTCCCCACAAAGCTAACAAGTTATGTAAAAAGGAATACTAAAAATCACAATTATCTGTGATGCAAAACACAGCAAAATAGTAACAAGAAAACTCTCCCCACATAAGAATGCTAATACCAATGGCCAATCCCCTGAACGTAAACAAAGATATAACAGCCTTTTTCCTTTCAATACACTGTTTGCTATGCTTTGCATAGTAAAATTGGTTACCTTTATATTTTTTTTCTTCTTTTTGATATTCCTGGGAACTTGACGGGACTTGAAAGTTTGCTTTTGCATGGCCTGGCTGGAAAATTGTGCTAGTCCAAGTTGAAGCATGCCGACACTGAGAGAGTTGCTGTCCATTCCTCTGGATGCCATCACTTTTGGAGAGCCTTTTCCTAAACAAATCGCTTTCTGCTATGCCTACTACATTCCACTTCTGATTTCTTTCAGGAGGGTGAATCAGCCTGTGCCATGACAAGAGGCCACTTTCTGGATGGCTGGCAAATACCATCGGGCTATGAACTGTTGGCATTGCCAGAATCTTGCTCAGGTGTGGAGTTTTGGAAAGCAAGCGCTTCCCCAGCTCTCCTGCTGCCGCGGTACTCCCATCCACTTGGCTGCACTGGTACGACGCAGAGCCTCTCAGCCATGCCCATTCAGCCACCATAGTTCCCCTCCGGTGCAATTAAATATAAAACACTCCCATCTGTGAAGCCTAAAAAAGCAAGCAGATCTATGTGGACTAACACTAGATGCAACTTTCACAACTCCACAACCATGACATGGGCCCCCGGGCAAGTTACCACCAATTTATTGCCCTGCTCATATGATCATTTGAGGTCTTGTAGGTCGAGGCTGGTCGTGAACAATTTTCAGATACTTAAAACACAAAACATCACGGATTCAGCCTTGTTTGACTTCGCTCTTATCGTAGGCTGACCTGAGGGACACTCTGTTACCTAAGTGTGACATTCTTATGTGGGCATGCTTAGCAGTTCCGCTTTTGCTACCTACTGCCTTTCTCTAGTTGTGGTCACACTGGAGTACCAGACACTAATTTTATCACAGGAGTTCAGACGTGTGGGTCCAGTGTCAGTCAGAAAAGAGACTAAGGCAGCATGACTTGACCTACTTGGTCAAAACACTTAGGTGAATTTATTTAGCCCTTCATGTAGAAGAAACTGAGATACCACTAATTGATAAATCTGCAAAGATAAATATAACCCATCCTCTATTTTGGGGAAGCAAAATTATGTGCTATAGGAATATATATTATATTCTATATAATTATAGCTTTGCTCAGTGTGTTGGTTAGTTTAAGTGTATATTCATCCTTTCTTTTTTTTTTCCTGCTGGGAGCATAAGCTCACTTGATATTTTAAGTTTAAGGTCTGCTCCTTCCACCCACTTTATCTCAGTTGGACTCTAACAGCATGAATTTGTCTGAGACACTATCTGGCATCACAGAACTCAGTGCATCAGACATGTCCAGACAACGACTGAATTTGACCATACCCACTTTCTTCAGACTTGTTTTTCATAGCAAAATTAAAGACTGACTTTAAACACAGGCAATATGGTAAGAGGATATCACTTGTAGGAGGATAACTACATTTAAAATAGAATAGTGAATACAACCCAGAAAATAATAGGCAATTGAAAACAAATTAACATACTTCTTCTTTTTTTTTTTTTTTTTTTCTCTCCACAGTTTTAACACTTTTCTGTCTTCTAGACTCCATAATACGCTCAGACTCAGACAGAGAGATTGGATTATTCTGGTAAAACCTCCAGGAGCTGCACGGAATTTCCCTGTAAGACCTGAATCTAACTTGGCTGTTCATTCTTCTTGGCACGGCGAAGAACCATGCACTGTAACCCACCCTTCCACAGCCAATGGTAACCTCAGATAAGGGATCCTTCAACACAACTCTACTTTCCTCATTTTCCATCATGTTCTAATTATCTCCCTGCAGAATTAGTGCTGTCTCTTTATACAAATCTAGGAGAGAAGCAAGTGCAATACGTAATGGATGTAGACAGTTCTATAATTCACTCATAAATAGATATTTCTGTGTTTTGTGAGATTCTCAAGAGGACCACTGCCCTCACATAACCTTCCACCTTGTTAAAAAAAAATAATTAGTTATATCCTATGTTACTCAGTTGTTGCTATTATTACTGGAAATGAGATCAATGATTCATGACCCAGGCTGTTCAATCTTGTTAGGCAAAACTTCCTACATCTCCTCTACTTTACCTTTGTTATTAAAGGCCATCTTCGCTGTTTTTAGCCTGTGTTATGAGTCTTTGCCTTACCTTTGATTTTAATTAAAAGACACAAACTCATCACAATAGTACATCTTTCCTAAGGATTCAAAGAGGATGTCATATGAGACTTACAGATTTTTAAGTAGAGCAAGAAACTCTACAGCACTCCTTAGCTTAAAAAAGAACATTAAAACAAGTTTGCCAATTACTGTATTTGCAAGTATCTCTGGGATTTTTCAAACTGACACATTTCAACTGTAAGAATAAACAGATTATGTTGCAGCTCCCATCATTCAGAATTTGCCCAGGCAGCTTCTCAAAGGCTAACCCATTTCAAGCTGCTTTGTCTATTCTTTTCCTTTTAGCTCCCTCTGAAATTTGTCTCACTATTTTGACTCCTATGTTAGCTACAGTTTCTTTAATTTTACAAGTCTCTATTGTATTTGTCAAATTCTCCCCAGTCATCAGGGACGTTCTACATTCAAATTTCAATAGATGAAGAGTAAGCAGTAAGGAACTAGCACTGAGGGATGGCTAGATGAGAGATTTTCTCTCTTTTTCCTATACATCTGTGGTGCAGAAGATTTGCATGTCCTAGTTTACCATTTACCTTATTAAATTGTTAAATTACAATTTCACTACGGGACTATATTATTTATTCTACTACTTTTCTTTCCACATATCTTGCTTGATTTTTTCTAAAGCTGTGTTTTGTTTGCTTGTTTGTTGTTTTGCAACAGAGGGCAGTTTAAATCTTCTACATCTGATCTTGATTTTGTCAAACCAAAACTCTTTATAAAGGATGATCATGTAATTTGTAAGAGCTCCCTAACTGCATGAGAATCATCTCTTCCCCCACCCATAGCCACTGTTAAAATGGCCCTAATCAAGGTAGAAAGCAGCACAGCCTACTGGGATGAATCATGACTAAAACCACAGGCCCTATTTCAGAGTGAAGAGAGAGTAATAAGAAGGGCCTAGAGATCTTCTTGTCTATGATAGTAAAGGAATCATCATGTAATTTCAGATGTAGAAAAGTAGCATACTGTAGTGATAATTAGCATATGAATAGTCAACAATTCAAAAAAATTTCTCAAGATCCCATCAGTGTTTTTAAAGGTTAGTCTGTTTTACAGAAGAAACAAAATTTTAACAGATGAAGGGTCTATTGAGCTGAACAAGTACAGGATAAAAGAATTCCTCAGAAATTATTTACTACAGACCAAGATAAAGACACCTAATGGATGAATGCAAAGGTTGGCTAGTTCACAGGTAGGCAACGTTGTCTGAATGACAGTACATAATACACTATGAAAACAGTGAAACAATTCATTTCTTTCCATCTATTTCTCTGCTATTATCTGCCAAGAGTTATTTTATATTCAAAAACTGCCTCAGCTTGTAAGCATTTCAATTTGTAGTTCGTCAGAATTACAGCAATAGGTGAATATACAAGTAGACCCTGAATTGTCACTACCTTACCTGACTGGAAAACAAAAGATTGACAAAGGTTTACCTATTCTCATATCTGTAACGAAAACTGAGTGCAAGTGCAACAGTGTGCTTGCTGGTTTTTTAAAACGTAGAAGTACACAAGCATCTAAGGACATGGAGGTGGGCTGGTTTCAGGGAGATCAACTAAGGCAAATGTAATCAGGATTAGGACTCGGGGGTGCACAATAGGTTGATCAAGCAGCCTAGCTTTGTGTGGACCCAGTCCAATAGCACTAAATGATATTTTTAACTAATGACTTAATACAAAAAGAAAAACAAAAAACTACAATTAAAGGACACCACCCCACCAGGCAAAATTAAAATGAAATTCTTACTTTGTACAAGTATTTTAAAGCACACAGAGTAACAAAACCTATAAGCATACAAAGTTGTCATATGTTTGTGCTGGGAATGATAAAACTGTCTGTGCCAGACAGGGAGAAGGTTCCATTTCCTCATGTTACTGTTGCATCAGTTCACAGCATTTTCTTTCCTTTGTTCCCATTCATTCCCTTTCCTTCTGTTTTCTCCTAAATAACACCATAGCATCTTATTTGCCCTTACAAACACCTGAACAATTCACAATGGAGTTTCCCAACTCTTAAACCAGGTCCATGAGACTCCTAAGAGGAAGGATGTGGGCCAGATTTTTATTCATAAATCGTAATCCATGCTACCATACAATATGCTAAATGACCATCTGAGAACAAATGATTTTACATTTATTTTAACATGTAAGAATAAAACTGTAAGAGAAAAGTGTACTATGAGTGACAAAGGCCTCTAAGCAGAAGGTGGAATTAGTGATGTCTACCGAAACCAGCAGGTGGTTTCAGTATTTCAGATATGTTTGTATGTCTACTTGACCAAGAAAACAGTGCAAGGATTATTTAATTCCAGACTGTTACACTGTCACTCCCTTTAGCAGTGACAATATTATGAAGTGTTTAAACGCTACATGGTAATACAAAATACTGATACTACATAGTAAATACTAAAACATTATAGAATATGGTTTTGAATATAAAGTGTATTTCAAATATTTTCCAACAAGCTTTTGGACAAACATTAAATCACTGTGAAAGAACAGTGTAGAGGTACTAACATAACTGTTGCAACATGTTCTTAGTGTGTAAGAACAGATAATATTGAGGAACACGCACTGTGAACTGTAATAGCTTTATCCTGGCTTTTGCTGACAGCTATCACAATGAGCTCTGCAGTGTGAACCAGTGTTAACCACATTTTAAATACGCAATGAATTTCTATTAACTATCAAAGTAAAACTAGGCATATACTTGTCTCATCAAGAACTTGGGCTTGAGTACACAATGGAACTGGAGAACTGGTTAAGCAACACAGTCATGTAGATGTTAAATGCCTGTGGCCCTCTCCTGGTTCTGTACAACACAGGGAAGGTAGTCCTTCTGGGAATGAGGCAAATCAGAATGTGCCAGCCAGTCCTTGAACCACAGGGCTCGTGGTGGTACTGCTCTCCAACAGCAGCCACAGGCAGATGGGTACCTGGGGCAGAGTAAGGACGAATGAACTGTCTGGGAGCTCCCACCGAAAGTCACTGCCAGAGGTCCCATCACCGCTGGCCCAAGGGACTGCCTAAGTCCCTGCACCCTATCTATACACAGTAGCACCCAAAGGATCTCTCTCTGAAGTCCCGTCCAGTCTCCCCATGTGCATTTCATCCACTCACATCTCTGCCAGGGAGTTCCAGTGTTCGTCTCTTAAATGCAGAACCACTCCTCTGTTTGTTTTGAACCAGGATTAATTTGTTGTCAAAACAATGATCCAATTCTCCAGGACTCATTTTGAAGACCACTGATTGTGTGAACATGGGAATGTTGATGATCATTACCTTTTCCACATTACATTGGGTAATTGTTTTTGGTAATTCTTGTAATTGCCTGAAAATCTACTAATTATTTTATTGTCTGAGAAAGGAAAATATTTACAAATTAGGGATAAAATAGCATAAAATATTTCTTTTTAAATGTATAATCACAATGGAACCATTTGGGAAACCAAGTTGCCCTACAACTTAGCCCCTACACTTTTGGAAAATCTTGATATACTCAGTACTGCTTTGGCCACAAACCCTCAAATCCATTCACATGGTCTTTCCTCAGTCCCACCCTGGACATTCCATCCCTGTCCACTGATGAATGGGCACTGTTCACTAACAGCAGATCCTGAGGATATGTGCACATGATTGAAGCTCTTTGGTTTCTTTCCACTGTGAAGAAATAGTTGGAAGTTATTTTACTTCTAGAATATTTAAGGAAACTTTGTATCTTGAAATAGGAACTTCTGTTTAAGGACCATGGTATGAACAAAGTTCAGTTAAAAAGAAGGGTACTAAAATTAGCAGTCTTGATAAACATGTTTTAGAAAGACAAAACTAACAAACAAAACAACACAAACTAATAAAAGTTTACCCAAATGATGCAAACAAAGACATCTTCAGAAAGAAAGACAAAGTGGGATGTGGGGAGAGAATTCTTTAAAACCTGAAACAAACTCAAGTTCAGTAGAAGCCTAAAAGAAACAATCTTCACACAAGTGATCACATACACAATAAAGCAGATCTGAAAGTTTGGCCTTCCTATTTTGAAACCTGACTTCTTTAAACATTCATCTTAAATTATGTAAAATGCTGTAGCAAATCTGTTTTAAAGAACATCAGAAATGCATTTAGGGAATGTAAACGGTTGTTGGGTTTTTTTGTTAGTTAGTTAGTTTGTTTTTAAGTGGAAATAACTGGTAAATACCTGATTGGATAGTAGCTCCCCCATAGCTCACAAGCAGCTTTACACTTGGCATAAAAACAAATACGCTCCTCTCTCCATATCAGACTACATATAGAGGGCGCATAGTGTGAGCTCACTGTTCTGACACAGTCAGAGTCTGTGGTCAGGCTAATGAAGAACATAAAATGGCAGGCTGCTGCTCCAGTAGTAAGCACAGCAAACAAGTATTTTATTTTACAGGTTAGTGGAGAAGAGTAAGAAAAAAAAAAGACTTTTTTTTTTTAATAACTACTTTAGTAGGCTCTTTCTTGCAAAATCAATGAGTATGTTATATATTAACAACATTATTCACCCCCTCTAACTGATGGCAGCAATGTAACATACACAGTGTTACACAGTCTAAGAATGATATTCAAAATTTCAAACACTTAACAGTCTGCTGCCATCAGGAAGACATTCAGAGAGATGGGTTAACATAAAGAACCATCTCAGGTTAAAATACAATAACTATAGAAATGGGCCAAGTGTATTTGTGGATTATTAAAAAAATAGAAAAGGGAAAAGTATCAGGGCTAACACAATGAAACATACTTAAGAAAATGGCTAGCAGATGTTGCAAAGCTAAAATAAATGCATGTTTGCTTTCTCTGTTCATTGTGAAATTTAACAGGACCTGAATGCTTTGAAAAATACATGCATCTTTTCCAGAAAATATAGCAGGTATCCATGAGTTGTAAGTACCAAACTTAATTACCTTTAGAAACACACAGAGGTGAGATCTTTGCATTTACATGAAGAAAAAACACTCCCTAAGAGAGCCATCTTTATGCCCTCGTGATGAGAACGAAAATCCTAACACGTTATTAGGGAACTGAATGAACATCAAAACACTACAAAATGTCACACAGACAGACTCCTTGCTTTTGAAACTTTCTAAAGCATATAAAATATTAAAGTTGAAAACGTAGAAGTTAAAATTAAGCCAGAATGTCTGCAACCCAGAACTTTCTAAGTGTGATATTTTTAACTGCATATTCAAAAATACGTTCCTAAGTAATAAGAGCCATCATGGAATGATTCATAGCTTCATGCAAAAACATCCCACAATATAAATCTTGTTAACCTTTTGCAAATCCCCCAATGCTCATTACAAAGCTGCTGAATCCCAGTTTAACAAAACCTTATATTAAAGTATTTACTGTCCTTCTAAAAAGTCCATTACTTAAAAGAAATAGTACACTTGAGTTAGTTGGATTTTATCGTGGTCTAGTGGAAAAGAAGTGTCAGACAGTCTTTTATCTTAAATTAAATTATCCTAGCAAAATCATTATGGTTGTTCAGAAGAAATCATTTCACAGCTGAGGTTGCTCAATAAACTGCTGTCCTTCCAAATTAACAGCAAGTTTACAGGATAATTAGCATTGCTGTGAAAAGATTAATGAAGAAAACATGATACATTTCCTACTCTATTATTTCTCCCAGTTCTTGGAAACTACATACAACACCCTCGGAGGTACTGCTTTTCAAATAGATTTGTTTGCATAAGGGCTGGCTAATTTTCTTCTTTAAATGAGCAACCTGTTAGAAGAAATGTTGCATATTACATTCAGCTTATTGAAAACATTAATTTTTGACATTTAAATTATATTCCCTAATGTAAGCACTTAATTTTATTATAACTCCTATCTTGATCTAACTTTACAGCCATTACCAAATAGAACACTGTGAATATTTGAGAGGAGAAGCGCAGTGTTTGGGTCTGTTAAAGAAAACAGATCACACTCCAAGTAAAATCAGAGGAAAATCCTGGCCTTGGTGAAGCTACTGAAATAAGTACTGCAGACTTCACGAAGACCACTGCTGTGCTCATTATAATTTTCATCTACAACGAAGGGGAAATGAAAAAGATTTGTAGTATTCTACAAATACTGCTTTCTGATGTTTAGATCCTGTTCTTGAATTCCTTCTTCAGTTCTCACTCTCATAAGAGGCAGATCTAACTCAGGGCTCACCCTGAATCCTGGGAGAAAATGGACAGAAAGCAGCCTTCAGAATCAGACTGTGAGTAAATAGTAATACTACAGGCAGAAGCCTCACTGGAGTGTTTGGATAGCAAGAACTTTGTTATGAACCATGCTGTATATTTATTTGAAACTACTGTATCATACCAAAGGGAAAATATTATTTCCCAGCTTTAAAAATGTCCTATTCTATTGTGCAAACGAATGGAAGAAAGAACGGTACTTATCGCTGAATTAAAGCTGGTATTTAAATACTTGTGGCTTTTTTTTCCAGGTATTACTCCATGAACAGTAATTGCTCGTGTCATCTGTAAAGCCGCTGGCGAACACTGGGAGTGCTACAACCACACAGGCATTTCCCAGTTACTTCCATTTTTTAAAAACACTGAAGTCTTTTAATTCTCAACATACGTTACTGATGGTCTTTAAAAGCATCAACTTTGCTACTGCATTCATCAGAACAGACTATGAATATTAAAAAAAAAAAAAGTTTCAAAACAGGGAAACTAAACTTGCAGAATTTGCTTTGTTACATTTATGTATGTGATTGGAAAATTGCTTATTTTAGGGATTACCAAGCTTCAGTTTATGAGAACAGAATGTCTCTGACTCTGATTTAGTACTCAACTGCAAGATGTACATTATGTCCAGCTCTTCAACCTCCCCAGAACAATCATTTTATCTCAGTGTTTGGCCATCATTGGAGTGACGTGTACATAAAAGGGCTTAGCCAACTTCTGGCCCTCAGAACTGGCAGAGCTGCAGAAGTACACTGAGAAGCACAGTGTTTACAAAACGTGCAGGTCCTGCTTTTCACTTGCCACTCCTGATGGCAGCAAGTACACAACATTAAGTGCTCATTAACTCCATCTGCGTTTGGGTGAACTCTAACTTGATTGCACTCTAAGAAAAAGCAAATGTAGTTCGGACTTCGTTAACTGAGTATTTATTTTTCAGTTTAGTTTTGCGTGAAAAAAGGCACCTAGGATATTTTTTTTTCCACTTTTTTTCATTTCATTCACTTTTAAGCAACTGCTTCTCTCTTCTGAAATCCTTCCACGTTATCTGTAACTTAAGTTCCCAAAACAATTTTGGAAAACGTGAACTGTCTCTTTACTTAAAGCCCTCAGCACATACAAATACAGATGTGTGCCAGAAAATAATCAGACCAATAAATACTTTTAAAGTTGAGAGGTCAAAATACGCAGAATATTTTTCCTGTGGCAACTGCAAAAAGGAGTAAAGCTCAGCTTTTATTACCAAGGGCCAAATTACACAATCTTCTATCCGAAGAAGTTCAGTAGATTGCACAAGAAACTGGAGGCTTTGGGGCACTGCCTACAAGAGAAAAATCCTTACTGCAATAAAAAATATTACATGGGCAGAGCAATTATCTGTCAAAAATCAGAATGATACAGCCCATTATTTTATGCAACTGGTTTCGTTTCGGATGTGATTTTTCTCTTGTATTGCAGTAACAAAATCTAAGCTTTCCTTTTCATTCATTAGGGAAGGAGTCCCGTCTGGCTTTGGAGGGTGGTATTTATGCAGTTTTTATAGTTTGAAAGCTTTTTTATTTCCACTATGCTTCTTTTCACATTCACTCTCATGTAGGAAATCTCATTCGTATAATGAGAAACAGAAAATATAAACTGCTCATAATGAAAAGTGCCGGACATCTACAGCTGTACCAACAGCCATCTTCTACAATTAATCTTTCTTTCTTTCTTTTTTTTCTTTTCCACACCATGATTATTTTCTTTGTGCATATTGGTTCTACTCAATTCCCTCTAATGAAATGCAGGCCCTTCCAAATACTCTCTGAGTTTCTTCCATGAGCTTAACAGACCTGCCCTGCAGTGGTGAAGTCCAGAGGACAGATCTGGTCTGCCAGTGGGAACTTGCTGCAAAGCCCCACCCCAAAGGAAGACACACTCCAAACCACTAAGGTGAAGATAAAGAAGGCACACTGCATTTCCATCCCTGTCTTTTGCCATCACAAAGCATTAGATGCTAATCACTTCCTCTAAGTCATGGCAAAATTAAGTCCTGTAGTAAAAGGTCAAAAAAACATAACACGGGACAGAAGAGAGTACGTGACAGAACTGCTGATACTGAGTTACATGGCAATGCTGCACACTGTTCCTGAAATAGGTATTTGCTAAATGAAATTGCTCTGACAGTAAGGATACCAATTCCCTCCAACCCTCACGCAGTGTGATGCTGACCCAGAGCCTGGCACACCTATCACAGCTCGGGTAACTACTCCACCAAAAGCCTCAATACCATCTGCTTCCAACTTATATTCATCCCTGCCTGAATTCTCATTCAAACAACAGCAAAGACACCATAAAACAGAAGTCAAATATCATCTTTGCATGTTTTCAAATTATTCATTTTACTAAGAAAACATCCATTTAAATAATATTTGTTTTCGCCACAGATTTTACTCTGCTTCTCATATCTACGACCCAAAACTCAAAGGACCAACTCAGTTGATGAATAAAAACTGTTATCATTTTCTGGTCAGTACAAAAGGATAGGAACGGAAAGGATATTCCATCTGCTCAGCCTGTAAAAATAAGCTATTCCTTGAATAGGAATTCAGCCTTGTTTGTGATGAATTTCTCTATGGAGCAGTTATGCATATTTCAAGAGATGAATGCCATTGACAAACAGCATCAGCAGAACATTTTCTTTTCTTATGCAAATAATAAAACATAGCCTGGAAGTTTTAACTTCTCTGTACGACCTCCATGTAACTACTGCATCTTTGCAGACACGCTGTTCCTGGATTAGAATACATCATTTTTTTTAAACACAGTTCACGCATAGCCATCAAATGCTTTACAACTGACGGGGCTAAGAAGGTGAAGAGGACTTCAAATGGTTAATGGTCATTTCACTTTGGATCTTCTGCCCACCTGCACCCCTGGTCAAACATTACCTACAGAGTACTTGGCAATCTGTGTAAAACCAATGGGATTGTCTCACTTTGAATGTCAGAAGTGCATTCCTGTTACAAAATAACTTAAGCCAATACACTCAGCAGGCGCGGCCATTGTAGTAGCGGTTTCAGCAGAAAAGTTGAAGTTGGAATGTTTGTTTACAACAAAACAAAACTGGGCGGCTGAAGGAAAAGGGAGGAGGATAAGAGTCTTGGGGAAAAGACGCTGGGGATGATTACTATGTGTCCCACAACTCTATGCTCTGAATGGAGGACAAACCTTAAATTCTCAGCATTCCCAGCAATGCATTCAGAACTTGTGAAGCACTATTTCGCAGTAAATAGTGAATAATAACAACTCCAGCAAAGAGGGAAATATTGTATATGTGCTCTTATGGAATATAGTTACCTGACATACTGCTGAGAGTTACAGATACGTAATCATTCTTGTTCTTCTTCTGTCACCACTGCCACCTGACAAGAAAAAGAAAAAAATCTCACATGTAATACATCCATAAAGGCAAATCTGCAGAACACAGTCAGTATTTAAACAGAATGGAATATTTTGGATCTGGAATACCATGCCAAAGCCCAGCAGACTGGAGGAGCTGTGGGCAACTGCGCCTCAGAAGCAAGGTCAGAATGCTGACAGCAGCAGAAAAAAAATGCTTCTGCTCCTTTGTGGAACACTTTCCCCTGATTTTTTTGTAGAAGTTATTCAGGATTAATATGTAACTTTAGGAACTGTAAGAGAAAATATTGTGTTCCTGACGATACACGCAGATTATTTTCACGTTTAGTAACAATGGAGGATTCAAAGGAATTCCAAATTCTCTGCCTACATTTACACCGATTCTTCCTGAAGGCATTTGAGACACAGAAACCCATTAGCTTTTACAAAGTCTTGAGATACACATCAGTCGTTTTACTCATTGGGTGGAATGGTAGCTTACATGTACTCCTAATGTTCTAACAATAATGCTCAAATGATTTGTAACCATTATGTTAGCACTGAAGAGAAAGTGTTTCTGAATGAAACATGCCAACAAGACAATGCTTAAGCACTGCCCTCATAGCTGCTCTTTGGTGACAATGCACAATCCAGGATATCCTCAGAGGTATTCACTGATGACCAGAAATGAGAAACATCTCCTTGGTAGGAGTAAACACTGTTCTGCTTTTCCTTATTGATATATAAACCATCATCATTCAATGCAGTGCTGCTCTTCCGAGAACCCTCCTGAGATTTTATGTAGGTCAATCCGAAAGTAATGCTTCCCATTTATTTCCATGGAAACTACAACAAAGAGCACAATAACACTATTGGAAAGAACAGATTCTCAGCTACAAACTCCTGTTTTTCAACACAGTCACCACCATCAGTCAACTCACAGGGATGAGCTGATTGAGATGCTCTTCATTATGTGGTGTGCCAGCTGTGTGAACAACACCTGTAAGGTGACTTGTATATCGCAGCTGAAACGCACCACCCACCATCTCACTGTGTTCACATCTGCTGTTTGGGCTCAGCAAGTGTCAACGAATGTCAATTGGTACCATTTTCTTCACATGGAGGAATTCAGTTCCACACCTCTGCTTCATCTGCACTCCCATGTCAGTCACTATTGTGTCAGACTGCCCCTCTGCTGCCATCTGTCACACAGCAACAACCCATAACAGAATTCTGGTGGGAGGATTCAACCCCTACTGCCATACCACCACCATCTGACCCTGGCGTCATGGGCCAGCATAAGAAAATGGCATTACTTTTGGAGCAGCCCTCAGAGAACTGCAGCAGTAAGGAACTGGATTTGTTACCAGGGAGTAATGGTTTTAATATTTAGAATTGTAAAATTGTTTGAGTTGGAAGGGACCTTTAAATGTCATCTAGCACAACTCCTCCACAATGAACAGGGACACCTACAGTTAGATCAGGGTGCTCAGAGCCCTGTCCATCCTGACCTTGAATGTCTCCAGGGACAGGGCAACCATCACCTCTCTGGGCAATCTGTTTCAGTGCTTCACTACCCTTAGCATAAAAAACTTCTTCCTTATGTCCAATCCAAATCTCCCCTATTCTAGTTTAAAACCATTTCCTTCTCTCCTACCACAACAGACCCTGATAAAGAGCCTGTTCCCTTCTTTCTTAGAGCCTCCCTTTAGATATGGAGGGGTTGCTTTCAGGTCTCCCCAGAGCCTTTTCTTCAGGCTGAACAGCCCCAGCTCTCTCAGCCTGTCCTCCTTATAGGGGAGGATCATTTCTGTGGCCCACCTCTGGACACGCTCCAGCAGGTCCACATCTCTCCTGTACTGAGGACTCCACATCTGGATACACTGCTCCAGGTGGAGGCCTCACCAGTGCAGAGTAGAAGGGGAGGATCCCCTCCCTTGACCTGCTGATCATGCTTCTTTTGATACAGCCCAGGATACAGCTGGCTTTATGGGCTACAAGGATGCATTGCTGGCTCATGTCCAGCTTGCCATCCATCAGTATATCACAGTCTTTTCAGCAGGGCTGTGCTCAAGCCTTTCATCCCTCAGCTTGTATTGACAGTGGGGAGTCGATGTGACCCAGCTGCAAGACCTTGCATTTGAATCTGCTGAATCTCATTATGTTCTTCTGGGCCCTCTTCTTGAGCCTATCTAGGTCCCTCTGAATTGTTTCCTGTCCCTTGGGCGTGTAGACCACACCACACAGCTTGGTGTCATTCACAAACTTTGGAAGGGTGTATTCGATTCCACTGTTGATGTAATTGAAGAAGATATTAAATAGCATCAGTCCCACTAATGACCCCTGACAGACATCTCTCATCGCTGATATCCATCTGAGATCTCCAATTTAGATTGTTTTTTCCTTTCCTATGTGCATACATACATACTGACAGTAATATTAACTACACTCCCTTTCTGCCTGGTATCAAAGACCAAAGCCCCCTGTGAGTTCATTTTGTAACAGGAGAGAAAATCACAGACAGCAGCCACAGCACCTTTGTTCACAGCACCTGTATTTACACCAGTCACACCACTTTTCAGAGGTTTCTCAGGCAGCACATCCTCATTCAGACACCTCAGCCCCAAACAAGCAGCCTCATTTGATTTTTCAAGAGAGGTGCAGATGTGGCATTGAGAGACATGGGTCAGTGGGTCATGGCAGGAATGGGTCAATGATTGGATTACATGACCTTAGTGGTCATTTTCAACCTTACCTATTCTGTGACTCTGTAATTCCTGCTAGCTCTGTAGCTTTAGGACAGATGATCCAGCCCCCACAGAGATAATACTCCAGGCATTATTCCAGAACAGAGGCAAGATCTCCTTAGATTTTTTTAGTATGAAGTCCTGGGCCCCGGTGTGCAAAACTGACCCCATTGACACCAATGTAAAACTAGCAAGGTATGGCAGCCAACTTCTTTTATCAGCAGAGAATGCATATCACTTCGTGTTGGCATAGAAGTGACATTTTATACGGGAAATAGAATCCTTTTTTTGCTTGTCCCGATCAATACTTCAACACTCTGTCCTTTGATCTTTATTTCTCTCTTCACATTCAGCACCACCATATTTCCTCTCGGCCGTTGTCCCTTCACACCAGGAGCGTTTCCCTTCCTTGTCCCTGAAATAGCGTTCCACCAACAGCTGGCTGAAAGGACATCGAGTGCACCTGCTCTACTTAGGCACAGACTACGAAACCAGAATTAAAAAGCAGGTGAACGACGGCGATCGCATGTACCACATAATTAATGTATCTGGGACGCAGCCTGCCGGTTTCACCTCAGCTCATCAGCCCCTCCTGCGCGGCCCGAAAACCCTCCGGGCAGCTCCGCCGCGCCCCGGACACTTGCGGCATTACAGCCGCTCGTCACATGCCCCACGAAACGGCAGCGGGACGCCCTCGCACACCATACTACTTCCCGCCCCGCTCCTCGACGCGGGGGAAGGCCGCGATCTGGAGAGGCCAGGGGCCAGGCGCCGGGAAGAGCCGCGTCCCGCCCGCCGAGCCTCCAGACAGCGGCCTTCCTTACGCACCCTCGGCCTCCCCGGAGCGGGCCCGGCCCCGCGGCGCAGTACTGTGGTGCCCCCAGGCGGCCGCACGAGAGTAGCCCGCAACCCCTCCGTGCCGGCGGGCTCAGGCCTCGCCCCTCAACCCCGCCCTGCACAACCTCGGCAGCTTTTCTTTATTATTATTATTATTATTACCCCCACACACCTCAAACCCCCATTCAATCCAGCCCTTTGAATTAACAGCTCTCTTATCTTCTCTGTAACGTTTTTTCCGATCTCTTCCATCACTTCATGCCTCATTACATTAATTGGGCAGACCTGGTAAATCTTCGAGCTAAATTAATTGCTGCTCCAAGATTCAGCATTGCTCCACGATTCAAAATAAAAACAAAAAACAAAACCAACAAACCAAGCAACAACAACAAATAAAAAGCCCACAAGCCTTCACATTTGCTGTGTTTGTAAAGCAAGTGCAAAGTAAAACCTATGGAAAGTTTTACAGCAGAAACTGCTACAATGTCCCCCAGCATACATGCTGTAATGTGTTTTTATCTCCTTGTCTTTTCTTCCACAGAAACTATTCAAGACTCCATCAGAGCTCTTCTCAGAAAGACAGCACCTCCTTAGGGGAAAAGCAAATATTCTGCTTGGTATATGCCATGTACAAACAGCACCACCAGAGGCAATAAAACAAGAGTTTTCTTTGCTACTGACACCTCACAGAACTTCACAATCCTCTACAGTCTGTCAATCAAAAGAGTAAAGGGGATACAAATTTAGCTCAGCCCTCTAATTATTATCAGCCTCTTCCCCATCCCGTGTCATGGTACCCCAGGAACCTCAACAATAAACCAGTTCCCAGAATTTAACTGTGGTTTGGTGACTCACTGACACATAAGCACTCTTGAAGTAAACAATTCAGTGTTTTATTCTGCCTCTCCTGTAAATAATTAGCTACTAATCCTAAAATGATTAGTTTTGCACCAATCTATTTAAAAAAAAGAGAAAGAGAAAAAAAAGAAAAAAAAAAAAAGGAGAAATATAAAATTCCTCAATGAATTCTGTATAAAGAGAAGAATTTGAGCCCTGCTGGGAGCTCAGCCATTTCCCTCACAGGACCAGGATTTGGCATAGAGGAAGCTGCCACTTGTGTAAAAAGTCTAATTACGAAACTACTGTAGGAAAAGACAGCCCTTTGTTTAAAGCACTATACCAACACATCTGGCTTTGGCACAGTCTTCCTGCATCCCACAGCTCGAAATGGAGAGCGCAGATCCTTTTTGTGTCTACTGTTTATGATTAAAATTCTCCTCCATTCTGGTATCCAAAACCTGGGCTACCTTCCGAGGGCCCAGCCTGGCGTGCTGCTCTATGTCAGCAGGAGGAGTAGGCCGCATCTATGTTAATTACAGCAGTCGCCTCTTACAGGCATTGATGTGGAAGGCAGTGGTGGAAATCATATTCTTTTTCAGTCTGCGACTCAAGTGTCTGTGATGGGACACGAGTGGGAAGGAGGCAGATGAGTCACCACATCAGACCAATAGTATCTGGGAGACTTCACAAACTTTGCAGATTAAGTTTTTCTCTTGCCAGAGGTGACACAACTTTTATGTGGGAGCCTTGCTACCATCAGAGAAGCATTCATTAGATTATCCTTTATGTGCAGAGCACTTGCCTGCTCACGAGGAGCTAACCAAGGTCTCATGGCTCTGAGTCATGTGCCCCGAGCAGGCAGGAGAAGCTCCAGAGGCTGCCTCAGCACCCCATAAGCCCTGGAGGCCAATCAGCAGGGCCACAGGCCAGGCAGTGTGCTCCTGCTCAATCTCCAAATCAAAGAATACTCATCTTTGGGATCTTCTCCTCTGGCCTGAAAAGGTCATACTTAGAATTAATTCTCAGGCTTCGGTCTCCAATCCAGCAATGGTGTCAAGCCATATTGCAAATTACTGCACTTACTTTCTTCGCCCATAATGAAAGGTGATTAACCAATTAACACTAATCACTGCGGTTAAGCATTCTCCCACTCTCACCAAGCACCACCTCCTCCATACAAACATACATTGCATTAACCAGTGAGCGCATAAAAGGGTTGCATCCTTACTCCGTCACATCAGATGAAGATGGTGGCTGCCTCTCTGTTAGGGCTTAGGCACAGTAACACTGTGGTTTGAATCCTGGTCTCTGTGCACATCACAAACCATGTGTTGCTTGGCATGCCTCAGTCCTCCTTTCCATGTGGTCCTTACTATTTGGCCAAGGCAATAAAGGGAGATGGGCGCTCCTTCTGCTCATCTCTTTTCAAGAGAGGTGAGAACAAAAGGTAGAAAAAGGGGTTTTTGCACCTCTCAGAAGCACTGACAAGCCACCCAACTCCTAACCCTTAACTGGACCATCCCATGGTATACCTAAAAGGCAAAAGGAAGATCATGGTGTGACACGGCATACGCACACAGGTGCCTCCTGTTACTGTATTCATACTATTTTTTTCTGGCTCTTCCCAAAAGGTGAGGAATAAGGGTACAGAGTGGGACAACAGGGAACATAAGCCCCAGGGCAATGAAAGAGGACAGGAAAAAATGAAAGTGGCAGAAAATCGTTGAAGGTGTAAGGGGGTACTGATGCTATGTAGGAGAACATGGTGGTATCTACACATGATGTCTAGAAGACAATGAGGAAATGGGAGACAGCGGGAGAAGCAGGGAATGTGAACATGGTGAACAGAATGATAGACAGTGCCAACTGCTGGGAGAGAAAATAGTGCAGAGGAAGTAAGCACTATTCCCTTCTGGAGATCCATTATTATTTTTTTTTCTGAAAACATCTTCCATCTTGAATCTGGAAGCTTAGATTGAAGACAATTATAGGCAGGCGTATTTCCTCCAAAGGTTAAAAAAAAAAAGAGAGCGAGAGAGAGAGAGAAAAGCAACTTTCTAATTTCTGTCATGTTCATCCAATTTTTTGGAAGCCAGCTTTGGTGTTTTTTGCAGGCAGCACCAGTACAGTACCTGAGGGCATCAGGCCAACCACACAGACACAAGAGTAGGCCGTACTTTTGGGGAAAGCAGTGAGAAAACCGGCTAGCAAAGGGAGAACGAAACCCTTGCTGAACTTCCAATATCTAAGTAATAACACAAGTAATGGCCAAAGGCAGTAGATTTAACATCCTGACCTGTATGAGGATACGACAAAGCACATCAGAGCCTTCCTGGGGACGTGCCCATGAAGTGAAAAAACTAGCAATGCCACACCAGAGAAATGACCAGGTAGCCTCTAGGCTGTGTTAGTACCAAACTGAACTTTTAAATGTTTTCAGTATTTAGCAGGAAAGCAAAATTACTACTTTGGAGCACATTAATACAGAGAATTTTTACTAATCAATATTCAGTGGAGACTGTAGTAGGCCATGACTTACAGAACATGATACGTACATAATGAGCAAGCTGTATAAAATACACTGAACAACTGCACATCGCATGAAAAATAAAGATCTATGTAGTTTGAGATATGTTTAATGAAAAGCCCCCATCAGAACTGGCTTGTAGGCACAATCTCAGCAGCAGGCTGACTCATGCTTTTTATTGCTAGTTTAGTTCAACCCACAAGGACGTAAAGTGCTACAAAGAACAAAATAAAAAATGAAGTACCTTATCCATATGAACATTTGCAGTCTATCCTGAAATGCTTAATCAAAAGGCAAGGAACTACTGAGTTTTCTGATATGAACATTCAGTAGTTCTGTGTGCTCCTTTTCTCCTCACGCAGACCTCACAGTGGCTCAGATTTGTTACTGTTCAGGCCCAGAATTTCCTGTTTTAACTTGCTTCTTGAACACTCCAAAAATTGCAGAGCGCTAGCAAGTCAAGATTATAATAGCTCTGCAACAGTCAGGATCAGACCATAATGTGGTATGTGCTCAGTGCTGGGCAGGCTTCAGCAGCTATTTTACAGCATAAAAGCCAGAAAACTATTATATGCAGGCAATGAGCCTGATAAGTTAGAATTGTAACCTCAGTGTTTTACAGGTTTTTGAAAGCACTTGGGCTTCAATGAGCAGAACTGTGGGATGAACATGTTAATTCAATGGATAAAATCATTCCTCCTGTAGTCCAGCACTGGCGGGACCCCAGGTCTGGCACACCCTTTGCAGGACAGGCTGAATAATAAAGCCATCGCGCTGACCATGACCTGCAGGAAATGGAGGCGTCCCTGGAGGTGTTCAAGGCCAGGCTGGATGGGGCCTTGGGCAACCTGATCTAGCATATGATCTAGATGCTGGCAACCCTGCCCATGGCAGGGGGTTGGAAGTAGATGATCTTTGAGGTCCCCTTCAGCCCCAGCTGATCTACAATTCTACGATTACAAAATGCAGTACTGCAAGTAAATATTGTTTTTATGCCTTCAACACAACTTCAAGTCTTATTGCTTTTAGGTAAATGTATCTTTTTATAAAACAAAAGAAAGTATAGGAATTATTTTTGCCTTGGCAAAAAAAGAAAGCTGCAGAATGGTGTTAGTAACGCAAGGAGCTCCCCAGCAGTCAGACCACAGCAGAAAAGCAGTCTCTGTCAAAATGCATCATCAAAACAACATAGGAGAATAGTGCAGTTACCTTTAACCCACTTAAGCATCAAGCAGAAAACTGTGTATGCAATTCTTCTCTCACTCTGTATTTATAGAAATGAAACACCATCTCACTCACAGTTTCTCCATCACTTGTAATTGATGATCACCACGTGGAGCCATTGCTTTTCCCTGCGATGCGTACGCCCGAAGAAATCTGTGTGTAATCTGCTTAGGACTGTGTCAGAGCAGTGAGTGCAGCCTCCTCTTTGCTTTACGTCAAGCCTGGCAGAGATGTCAGCAATCTCACTACTTCATGTCACTTTGGCCTACTGCATGTGTACACAGGAGGGCATGCGAGGAGCACAGGACTGGCAGCAGCTCTGTAGCCACTGGTCTGATAACCAGTGCTGTGCTCTCACAGACCAGCTCTCTTACAGCTTAGCTCTTCTTGCAAGAGCTCTGTCTCTGATGAGGTTATCAGCAATTAAGTTGTATGAACGTCTTTATATGGCATACAGGAATTACACATAGCACAAACACCCTGCGCTCACTTTTGATGTTGTTTGTGGTGGGGGTGAAGAAGACCTAGATTGGTAGGCAATGAAGTGTGAAACTTCAAGGGAAAAAAAATGTATTTGGAGCATTAGTGCCAAATATTCCTTGTGGGGCTTCTTAATATGAAGTGATATAGTGAAAGCCATAACAGAGTTGCAAAAGCTGATCCATAACTGCATGTAAGGAGACATTTATAAGGAGAGATTTAGCCTTAACTCAGAAAGACCTCTGCAAACTTGCATAAACATCCAAGTGAGCATCGTGGAGGGTTACTGATGACAGAAAAGCAAAAGAAATTGCATAAAAAGGTCTCATATTCAAGTGTTATTCCTGTGTTTTTTCAAGAGCCTTACAGACACTTCATGGCTTATGTGCTTGTTCTCCTGCGCATGGGAGTTTCATTCAGACAACAGCTTTGACGTAAAGCTTTTCTTCTTTTTCTGTTTTGTTCTGTCCATTCAGGAAATCCTAGCTCTCACCGAAATTTCAACAAGGGACAGCTTATCTTCGATGCTAATTTCTCTTATTACTCATTTTGAAGCGTGTATTACACAGCTGTCTTAAGTTACCCAGCAAACCTCCACAACCAATTAACTGAAGATAAGCCCAAAGATACTGACTTTTGAAGACGTTTGTTGAAACTGGTGATTTTCCACCATCAACATAATGGTAGTTAAGAAAAATGCATTCTGAACGTCAGGAGGGAAGGTACCTTAATGAATTTTGTTTACAAAAATGAATTTCGTCAAGGCATCGTATATGTACTGTGCCTGAAAAAATAAAAAAATAAAATCAATGAAGCAGAAATGAGTACATTGCAAACACAAATGTCACTCTCCTGAATGGGGATAAGCATTATCCTCAAGATTAGTAATGGCATTTGTCTGAGCTATTTCAGGGGTTCAGATATGAACAGCAGAATTAATGCAGCTTCAGGCTCTCTGTTTTTCTTAACCACAGCTTCAGAGGGTTCTTAGTTTCCAAAAGAAATTCTGAATACTGTAAAAATCACTGCCTGTATTGCAGCCCTTCAGTTACAGTGTGCAAATATACAGAACTCTACAGAAACCTTTGGAAAATTGATCAGAGATGTGGTCACAGATATAGGTTTAGCCCCACTGGGGTTTGCACATTGCACTACTTGAGTTTCCAAACCCGAATCCATTTGTCCTACAAACTGATAGCCAAGCTGCAAAACCACTGAGTTCTGAAATGTTCAACACGGATACCAGACCTGAAATGTATGGCTTAATTCAATTATAAGTGGAAACCACCATAAAGAATCTTATTTCCAACAAGATTAAGGTAACAGATGAGAACAAGTTAGCTGTTTTCTGAAATACATATCCCTAACCAGCAAAGCCAATGCTAGGAAGATATGGACAAGATAAAAATCTACCCAGATCATTTCCCAATCTCTAAAGTCAAATCAGTGTTCATCTGCCACTGCAGTAGGAGCTCAAAAGAAGCAGGCGTTAGACATAAGCCCAAAGTATGCTCTGCACCTGAAGAGGACCATGCAGCGCTGCATCTGTGCACTAAGGTCCCACATCAAGCAGCAAGGCATGGCATGGGCACAAGAAGTATCAATTACAGAAAAGGAAGGACAGACAAAATTAAAAGACTGAGGGGCTGGACAGACATATCAGTTCAAAGTTAACTATAACTTGGCAGGAAAGCAAGCAAACGATAACTGTTCAAAAGAGAGCAAGGACTGATGGAAGAATGAGACTTATGGGAAACTCAGTTAACTTATGCTAATGGTTACTGGTGGACATGTAATTAGGTTAGGGGGCAGCTATATTTAAAAAGTATTCCTGCCTGGTTTTAATTGATATTTTGAAATGGAGAAGCCCATATTGCTATTTCTGAGGTTTACTCAAAGCTTATTTTTCAAAAGAAAAATTCCATGACTTCAGTAACAATTAGACTCAAGTTGGAGAAACTTTTCTGCAAACATTCCCTCTGAAATTCCAAAATACAAAACATATGTTTTATACATACATAAAGATATTTGTAATTATTATAGATAAATAAAGAGTTTCAAGTTACCTGGCAATAAGCTGATGGTCATAAAATATGACTGTATTAAAACTATATAAATGCCCACTTACTTATGGTTTTGGGCAGAGGAGAGTCATGGAGAGAAAGAATAATACTTGTGAAAACAAAGCACAAGTTCTTATTTTGCTGATTTTACCAGAATACTGCTTGCGTCCTCTATACTAGGGTGCAGCACTGCAGGAAGTTAACTGATTCCAGCTGAGAATTTTCACAGGTCAGAAGTTGCCCTGTTCAAAGTCCTGTCCCTTTTTATCCTCGCTTTTTGAGAACAAACACTTTATGGCACCTTTGCAACAAAATAATTCACTCATTTAAAGCAGGTAGTTCCCTGTGAGGTGTGCTCTAATCTCTACCGCTCTTCATACCATTTTTATTGACTTCACTGGGGCCCTGGTGTGGACAGTAGGACTACCAATGCCTCTTCACCTCTGAAAAGCATATGTCCTAGCATGGCGCAGAAGCATTATGGATGCAAATCTACTTTTGGGTACAGACTGGAAACAAACCACACAGCCTCAGTGCTAACAATGGCCTTTCAGTATGTCTGATAAAACAGTGATATTTTTTTAAGCCTATATTCTTGTTTGCTGCCTCATTTACAGCTAACAATAGTAGAATCAGGCCCAGAAATTAAAAGAAAAAGTTTAATTGCCGATGATTTTGCTATCTGTCCCAAGCAAACAACAAAAGTCCACAACCTTTTAACCTTTTCCATCCTATTTGCTAATTACTTATTTTGTAATTAACCCATTATGCATCTGTCATTGTATTTTAAATTAAATCACTTTAATTGCTAGTAAGTAGGGTCTATTTAGTTTCTGGTATGGTTGCATGGGGTCATGAATGGGGAGCTGTTGAAACACTGAGTTACAGGTGGCTCTGCAAAACTGCTAAAGTTGCTTAAGATAAAGAGGAGTAAAGCTGCTTTCCTTAGGTGATTCAATTTTAATGTCTAATGGCATATTTCTAAAGCAGAAAAGTTTACTGCAAATACTGCTTTTATTCCTCATACATACGTCACATTGAGCACTTACTTATTTCTGTTTTGAAGAAAAAAAGGGAAAGTAAGTAAAATATGATTCATGATAACTTCTTTCAGTATTTAGATTCTCACATGCCCAAGAAAGACACTAAAGAATGCATGTTGTATGCTCTATACAATGGAGATATCAAATGAGTAAGATCAGTCTTCCCTTTAATACTAACCAAAGTCAAGAACCTAGTGCCAATGCTTTGGACATGAGAATATATTTCCAGCAAGAATTCAAGTCCACACCTTTGCTAAGTAAGCATTTGTTTGACCTGTAGTTACATTTAGGTAAATTAAGTCCACATAAATGAAAGCTGGCTGATTTTGTAAGCTCCACAACCCATGCAGACTTTGTTCGGAGAATTCATTAACAATATTAAAATCCATGATTAGCCGAGATGTTAAACATTTGCTGGCTCCTACCAGAATAAACTAAGCGCATGAAAAGGAGTATAACCTATATAACCCTTCCAAAAGGCAATCTCTGACCAGTGAGGAAGCTGCAATTAAACTTTTCAGCTTGCTAGGTCATCTCTGCATTTTTACCACTGACTCTCTCAAAACATGGTGCATGGCTGGGAGGTTCTGGTACACGTGCACATTTTGTTGCTGCCAAATGTACTGCTGCATCCATTCTGATGAGCAACTTCCCAGCTCCATGGGCAGCACACAGGGCTTGCCTTGTCACGACCCTTTTCTCATCATTGTGCTGCACATCAGCGAAGCAACCCATCTTGGCACTCCCACTGCTAGCACTGCAAGACCAGACTTACAGGTGCAGGGGAAGAAAGTTAGTTACAGCAGAATGATGCAGTGGGGAATGGGAAGCAAAGCGGTGACTTTCAGACTTTGAATGAGGAGCCTCTGGAGAACCTTCAAGTCATCACAGCCTGTCGGAGGGACACCATCAAAAGGCCAATAAATGGATAAACCTGTTGTACAGAGCCAAATGATGACATTAGAAAGCTTCTAATTGATTAGAAAGGGGGAATAGGGGCACAGATGCACCCATGGAATTAAATTACAAACCAGTTACACCTGACAGCTCTATTCTGAATATGCTTAATATGTTGTATGACTCATCTTGAGACGGCGAGGATCTCAGCAGGTATTCTAGAAGTTCAGACCAATACAGAAAACCCAAATTATAGAAGACAACAACTTGAGAAGCACACAGCTCTGAGGGTGGCCTGTGTGTAGGTGTAGAGATAGACCCATGCTGGAGAGAACCCAAAAACAGGCCTGAGTCTATAGGAGAATGGCAGGGAAAGAATGAGGCAGGGGAAATGCAATTGTACAGCTGTATTCTGCACTGCTTACACTGCTTGAGGTTTGAAGGGGACATTTGTACCTCTTTTGCTTTTCTTGGTTTGCCAGCCATTGGCTTGGTACCCTCAAATTTCCCCAGTTTCACCATCACCTGCATTCAGCCCCCACAAGAGGTAGTGCGCTGGGACCTCAGAAATTTGTTTATCAAAGCACTAATATTAGAGTTCCTCAAAGGGCAGGAGGACATACACATGGAAATAGCACTCTCCCAGCATCCTGAGCAAAACCACAGTATGAGCAGACATGCCAAAAGTTACGTGGGGGAAAGCTCATCTTCCCATCTCATTAAGCTTATTAGATTGTGAATATTACACTGCCCCACTGCTTCATGATGTCTGTATGACTGAGGTCACACCAGGGTACCAACCTGAGTTTCTCTGCTCTCCTGAGTTAGTGGCATGGACTACATTTTCTTGTAAAGCACAGTTTCTTCCTCTCTCCCCTCCCTCCCTGCCTGCCTTTTTCTCCTGCTTTCTTTTCTGCCCTCATCTCTTCCTGTTCTAGTTCCCAGCTGCATTTGTGCAGATAGGAAAACTGCATGCTGCATTTCATTCTGAAGGAAATCAGACCTATGTGCTTTCTGGCCCATTCAAATACCAAACACCAAAGTTACAGCCCTAGTTACTCAATCTTTGTCTACTGCTCTTGTGTATCTGCCATTTGAAGAACAAAGCCTCAATGAACACAGCTGCTATAAGGAGCAATCATTCAAAGAAAACTCAACTTCATAATACTAAACCTACCTGACTTTCAAAGGTTAGAAGAAAGACACTGAATATGACCCAGTCTGGAGCCTTAAGAGCTAGGCAGGGATAAAACGGGGTGTGTGAGAAGCATATTGGGCAGACTGAAAACCCAGCAGTGAAGCAACGTACGGGACAGATTAAAAAAAAAAAACAAAACTATTTCAGAATTTTCTGTTATAAAGCTCTATGAAAATGTACCGCACAAGACAAGATGGAAATGGCTGCTTTTTTCAGAAGATTTCATTCCTCCATTTAGTGTCATCTCTGTTTAACTAACATGGAGTTTGATTTTAGCCAGGCACTCAGAGATAGCTTTTATGCCACTTGTCTCAGAAGGATGCAGAATGGGATGTCATCCTTGCACTGCTGATAGCCAGGCTTCTCTTGATTTATCTCAGCAGCATCACATGGATACTGAAAAAGACAGCAGAAATACATGATCCCACAAGTGATACGGCTGATGGAAAGGATATGAACTACCTGGACCCATGCTAAAAAAGTATGGGAGACATTTTTTTCCTTTCACTTTCCACAGTGTCATGAGCAGTAAAATGTTGAAAGTGTCAAATATGATGCAGCAATGCAAATGAAGGATGTAGGCATCCTCCCATCCTGTGACGGGAAGAAGCTAATCTATCAGAACAATTTTAGAGTGAATCAGTTTCATAATTATTAATATATGGATCTAATCTACATTCAGTTCTGTCCAAATTACCTTCTGCTGAAAGAACAAGTTCTGTGTAATGAAGAGAAACAAATGAAGCTCAGAGAAAAATAATTAAAGCTGGGAATTGGAACAGGAATTGGAATCAGCACGTCTTCATGTTCCGTGCTGAAAATTTATTCTTCCAGTAACCCGGCTTCCTCATCCATAGGTGGAGATCATAATACTCATCTTAGTTCCAAGAGTATGCCATGAAGATCTACAGATAAGCCATCAGAATTGCTATTATTAATACTATATATAGCTGACATGCGAATTAAAAACAAACAAACAAACGAAAAACCCAACTTCAAAGCAGTTTCACAGACTGCACTTCTGGGGTACTCTTTTGGAGACTGCTTCTGTAGGTTTCAGAAAAGTTATTCTTAATTTCTTTACTACATTTGGGCATATCTATTTTACAGCTTATTAGTTCTATGAGATTTTGTTCTCTTTATGATGTGGAAATGCGGTAGCACAGTGATTCAGTGAACATCAGTTTTACCAACCAGCCAGATTTAACAGGCTATTTCTTGTTGTATCCTATAAACACAAGGAGCAGCCAATCTGATATTTCATGATACAAACCATAAGCAGAGGTACTGTTTTGTGCCAAGATACAGTATGTGGTGATTGCAAAAGCCTATAGAGAAATTTACTTGAGAAAAAAAAAAAAACAACATGGAGTTTCTGAGTTGCTCTTACGTGGGTATCAAAACCAACAATCTTTAGTATGAGAAGCAGATAAAGAGATTAATTAGAAACCTCCCAAAGGTTTTAGCAGAATGAGAGAATACTTCTTGGTGTCTTTTTAATCTATGGAAAGTATTTGCAATCAACCCTACTTTTTATGGGAAAACTTTATCAGAAAAGGATTCATATTTTCCCGTTCTGCCATCTGCTAGCTAAGAGACTTTGGTATGAACAATAAAGCAGTCTGACTATAGAGTAAGCACTAAATCTACTACCTTCTAAAAGATGAGTATTTTTCAGATTCTTAAAGGTTCTTCATGAAGTTCTTTATAATGACACAAAATTAGGATTTTCTTTGAGGTATCCTAATCAAATTATAACCTACTCTGCTTCACAAGCCTTTTTTTTTTTGTACCTCTTAAGGGGATTAGCTGTTGGATTGTTTTTTTCCTCCTCAAAAACATCTCTGTACAACTCTCAGAGGTGAGATTTTTTTATACCATTAGGATTTTCTGAACTGGCATAAGAAGTACAACTTTATAGACCAGGGTATGTACTGCAGTACTGTCCTTGCTCACATTCAACATGAAAAAGCAGAGTTGCCAGTAATGACCTGGTCCACTGTTCCTGAGTGCTGGAAGTTGACACTGGATCACTGTCTGGAGCACTGGAAATGTTTTCATGATACAGAAGTCTGTCCCCTCCCGTAAAAACTGATATCAATATCAGCCATTAACTTATTGGAATTCACAACCACATAGATCTTTATTTCTGAGCTATCGTGTTAAAAAAACTATAGCCAAAATATGTCTTTCTCTTCCAGTTCTCTTATTTCACTGATATCTTTTGACTACATTTTATATGTTTCTTCATTTCAGTTTTATTCATCCCTGTTCTTTTTGTAGAGTCATGAACTACAACCCTACAGAGCTGTACAAACAAATACTCTTTCATGCTCCAGGACAGATTTAAGCTGTCACTGTCAGCACTAGGATATCTGTCAGTATTAGCCATCCTGCCAGCTTTAAGATGATAAGAGAAATGATAAGGGTCTGTTCTAAGGCCCACAGAAGCAGAGAGAGTCCACTGACATCAGCTATTTTGTACCACGTTCTTCTAGCATGGATTAGGGCACAAAGAGTAGCTCCTCGTGCCAAATTCCATACTTAATTCTTTACGTGCACTCAGTTTTATTGAGCAGACTCAACAAAGTCTACTGGGACCACCATTCCTGCAACCTTTGTACAACTTTTACCTTACTCTATGCAGTCTATCTGGGCGAGTAGCCAGGCTTTCATATTTTACAAAGGAAAGCCTTTTCCTCTGCCAGTCTGAGTTCATTCCTTTGCTTCATTCCTATTTACTGTACTTCCTTTACCAGGTTCAAAGAGGCTGGTTCTTTGTCGGATATTTACCCTTTGAAAACAATAAAACTGGCAGCAACGTGTCTTTGTCAAAATCGGGCCCAAAATATTTGTCCACAGGAATACACCATTAGGGACATTATCTCTGCAGACAAAGCAGCCTGCCTGCTGAGCACCACAGCCCAGCTCCCCTCTGACACCCTGCCAGCTGGGCTCATGCCTGCTTTCAGGCAGACCGCTGCCTCAGCCATGGGTCACATGGCAGCCAGCAATATTCTGGCCCCTACTCTCCCAGTCCCATTGCCATGTCCAAGGATTGTCCAGAAAAACGGTAGATGCCCCATACTGGAGGTGTTCAAGGCCAGGTTGAATGGAGTCCTGAGCAGCTGCGTCTAGTGGGTGGCAGCCTTGCCCATGGCAGTGGGGTTGGAACTACATGATCTTTAAGATCCCTCCTAACCCATGCCATTCTGTGATTTTATGATAGAAGGCCACAATTACCTAAGTAATGGTGTTTGAAATATAAACTGTGAGCTGCCATGGTGCCCAAGCCACTGCTGACAGCACCAACCCCTTCCTGACCTCTTCCAGGTGGGCACAGCAGCGGCAGAAGCCCTCTCCCACCAACCCTGCATCATTTTCCCAAATAGCTGCAGCTAAACCGACAGAGACAGTGGTACTTTGACACTGGCATAGCTTCATACATATTAGCGACTTTGCCAGGATAATTTCACTGGCTAGACGGGGAAGATTATTTTTGTATGCCCCCTACACAACATATATACGCTGGCAAAATCATCAAAAGCCACTTCACTGCTTGCCCAGTCACAAAGGAGATGGCGCCTACAAATTAAGTAAGTGGCAGAGTGAGGAATGAAATTGAATTGCACATATTTCTTCACAAAAACACTGCATGAAACAACTGCATTCTTGTATTTCAAGCATTATATTTTTGTGGCAATAGGGAGTGAAAAAGAGAAGTCTCTTCCTTTCAAACGCTGTTTTTTTTTTTCCACTAGCACTTTTTAAATTAGATCTTTTTCCAGCTGGTTACATGCAGATACAGTTTTCCTTGCAAGTATTAGTCTTCACATACTGCACAAATTAAAAGAGTGCACAAAGTATTATCCTCAGAGATAGACAAAACCCACCACCGATTCTGAATGTTGGCCACCGATGCTGATCAGTGAAAATAACCATGGCTTAATGTGCAGCTGAGTGCCAGCTAGGCTTCTGAGTTTTTTACTTCAAAGACAAAGTGAGATAACTGAGAAGGAAATGAATTTGTCTACAAGAGTCAACAACCTCCAAAATAAAAGGGGAGTCCTACAACTCTCAACTGAAGATAGATAAGAGGAAGAAAAAGGGGCTATTTGAGTAAGGAGAAGGCTTAATAAAATCCAGAGACCAGCCCGCCGAATGACATCTGACTGGCTCCAAACCAAGACATAAGCAGTGGATATAAACCCAAGAACTTCACTAAATAGATGGTCTCTTACTCACTGTGGGGTGTTTATGAAAAGCAATTCCATTTTCCCAGAGACCATGACTGAGCAGCACAGCACCTCCTGCATTCATATCACATTTACATTTCCAACAGAGCAAAGCAATGATGAATGCTGCAGATGCAAAGAGCTGCACAAAGCCGTGCAGCACTGGAGAATCCAGCCACTCCTAAGAAGAATCTGGGATAAGGGATGTTCACAGTTGCCAGCATTTTTGTTTGGCTGAGCAGCCCACTAGAATATTTAACAATACAATACATTTCTTTTTTAAACACCCTGTCATGAGGAGCAGTATTTTATACATAGTTCACTTGTAATAAGAATAAGATTCTGAACTGCAAAGGAAAAAACTCCATTTGTTGGGATTTGTGCATCACTGAACCAGTCAATACTTTGGAAGAGGATCGATGTACACGCAATGTCAAAAATCTCATTTACAAGCTAAATAAAGTAAGACCTATATACAGTTTTTCATTGCTGTACTGTGAGGAAAACTGACACACAGGTGAAACAATCTTTGTTTCTCATTGGAAACCACCGAATTCCAAACAGATTTTAAAAACTGAAGAAATTGGATGGGAAGAAGTTGCACTGACTCCAGTTTAAAAACCAACACGATGGCTGGTGGGAGTGCCCATCAGAAGATGAGATTCACAACTGGAATACTCTGACTCTGCCAAAAGTACAAACTGACGAGCAGCCTGATCCTGTTCCCATTTATCTTGAGAGGACTTCTACTCACTGTTTATATTCTTTCAGAGGAAAGCAGAAAGCTCAAGGCAGCAGGCAAGGTAGGCAGCAGCCTGGAGCCGAAAGCTGCCTACACCCAGGAGAAGATGGAGCAAAGCACTCATTTGCAATTCCACAGCCCTTCCTAGTGTGTCTCAAATGCGCTGGCTGAGACAAAGGCCTTCATCTGAAAATTGACATGGATAAGAACAAGCATCAGTTACAAGTCTAAACTGTTCAGGAATTGGATAGATGATTTCTGAAATATTCTTACAAATCTGTATTGGTGTGCAATTCACCTCCTGAATAAATCTATGCTTTCTCAAAGTGATTGAATGAACCCTTACTTCAGGCAGGGGAATATTTGTTTCTCTCAGTATGCTTTCCACGCTGTTTTTAAAATTCATGTAAGGCTCTAGGCTGATTTCTGTTCCATCCTGCACAGATTTCTCCCAGACAAGACTGACATTTTTCTCTTTGCAGTTGTAGGGAATATTTAATATATATAAAGAGAACAGCAGCTTCAGCTGGGATCCTGAGAGACCTTGCCCTGGGCAATGCTACCTCTCTGTTAAGGAGGTGCAAAGCCAGAGCTCACATCAGGGAGGAGATGAGGGACTACAGGTGGGAAGTGTCAGTGGTACCTCCACCCTGCAGTGCACAGGGCATTTCCTCCTGGTTTTGGGAGACAGGGTCTGACCTGACTTCGCTGGCCCCAGAAGTAATACTGTGAATGCAAATCCTGAGACATGGAAGGAGCAGTCCACTCAAATTCATTAGCCATGAGCAGGACTTGGCTTCAACTCTTGCCGGTGTATTTCTCCTATGGGCAGTTAGACCAGATCTATGTCTCAGTGCCATAAACTGACCTCCAGACCTCGAGGAACAGGTGCCACAGAGCAGAGCTTCCATGCCTTTACCTACAGAGGACTCTTGCTCTGTACGTAGCATACTGAGCTCCAAAGTTACTGCCCTTCCTTGAAAGAATGTAGAATAAAGCTTATTTCAGTTTGATAAGAGTTGCTTCGTTCCTTCTATGTAGAAACTCCTAAAACTTTATGTTCCTGGTCTTCCCTAAGAGTCAGGAAATAATAATAAAAAAAGAAATCAGTGGGTGTTTTTAAACATTTTAGTTGCCAAAGTATGACTTGAATGGTTACAATCTGTGATTCACCTCAAACTAGTTTCTCTATGTCCTCGACATTTAAAGATTACCTAAACGACTACACTCCCTTATAGCTGTTTGTATCACCAAATCCAAAAATCAAACAAATATCTGCCATAAGCAAATTCTTAGTCAGAAACCATAGCAAGTGGCATCAGCTTTCCAAAGAATGCTATATAGAAAGCAAAGTTCACCAGTATGGAGGGAAACTTTAGAGGAAACTACTGATCAGAAAGCATTAGTATCACATTCAGCACTTTCATGCAATAATACATTTTTGTGTGACAACAACAGGAAAAAAAAAACAAAAATAGCCCCGAAACAGAATGACAAAGATGTTACAAAAGTACCATCAAGGAGTCGAGCTAAGAAAAAGTATTCTTGGATGCAGCAAAGAGAACTGGGAATATTTTTAAAGGGAAACATTCCAGTCTGCTTTCCCAAATGTGAATACTTGCCCAAAATAAAGGCAATAGCAGATTCCTCCTTTGTGGCTGCAGTCTTTCAGCAGTGGTCAGTCCATCATCACTTGCACGAACTTTGGCTTGCAAAGAGAAGCCTTAGATTTTTGCATATTTCTATAGCTGGTTGCAAAGGATTTCAGTACAGTGCCACACTACTGAGAACGTGCTAACACGCTCCATCTTTCTCTATATTACCATTACAAGTCAGCCTGCTGTTAAGGAAACCTGAGTTAATCTTGCCAATATTCTGTGCTGTGTCATGTGCTGCTTATTAGGAACTACGGGCAACCAGACAGTCTCAGCTGGTCAACTGCAGGAGCTGCAAAAGTCTTCCCCATCTCTCTGGTGGCAAAGATGCCAAGTCTGCCACTATCACAGTTCTCTTCAGGAGTAGCAAAGCAGAAAGCGCTAATTACATAAGGTGCCATTACAAGGCAGTACAGCAAATGCCATTCAGAATGAACAGTCGAGTGTGAAGGACAGAAAGTTTGCTTTCTCTTCCCAAGAAACACAGCAGAAAGTTGAACGCTGAATACCCTCTCTGAAAAAGTACAATCTGTGAGCATTTTTCCCAATTTATGTGTAGCAATGAAACACCCTTAAGCCTTCCATTAGAAACATATTTGCAGGAGGGTCCCACTATTCCAACAAACCTGAAGTTCTGAATGCAGACATCAGCTAACATCCAGCAGCAGATCTCCTTCACCGGGCCATATGGACACACCAGTGGGCTGGGTACCACGGCAACTAATTCATGAGCAGGGTTTGCAGTAAGTGGTTTTGGGGCCAGGTGAAGTAGTGGAAGACAGAACTGTTTTAAAAAAGCTTTTCACCTGACAAGGCTTTATATAAATTCTGGCATAGTACAGGTTACCTATCAGGACTACAGTAAATGTCTTATGTGAGACAAATCACACTTCAACGCATGGGACTACAGAGACATCTTGGTGGATGTTTCTAGTAAATCCAGCGCCATTTATGTTAGCATCAAACTCCACACTAACCCCCAGCCATCTCTTCTACTGCTCATCTCTTTCTTCAGTCACAGCCTTTCCTCCCTGATATGGATTTCTCCTGCTCCAAATTCAACTCTTGGTATTCTGCCATATTTAAGAACAGTGCTGGGCTTCTCCCTCCTTCACAGCTAATTCTTTATGCGTTTCTAGAGAAATAATATCATGGCCTTTCAAACAGTCTTTCTGAGTAACTAGCAGCTGTGCTTCTCTAACTCTTTACTCAGAACTCCAATTCCTTAAGCCTTCAATATTTCTTGCTGCCATCATCTAACCACTCCTACTTCTCCCTGGTTCTCCAGCCAGGACATCAGCAGGGAAGCATCATGATGTGCGTGTTTTTGAGCTATTACTGAAAGCAATCTATACATTAATCACACTGGATGCTTTCCTCTGGAGTAAGTCTATTTCCTGCAGTTCAAATCAAACTATGCTGAGATTACCCTGAAAACAGAATAAAAGTGTCCCTCTATATAGTACCTCTGGAGTAGCTACTCTGTCTCGTGTATTTTTTGACATTTCCAAATTAATTTCTGGTTGCACACCTTAGTCAATACATGCACACGCACCAACTTACACATTCCTCCATTTCAGACTTGGTGCCTAGATCCACACTGTAGTAGACAGTTAGACTTTTAGCAGTTTTGCATTTAGTGACAGCTACTGAAGGCAGAAGGAGAATGTCGGTGAGAATTTCTGAAATTAAGACCTAGCCTTGGATTTTTTCCCAGCTACCTAGAAAGCAAATGACACATTTTTATTCGTATAATGGATTAGATATCATTATTGTTCAAGAAAGATTACATTTAAGTGAAGTCCTAAACGTTACTTTATGGGAATAACCAACACATCACAGCCCCAGTTTTCATTCACAGCGCTGTAAAAGGTCAGCATGCAAATGCAGTATGCTAAAATTGGATCTGCTCTGAGTAATGCCCAATAAAGTTAATGAAACTGAATCCCGAAGACAAAGTTAATCTTTTTGTTTTACCTCTGATATTTTGAATTTGTTCTACAGACTAAGGCTTGATTCAAAATGTCAGAGGAAAAAAAGAAGAGAAATTAAGTAATGCAAAAATAACATTTTCTTTCATTATGCACAATCTATTTATACAGTAGCTATCTCTGCACTACTTTTTCCAGGAAAAGCACCAAAATGATGAGCAAAGTTTATTCTGCTTTTTTTTTTTTTCTTTTCCAACTTCAGTCTTGTTCTATTTCAATTTGAGTATGTATGGAGCCCATTAAATGAACAGTAAAACAATGTTATCATGATACATACTCCTTTCCACCAGGCAAGAAATAAGCCTTTAAGCCATCTGAAAGCAACTACAGGACTTTGAAGAGTAGCGTCATCAGCGTAACCTCCAGACCTTTGTGGGTGACACACAGAATTTTGTGATTTTATTTTTGGTAGAAGCCAGGCACGTCAAACGTGGAATAAAATATAAAGCCATAAATGAAATGATCCAAACACCAGTGAGTCCATAAACACACGATTAAAATGTATTTTTTTCTATTAAACACTTAAGATCTTTGGATGAGTGGGAAGGAAAAAAGGGAAATCACTAAACACAGTATGAATGCCCAACTTAATGTGCAGGTTTGAAACTAGAACAACTGACATATACACAGGATATATAACAACTGTTGTATCTGAGAAGTACCTGTGGCAAAGTAGTTTGTTACATCTCCGTGCTTAACACCGCTACAGGCACAAGTTCTGCTGGGTTATACTACTCCTCAGTTAAAGGAATAAATACAGGATTTGATCAGTATAATAGCTGTATGCACATACATCTGAATACCCCCGTTCAAGAAGTCCTATGAGACAACCACATCCTGGAATAAACTTAATGGAAGACGCGCTACAGCAAACTACATACAACTGTAGCCAGCTTAACTATCCTTATTTACTAAGGATGGCTTCTGCTCTGCATGAAGTTATTTCTATCCGTAATTCCTGTAATTCCATCTGGATGAGACTTCATACAGATAAGGCTTTATTTATTCTTTTAATATATATATATATTTGAGATATCTTTTTCATATTTTTCTTTGTTATTTCATTCAAAATGTAGCAATACTGACAAGCATTCATACTGGACAAAGTAGAAAAGAAGATGCGGAGTCTATCCAAATCCACTCTTCAGTATTACAGGAGTTCGAGACCATGCTACAGCAAGGCTCACCTACGGTTTGAAAGTACTGTGTTCTCCAACACCCCATTACAGAGGGTGCTTTACTGAAAGGTGTTGCACATGCCCTGATGTTACAGACAAAATTCCCATAGGTCGAAAGGGACAAAGATCCCATCAATTGAATACAGTCATATGTGGACAGAAACATGGAGAATCTGGCACTTTCCTTTACTCCCTTCCTAAAAATTTTCAGTGCTTGTTTATGACCTTTGATAAAAGCAACTCAGCTGTTGCTTTTATAAAATCATTTATTAAACAACAGCACCTTGCCCTGACGGCCAGCTCGTCAGCCATGACCCTAACTCTTCTCTGTGTAAAAATCTTACTTACTTTCACTGAGTTTCCTTTGCCATCTCAGTACGCAGTCACACTGCCAGATCCCTCTGCAACTCTTCCTGGCTGACTGTAGGGCTGTTGGAAGGTGTTACTCCTCCAATCTGACCCTGTTCCATAGGCCAAACAACACAGACTCTTGGACAGATGCCAGCAGGACTTCATTGGTGACTTCCCCTCATTGTAAACCTCGACAATTTACTCCTCTTTGCTTCCTAATGTATAACCTGCTGTAAATTCAGGACAGGAGTTTCCCTTTCATTGCACGGCAGCTTTACTTCTGTATGAGCCTTAAGGAAACTTACTGAAAGCTTCTGGAAACCGAAATAGATAACTGGATCACATTTTTCCCTCAAATCTTTTTCCTTCTTGGAGAACCAAGACTTCATTGGCTGCCAGAGAAGAAATGGTTATGAATTACAGAATTTTTATTTTTAAAAGATCATTATTTCCCCTATCCACCTTTTACATGCTTCTTTCTCCAGTGAAGTAGAAATTAATGAGGGAAGGGAAAGAGGAGAAAGCCTTCAGCGTGGTGAAGGAAACTTTCTTGGAGTTCATGGGGAAGGAAGCCAATGAGCCACGAGCAGAACTGCCCCAGACGAAGGCTTCCAAGCTGACGGATGACTTCAAACCTTCGGGGGACTGAGAAGGAAAACTGGATGTCTTCAGAAAACATTAGGAATAAGGCATTAAGGAACTCTCTCCCTGGATCTAGCACAGACTTATCTCACTGGAGAAGCTTTGAATTGAACCTTTCATTCAGTGAACAGTAATTTTCCATTCAAAATTTCAACCCAGTGCTCCTAGCTAGTTCAGCTACCAGAGCTAAGGTGCTGCACTTTGTGCTCCTGCACAGTATTAAAGCTGTATTGCCATGCTGCGTGACACTGGGGCTGTAGGTATAGGCTGATGATTTAACATTGCGTTTTAACTGTAATGTCTAAAGAATTTTGGCTGGCTGGTAATGAGGAGAGTAGACAAAGGCCAAAGTACAGTTACTCACACCCTGTTTTATGGCTTGGTTTTCCTCATGTTATGACATGAGATGTAAGAAACATAGTACAGAGGTTTCCATCAGCTAGAACAGATAAATGCATGATCCCTTACAGAAACAAAGTCTACAGTGATATCCCAACAAATATTACTGTATTTATCTTTGAGGTGCTTGTAAGCATTCAAATATATTCATAGACACAGATACGTGCCTACACAGAGAAAAGCAGAAAAAGCTTATGTTAGTCTAGACAATAATTGCAACATACTGAAAATATGTATGTACCATGTACAACTAGATTGTCTTTTAAAAAAGCAATTCATTGCTATAGTTTAATGTTCATCCAAGCTATACACAAATCAGCTAGTGCTTACTTACGAGGATAATTTTTTTCCCTACTGTTTTTCATCGTTACAGTTTTGCAAAATAATTCCTACAGATCGATCTTGCAAGAATAACTTGAAAGTAAGGAAGTACGGGCCAAAGCTACTGTTTCTAGAGCTGTTTTCCAAGGAAAAGCCATTTTCTTATTCCCCATGTTCTAACGCTGGCGGTCTGTTACTTTTCCTCTAACATCCCAAATCTGACAAAAATAACAAGCTCTAAGAATATTCAGGTCTAGAAACACATGCTACACAAAACTTCTACTGTAAAATAGCCTTCCTTAATATTATATGTTTTCAAAGAAAGCCAAGGCGATATCCCAACAAATCAAAGCAGAAACCTGGAAGGGTAGCAGCGGAGGGGAAAGCTTTCACAAACTGAACAATTGCACACTCCAGAGTTTTGCAAAAAAAACCCAGAAATAGGTAAGACAGTGAACAAAAACACATGAAAGAGTTGAAAAATGAACAATGCAGTTGTTAAGAGCCAAAATTAATCATCGCTCTTTCTTTTGAAAAAGAGTGTTCCAAAAAAGCATCACCAAAATGTGAGTAAGACGCCACAATAGAAAGATGTGTTATGTACCAACAAATAGTAAGTGTTTGAAGAGGCATCGCAAAAACTGCATTGCAGTCTTGAAATAGATATTTAATCCCACAGCAGACAATCCTTGGTTTAACTGGGTACAAAGAAGGGTGGCTTAGATGTCGGTTTGTCTATATTCAGCTCACAAACACAAGCATTTGCTTTTATTTTATTTCTCTCTGCTGCTGTTAAAAAACAAATAAAACCAAACCAACAAAAAAACCAACAAAAACCAGAAGAAATCGAGTTTTCCTCTTTCTATACATCAAGGCATATCTTTGCTGTGATAACTTGAAAGAACTTTTCATTCTAAATCTCCGAGTTCTCACACGTAAATGTCAGAGAGGCAATACAGATAAAAATGAACCTGGTTCAGTCCTGCCAGGGCACAGCACAGACAGGGAGTCAACTTTTCCCTTTTCAAATCACATCACATTAAGTTTTGTTATATTCTTCAAAACGTTAATTTTGAATTCTCTAGTCGCATCCTTTACTACTCTCACCTAATTTGAGGGCAATAGGTTACAGTAACTTTTATTGCTGCAGTGGACAGTTTTCTTTTTTGAGTGTGGGCTTTTAATGTTATGCCAAAATTGCCTGAAGTGCATATGAATAAGAACGGTGGGTGGTTTTTTTTGTTGTTGTTGTTTTTTCAGAATGTGTGTACATTCAAATGAACAGTTTTGCCTTCTGCCTTGGATGCTCAACAAGCAGCATTTCTGAGCACGTCAGCATCTCGCTATTGTTGCTGTCCGCACCCACCGCATCTATTCCAGAGAAGTTACACTTCTGCTCTACATCACGTTGGGTGTTACATGCAAACATCCCAAGGAACTGAGGAGGGTTTAAGGGCCTGCCCTACTCATCCCCTGGCAGATCTCTGCCCCATGCAGGAAGGCGGCAGTGGTGTGAACCCAGCTCAGCATGGGCTTTGCCTTTCCCTGCCCGGCCAACTGTTGCTCTGGCAGAAGGGAGCCCACAAGAGAACTGCTGCCTTCCAACAAGCTTTCTGAATGCTGCATCTTGAAAAGAACAAAGAGCACGTTTAGGAACCAATCCATTGGCTGCCTCTGAACCTGCAGAGCAGTGAGGGTGAAAAGCAGAGAGGACTCACCAAGACGCATCCTCACGTAGGGAGCATGGCTTTCGTAGCACCCCTCAACAGTCTGAAGCCAATATGCTTTTTCTCTGGTCTTTGCCTTCTCCATCTCCCCCACTCCTAATTTCCCCATTTAAGGCAGAAAATAACAAGGCAGAAGATGCCAAGAGACTTTCATGACATAAACAATAAGGCCTTCCTGTGCCAACATTTCCTTTAAAAACGCTTGCCAATAAAGCTCCTGGAGGCCAGCGAGAGAAAGAAATGCCGAAACAGCCGTGACATGAACTTGGCATATTTTCTGACTCACTCACTTCCCTTGAGACAATCCCGCCAAGAGAACGTTGAAGGATAATGGGAAAAGAAAATTTCTTCCTCTGCAGAGGACCACGGCTACCCGTGCTATAGAAGAAAACTGCCAATTAACTTTATTTCTGTTTACCTACAGGCGCGCTCACGCAGCCATCTCGGCTGGCATGTTTCCTGACTCACACGCTTGCGTTCGTGCATTGATCTCGCAATTCTGATGTCTGACAAAGGCTTATTTTTTTCTTTAAATACTGGAGAATCCCTGACTACAAATAATTTCTGCAGAGCTGAAAAAATGCTCAATAATTTATAGACAAACAGTCGGCTTTTTCAAATATTACATCCTATTTTCCTTATCCCTTATCCCTGATTCTTAGACTTCTGCAGAGAATCACAGAACAGCTTAAGTTGGAAGGGAACTTAAAGCCCACCCAGTTCCAACCCTTTGCCATGGGCAGGGCTGCCACCCACCAGATCATGCTGCCCAGGCCCCCAATCAACCTGGCCTTGAGCACCTCCAGGGATGGAGCATCCACTCACTCACTGCTGGGGCGAGGCTGTCCCTTGTCCGAAGCAGAAGTTTCTCGCTGCAGGGGGAGATGCTGGTTACAGGTCTCAGCGCTTCAGTGGCAGCACAAATCTTATCTTCCTTTCACCACACTCAGTGGCAGGGACTGAGTGAAGGCCCAGCCATCCCGTCACACAAACCTTGAGTCCTGCCGCCACGTGAGTTCGCGCTCCCAAGAAGGCAGGCTGTGCTGCCAGGCACTCCTCGCTCAGCGGAGGTTGTTGTTGTTTCTGAGGTTTCTCTGGTTTTGCATTCAACTTCTTAGATTAGCATCAGAGTATCGCATATCAAAATAACCACCGGTGAGGATTTGCTGGCCTGCTCACAAATGAAGGTTCATTGTACCTACAGCTGCATAATTTCACTGCAATGTAGTCTGTACCTCCTACTTTCTAACTTCTAGTAACTTGCTTGCTGCTTTAGCATTTCACCTTGCACTGGGGCTCAGGAGCCTCCTGATGCTCCCTTAGAAGCCTGCTGACCAGAGAAGACCCTCAGCAATTACACCTATGTTACCTTTCCTCAGAGCACAAGGGAATGGCTCTTCTGATGGCACTGCTCTATCCACCCAAGAATCTGCTGATACAGCAACAATATCTAGTGGTCACTGTTTTGTTGTTATTCTTTGTATTGCCAGCTAGCATGGCTCTTCTTGCAAAATACTATACCATGCTTTAATATATACAATCAACAGTACAAGCTATCTACTAGCTCACCTTTTCTCCTGCTAAGTGCCTTGTCAATGTGCACACGTACTGCAAGCCTCTTTTTCCTCATTCATTTTTCCTGTCCACTGGATAAGCTAACACTGGCTTGTTTTAGGTTTGTTTTCATCAAAACCTGAGAAAAGAGGTGTTTTTTGTAGTGACACGGCAGCAAGCTGCCTGTGGTTAGTTGGCAAACTCTGAAATTCAGGGCTGGGGCAGAAATATTCAGGAGTCAAAAAAAGCTGACTTGCTCAAGAAATTAAAGCCCTTCTGACAATCTTCCAACGAACCCCTGAGGAAAAGGGAGGGAACCAGAGAGACTCAAGGAAAATGGATGGGAGCCCAGCGTGGAGATTCAAGCCAGAGCAGTTCCCAGCCAAGAAGGCAGGCTGGCAAGTAGACAAATGCAGGCTTTCATAGGAAGCATTGTAAACAAGACATTAAAAATATTAATCCATTTAGATTTCAAGCACCAAGATGAGATTTACTTAAGAAGCAGAATTTTGCTGCTAATGGCTCCTCAAACATTTCAGCTGAATGTCAAAACTTTTGCTCAGCTGTATCAAGTGAAAACACACAGAGCTGTTGACACTCTAATATTCAAACAGGCAGTCGTATGGTAGAGCTGGAAAAACACAGGGGATGGCAAAGGAACACTTCAGCCTTGGGCAAAAACTCAAGCCCTCACAAGGAAACTGCACTCACAAATTATTTTTACCTTCATTTCTGCACCAAAATAATAAACTGAAGGAGTGAGATGGTTTCTCAAAGCCAAACTTCCTTTCAGAAATCTTTTCAAATTAAGTGTAAATTACTTCTGACAAAATACTTTGTTTTCAAGTAGGAACAGTCACCTAGAACAGAATGTCTTTTTGTGTGAAAGAAAGTTCAAGCAGACTCTGAACACCTTGGACTTCTTTTCATTTTAAAAAGAAGCTTTTTCGCTCCTACGGGAGCCATTGCGTCTTTTCCATTAGTAAAGGCACATTTACTTGATCATTTGGAGTATTTCAATGTTTTTAACATATAAAACATCTCCATACAAAGTAAACAGGCATTCATGTAAATCCTGAATCCACGCTTCCTACCACTGTCCAGGAGGACTGAAATACAGAAGATGCATACATGCTTTTGCTGAACATGGTATGTGTTCAGTCAACTCAAGCCTGGCATGGCTAAAGGACACATACGTTGTCTTCTACAAGCTGGTGTACTAAAAAGTAAGCACGTGAGGGGAGAATACATGGCATGAAGCATAAAGCAAGTGCCTTGACCTGAGAGGAAAATGGGGGCTGCAGTCGCTGTAGAAGGCTGAGTAACTGAGAGACTCAGGAACTGAATGGTTAAAGGAAAGCCCAGTACTTCTTGACTCAACCAGTCTGCCCTTCATCCAAGCCTCTACTTAAAGGAGGTCTTCTTCCATCTCAGTAGCACCAACGAACATTTTAAAATGTCATGCACAGAGAGAACAAGATATCTCAAAGCACTAAAAGCATTCTAAAGGAGAAGCTAAAATTCTCCATTATCTTTAGTCACTTAAAAAGCATTAACTTAGTAAAAAGGACAGAAGAGAATCCCATCTCTTGCAACCTAAGACACGCACACATCTCTCAGAATTCGACTTCTTATCATGTTCCTTAAAAAGAAGAAGAAATAAAAAAAATAAAAAAGCCACTAATCTCTTTTCCCTGCTTATATCTTCAGCCACCCACAAACTTATCTCAAACTTTCCACATCATCTGAAATGGAAGATCTGAGCAAAGGAAAACCTCAAAGTACAGAGTTGAAGGAGGAATAGCTTCATTCTGGTTAGAAGTGAAAAAAAAAATCGATTAAAGAACCTAAAATTTTATAACATTTTAAAGATTCAAATGCAAATGTAAGAAGCAACATATGAATTATAGAAATACCGTAGCACTGCTGGTCTCATGAATCACACTACGAAATGTGCTTTCTGCACTCTTACTGCAACTGGAATGAAATTCTGGCGTCTCAGATATCTTGAAGCGATACACAAATAGCACATTTAATAAAATGCTAAGTTATTAAAATTAATACTATCTCAGATAGATCTATTTCAAAATGTTCTAGCTGATGGTACTTGCATTAAAGCTGCTTGCCCTTTACATACCACAATCAGTGCAGATTCAAGGTCTGGGGAGCTCCGTTCATCCTACAAAAGGAGCAGCCCCGAGCAGAACGCTGCTTGGCAAACAGGAGCTCACACGCTGAAGCTGCAGTATTATCCTGGCTTCCCTACACATTAAGCGTAGGACTACGTTCAAAGTAAACATGTGGTCATAATTAAATAATAATTATGACTAACATTTGTGTAACACCATTCATCCACAGAGTTTAAAGCACTAGGTAAATCTACAAACAATGGGCCTAATCCTGCACCTTTCACTCACATAATGCTCTTCAGCCCAAATGGCCTATCTAGATCTTGTCTACGCAGACTTAATTGCTCTCAATTAACTTCACTTCATAACAGTCTTTCCAGCCTGTCTTGATCCCATTTAGCTTGATTCACCCACGGTCTACCACAGGTGAATGCTGTTTCTCCATTCTCGCTGATTTGAAATCCCTATTACAGATCCTTTCCTTAACAGATCCCACAGTGCTTTTCAAACTTCAGCACAGCCCTGCATCTGCCACCCTTCTAATGAGACAAACAGATTTTTGAAGGTGAGGATACTCATTTCATCACAGAATACTTAAAGGACTGATCATCATCCAGGCTTGTGTCCGTAACCTCAAGATGTGCAATTTCTATTCTCATACCTAAATCACACAAATAGCCTTCTTCATGCAACACACTTCAGAATAAAACCACAGGAAATGGTTAAGAACAGGGGAAAAATCTGCAGTTTCTAAAAATACAATATATTTGGAAGCAGACATTATACAGCTACTTTTGTGCATCTGTAGTACAAATGATGTCTGTTTCAGAGAACCGAAGTTGCTAAACGAGTTAGAAATAGAGAAGAACTCGTAGACCTTCTGACATTTTGGTGTCAGTCTGCCATGACAGTCAGGGGGCTGGAGAGAAGGAACACCTCAGTCACATCTCATCTTGGCTCTGCTACGGACAGTTACTGTTTCGCTTCAGCTGCAGCATCTGTGAACCAAGCCTGGCCGTACCCCATTCAAAGGGATACGACACTTTATGACCCTATGAAGACAAATACTGCTTACTAGTACTAGCTATTTTTCACTTTTTATCTTTTTTCCTGTCTATCTTAAATTTTGCAAAGAAGGTCACTGCTACATCTCACTCACACCTTGATTTAGTATGTTTTCCTGCCAATTCCCATCTTTCCTTGCAAGAAGTACGCTTTTATTTGTATTCCATGTAACTCTGGCATGGCATACATCTGAAAAGATTCACTTCAGCATTAGACAAAAGGATTGCGACTGTCAGCAAAGCTCGCAACAGTGAAATAAGGTTTTCCCCATAAAATCTTGTGATAGGGTTAGGCTATGCTCTGCTTTCTTCATTCAGAAAAAAAGCTGCAGTAACTGTGTTAACTAGACACAGCATAGAAAAATCTTACAAAAATCTAATGGCACAACAGCAATGCTTATTGTAGAAAAAACCCCTACAGAAGTCTCCACAACTATATAGACAGAACATAAGGATTTCTTATGAATTCATCAGAAGGCACAAGGCTGCCTCACTAATCAGGGCACAGCTGCCCATGTTCACTGCTAACATCCACAGCTCTGCACTCTTCATCCTGTGTAGGGGTAGTGCCTGTGGACCTTACGTGATGTATGAGACTATGAAGAAAGAGACACTCAGCACCACCTCTGAGCACAGCTATAATCTGGGAGAACTTGTTCACAGGAAGAGGCCGGTCACACTACGCTCAGCGTAACTCATGATGCACCACTCAGCACTGCAACAATCTGTGCAGGGCTTTGCTAGGGCCTTCTCACGGCCTGAGGTTCAGCTCGGAGGGTTGAGAAGCTACCTGAAGTGACAATAAACAGTATGTCAAATGCAGGCATGCAGGGCAAACATGCTTGGACATTTAGGTTTCCAGAGCTGCTTCTGAGTAGAAGGTAAAGATCAGATTTGACGCAAGAGTGAGCCAGTCCATGCCTGTAACTAGCAGTGGTAACAGGCATTTGCTTAGGAAGTTTCTGTGTTTAATGCTGGAAATGCAGAATAAAAAATCTGCTTGAATACACAAGGCGTATTCATCAAAGCAGCCATCATTTTTAGCTTATTTATTACAGCAGGCTATAAACTGCACCAGCTCAGGTGTGCTCCTGATAGGAAAAACAGCAGCCCAGAGCGTGAGTGCCATTTCAGGCATGTTAGCTGAATGCCCCTGAGTCAGAGCTGAATGCAAATGCATCTAGAGAGGACACAAACAATGTTCAGGGACAGAAAGCAAGTCAAAACTTTTTCCACATCCAATTAGGACAAACAAAAGCACATACTTCATTTTTTCTTCCATTTGAAAACAGTCCCTTCTTATAGTTGCAACTGCATCTCACTATCCCTCTCATCATTTATTTATTATATGATTCACTTATACACATACTTTGGTACTAACTGAGTTTATCATACCATTGACTTTAAATTTTTATGTGCTGCTGTTTTAGGGCTCTTACTTCCCCAACGATGTAGTGCTCCAAATCTCTGTGAGCACCATGGATTCTGAACAACCCCACAGGATGAGCTTCAGACATCAAGTAAATCCAGTGCACAGTAAACATGCAACTAACATCAAAACTTTTTGTCAGATCTGACCAAAATGTGGTTGCATTTAACACTGAATAACAGAAGAACGACTTCTATCTGTTTAAGAGAGAGGACTGTGTAAAACACAGGCCAGATTCTGACGAGATCCTTCTGTAATCCTACTCATTGCCTTGGATATGTTTTTTTTTCAGGATGTTGTGACCGAATTAAGAGTTAAGATAAGAGTTCAATTCAGCTGTCCCCACAGGGCCTCAGGGCCCTCCATGATGTGAGAATCACGAGACAAACAAAGATACTTTCATATTACACAAGCTTTTCAGTTTGTCCTCTTTCTGGAGTACACACTTGCAGCAATCAAGGAAAAAATCAACCAGAATCTTCAGGTAGTTTCTACCATGCTAGGCTCTAGCAGAAGCCATTGGTAATTCTTTGCTATCTGTCCTTGAAATGCTGCATATACAATGACACCTTAGGCCTTTAAACTCAAAACCTTTATTAAGGATAACCTGATGAGGCTCTCTCTCATTGTAGGGGTATATTTCAACTTGAAACTAAAAATAAACTTTCTTTCCACTGAGAATTCTTTTAAAAAATATACATTTCCTTGTCCTAAAAAGAAAAAAGGAACTTCAGGCAAAATTTCTATATAAACTGTAAAATGTGATGCAACTACGTTACAGCTGCATCACCTTCTAACAAATGCAATGCAGCAGTGGGAGGGTGTTTTCGGAAGGGAGGAAAGTCCTAGGAAACAAAACGCTCTTAGTAGAATGTTGAATGGTTTCATTGAGTATTTTTAGTCTGGCCTCTTGAGATGCTCCACAAACATTTGCAAAACTATAAAACAGAGCCAGGGTTATGTCACTATCTTTGGTACAAATAATTTGTGAGGAACTACTTTGTTCTGGCAAGGGGATATATCAAGAGAGGATGCGTGAACTGGCTTGTTTTCTTTTGGATTAGTGTTGTTTGTCAACTGAAGGCTGTCTTTATGAGGAAAGAGCAAGGTGCCAAGAAGTACATTTCGCCATGCCAAAATTAGAGGGAGGAGTTCAGAAACAGACTTTTATTACCTAATTACTTTTATCAAATGACACAGATCAACTAACAGGAGATAACTAATAGGAAAAAGGGGTCTAATGAAAAAGTAAGTTATCAGCTGGATCCTCTCCAGAAAACAATTATCTCTAAGTAAACAAGTGCTGCGGTTGGGAGGTCAGACGCACAGGGCAAGAAATGGAGGTCTTCTCAGGATACCGGCCTTCAATGGAGATGAAAAGGGGGGAGCTGAAGAAAGCAGTGGCACTGAGAAAAAGAGAAGACTTCTTATTGAAGAAGCTAGTACCTTTAGATGAATTTATTCCTATTTAGCCTGTAGATATCCTACAAGTCTGCTTTGTCAGTTTTGTTTTTTTTTTTAAACACAAATCAAATACAGCTTGTGAGATTAGTATCTCTATTCAAAATGAAAATGAGGACTACAATAAGAACAGCCACATTCACCTGCTCCAGAACAAATAACCAGAATAACATTTTGCAGCAAGCAGAGAAAATGGATGCTCACAGATCTTGTTTTATCTTGATTGTCCTTGTAACAGTGGACGGGATGATAAAAAGAGAAGCAATACAGAATTTTAGATGATACTCAGCTTTACCCAGAACAGCTAGATGTGGTATCTGAAAGGCATTTCACATAACTTATGTTGCTTTTTCAACATTTTTCCCATTCCATGATGTAAACTAGTCAGACAATTCAAACTCAGGTGCCCACATTCAGATTACATCAACTTTCAATTCTTAACCTGAACAATACTTTCAAGGTTTTCATTTTTACTTATCTTTACTTATACATCTAAAAATATGCAAAACCTGTCTAATTATTTTAGCTAGTAAAATGACACCAGACACATGTAACAGCACAAAGCCATTTAATGAGTCTTGTTGGGAAAAAAAATAATCCCCAAATAAGGATTTAATTGACTGAAGATCTGTGCCCCCCAGCAGCTCGTGGAGAAGCAACATCAATTTTTATAAATATTCTTTGAGAACTACGAGTGATGCAACCAAAGAGTTTTATTATGCTATTCTTTCCCTGCACTCTCTTCCTCCATCATCAGTTAATCTGAAAACAGACGGGGTACAGAAATTACAGGAAAATGCTCCATCTATTGGGATCTACAGCTTGATGCAGAACAGTAGGCACTGCAAGGAAGTTTACTATAAGTAACATATGTAATAACCTCTAGCAAGGAATGATAGAAAAAAAACTATTGAAGAAACCTAAGAACTAGCCACTGTAATTGAAAATACCAACCACTGCCATCCCAAAACTATGCTGAGAACAGGCATAAGATTTACGAGGCCTTGGAACATGCAGTGCAGGGCTGGGTAATACTGCTGGGAAATGCTGGTCCATTGCCAGCATGCCTTTCCCTTCATGGAAGGACTGAGCTAGGTATGAAGTTCTCGTTATGACAAGGTGTCTACACAGCCCAACACCTTACTTGACAGCATCTGCTGAGACATGGCCCTCATCCTCAAGCGGCCTCTCAGGTCCAGAGCATCATGGCCCTTCCATGGGAATACTGACATCTCCATGTGGCTGCAAGTGGGAACAGGTATCATCACCCCACTGTGTCTAAATGGAATTAGAAATCTGATAATGGATTTTGGGGACTCTGCAATAAGAGAGTCATGGAAAAAAATAAAGAGCACAGTATTGGAACACGAATGAATGATCTCACGCAGGCACAAATAGAAAGCAGGTTTAGCCATGGAAGGAAATAACCAGAGAATGAACTTCTTCCATCTGCCATCTACCTTTAAAGCCCTGCAAATATAAAGACTGCAAGATTCACGGCCTTTGTAAGTCCCTAAGTGATTCTTGGAGGAACAAAATTCTCTGCCAAAAGCAGCCCCAGCCTTCATTTTCCTTCAGAGTCAACTCTTTGCTGGCAAACCTCAGCCACTTGTGCTCTCCAGACCTGCACATGGATGAGGTCACTGACCACAACTGGTGTATGTGGTGCAGATTTCAATTCACATATCAGCTTTTCCCCACTGCATGATCCTTTGTTCCCACAGAACACTGCAGGACTCCTGTTTCCTCTTCTCTCCCTGCCCCACCACCTCCTTGTTCTTCCTTCCATCGCTTCCCATCACACCAGGGCTGACTGCAAGACACAGTGTCCTCCTACTGGGGCAGAATGATCCTGAGCTCTGCCCACTTGGAAAGCCTGCTGGGGAAGGAAAAGCTTGGCAAAGCCACTACTCTGTGCTAGGACAGCAAGTAAAACCAGAAAAGTACCCACCATTTTCACTACAATCACCAGAAAATCCAGTGACACACCTTTCCTCTCTACATAGAAATTCTGCAGCCAACAAACTACCATTTTAGCTGCCCATACTTACAAAGGGTTTCTAGCAGGCTTTGATCATATGTGCTGTGCAATGACAATGAATCTCCAAATGCTCTGCTAACTTTTTTTCTTTTAATCCTTTCCCTCGTGTGCCCTAAACAGCAAATATCAACCTGAGAACCAAGTAGCACAGGTTTCTGGAATCAAGTCCCAGATCCAGTTGTTTAATGCTGGGCAGCAATTTACTGGGTTTGATCAGATCACCCAAATGATCCAGCTCTACCGATAACACTGTGAGAAAAGTCCCCATGAATGGGTGTACATCCCAGCTGCAGCCAGAGCAAGGCACTTGGGAGGAGAGCTATCTGTGCTCAGGCTGCAGCAAACATCCAGGTACATATGCTGCTTTCCAAAAGGAAAGGTTGTCATAAGGCAACAAATCCCTTTCTGTTTTGGATCAGCTTACTGTTTAAGACACACACACACACACACACACAAATTACCAAGGGCTTTTTGAAATTAACAGTGAATGATGATGTGAGGCAAACGTAATGAAAACACAGCAGAGTCTCTTAGCTAGGGTAGAGAATATTCAGCCAAAGCCTTCCTCTGCCTCCTGCTGAGAACAGCGCAATATGGAAATAACCAAATTATGCCGTTAGAAGAATGAAGACAGAAGGCTTTCTGATCAGTTACCGTTTTCCTGAGTCATAAATTGCAATACAGCTTTCTATGTCATAATAACATTTCAATTACCAACTTTTTTACGTGATAAATTCTTGAGCAAAAGAGGACTATTGAATTAAGTGATACGAATTTCAGCAGAAGCCGTTGGATAAGGGTATGTGATATTTGCATGTACACTTAAAAGGCTTTCTTTCAAATTCAGTACACATAGATGGGAACTGTAATATAGCCCATTACCAAGGATTATCCAGTGCTTCCCATAAGATCCAATTTTCACTTGCTTATAATTTCAGCAGACTAATTGTTTGGGCTGAAACATTCCACACTGGATCTGTGCCTCAGGCTATTTTTTTTTCCTGACATCAGCCAAAACTCTTCAATGACTTCCAAAATAAAAGCCAGGAAAAAAAGACATTGATTTACAGTGAGAAAACAATATCTGGTAGACCCTCCTTCAAGAATCCCAATATCCTTCTTGTTTTAAACAGGGAAAATATGCTTTTTGGTCAGGGATGTATCTTTTGCCAGACCAGTTAAAGCCAGTTAAAACCTGGTGTTACTTCAAAGCTCCACAAAGTTGGTGAGAGGTGCTGAGTCTACTTACAGAGAAAACCAAGATAAGGATCCGCTGAAGAGGTGGATAAAATGAAAAGGTTTTGATTAGCTGACTGAAGTGACTTGGAGAGCTGCAGTCTACTGCAGGCACTGCCAGGATACAGCAGGCCTGAGCTCTGACCTCTGGCAGAGGAGCAGGGTGTGCTCTCAGCCTCGGCAACGAAGGGCTACTGAAAGTTGTCACCAATTCCTGCAGTGATTGTTGTGCTGTAGCCAGTCAGGAACAGCAAGAGTTGGTTGACTATCTACCTCTCTGGCATCGGTTGCTCGGTGCTCATGTACCTACACCGTGGTCCTGAAGTAAAATAGGACAAAATAGGGCAGGTGAACATCTGTGATTGTAGGCTCAAAGTGGTACCCAGACATTATACTTAGAAGTATGCACAAAAATGAATTAATTTTCAAAAACTGCCATCGATTGTAACATTTCTTTTTTTCCCCCCTTCTATCTTCAGTTCATGTTCTACGTCACTTATTTCTTCTCTTTAAGCAGTAGAAACCACTTTGCACAACTATCTGGTTATACAACAACTCAGTTTAAAGATCGAAGAAAGGGAATGCTGGCTAAGAAGCTGGACCCCTCTTTTGTTTCTACCCTGTCTGTTATCATTCGTTCTGGCAGACATAAACTTCCATGCCCATTACAACAATACTGTTGTCACTGATTGCGTGCTTACTAATGCCAACTTTCCTGCAACAAAGAAAATCATCTCCTCTCAGGAGAAAGATGATTTGCAATTTCAGAATAATTGCAGTGTCTCTTAAGTAGATCCAATTTTAAAAGGACAAAGTACATCTTGTTTCACAAGGATGGCAGAATCATTACACAGCAGAGTGCTACAGACTTTGCAGAATACAAATATTTCCACAGACAGAAGAAAAGCAAATCTAATTCTCTCTGAATTATTACTTTTCTAAGTACTGAAGAAGCATACTGAGACTCTAGGCATCTCAGAAGACAAATACATAAAAACAAGAGATTCAGAAGAATAAGACCCCTGAATAATCTTCCTGTGTTGTTTTCCTACATTACTTTCATATAAACAGGTGGCATTTTAAGTATTTTGGTGGTGAAAAGGAACACAACAATAACTTCATTTGTGTAACACACAAAGTGATATATTTGCCCACGACAGACTCCTTGTTCCCCAGCCTTCTTCCTCCAGTACTTAAATTTGCTCCAGGGAGTGCTGCCCAACATGGCACAAGCTTCCCGTAATGGGGCAGCAGAGTGCCCAAGTGGTACAGAGCTTTTTCTCGCTCTCAGTTCTGGCTGCATTCAGCCCCAATGCTTGTCACTGACATCTGTTTCTTCTCTATGAAAATTAGCTCTAGAGCCAGCAGGGGAATCAAGTAAAAACACAAAATCAATTGTACTGCTACTATTTGAATCATACCTGATCTAGTTGCTGAACACTCTATTAGAGACTTGCTAGATCTGGCCCAGAAGTTACCACCAACAAATTATGACAAAGTATGTGTTGATACACATAAAATGAAAGGAATTGCCTCAGAAAAGCAACACAAAGCACCAAGTGAATTGGAAACGGTGAATTGAAAGGCAGAGGGCATGCACTGAAGCTCTTTCATGCTCTTTCAAGCAGTACACGGTAACAACCAAAACATGCTGCCACAGAGCGAGCCCAAACTCTCCACCAGCACAAAATCCCACCCTCCTGTCTCCCCTCTGCTCCTCCTATCATTACAGGGATGAAAGAAATTCATAAACTGTAACTCCGAGTCTAATACTGCCTTGGCCAGAATTCAAGCTCAATAATTAATTACGTTCTGCTTCTCCAAATTCCCACAGTAGGTTGATGGAGGGAAATAACTCTTCTTTTCCCCTCTGAGACAAAGTTGTTATATGGCTAATGGAGACAATATTCTACCTCGGAGAGAGCTGGCAGGTGAACTGGAGAGAAATAAGAGGCATGTATAATATTTGGGTAAGATGACAGCAGCAGATTAGAAGAGAATAATACTGCATTAAGTTTGAAAATTATGTCAACCCAAGGGCTAAATCATTGTTCTCCGATTACATTTTCTGTAAGGGAATAAAAGCACAGGACAGGCAGCTGTCAGGACTTGGTGTCTGCGGGACTGTAACGCAGACTGAATGACTTGGGACAGCAAGCTATTGAGACAACTCAGAAATGGTTGTGAAGGATGATAAAACTATGAGGTAAAACACGTTTAAGCATCTTAGCACCAGACTGTGACAAGGCACAGAAAGCACCCAAGCCACTTCTGCCTGAAGAACACGGAGAATTAAAACTATGCTGTGTCCTTAGACAGCCGCAAAACACAACAGTATAGGCTGACAGGTGAATACTACAGCCTTGCTTGCATTCTTGCAACAAGAATTGCAACAAGAACAATTGAACAACATTCTTGCAAGTTTTATTTATAGTATATTGCATGTTTAGTTCTAAAGGACTTAATTAGTTTCTTTCCCTTCTGGTACAAAAACAACAACAACAACAAAAAGCACGCATCAGCAATGAAATAAATAAGGAAATAAAACCAAAGGCAAGGCTGCTGTGATGGATCTTGCTAATACTGCATTTATTTTAATGGGACAAAAACTGGTGCATCTTTTTCTGAAAACTGCATTTGTCTTCAAAAAGTTGGGTTGCTCCTCCCTGACTCCAGTCTGTCGTATTTGCTGCCTGTGGTGCTCTTTAAAGGATGGCCCGTACCTGCAGCCCAGAGGCTGTGTGCGTGCAAGCATTAACATATTCATAAATGGTGACAAATTACTTTTTGCATTAACCAGACTGCTACAGAGATGATAGATCCAGAATGTTGCCAAAACTACAGGACTGCTCTCCGTGAACCAGATGGTAACTTTCAATCCTCTGTTTCTATTTAGTTTTGGTGCCTAAAACCTCCTCCAATTCTAAATCAAAAGCAGGGTGATTTAAATCCTTCTTCACTTGAAAGCCAGTATTGGAACAACTAATTCAACTCTATTCCCATTTTTCATTCATTCCACTCATTTTTGATCTGCAAGGCTTAAAGCCTCCACATTTTTCTTCAAACAAAGTCCAAGATACTACAAGCACACCATCCAGTGCCCTCTGCAGATGTGTTTTCATGGGCCCTCTGTGCACGGCGCTCAGATCTACTGCAACAAACTCAGGGCTTTACTGCAATGAATTCAACACACCCGGAGTCTGTGTCACGTTCTCCATGTGAACATCACATCATGCTAACTGTGCAGAGTCTCAGCAGAACAGCTGAGGTAGAATGATTAGTATCGTGGACTGCACTACAAATCAGTTATCTTTAGCAGCAAATATATGTACATATATTGGCTGAGAGAGAGACAATTGAAAAACAGTTTTCAGAGCATGGAAATGGCAAACACTTTGGGAAATGCTTCCTTTATTCTACACATTGACTTGGTACTATATATAGGGTTTAACATTAATTCAGCAAAAAAAGAAAAATATTGAAAGAGTCATATCTTGATAATTCTCAGTTTTACATTTCATCTGAAATAAGAACAAACATAAGCTTGTACATCATTTTCCACGTAATTTTACATAACAGCCTAAACCATCCCACCCATGAAACACATGTAAAAAACTATGAAAATTGCTTGTCTAACTATACTACATTCATTACCAGCTAAGGATGTAAAGGATGGAGCCAGGAGACAACGTTTACCCCTATGCCAGCCTTTATTTCAAACTAAAACCTGTTCTCAGCACTCTCCCCCAGTCATGTCCCAAAACTGGCATCCCCACAGCTCAAAACACAAGAACCTGACTCGCTCTGCTCCTCCTGATTAGTTTTGTAACTCATCACTATCTACGCTTTCTGTTCATCTCAGTTTCTTAACCATTCATATTAATGTCTGACAATAGTGAGACCACATACTGTGCCTTCAAAATGTGAACTGGAAATGTTCAGGTCTCCAGTAACCAGCTAGAATGAGTTAACTCCCATTTTTTGTAGAGTTGCAATATAATTTCATCGATTTAGGTGCAATTATTTAAATTTATACATATGGTAATTCAGGAAAATCAGTATTACTGAGTAGGTAGTGCAGATGTCCCCAGGTTTTTTCTTTGTAGTAGGTGTTTGTTTACTGTACATTGTTATTTGATTTAGAATGGATTACCACACGACTCTACCAGCATGGTCATCAGTATCATGATTTTCTTGCTGCCATCCTTTCACCTAATAAAGATTTGCAACACACACTCAGAGCTCCAATACTGCTGCAAAGCCAAAACACATGAAAAAGCACCATAAATCATGTTTAATTCCACTTCTTGGTCACAAGATGTAATTATAGTTGAATCTAAGCACAATGCATAAATTATTCTCACAATATTTTGATTCTAATGCTCTTTATAAGTTCGAATGTACATGTGTAGACTCCCCACAACACACAGCTAAGAGAACTACAAATAAAAGACCATCACTGCACCAGGACACATAAAAGAGGTGCTTTATTTGAAATGGTTTTCCCAGTTTGAAGACGATTCATTTCTATTTCAGACAATGCACTGAACAACCCCACACACCCACCTGTCATCTCAAACACACTTCATGAAATTTACACTTCTAAACTCAGCATGATCAAGGGAGTCTGAAAATAAATTGAAAGGGATGTTAATTTGCCAAGGATCTGGCTGGTTATCTCCATCAGGAGGAAGGCAGGTCACAGTAGACACCATGTACAAAGGACATGTGGGAAAACGTCTTTTGTTGGAGGGTGACATGGCACCATAAAACAGGGTGCCCACAGAGGTTGTGGAATCTCATTCTCTGGAGACACTCAAAACCTGCCTGGATGCTTTCCCGTGTGCCTACTGTAGGGAATTTGTTTTAGCAGGGGACTGGGTTAGGCAATGGCCGGAGGTCTCTTCTGACCCCTATGATTCTGTGATTCTGTGGTAAAGAGTGCTCAAGCGCGAAATATGCACAATCAAGGCACATGTGCAAAGTAAAATATCTTACAGAGAAGAAGGAGTACTGGTATGACCCCACTTTTTACCTCACACCCAGGTGGCCTCCCATGAGTGTTGGACTTCTCAAGATTTAGCATTTAAAGGAAGGAGGGACAGGCTTGCCATTTAATGTATTGCACAGGCCACATGCCTTAAATAGTCCACTCATGCATATGTCGTGAACATACAGATAAAACAGATATAACTAAATAAAACAATACTATATACATCAATGTACAGCTATAGTAAATACTCACACACACGCTAATTAACTCATCTTCAACTTCAGCACATTTTCCTTAACGGCAAAATGCCTTTAAAGAAAATCTCAAAGGGATGGAGAATCCAGGGCTTTGTGGTGGTTCCCTATGCATCTTCAAAATTTTTGGTCACAGCTGCTAGCTCTTCCCAACACTGCAGGCAATCCCTGGAGCACCTCAGCTGCTTGGCAAGCAGAGTCCAAACTACCAAATACCATCCAAGTCTTAGAACTTCTGCTAACTAGCAAATGCAACATGAATGCTGTCAAGTAACGCCTAATTTTTTAATTGAGTAGCAACAATCATGGAGGCTGTAGCACTTCCCAACATTTTTCAGCTGTTCATGAGCTTTAGAAAATATCCAGCAAAAATCTTCTACCTTTCTTCTGGGACTCCAAATGAGTTTGATGATAATTAGATCAACCCAATGGAGCTTTAACCTAAAATAAGGATGGAGACTTCAAAAATTTGTGAAAATTTATAAAAAATGTCATAGTGCTAATGATGAAATACATTGAAGTAAACTGGCCAGTCCATTCCTCCAAGATTTCCAGAGTACCTGAGACACCGATGAATGTCAGTAATTTAACTAGCAATAGTGTGATGTAAGTGATATGCGTGGGTTTAAAAAGCTTTCTTGATCTTGAAGAGCAGACTGGAACGTCACCTGGAAAAGTGACTCCTCAGTAATATAATCCTGCTGATTATTTCCGTTTACTACATCTATTTTTAATGTGTATGATTCACTCTCTGTTTCCTCATTAAGGTTACGGACAATAGCTGGTTAACCTAACTGCTTGATATCACTGTGAGTAAGAAGAGAATGAGATTTGCAGATTTCAGCTGAAAAAGAGTGATAAAAAAATATACAAATACCTGTACCAAGAAGACCTCGAAAAGAAAATTTAAAGAGCCTCACAAAGGGGAGCCATTACTTTATGAAGTTACTGTACATTAGGTACATTACATAAATGTTACTTATATTTTGTTTTGTTGGCATGGTTTTAAATTATCTGTTCAAATTTATCAGCAGAACTAGATTTATTACACACATGTAGACACCTGCTTTATAAACCAGACAAACTATGCCAGAACGACCATGCTGGAATCCTCTGGCTTTCATCCCAGAGGAAGTGCATTACAGACTTCTCTGAAACTCCCTAAGAATCTTCAATTTTATAATGAGGAGACCATCAGTCAAACTAAAGGACATTTCAGCATTTGCTAATCTTCACATTAAATAGGATAGGCAAAAAATACTAAGTTTTGGTCATCTGAAAGACAAAATGAATTCCAATTCTTCACCTCTACTGAAAAGAGGCTGATATATTAGCCATCTATGTGGTCCCCTCTAGAACAGATATATATGCTGTATAATGTTGGAAAAAGTCAAAGGCTAAAAGGTGAAAAAAACAACCACACACACAAAAAAACAACAAACCAAAAAAAATGACACCAAGATACTAAGATAATTTAAATGATGTAATGACCTCACTCTGCTCCCCATTCCCATATAGCTTCTCAACACTCTCTAGTGGTTATCTTCCATATGAGACAATCTTTTGCAGCCACTGTCGGAGACCAAATGGGACCTTCTGTGACATCTTAAAGCACTTAAAGCAAAACACTGGCCATCAGTGTATTGGCAGCTAAACTGAAACATTAGTTATATCCCAAAACGTGAGACTGCTGTCACTCAAAGGCACTCTTCATGATTCAGATTTGTTGCTCAGAAGCCTTCTATATTAGGAATCTAATGGAAAAAAAAAAAAAAAAAAAGTGACCTAGAGAAAATAACCTCTGGGGAATTCTACAAACTTCACCACTCAGTGAAAGGATGCTTCCAAAAGGCTTTTGCTGCTCGGCCAACCAAGATATCTGCTTTGACTGAGGCACACCTTGGTACTGCAGTAAATGGAGTGGCCAGTATCAATCCAAGTACAATAAAACAATAAAACAAATGAAGGTTGTAAGTTCAAAACTCTGTATTCAGTTTGCTTTTACTCATTGTTGTGAAAACTTGTAACAGGTAAAACTTTGATTCATGCCATCTCTACCATGTACAGACTTTCACCTGACAGATTTCAAGGTCTTCAACTCTGAAGGTTAGTTACTCCTGCTCTACAGCTGACCTCTCAAACTAAGCCAAAGATTGCTCGTGAAATTTCCAGGGATTAAGAAGCATGTATATGTACAGAATACCTTCTAACGTTGTTTCCTGGCCAAACTAGTTGGAAAAGCCTTTCTTTATATCCACAGCTTTAAGATTTCACAAATGTGATATAGAAGTATGGTACTATTACTTGTTCGAAGTCAGTTGTCCAGAAAGGGGCACATCAGGAAAAAGAGCATTGGTATAGTGTGGTGTAATGTATTTTACTTCATATGATAATGGCAAACAATGATGCCAGTTACCCAGACAGTGTCAACAATACTGAGTACTGAGCAATTGTATTCCTCTGTAGCTCATGAACATGGGAATACATTTCCATTCTGACTAAGCAAGAGGGTTTATTAATTTTTAAACATAGCACTCAGTGGAATAATAGACAAATTCTCTCTCAGGGAAAGAGTCATTTCAAGAGGACTTGAGAATAAAGACATCAGTAGACAAGTATTTTGATGTCTCTGTGTACAGGAGACACAATATACAGGCAACGGTAGGAAGGAAGTGAAGACACTCTGGAGATACTGTTATTGCAGGACATTGACATAAAAGAATTAATTAAAAATAATTACAAAAAATAAGAGAGGAAGATACCTTTGAGTAAAATATTGCTTAAAGTATATTTGTAGTTGTGAACCAAGGAAGTTCTTGAAAGTTAATGAAAAAAGTTCAGTGGTGGGATTGTGACTTTTATTGTATTTTATTAATATTACTATTTTTAAATAACAACATATTAAGGATATAATCCCTCTTCCCTCAACAGTCAGGAAGACCTTAGAAACAAATTTTGATAAGCTACCTACCATACAGCGTAAGATGATGACTGGTATATACTGACTACTGAATGTTCCACAGATAGCAATGACTTATCTCTAGTAATGAAATGCTTCAGCCTTGGGCAAACTGAGACTTTCTGCTTTACAGTGCTCACAGAGGAAAGAGTTATCACACTTCTAGAGATAAATATTTCAAAGTTCAGTCAAGAGCTTTACTTAGATTTTGGACTTAATGTTTTCTTTTACTTGAAGGGCTAATTTATCTTATTTTCCTCCTTATTCTTCCTTGTTAAGGCTGTGTGTTTAGGTCTCATGTCTTTTTTGTCTGGGACTTAAAAAATAAAATAATGTTTTGATAGTAAAAATAAACAGATTATTTTGGAATGCTACAATGACAGAATAAAACAGTGGCATTATTAATTAATTTAACAATTTATAGCCACAAGTTTAAGGATTATCACTGTCTGGTCTAGCTTGAGCTAACAAGTAGGATAACAACCCATTTCATTTTTGAATGGCACTGCCAAACAATTTTGAGAAAATGTTTTTATGGGACTATTCATTTTTAAGAGTTTTGTGGAAACTGGAAATGGAAGGATTTTATTTGCAGCATTTCTGCTCTTGTTGTAAACATGTAGTAATTGTTCAGTGGTTCTGCTGAAAAGAGTTTAACATCTGGTATTTGCTGTAAAACTATAAACACAATAGAGCTATCTGGACTTCACAAAACACAAGAAGAAATATGAAAACCTAAATTAATACATAGCAACTCCAAGGTGATTTTTTCCTAGCTCTATGCTTACAGCTTTCACGGATCATTAGCGTTGCAATAGAACTATGACTCATTTTGCACTTTTACAAACAGAGCAAAGTGTCAAAAGTCAGTGCGCAATATATTTTGTGGCATCAGTAATGGCCATAACCAACATCAAACTCTTTGGGCTTCCTCAAGCACAGCACAGGAAAAAAACAAACCATTAAACTAGGTATGTAAGTTCTGATCACAAGAAAAGTTTGCAGTGCTTTCATAGAAATTATTTCTCCAGAAAACAGTGGGATTTTTTTCTTTTTAGAAAGGACTACCATATGAAGGAGTTCATTGAAGTTTATTTGTTTTTTCATTTCCATCAAAAATCACTCTTTTGCACTAAATAACAAGATTGCACTATATTAACTTATGCTCAGTTCATTTACTAAAGCCTGCTGAGCTATGCATAGTGCACTGGATCTGCCTCTTCTTGGCCAGGAGTAGCACACAATTCTGACAAACCAGAACAGTGAACTGTCTCTCCAAGATACTCGAAAATCAGCAAGAAGTACCACATTTCCAACGACATCTGAGAAATTTCACGTGGTCTTAGCCAACTCACACACACTCATGGTCCAAATCTAGATGATTTGGACTCTAGATGAAAACAGCCCTGATCTAGACCCGAGAAGACAGTAATCTGTAAGCACCTATCTTTTTCACTGTTTAGAGCAAACAATCCTAAAAAGTTCTTTCCCACTTTCTCCAAGTGAACGATTCTCAAGATTTATTCCTGTTTCAGTATATTAGATATGATTTACTAAGATGATAGTGAACGCACTTTTTGCCGGCTGCAACTGAAATGGCTAAAATCCAAACACTTCTGGAGATCATCGATCTCATAGTCAAAATAAATAAAAAATAAAATAAAATAGTTATATTTGATTACCTTCCAAGTGTCTCAAGAGTAACAGTTGTTTGTCACTTGCTATAGGATACAAAACACTACACAAAATTACAACTTACACAAGGCAGTGGGCTTCAGACCACTGTAATTTTTAAAGAAAGTTGTGAAATTGCTTTTAGAAGTGCAGACAGACAGCACAATGTAACATCACCTCACTGATGTATAATTTGAACACTGAGCATTCAAAAGAGATCTGTCAGAATGCCTCATACCACCCAGACGAGTCAAACACTTTATTCCTTCTGTCAGACAATTAACTGCTGCTTTTTCGTTCACTGAAAGTGAGTGCATAAATATTACGCTATCTTGGAACAAAACCACCTGAAATTCAGATTTATATTTGGGCTGAAACCCCATACCTAAAATAGATAACCTAAACAATGTCTTCCTTTAGAATATCTAACTGGGGAAAAAAAAAAAACCCAACCACAGTACAGAGCTCTTGCAATGCTTGCACTGAGTTTATTTTGAGCCTCGTTCACCTTGCATGAAGCAGCACGGTTTCAAATAAAACCATATGGAAATCTATGACTTCCAAGGATAAAATCTGGCAAGAAAGTCTTAAAACCAAAAGGATGGTTTCAGCTGCAGACATGCTTTTCAGGAACGGAACTGGATCTGCAGGATAAATAAGTGGTAGGACACGAGGTGCTTCTGAAAATCATTGATTAATTCACCTTACTTACCATTCTACTGAAATGACTTGCTTGCAAACTCTGAGTTTTCAAACTTCAGAGAAGTGCTGGAATGGTCAGGGTTGCCTCACAAAGAACAAAACGACCAGACCTGCAGCTGCACAACGCAGCAGCACCTCTGCCTCCTGTCCCTGGGTCACCCCTGCTCCTGCCCAACAGCCACAACCCAGAGCACTTTCAATCTGATGCCTGACCCCACACAGTCTAACAGCTGTGATTGCTGTCTCCCAGTTTCCAGCCTCAACACACAGCAGATCAGTCTGCAGATTCTCCCATGCCTATGCTGGCCTTAGTCAGCCAAAACAAGCGGTGACTTTTCTCCTTCCCTCATGTTTCACTGCATCAGGGAATGTGGGGAAGGGCAGGAAGAGGAAGGGGCAAATTAACCTCAGTGTACACACACACATACGTGAGTATATTAACATCTATTTATGTGTACACAGTATACCTAAAATTAGGTTTACAAACATGAGGTGGCCATGTAATTAGAAATGAAAGGTGGAATTACGAATCCATAGACTAAGCCGCCTTGCCTAATGGCTCCAAGTTTTGCTCCTGTTCACACGGGGTAATCCTGGAGAAATGCAGCACATATTGAAGTTCACTGCCTGACGTGACCCCGTATTTTGGGTGAATCCAAGGATGCCCCTTTAAATCACTGTCAGCAACACCTGATGCTCAAGAAGAAAAGGGAAGATTTCTGCTGCAGAATTTGGTGCTATGGAGCAAGTAAAAAGATGCACAAAAAAGCATCATATGCTTACAATTGTATGCACTGCTAGGATCACGGAGTATTGAAAGGCTTCAAGAAATCAATTTTAAAATAGTTTCAGATTTTCTTCAGAGATGGCAAGTAGATAAGGAGAGTATTTGTTGTGTTTCAGGTGGAGTAGCTAAGGTACTGCAAATTCATGGGAGGGTATCCACCAGTGTGAGCGACCTGCTGTAGTCAGAAAACCAAATTAAACAGAAGAAGCCATTCTCAATGCACTGCAGTACCATCAGCGTATTCCTTCCTAATTCCACAGGTATTTTAGAGTGGCACCAACCATAAATCAATACAAATAAGGAACCGTTCCCAACTATGTAATTAGTATCTCTTTTCTCATTCCCTCCCACTAATAAAGCATTCTCCCACAAATCCTATGGGACTGTAGCATCTTTCACTTCATCTTACAAGTAACAGGGATGTTTCTATATAATTCTGTAAAATAATACTTCCCCATGGAAGTATTCTTTGTGAATACTGGCCAACGTTGCTTTGTGTTGTGCTCCAAAGAGAAAGAAATTTTACAGTGGATGCATAACATCCAGATAAAATTGCTGACAGAGTCTGAAGTACCAAAACGGAGCAAAATGCCCCCAAACTAAATTAAACAAAAATAAATATCCTGAGTTACGATGAGATTTCCCAACTCCGGTCATTAGCTGGGATAAGATCTGTAGCATGTTTGGGGTATTAAGTAGAAAATGGTTGTATTTACGTGTCAAAGTTTGGGACTTGCCTCATGCGACCTCCCTGGCACAGCGCCAAAGCTCCGCTCTTGCTGACATTTAATCTGAGCGTAATCCCCGAAATCTCCGTGCCATTGCTGGGCTGCGTGGGAATGATTCCCTGACAACGTACACAGAATTGTGTTGCAAATTTTGTTTTCGGCTCATGGCTGTTCACTTTCCCTTCCAGCCACTGTAAATTGTTTTTTTTTCTGAATGTAAGATAATAAGATAGTCCCTTTATTTGCTACAGGGCCACGTAGGACAAAAGACAAGCAAGCCCAACCCTTCTTATCTCAGTTGTTTTTCTACTGGTGTCTACCATATTTTTAAGAGAACAAGCTCTAAAAAGCAAATAAAATTCAGCAGCTGATGAACACCCCAGGCAATGAGCTGAAGTGGCTCAAACAGCCCCACCAGCTCTAAACAGGAGCAGGACCACACCGCAGCAGAGGAATGAGGGCTACAGCTGAGGGTACTTGCACTTGACTGTGGTCTTCTGAATAAGCAATTGCCTTTACAAAAAAGCATACGCTTAAAGAGCTTTTCCTTATTGAAGAATGCCTCTGATCTCTGAGGCCAACTTCATTTTTGTCACGAACACTGAGAAAAATCACAGTGTCCAAGATTTCCACATCTGTGACTTTTGGCATTTGTGCAAGGGTAGGGACTGAAAAACTGATGTTCAAACAACACTAATGAAACTGAAGGAACACAGTAATTTGTAAAGTGTAGAAAAGCCCCACAATCGTTTCAACAAGATGAGCATGAATCTCTCATTGTTTTCTGTGTGCTCAGCATTTCACAAGTATATTTTCCCTGATTTCAGAAAGGATTTAGGTAGCCAAAGTAGAGCTGATTTGATGCTTGTTAATGCAGGTCCTACAGAGGGAGATCATACAGCAGCATGTTTGGTTTTGTACGGAGAAACCTCCCCACTAACTGGATCCTTACTTCAGTGACAGCTTAAGTGTCATTACGGTTCATCTGAACTAGCAGAGGTCCATCTACTTTCACCGTGGTCTAATTTCTGTCTGTAGAAGAGATTGGCTCTTATGGAGATTTCTTACTCCCTGAGTGATCCCAATATTTGCTCCTCCCTATTTAAAGTTAGTAAATACAATAACAGATTCATAGAACCTTACAGTATCCCAAGTTGGAAGGGACCCATAAGGATCATTGAGTCCAACTCCTGGATCCATACAGGATCACCCAAAAATCAGATTATATGTCTAAGAGCACTGTCCAAATGGTTCTTTGTGGCTTTGTGGCTGTGACCACTGCTCTAGGAAGCCAGTTCCAGGGCTCGATCACCACAGAATCACAGAATCACTAAGGTTGGAAAAGACCTCTAAAACCATCTACTCCAACCATCAACCCATCTCCACCATGCTCACTGTGTCCCTCAGTGTCATGTCTATACATTTCTTGAACACATCACCTCCTCTCCTCCCTGGGCAGCCTGTTCCACTGCCTTACCACACTTTCTGAGAAGAAATTTTGCCTAATATACAGCCTGAACTTTCTCTGGCACAACTTAAGGCCATTACCTCTCATCCTATCACTTGTTACACAGGAGAAGAGGTCAAATCCCACCTTGCTACACCTCCTTTTAGGCAGTTAGGAGTGATCAGGTTTCCCCTGAGCCTCCCCTTCTCGAGATTGAACAATCCCAGCTCCCTCAGCTGCTCCCCACAAGACTTCTGTTCCAGACCCTTCACAGCTTCATTGCCCTTCTCCAGGGCCTCAATGTCTTTCTTGCCATGAGGGGCACAAAACTGAACACAGTACTTAAGGCATGGCTTCACCAGGGCCAAGACAATCACATCCCTGATCCTGAAACCCTCCTTGTGAAGAGTCTTTTTCCGATATCCAACCTGAACCTCCCCTGTCACAGATTCATGCCGTCCCATCAGGTCCTATCACTGGTCACCAGAGACAGGAGATCAGTACCTGCCCGTCTGCTCCCCCACTTAATTAACAATAAAGATTGATCTCATCATTCATGATTGATTAATTAAAGGGTAAAAGAATGACGCAAAGTAATTTTCATATTTTAACTCTTAGTTTAGAGCAAAAAGCTCGCCATCATCAGCACAGCAGGTTCCTTAGCCAGTGCATTAACCTCTCCTCACAAAGACTTTTCCTACACAGAGGTGACCAAGCCAGCAAAGGCCATAATTCCGTGGGAAAAGAGAAAGTCCTCCAAAGCATTCATAAAGACTTTAAAGTGTTATTACCTCTAAGTTATCCCTAATGCCGATCTCCTCATACATGCAAACGTCTATATTCAACTTCAAAGGTACAGTGTTGGGTTAACATGCAGGAGATCTCTCCATTCTTCTGCCATTACGAAAACTAGCTCAACAGGAAAAATAGGAGCTCCATTTCCTACAGTTGAGCAGCCTGATCCAGCCAATAGCCACTTAAGTTGCTGGGGAGAGAATTAAGAAACATGTTTTGAGCTGGCTTCAGTCAGGTACACTGCCACTATTAACCGGTGGCTGCTCTAACAAGACCTGAAGTGTCTCACGGGAGATATGGATCCATGAGAACAATGCAAAGCCCTCAACTCCATCTCAAAGAGGGGAGAAATCATTGCAGCTTTATGATGACCTGTTTAGGTGTTCCAGCATCATCCTACCAGCAGGGAAGCCCACAGAGCTGGGAAGGGTTTGTTGCAGCGCTGGCCTTCCAGGGGCTGCACGTCACATCTCTCAGCCAGTCTTCACAGCACTGCAGCTGCCCCATCAGCCCCACCACTGCAGCCAGGCTTGTCTGGTTTTGCAGCTGGCACCACCAAAGGCTACAAGAATGTGTAGCTAGCACAATCCCCTCCAGACTGACTTTTCTGTTTCTTCAGCTAATAAATACCAACAGCAGTACATACACTGGCACTAGCTGTGAACAGTTTATACATACCTGGCTCCGTGCCTCCTTAAAGCTCTTCTTTCTTAAAAATTTCTGCATGACTGTTGATGTAATGCCCTCACCAACCTCAGAAGAAAACTGTTCACTACACTAGCTTGCAAAAATCTGATTTCACCTAGTACTGACACAGCAAAATCCTCCCCACAATAACAGCACTGTACACAAAGCATCACAGTGAAGAAGAGCTCTGCTGGTTTGTCCACTGACTCAGCAGTGGGTTCCTGAATGGCTGTTTCAGAGGCACCAGAAACTATCTCTGGAGCTTCAGTCTTGATGCTAAACACATGCTCACTGTGCAGCCAATCCTACTGTTTTCCAGACAACAGCCTACAGCTACTAGTGATGCATAGCCTAGCAGTTGACATGTACTACCTAAATGAAAAATCATTTTCAATACTGACTGAGGGAGAATCTGGCTTTAGCAACTGCAATTAAAATGTCAGACAACAGAGTAAATCAGAAAGAGAGCAAAAGCGGATTGTAAAGACTATTGTATGTATAGGTATAGCCTACTGAAGCAATTTTTTGAAGAACATACCTGCAGTGCTCAGAAATTAAATGATGCCTTCCAAAAGAGAATCACAGAGGTCATAACGAACCAGAAATCCCATAGAGACAAGCCAACAATTCCTATTTTCATGTACATTGTCCCCATCTAAGCCTGAAGAATGAAGTTATGAGTGTAAAGTTCAAAAAAACCATGTATCCAAACAAACATATGATCTGCACATGCAGTTAACTATGGCCCTGTGGGACAAGTAAACACAAACATACCAGAACAGGAATTATTTATCACATTTGCTGCAGTGGGCCTTTGACAACACTGGCTCTGTGAGCTACGCTTGTACCTCTGCTGGCAGGTTATCTGCATTATGGAAGACAACCCTCTTGGAAACTCACTCAAACTCATAGGGCTTTTGTTGTGTTGCTACTTTGACAGAAAGCTTGAGTTGTGCGCCTCATCTAACTCCTCTTCAAAGAGGTAAGATTTTAGTGCTGTGAGTGTGGTGAAAGCAGGCCCCAGCAGATGGCCCATGGGAGGAGGCGGCGTGGGCCAATGCTGATGCTGATAGCAGCACTAGCAATGCAGCTAGGAAGCAGAAGCTTGCATTTTGCCATCCTTCTCCATTGCTAACCATGAGGATACACTGGTCTCTTACATAAAATGCACCGAAGTCCAGTAGCTCAGGGGACTCAACCAGCTCCAGGCCTTAAGTCTGAGCTCTGATGCCTGCCACAAGATAGCCACTGTCTCCAAAGTCCTGCAGAGAATAGTCCCACTCCCACACGAGAGGTGTCCTCTGTGAATGTGCTAGTTGGCATGGCCCAAAACCCTGCCAAGGGCGATCATAATACAATACTCAAATACCATTCCTGTCCCTTTTCATTTACCCGTATAGACAAAGCCCCAGTGAAGTGAATCTTTTCAACCCCATTGCTGCAGTTAAAATACAAACATCAGGAACAGCACAGTACAGCAGGAACAAAGACCCAAATTTTCATCCCATAGCTGCAAGATGATCCTATTACCTCCAGAAGAAAGCAGGAAGCACAAACAACACAAATAACTTCTGAACACAAAGTCAAATGTTTCTCAGAAATACAAGGAGACAGAAGATGAGTGCTACAATAGATAGCACAGCACTGGCAAAGGAGAAGTGTGAAGTGGATGCTTTCCAGCATTCAGTTTAGGAAGACAAACATTGTTTCACAAATTCACTGTAGCCCTGCTTATGTTCCAAGCTCCTTAATTCATGCCAAAGGGCTTGGACTTTCTGAACATCCTGTTCTGTTTCCTCTACCACTGGTCTGAGCCCTCTGTGTTAAATGTCTTTATTTCAGAGTCCTATTTTCTATCATTTTATTCCAGACTCCTCGTTCTGTAGGTTTTGCATTTTACCTCTGGGTAAGAGTGAAGACAAGCAGATTAATGAGAAGTCTGAGCAGCACATTAAGCTATACCTATTTTAAGAGCCTTCTCCAGTTAGCATCCCAAGGCACGGTATAAAAATAAAACTACACAAATCACATTTAAAACTAACAAAAAGCTCGCAGATGCTAGCGTGCCTTGAAGCATAAATATAAAGATCAATGATTAAATGTTTCAATGATTCCCCAAAGTCTCGGAGCCACATGAACACAGACCATTTTACCTGTCATTCCTAGGACACGTTAGCAACCAGATCAGATGTGAAGTCCAGGCATCTTTATGACAGCTTGCTGGCACGAAAAACACCCCCCTGACAAGGAAAGGAAAGAGCTTTGGCGTACGAGCAGCAGCTGGCTGTTCCAGGGATTTCCTGGCTGACTGAAGGCAGTGCACTCTGCACCTCTCAGACACAGCTGCAGAATGCACTCCTGCTACTTTCTCTGCCTCGCTACAGCTGCAAGGACTTGAGTGGTCTCATGAAGGGATCTACAGTAGCAAAGGCTCAGGCAGGAACAGCAATATTATCCCTCAACAAAATGATGTATAGGCCCCAGACGCCTGCTCTTGGGGTTTCACAAACTGCACAAGAAAAAGCCTCAGCATGACTGTCAGCGGCCCAAGCTTATCCATCAATACAGGCACACTCTTGGTGGCTAGGATGAGGTGGCGTGGGACAAGGCATTTCTCTTGGTAACAGAGAATCACCGCTGCTCCGAACTGTGAGCGAGATGGCTGCTGCCACTGCTGACATGGACACAAAAACAGCCCGCTTACTTACTGATGTTCTGCCATAAGACTTCCCATCTTGCTTCCTTCCTCCCCACAGCAACACTTGAGGCTGAGATCAAAGCACATAGCTGGAGATACAAAGAACCAACTGTGACCTTATTTGCCTTTATTAACTGCATTTCTACACTGTCCACCTATGGCACCCTCACAGCCACAGGGCATGGCAGAAGCTCCTGTGGGAACTTCAGACTTCATCAATTCCAGAAGCCACCTCCAGAACCTCCCATTAATGAGCACGGGTGACCCTGCACACAATCTCATACTCACCAGGAGCTGTGGCAGATTATCCCTATCTGCATCTCCAGAGCCCCCAGGCCCCTCTGTATGACCCTCTGTGGGATCATTCCAGGATGGATCCTCACTCCCAGCTCCCACGCTATGCACACTGCTGTCTGGTAAACATGAATTCTGTGTGAAGCTGCCGTGTAACTACTTCATCTTACCCTGCTAGAGCTAGTACTGAAACTAGTGGGATGGTTTTATCTCAGAGGTTCATCAGCAGCAGATGCGTCCAGATCAGTCTATTGCCTGGAGTTTATGCCAATCCCTAGCACTTCTTAAGAAACTGGGATGGGCAGCTGGTGTTTTCAAGGACTATAAACACGATAGAGAGCTACTAGTAACTTTCCAAGTTATTTTTTTCCAGTCTTAATACCCATTCCCTCTTTACTGTCTCCTCCCACTTTCTTGCTTGTCTCAAAGATCCATCTCGCACTGCGGCCACATTCCCAACCCTATGGGAAGGTCTTGAAAGATGAGGGATGCACAGTTTTGGAACAAGGCAACCTCAGCGCAAACACAGCAGTGCTTAAAGTAGTGCATAGACAGCCAGCTGGTCCTTGGTCAGACTCACTTACCTTTGTCTATTCTGAACAAATAGTTCAGGATAAAAGGACAAAATTACTCATCAGCCATCCCTTTAAGTAATGTTGGAAGATAGGCTGTGGCTCGCAACATCACCAAACAGCAGTGTGGTTCATTAAAATTCATTAAAATCTACCTTAAAATTATGTATATGCTAACACACACTCACACACAAAAGAAAAATGATGTCAGGCCCAAGAGCCATTAAAACTTCAACTGGTTCGGATTATTTCATGAGCAGTTGAGCTGATCAACAGAATTTGTGGAGTTCCAACAAAAAAAATGCCTGACATCATAGTGAAATTTGTGAAGAGTACTGACTTTAGTAAGTTAGAGAAAACCAGAGCTATAAAGCTCTGAGAAGGACATGGAATAGTATTAGCATAAAAAGAACAAGAAGTTCTGAACAACGCTGGAATCACATTTTGAAACCAGCTGAAGAATATGTATGTGAAATCAACCAACCAGAAAAAAACTGGGATAAAATGTGTTTCATTTTACACTGATGCTTCAATAAAGGACAGACAAGATTTCAATCTCACACTGCTCAAGCAAGGAACACTTTCCTCACCAGCTAGCTCAAAAACTATTTGGATCCCAGAGTGGCCTTCTAATCACCAACAGGAAAGCTGAGTAACTATTTTAAGTAAGCATCGCTAAAAATAAAAAGGGAGATGCAATGAAAGGAAAAAGAAAGTGGTCAGTGATAAATACAGTATGAAGATTTCACTATTTATATTTTTAAGGCTATTTATATTTGAAAGCTTTCCCTTTTAAACATTGACAGGCAGGCTTCCACACTCATCAGTCTGGTACTCATTCAACTGATCAGTATTTATAGAAACACGTAAAGGCCAACAGAAACAGAAAAGACATTCAAATTACTTTCTGTCACAATTTGGCATTGTTATTATCACCTCACATACAAGTTCAGCCACATATAAACAAGACATTACACAACGCTACACTGCTGCATGTTTTGAATGCTCTATATGAAATTCTGCTCCAGCAAATACTACACCATGAAAAAAACCTACCATTTCAGTCTGACTCAGTCTCACATTGCCTGGAGGTAAGCTCTTGCAGATAGACTTGCTGTTTGGGCTTGATTTCTCAAAGACCAGAACACATTATGTCATTCAGGATATCTGTGACGGTAAGACCATGAAGTGCCTACACAAAACCAGCTCACTGCAGCACAAATCGGAACAGCAGAGCTGAAGCAGAAAGGATCTGTGGGAGTAGGATGTCTGGTGAGAGGATGACGATGATGGAGAACCACTGAAATATCCCTCGCCATCCACTTCCAAAGAAGTTGCATTTGGCTCCTTAGAAACTAAGATATTTGAAAAGAAAGTGCACCTCCTCTCATGCATCTCTGAAGGTCCTCAGAAAACAGAGTCTGTGCTTCCGCTTAACAACACATCCCATTTTGAAAATGCCAACAGAGACCCGTGCTGCTCCTCCAGTGATTTAGATGATTGAACTTAGATTCAGAGTCAACTGACTGCTTTCTGCTAGAAACTTCTTACTCTTAGGCTAGTTCATGTGTCAGCACCATTCAGGTAAATTAGCTAGCTCTCCTCCCTAGCAGTCCCTTCCCTGACATATTTATTTAGATCATCTTAGCATGTCTCAGCTTTCACTTTGCTAGTCTGTTCTGCTACAACAGCAGCTTTCAGAAGTGCTCTCCTTTCTGCACCAGTTCTAGTTTTAAGTTGTCTTAACTTCAAACTCCAGAGCTGCATACAGTGAAACACCTGAAATTTCGTTTTGTACATTTTTTCTATAATGACAGTAAAACTTCCCCGTCTCCACTATCTTCATGTTATCCCTGCTCTCGTCTAGATCTGTATTTACCCTTTCAGTGACCACATTGCTCACCTGCTTCAGACTGGAGATTCCACTTGTTTTTATACAAGTTTTAAATATTTTTTTAAATACATATTTTTTGTCCACTTTTAAAGATCAAGGCTTTTTACTCCAACCAATTTAACTACCTGCCAATCTCAGTAACTCGTTTAATTAATGTCACGCCTTACTCTTCTGTAAGAAGGAGCTTTATTTATGGACTTAGTTTTGCTTATATTAATATTAATTTATACGGAAACAAATTCACTCTTCATCCAAGCATATTTTCTATAATCTGATCTTCTATACCATCCTCTTGCTATATCAGAATGGCATCTAAGAGCATTTCCACACCTCAGCTCAGTAACTTTTTAAAGGAATCCTATTTATTCACGGTCACAATTTGCACCTAATGCAGTCAGTGTCCAAAGTTTCCAAAAACTGCATCTACTGAAGGGAGCCATTTACATCCCTATTTCTGCAAGCAAAACAAACTTGCCCAGGGTGGCAGAGGCCAACTGGCACAGAAAGGTGCCATGCTATTAAATTCTCTCATCCTTCAAAACAAGGCGATTGCTTCCAAACTTCCTGTTTGGAATAATCCCAAGGTAACTTTCAAACCTTACCTGGGAATAATTCAGGTGAGTTCCTGTAGGTATAAGCCAAAACTGTGCCAGGAACAGTTAACGGTAGGATACAATTGATTTTCAGAGCCTGGGAATGCTTCCTAGCACTATTTAATTTGCCAGTACAGACATGGCTGTTGTAGCTGTTGTATGATATTAATATGATATGATATATGATAAACGTAGATATTAAGAGGTTATTACCCATGACCCTACGTTTTTCATAGCTGTTTGCAGATCTTCATTAGCTTGTTATTTTCTCACCTTTCTTCTTAGGGATCAAAATAATTCAGGTGATAATACACCAGCCACACCTTTCAGGAGAGCTCTTCTCTGGCTTGGCACATTAATCTTCATTCTGTTCTGCTGAGATCTTTGTTTCAACATCCTTCTTTAGGAGTTTCCCAGCTTTAGGTTCATACAGTGTTTCTTTGCTCCCAGAAAACAAAATATCACTCTGTCCTCTAGCTGAGCTCTGCTGACAGATCCTTCTTTACACCTAGAGAAAAAGAGTCTTCATACATACACATCTGTGCCTTCCTCATACTGTCATGAATTACAGATGATCATGTTTTTATTTGTTTAGGCTTTTTTTCTACTTTTTCCCTGCTACAACTCAACCATTTTCTAACTATTCCCTCCCTCCAGTTCTTTAATAACATACTTGTTCCTCCTCAGCCTCAAGTCTCATCTCCATCTTGCCTTCCTTTTTTTCATGGTGCCAGCCTTCTGCTTTGTAGTCACCTGTTTCTGACTTTTTCTCCTGAGCTCTCCATCGTAACAAACATATTTCTCCACCACCAAATAGTGTCTGCCCCTACACTGCAAGGTCATCTTCCACATAGACCTCTCACTTCCAGCTGCTGTTTTTATATACAGCTGTGCATTCAGACCACCTCGACTGCTTTTCCTCTTCCCTCATTTCTTCAGCTCCCTGTCTCTAGCTGCATCTAGATTACATGGATATTCCCTCTCCTGAGTTCTGTCAGCTGACATTTCTATGTAAAAATAGATCCTATAAGGTAACACTGAAGAAAGTTCATATCCTTCTGTTCCTGCATCCAGTCTCACTGTCTTCTCTGCTATCCTTCACTCAGTGCTGCATCACTGCACATCCTCCCTTGTCTCTGCCTTCAAAGAAAAAGAAACAGCCCAGAAAAGAACGACACAAACACTGAATTGTCATTAAGTGCCAGATGCTTTCTCTGGCCACTGACTTTCTAAACTTTCGGCCACATCCGAAAGGCAATTAGGTGCCCAGCCTAAGCTAAGGTCACTTAAGTGAAAGGTTTTGGTTGTGACCAAAGGCAGAATATATCTTTTATATCCTTCAGCTACAAGAAGTCTAATCTACTGACAACTGCAAATAGGTCCCACAAACAGCAAGACAAAAATATGTAAGTACAGGGAAAAGAAAAAGCAGGTAAAGTAATTGATATGTAGGGAAGGAATTTTTGAATGTAAAACTTTACTACTGCTTAAAAAAAAAAACAACTGATCCCCATCTGGAATCTATGCCCAGGCCTGGCACCCCCAAAACAGGAAAGATGTGGAGCCATCAGAGCAGGTCCAGAGGAGGGCCATGAAGATGAGCAGAGGGCTGGGGCTCCTCTCCTATGAAGAAAGGTTGAAGGAGCCAAGCTTGTGCAGTCTGGAAAAGAGAAGGCTCTGAAGAAACCTCAGTTGCAGTCATCCAGTACTTGAAAGGAGCTCATAAGCAGGAGGGGAACCTATTTGTTACACAGTCTGATAGTGATAAGACAAGGGTCAATGGCTTTAAACTGAAGGAGGAGAAATTTAGGTTAGATGTTAAGAAGAAATTCTTTACTTGGAGGGTGGTGAGGCCCTGGCGCAGCTGCCCAGAGAAGCTGTGGTGCCCCATCCCTGGAGGAGTTCAAGGCCAGGTTGGATACAGCCCTGGGCAACCTGAGCTGGTGGGTGGCAGCCTTGCCCAAGGCAGGGGTTGGGTTTGGGTGGGCTTTAAGGTCCCCTCCAACCATTCTGTGGTTCTACGATCCATCCTAAATAGAAGAAAATGAAAGAAGCAGTAGTAGGAGCTTCATGTCAGAGATTAAAAAAGTCTGAGTAGTCTTCATTTTCTACTAAGTGGCTAGTTACCAATTGTTACCCCATCATGCTTGTGAAACAAAAAATAAAAGTTTATGTGAACTTCAGATACAGACTGTATTTACTTGAATTTTCTGCAAAACTGGAGGTAATTGCAGAAGCACATAGCTAAAAATAAAATGCAATTTAAGAACTTAACAAGAACGTCTTTATGCAAAAGTGACTACAACCCCCTATCACTCCTATCAGTGTGAAATCACACTAAGAAATGCACCACATAGTCTAAACTGCCATTTACTGGCCTTTTCCCTTGAAGCAATACAGAGTTGACAGAACAACTAATAAGGGCTGATTTTTTAAGGACATGCAAATGTGCAAGAAAGAACTACAAAGCAGAGTATCATCTTAAGTGTCCATCGGAGGGCTACAAAGATGATAAAGGTCCTGGAGTACCTCCCCTATGAGGAAAGGCTGACTCACCTGGGTCTGTTCAGCCTTGAGAAAAGAAGACTGCAAGAGGAGCTTATTAATGTTCATAAATATCTTAAGTGGGGGAGACAAAGGGAGATGGCCAACCTCTTTTCAGTGGTCTGTGGAGACAGGACAAGGGGAAACAGCTATAAACTGGAGCATACAAAGTTCTGCACCAATATGTGAAGGAACTTCTTCACAGTGAGGGTGATGGAGCACTGAAATGGGCTGCCCAGAGAGGCTGTGGATCGTCCTTCTCTGGAGATATTCAAGATCCGTCTGGATGCCTACCTGTGCAACCTGATGTAGGGGGCCTGCTTTGGCAGGGGGGTTGGACTTGATGATCTCTGGAGGTCCCTTCCAGCCCCTTACAATTCAGTGATTCTGTGACCTCTTACGAACCTTATGACTGTATAATAAAAACAGCACTTCTGTTTGAAAACTGAGAGTCTACCAGCTTGACTTTCAGAGCAAGGCTTTCTGCAGATCCACACATTCATGCGAAGACAGTGAAATGAAGGAAAGCCTCCTGCCCATAGCACTTAGGTTCATCTCCAGAACTTAAAATCCAGCGATGCTGATAAATAAATAAGACACAGTGAGACACAAACAGAAAAAGAGTGCCAGTTGCTTCCATGTAAACAAGCATCCAGGCATCAAATTTGATTGTTAGTAACTGGGAAGATTTTCAAAGGCACAAATGGACAAGTTCAAAAGATTTTCAAGGCTGGCCTAAATCACCTGTTTGTTTCTGTAAATCTGTAACTCCTGAAAATTACAGAATCTCCTTCACTGTTGTTACAGATTTTGGAACACGTATTCACTATAAATACTATACTAATTATAATTAATTACATCAATTTCCTCTCATGGTTTCTGCTGCAATTTTCCTAAAATGAAGCAGGCCAAGAACACATCCAAATGCATGCCTCCTCCACAAGGTCACCAAACACAGTGCTATTTTCTGGCTTACTGGCCTCAGCAGGCCACTGCCTGGAACCCATATAGGACACCAGCGAAAATGAGAGTGAAGGGTTTTTTTAATTTTCTTTGGATTCACCATAAAACCACCATGCAAGCTGAAGCTGCTAGATGTTTCTTGCCAGGAAACATCCCTGAGAATTGAGCAGTGCATGACCAGTCAGGCTGGAGGAACAGCCAGTCTTACACTTCCCCTGACTGCACTGGCTTTGCCCCAGTGGCTGGAGAAAACCCATTAACACCTTTCCAGCAGATCACATTTGCTGGTGACCCCCACAACAAAGTGCAGCGTGGAGACTGACTCATGACTACTGGCCAAAACATAAAAAAAGGAATCTTTCAGTTGGCTTTAAACTGGAGCCATTCCTTCCATTATCAATGCAGACTGAGGTGCCGTCTTTGGCTCTGATCACTGCTACAGTGAATATTTTTTGAAAGATATTATTTCTAAACATATTCCTAAAGCATATTTCCGAAAAAAAGAAAAGGTGTATCAGAGCGAAAGCCTGCATCTTTAATTCTATAATCAATATAAAAGTTATGGAGATGAATCAATGTGTACGCCTTTCACAGTTCCTTCTAAAAATTCAGAAACCTTCCTCTGAATTCCCAGTGTGGCTTTGAGTTGCTCTCTAGACTAATTCTTTGCCAGAGGTGCTATATAATTGTTTACGTCTCATCTAACCTCAGGTGGAAACAGAAATTCAATAAATAAATATGCAAATATCTGCTAGTGATTTGTACTTGCAAATTATAATACAAATACTTATTACTGTCTTACTTAAGAAGTTCCCAGAGACATATTTCAAGCTACAGATTAAATGCCAATAGGATTTTATTTCCTAAGAACCAACAGGGAAGCTCTGATAAACTGTGTAAAGAAGTTCCTGACCAAGATTCCAAAGATAAAACCTTTTATTATGAAAAATATTTGAAGAAGTACACTTAACAGGGCAATCTGAATGCCTATTTCAGTACTCAACTACTTGCGACATATTTATACCACAGAAAAGCATTTTTCCCACCAGTGGAAGAACTGAATTGCATAGGGTACAGGGAAAGGAAAAAATCCATTGTGAAAGGGTTCTTTCACCATCACAGTCAAAGTAGACGTCTCAAAATATGTCAGCTGGACAAAGAGAAAATACAGAAGATGATTAAAGATAGTGTATCTTCACCTAGCAATTGGTACGTATGTGTTCCAGCCAGAGAAAACACTGGGAAAGCTACTGGAGGAGTTTTCCTTTGGCTCAGGGAACAAATGAGCAAGAGTTCTCCTAAGGCACTGCTTTACAAAGCCAAAAGCTGTTAAATTCAGCGGTGGCTAAAGCAAGTTTCAACTCAGTCAGCTCCAGCCTCTGTGGACAGAGCCAAGCTGCAGTATAATAACATTTAGGAGAAATGAGAGAGAGAGGAGGGGAGAAAACATACCTTACAGTTTTGTCCAAAGGAAGCTTGCAGAGCTGCCTCAGCCAAGTCAGAAGGTAGAGGTAAGGAGCCTTCTGCTCAGACTGTGCTCACCTCCAGCAGTGCAGATCTCAGAGTGGTATTTTCCAGGGCTTATTCAATTGAGTTTCCAATCCAAAAGACATGGGACGCTTTATTTGGAAAATCACAGGACTTACTGTCCCTGGGGACGGCTTTTCCAGTCCAATGAATCTACTCTGTCCTGACATGCATTCTTTCTCAGTTAATCTAATTTTTCCTATATTCCAGTTTACCATCCCAAGCAGCTCTAACTGGTGCATTTTGATCAAACCACTCCTACAGCGTTGCTTTCTTTGCACCGTTAACCTACATGAAATCTCTCTCTCAATCTGTCCTTGCACCGTCCTTCACATCCATGGCTCATTTTCTCAGAATTTCAGTTAAATCATATAAAATGACGCAATGAGTAGGGGGAAGTTTAAAAAGCCAATGAAGTGAAATGCTCAAATTGAGAACAGCAGCTACAGACTGTTTTCTGGTCAGCTGTGCAGCTCTATCTCATTACATAAGCATGTGTGTAAAATTATTCTGCAACTTCAAATAACTCTGATTCGTTTAATTTCCACCTAATTTAAGAAGTAGCTTGAGCAAAATGTACTGGCATTCTAAGGAAGGGAGAAAGACAAGGTCCTCAAAGGTTTCAATACAATGAGTGAGATGCTCTGTCAATCAACCAAACACAAAGATTTCATAAGAAGGATGAATCAGTTCAGGTCCTGTTGTAGTTAATTTAAAGAAGCAGGGAATAACAACACTCAAAGAGAACTATGAATGTTAGCACACTTCACAGCAGTCTGTTCTTTAACTTCCACATCTTCCTACATGTGAAAGCTTTACCTCTAAACAATCATCAGAAATGGACCGAATATACCCATGCAGGATAGGAACCATCAAGGTCATCCTGCCGCTTTCCCACCAAGGACAGACCGCGGAGTGAACTGAGCACTCCCTGCCATTTCAAGTGGGAGCTCGTTCCATAAATCCCAGTAATTTCCCATCCGCTGATTTTCAGAAATCACAATTTTGCCATAAAAGCATGATTTCCCATATCTCAAGAAGTTACGTGCTAAAGAACATCTGTATTGTGGCTACCTATTAGGAAATCTCGATGTGCTAGTAGTGTCATTATATTTTAACAGAGCTTTATAATGAATATTTTATTACCATACATACCTCTCCAACTGATAAACCCACTCTGCAACTGTCAGAAACAAGGTGCTCTGAATCAGCCACCATTAGGGGTGAAACTAGCACTGTGTACGGTGAGTGTGTTAATAAAAAGGAAGACAGAAGTGTCAAAACTTGTCACAACTGCTCAGTAGGATTCTCTCTCTTAGTACCATACATCTACTACCATTAAAGGACTAACACATGTTTTAATCCAGCTTCCTCACAGTCAGCAAAAATGCAGTACTTCTTTTCTGTGGTAACAGTCAGATGTGGCAAAGAGTGTTCTCTTTGGTTTCTGGATGACCTCCATGAATACGTGCTGCCTTTCCATGACGTGTACATGTGTCTGAAGTGCAAGCTCAGAATGTACAACTTCCCTCCTTGAAACTTCTTTTTTTTTTTTTTTTTTTTTCTGTGCTTATTAAATCAAAGAAGGGATGTTTGGTTTTTAAATTAATTTGCTAAAGGACAATCAGTGAAAGATGCTGATGACTAGAAGGATGACAGTGAGCTTCTAACAGATCAGAAGAGAGCATTAATGGACAGACAGGTCTGGAAAGTTTTCTTAAATGCAAGCATGACAACTGCCTCCAGCCTGATTCATTACAAATACAGGCCTGCCCGTCATGTTCCAGGGGAAGAGCTGTTAGCCTTTGTTGAGTGTGCTGCAAACTACTGCTCTGCAGATGAAGGGAAAATGGCAGCAGTTCATGTTTATAGGAAAAATATGGAGCACTCGGTTCAGTTTTTGCTCCCTCTGCAAACAAAACTGTCCCCAGTTAAAAAACAAACAAAAAAAAAACAAACAAAAAAACAAAAAATGCCAACAAACAAAAACAAACGGAGAAAGAACTTTAAATCTTTGTCTTCTGTTCTGCCCAATTAAAATCATGGGAGCTGAAGCTTTCATAGGAATCCGTTTCCAATGCCTTTACCAGCACCCAGAGCCCACAGTGAGCCTCTCTGGATGCCAAGCTTCACTCCTTGTGGAACAGCTGGGATCAGACACACTCTCTGCACACAATAACCTGCAAATGGGGCCTCTGAATACAGAGCCTACTATATCATATGAGATCAAGGAAGCAGGAAGGAATTGGTAAACGCAGCCCCCAAGAGCCCCTGGCCCCTCCACTTCAGGCATGGGAAGGTAGCTTTGCAACTGAAAAGAAAAGCACTGGAGGCTATATTTATGTTTGGGATTTTTGCATTGCAATTTTAACTGATCCAGTTCATCACACAACCCGAATCAATCAAACAGGCATGCTGGCTTGCAGCTTGGTTTACATTTATCTTTTCTTCTGGCTGGCTGCACCGAAATTTCATTTTCAGAAACTCTAGGATAGGCACACATTTTACTTTGAACTTCTTGCTAGACTGCATTTGCACTTACTTGAGTGAAAAGTCAGAACTTCCACATCTCTCACTGCCTGAGGGAACCAAAAATATTAATGCTGATTAAATATTTATTTTGCAGAAACATGAAATCTATCATGCTACAAAAAAACTATTTTGAATGATACTTCTTCAGCAAGGCTTGGACTTTGGCTTTGTCTCTTACTAAGTTACATACTCAGTAAAAATACAGCTGGGCCATGAAGACTCTGTTTTATTTTGGCAAAGCATCAGACGATATCTTCTGGTCTGCCAACACAGGCAGAATCTTGTCTAGCTGTGGGATGCTCTTGGGTTTACTATTAGCGAAACCATTAAGAAGCACTGAGAAGTTCCAGCCCCTTTTACGTATCCTTAGTCGAATCTCATTAGTTTGCAAGCTCTCAATTTGCACCAAAAGCACAGCAGTCTTTTCTCACCTCTCAGGGAAAATTTAATAGCGGTGTTAAGTCTCATGTTACTAGGACTTCATTACTTTTACAAGATTTGCTAAATAATTAAAATGCACTTGTCAAATAAGTGATTAGAGAACATTTTGTGCTGCAGCGTCGCTCTTTTCTGTCTGTTTACCTCGACTGTCAAAACTCAATAATTCACACTAAGTCTCCAACACAACACTATAAACAACTGAGACTCTAAAGCTGGAGAGGGGGAGAGCTGTGGGACTCAGAGAACAAGTGTATATAGGGTGTGATTAAAGAAAGAGCACTGGATTAAAGCTGCAGATGAGGAAATTGAGATAACAGAGACAAAGCTTGCTCCAAGGATGCTGCTGAACAAGAATGACCTAAAAGAAGATCTAGCCAACACCATTTACGCCTGCAGTAGCTTCTATCAGGTTTTCTGTGGAGAGTCAGATCCCAAAAGTGGGCAGAAAGGCAGGGAATGGGTACGTGCTATGTAGAGAGAACAGGACTAATGATTTTCAGACAACATTGATTTTCTCTATTTCTAATTTACCTCCTTAATCATCATTCTGTAATGAGCTGAACATTTGAATGGATACCACAGAGAACAGGTCACATTCTCCTATACTTTTACAGAAATATATTTCTTCTGTGCTTTGCCTAGTGCTACTAAGCGGAATACAGTAATCTGAAATATACTGCAGGAGGAAGAATTCTTCTGGGTTGAAGTAGAGTTATAGAATCATAGAATCACAGAATACCCCAAGTCAGAAGGGACCCTTAAGGATCATCGAGTGCAACTCCTGGCTCTACACATGACTACACAAAAATCAGACCATACTGAGAGCACAGTCCAAACATTACTAGAACTCTGCAGAACTCAGAGCTGCTCCTCCACTCCCTGTGAGGAGCCGCAGCCGCCATGAGGCCTCCCCTCAGCTCCTCTGCTCTAGACCGAACCAACCTAGGATTCTCAGTCACTCCTCATACATCTTGCCCTCCAGACCCTTTTTCATCTTCACAGCCCTCCCCTGGACACTCTTTGATAGTTTTACGTCCTTTTTGCACAGTATGTGCAGAGTTGGAGAGTCACTTCCCTCGACCTGCTAGCAGGCTATGCTTGATGCACCTCAGGATACAAGAAGTAGGGGGGCTGCTACCACGTGAAATGGCAAAGGTAGAAATATCAGATGAGTCATCTCCAGGAAAGAAGATCACTTCCATAATGCCACAAGACAAAAAGGGTTTCTGGCCCGGTGCCCATTGCCCTACCTGTCCCTCTTTTCCATGGGCAGGTTTTAGGAGATCATCCCCAGTCAGCAGGATGACCCACAGGACCAAAAGGAGCAGCTGGATCCAAGTGGACTGCAGGATGTCTCTCCTGCTAGGGAAGTTTATCTGCTTGGCCAGCTTGGAAGGTAAAGCACCTTCCAGATGTGAACCCCTTCTGCTAGCAGCTACATGTATGCTGTACCAGCCTGCCAACATGGGAGCCACATCTGTCCTCCTGCTGCAGCAACCAGCAGCAGGACCCAATGCCTTGGGATTTTAACATCATCGCTGTGTTCACATTGGACTCCATCACTGACACAGTCACACAGTCTGCTACTTTTAAATGCACTATTCACTGAAAGCCACGTTTCCATTAAGCGGGAGAGAACGTTCCCGATGCTCTCGCTCTCTCACGGCATCCGAATTTCCCTGAATCGACACTTTTGGCAGAGTTACGTAACGGCAAGCACAGCATGCTTAACTCTGATCCAAGCAGACACTGCGAGCACAGTCTGAGCACCAGGGCACTTCTTTACACTGAACCGTGCTCTAACCCGGCATGTGAATTACAAATGAAAGGGGTACATTAACTTCTTGGAACAGAACATCAAGCTGCTCGGACAAAATTGGAGATTCTTGTACAGGGGTTATTAAGTAAACAAGGTACAGGACACAACATCCAATACTTTTTAAATGCAGTAAAACTGAGCTTTTAATGCAAGCACAGTTATTCAAAATAAATACAAAATTCCGGGCTAGCGTTGCACTGGAAAGGAGCCAGAGGAACTCCCCAGGCCTCAACACAACTCCTCTACTGTCATCTGGAGTGCTTCCACAGTGCTGCCTGAACCAAAAGAAATACCACAGAAGCTCTCAATGATATCCAAAGTTAATTCTACAGCCTCATGTATCACTGTCCAGTTGAGGAATTTCTTCTGTGGTATAGAAGACTGTTTTCTTTTACACTAAATGACTTAGCCATGAGCTTTCACACAGAAGAAAACAGCAGCAATTTGATGGCTCAAATCCGTTTGCTAATGGAGACAGTAATTTTGTTCCATGGCACAACCTCCTCCCCTCCCTTTCAGAACTGAGGTATCCAGTAAGAGTGACTCTGTGGTAGCAAAAAAATGTGAATAAAGACATCCTGAAGCTTGCTTCAAAATGCTCTCCATAGCCAGTATTATGGCTATCAGGAATTTGTATGTAATAGATTTTCAAGACAGATTGTGCACACTACAAAAATTTAACTCATTTGGCAGCAAACAGCCAAACATTGTAGAGTCTTGACTAACAGTTTTCTCTCTTCTTCAACATTGCTGCAAAAGCTTTACCTACCAGCAAGAATAATTCTTGAATGCCAAGGTAAGCAAGTGTATCCTCCATGTGCAGAGACACAGACTTACTCATCCCAGATACCTTATTTTGGGTTATCAAACACAATGATATTTCTCTTCTCTGTGGTTTTAATCTAATAATTTTCCTTATTCTAGTTTAAACTGCAGGTGTTGAAGTCAGCCTCCACCGAACAGAGAGACCTGAAGTACCAGGGAGGAGATACTTCAGGTCTCTGTGCTCTTCTCCTCAGTGTAAGTGTAATCCAACTGTATTACCCCCGGTACCCATGTGCCAGCACTGTAGCAGACTGCTCTGTCTGCTTCAGTTAAAATTAATAAGGGATGGTTGCCATCACTCTGACTGTTCTACAGTCACATACAGAACATACATAGGTGTTATTCCAGGAAGGGAGAGCAGCAGGGATATTCAGAGTGCAGGAACAAATGAGGTATGTGGTGCCAGCCAGCTGTCTGCAAGCCAGCTATCACCTGTGTTGGAACACATATTCTTCTGCTATACCTGGCTTCACCCTTGAATCACCCTGGTAAACTCTAGTTTCTGAAGGTTTTACATAACAGCTTTTTTGATAGTTTTTAAACTGAGACAGAAATACATGAAAATGCTCCTGAGCAATTTCTTACAACCTCATATGCCAACACGATATTTAGTTATTCTGTCCTATTACATTCTACATCCCTGTAGCAGATGCAATGCTATACAGGTGCAGCAGGATGACACCATTCTGATCTCAACAATTTTTTCCATTTGTAGTATTTTGCACATTAATTCCCAATTAATTTTGGATGATAAAGAGTAAAGCAAAGTTAAAAATAAAGTTTAAGGGTTAAGCAAAGTAAGGGGATAGTCAGGGCTATCCTTTTTCAGCACATTGTTTTAAGTTCTTCTAATATAAAAATAGTTTTCGATGAGCCATTTTCAAGTATTTTCTCTGACAAAGACCTGTTGTCTCCTTCCCAGTAAAACAAGGATGCACTTCCCTGCAACAGATGGGAACTGAAAGACAAGTATCCTCCACACTCTCAATATCCCATGCAGGTCAAACATCAAACACACAAGCTACTTCTTATCTTGTTCTTTCTACTCATATGGATATTAAGATTTCAAACAGTCCCTGACTATAGAGAATCCCATGGTAAAGATGACATGCTCACAAATAACTGAAGATAACTGTCCTTCCAGTATTTGAAGGGAGCTTACAAACAGAAATGGGAACGACTGTGTACGTGGTAGTGACAGGACAAGGGAGAATGGTTTTGAACTAAGACAGGAGAGGTTTAGGTTAGATATTAGGAGGAAGTTTTTCACACAGAGGGTGGTGACACACTGGAACAGGTTGCTCAAGGAGGTTGTGGATGTCCCATCCCTGGATGCATTCAAGACAAGGCTGGATGTGGCTCTGGGAAGCCTGATCTAGTGGTTGGCACTGCACATAGCAGGGGGGTGAAACTAGATGGGGTATCTTTGAGGTACTTTTCAACCCAGGCCATTCTATTATTCTTTGACTCTATGAAAATTCTGAGTTTAAGCAGGATTTTAGTTATATGACAGAAGGCATTCAATAATCATCACATATAAATTACAGCTTTTCAGTGATCTTAATGCAAATGCAATCTACTACAGAAGTCTGGTGAAATTTAGAAGATGTATATAGAAAAACATGCCTGTGGACCAAACAGTAACAGAAACTGGTTCATCACCACCATGCATCAGTGCAGACAAAAAACCTGCCAATTCAGTGGTGTTGTAGCCTCTACTGAGCTTCTTCACCAATCTGCTCAAAGACTCTTCAGCCTTTTCATGGTTCTTGGTAAGTCACCACTGAAAGGAGAGAGCTGCTCCAGTGGTGATTTTGGAAATTCTGTGGCTGCCTGTACCACATAAGAGCCTTTGTTCATGGGTATGTGGATTTAGAGGGCCTGAAGGAACTATTATGGTAATCTGGTCTGACTTCCTGCTTGGCACAAGCCATAATACCTCACGCAGCAATTTCTTTACAAAGCACAAGAACTTGTAACTCTACTAGAAGATATCTCAGAAGGAGATCTAATCTTGATTTAATTACTCTAAGTGATCTACCACATTCCTTTCTAAGCGTTTCCAATGGTTAATTACACCTACGGTATCGCATTTCCAACGTGAACTTGCTTATCTTGCTGTGTGTTTTTGTCTGTTGGAGCCCTATCCTATCTCCCTACATAGATATTTTTAGATACTAACCACATCACACCTCAAAATTCTCTGACTTGAGATAAATAGTTTCCCTACTGCTTGGCAAATCAAAACAGAGATTCCTAAATCCAACGCACACAGCTGCTGGGGGTTAATGTTCCTGGTGGTATTAAAGAGAGCTTTTGACTCTATAGACTTGAGAAGTCAATTCAAGTACAAGGAGAAGGCATTGAAGATTTTTAGCAAGCTTTCCCAGCTTTCATCACAGTAACATGTTTGTAAAACCTGGAAATTTGGGACAAATAGCACTGCAATCTGGAGAGTTTCCTTTATACTCAGTTGATAATTGCAAGGTCCAACCAGATCTGCAGCTAATTCATAAAGTAATCGATGGCTTGTGGCAGGTGGTTTTCTCCTACTCATATGTCAAAATCACATAAAAATTCTGTTAATGGGATGAACCAGTACTTCTGCAGGCACTGGCAGGGCAGGAATCAGGAGTAAGCAATACTGAACTACTTCCAGTTGTGACTCCGGGAAAGAAAACACGTAAATTTCCACTACTGCTGTCATGCTGTATTACCTAGGCATATTACTTGGAAGCTTACATTACTGTAGCATACAGAGGCTCCTCATAAGGCTCTCTTGTGTTAGGTGATCAACTGAAAACGGAGTGAGCTTAATTCATTTTTGTGACATTTGCTCAGCTCTCATATGGATGAATCCAGGTAAGGAGACAGGAGGACTTGTGTCCTTTCTAGAACATAGAAATCGATGAGATCAGTGTACAAAGACTGCTCAGAATGAGAACTGCTTCTGGAATTCACTAAATCCCTGTACTACCCATGTGATTCTCAACACATTACGAAGTTCCATAACTGACTGTATGCCAGAAGGGCTTTCAGTCCTTTGCACCGATTTGGTGCAGAACAGCAGCATCTTTCTGTCTCTCAGATGTATTATATATGCATACACCTTCGTAACTGCAAATACATGCACACAGACATACACTCTATGCACTAATACAGAGCAGGAATATCCAAACCTAGGTTGTCTGCTATTTACAACACCACTTAAAAATTTTCCACAACAAAAAATGTGGTATGACACCTCATTATTTTTTCACAACACTTCTGTTTTTTCCCATTAATATTTCACATCTCTACTCACTTGTGGTTTCAAACAGTTTCCATTCTGCACAGCCTAACTGTTTTCTAGTCTCCTTCTTCTCTATTCCAAGGATGCCCCTCTAGAAATCAAGAACACAGTTCATACAGATGTATCAAGTTTTACTGGTTTAAGACTCCAGTGATTTAAAAATTCTTCCTTTTCATTGCACTTCTGTTAGGGAAGAGTTTGACTTGAAATAGGGGCACAGAACGCAGATAAGAACTCCAAAAGCTTTTACTTTAACAACCGATAGAAAACAAATCTGGCAGATATGGCCGGAAGGGAAAACAATTACAGATATAACACCTTCCTTTCTCGGTATCTCATGAATGGCTACAAAAACTAAGAAATCACCTGAAAAACAGTGACTGAAAAGTAACTGTAGATTTCTGTTATTCTCCAAAGGAGTTCATGCTGTCAGAACAACCTGCTGTCACACACCTGGTTTTGTTATTTGACAATGCTGTTTCATGGTATAAGCGTACAGTATTCTGGATGATGCAGCAGATGAGTGACAGTATCCTAACCACTGATGAAAGAAATAAAGATTAAAACTCCATTTTTAAACACCTCTTCTGGTTGGTAATGAACAGGAAGAGCACTTTCAGCTTTTGCTTATCAGCAGGTGCATACAGTATCTTCTTCTGGAGCGCAGCCTGAATCATGTTGCATAGAAGAGGATAAAATACTCCTAGAAAAGTTTGCTCCTGCTTTACAGACCCATTTATTTGACTGCAATTCATGAACTCTCAACACTACAACTCATAAACTAAAAATTTGGTACAAAGTTACTTATTTCATCAATATGTACACCAACATTTCATTTTCAAACTGCAAGAAAGTTTTCCTTACAACATTTTAATTGACTGAGTAGTGAAACCAACAGTCTGATGGAAAATAACTGCCTGTAAATTTTCCATAGGCAAAAAGACATTTCCAAATCTCTGCAGGTATTTTATTGTGCTTATAAGATGAAATATTGGCTCAGTAAGAGTGGTGAGGCACTGGAATGGGCTGCGCAGGGAGGTGGCGGAGTCACCATCCCTCAAGGTGTTTAAGGAAAGGGTAGATGTAGTACTTGGGGACATGATTTATAATGGGCAATATTGGTGGCAGGCAGACGGTTAGGCTATATGGTTAAGATCATCTGTCTTTTCCAACCTTAATGATTCTATGATTCCATAAAAGATTGTTTGATTCATGCTGCAATGTTATCTTCTTTCCTTTTTAGTTTGTTCTAACATGCTGACCCATGCTGTAGGTAAGATCTACTTGAGAACACTGAGCAAATGTCAAATTACCTGCGTTTGACTTGAATATTTTACTGAAGTGGAATGAAGAAATCTTACCTTACTAGAGCTTCATTTTCTGTTCTCTCACTGAAAAGAGTAAAGAAATCTGTATTAAAGATCTATGTGGTAGAAACGTACTCTATTTCAGTTTAAATTAACACAAAAGCTGTGGGTGTCTTTTAATAGAACGAAAACAAATTTCCATTTTTTGGAATGTTAATCATTCTCAGAACTTTGGAAGGGAGGCATTTTTTTGTTTATTTGTTTGCAATCTTGGCCGGCCATTGTTTCTCAACAAGCATTTCAAATATCTGGCAAACAAAAATTCAAACAACTGATCCAGTCAATTCACCGCCCAAACTGCAGGTTAGGCATGCATTGTAGGCTTATTTTCACCGCAAGCGGAACTTTATGATCAGTATTTGTATCGCTGCTACTTTCATCTGACAGTGAATACCGTTTCTTGTACGACAAACATTCAAAGCCTGGAAACTGTTTAATTATTTGTTTTTTTTTTTTTTTTAAACTAAGGTAGGTTCTGCTCCGTCCCAAAATAGGCACTGGTTGTAAAAGAATAAAAACATCAATCCATTTCATTAAACGTCTGCTTCAGCTAATCCATTCTAAACAACACGTGCCAACAGCTTCCTAATGTCCATCATGAAATCTCCAAAAAAGCAAGCTGTGACACTAGGCTGAAAAAGTTCCATCATGGCTCAGAACAACTGATGCATTTTGAGGCCTGCAAAAATAATACTTCAATTACTTGTGACTTGTTCCATCCTTCACAGCCAATGAGAACTACTTACATGTATCAACATTATAGGTGGGAATTGGATTCCGCTAACTCTGAAGTAAATAGGCATTTCTGCCACAAATATGTATATGCAAGAACTGAATCACATTATCTGATTTCATTTTCCAAATTAGCACAATATTCAGCATAACGTAGAGAATAAAAAGTCGAGTCTAGTAAAATGACTAGTAAATGGTATTTGTAGAAAAGCAGAGAAAATCATGTAGACAAAGGGTCTCAGCCTGTGGCACCTTCTGTACAGATCCCTATCCATCAAACAATACATCTAGGATTTCACGGATGAAGGGAAGTATGAAGAGAACTCATTAATCTTTGTCAGTGACTAATTCAAAGCCTGGCCTCTAACCATGGGATCTGTGCAATGGTTGAAGATAAAATTATCAGCTCTACAATTAAAATACTACTCTGGAGGGAGACAGAAGTGTCAGTAATGATGTCTTCTAAGAATGGCTGTGAATCTGTCAAACTAAGGCAAGCAAATCTTAAGTGAATTGTAGAATCCCCACTTTCCATAATTTAGATATGTTCAGCCAGTACTTTAAGAGAGACCAAATATGAGCCTATTTCAGAAAGAGCAGAGATAAAAAGAGACATTTCTGAAGTGCAGAAATTCATTAAATTAAACATTTTGTGAAAAAAGCATGGGATCTCTGACTTCTAGGAATCAGCTCATCAGAGCTGACATTTACAAAGCCTGATTTACCACAGCTGAGCATCTGCACATGTATACCTTTAAAGGAAGAGGAATAACTGTAGGTTCATTTCATCACTTAGTGAAATATATAAAATCTGATAGGTTTGATTTTCTACATCTCTTTCTGATAATCAGCTAGTAAAACATGCAGATTACTTCACGCTTACCAACCTGGCTTCAGGTCACCATTAGAGATAACTTAAGAAAGGTTTTACATACATTATGGGAATAAAGGGACAGGACCAGTAGGTATTGTATCACTGGATAATACGCAGGGTTTCAACAGGATTGAATGGGATTAATTACAGCACGAGGCAAATCCTTCTTACCTTTTCTCACGCAGAACATCCATTGAAGCTAGACAGAGTGCAACTGAGGACATCTTACATCTGATTCATTACTCACCTGTCTCTAAACTACAGTGGTCCACAGCACAAAGTTTATGGGATCAGCATGTGATTTTGTGGGCAAAGTACATTCTTACAAATATTCTTAATATTCTTCTTATTAAGAAGAATATTCTTATTCTTCTTATTCTTCTTAGTATTCTTAATATCTTAATATCAAGATATTCTTACAGAACGGTCTGTTTTAACCACAAAGCAGGTCCAGAGGCAAGTCTGAAGAAGACGAGAAGTCATTTTGGACCTGTGACAAGATCCACAACTTCTGAAGCAAAATACTTCAATGCTTGAAACACACACAGTGCAGATTGCTTTGAAGCATACTTAACTTATCCTATGTATTTTTAAAAGAAGAATAAAATCTGACTTTGGTGAGTTTTATGGCACTCAGAAGAAAAAAAATACATCCTAGTACGCTTAATGAAACATTTTGCATAAGATTATCTTATCTGATCTAGCTGTTGATAACAAGACAACCTATAATGACGACGTGGGCACCTCCCATCCTATGTTCTCACGGGCCCCTGGATGTTGTCAAGAAAAGGGTAGATGTGGCGCTGAGGGACATGGTTCAGAGGGCATGATGGTTTGGGGTCAATGGTTGGACTAGATGACCTTTGTGGCCTTTTCCAGCATTAATGATTCCATGATTCAGTTATTCTGTGACACTGGCTGCCTAGCTTGATGTCAGTAGACATCTGACCAAAAGGACGGTGCCCTAGAGAAACAAAGGCATTATACCACTCTCCCTCAGGTAGAAAGGAGCTTCTCTCCATCTTCACATGCTCTGTTTCTATCCAAGCAGAGAGAACCTTCACCCCAGTGTGTCCCAAACCACCCTGATGTTCCCTGCAGAAGACCTGTAGGGCTTCCTGCCTTACCTGCCTCTGATACTGTGGCAGTATTTCATGTTGGCTCCCAGCATCCGTGTTAAAAATATAACATTTCCTGTCAAATGCCCACGCTGCTTTCATGCTTAATGACTTGCTTGCTTAGATGAAGGGGAAGATCTCCACCAAAAAAAGATTTTTAGTGCAATATTCATATGTCTCCTTTTTCTAAGTATGTCAATTTACAGTGAAAACTGTACTTGTTGCCTGTCACCAACTGTATTGATTTGGAATGCACTCTGAAGGGTTTCTAATAGACTGTCTCAAAAGAAAATCAATACCATTAAGTTAAATAAAGTAGACATCAATCTACACTCAGTGACAAAAGGCTCCATAATTTCAACAATTCTTGCAAGCTCCATCTTTCTCAGAACTACTCCTTATTAATTGGTTTTATAAATACTAAAACTAACACTGAAAAACCCTACTGACAAAAACTGCTTCAATAATGAACTTTGCTACTGATACAGTGCGTAAGTCTTCTCTCAAAAGATCAGCTCCAGTCAAAAGAGGGAAAATTAACACTGCCAAACTGACTGAACAGCAGAATTAACATAGAGGAAGATTTCCTTCTTTACTATAATTAGATGCTCGGGTCGGACATTAGGAAATACTTCTCCAAGAGAAGGTCAGGCACTGGGAAGGGGCTGCCCAGGCAGGTGGTGGAGTCACCATCCCTGGAGGTGTTCTAGACATGTTTAGATGCTGTACTGAGGGACACGGTTTAGTGGGAAATATTGGTGACAGGCGGACAGTTGAACTAGATGTTCTTAGAGGTCTTTTCCAATCTTGGTGATTCTATGATTCTGTGATTCTGTGAAAACTTTTGACAGAATGGAACTGTGTGCCTAAAAGGGTTCTTTCTTGTTTCAATCATTTTTATTCCACCTTTTCTGTTTCATATTGTTGAGTAGATATTGCAAAGCTGAAGCTATGGAAACATTTTACCATTAAGCAAAGCATAGTTTCGATCCCTATAATGAATACACCCAAACACCTAAAACAAATTCTTTCCAAATGATTCAGTACTTATCCAGTATACAGTAGGACAAAAGGCATCCAGGTGCACTTCACAAAATTTAGATATAAATGATATATTCTGCCTAAGTCTTTGAACAGTTATTCATTTATAGGAATGAGGGCACTCCTTTTTCTCTTATATGTTTATCCTTATCCAACAAAATCCCATTAATCCTATTACAAATTACTTCTAGGCTCCTGAAATCCTTCACAGATCTTTTAAATTACAGAGAAACACCTAGGTGAAAAATTCTTTAGTTACCAGAAGATCCAAATACAAACTCACCATCACCCCAGACTTTGCTTCAGTTTACTTCTATGGTCCCTGCAGGATGCTTTGATGCTCAGAGCTCCACCAGGACACTGACTGAGCAAAGCATCTACCATTTCCTTTTTCACGAAATACCCAAGGAATCTGACAGAGACTGGAAAGGCCACTGATTTCTCACTCCAAAAGAGTAAAGGAAGAAAAAAGAAAGCGGTGGGGGATGAAGAATCCTGAGCGGGGGATAAATTGATTCCCAAAGCCACTCCATTAAGTTTAGCTTTCAGTTCTATACTTCAGCAAGTCCCACTACAAATTAAAACACCTAAGAGTTAAAAAACAAATGACAACAAAAACAAAAAACATGGATGATCTCACAGACCTCCCTCAGAAAAGTTCTTCCTCTACAGGCACAAAAAAGTAATGTAATCCTTACTGGCCACTGCTCTTGACTCAAGGCCATTTGATTTTGCAGTTCTAACAGTCACAGTAGTTAGAAGTTGTGTATACACTTTGTAGGGAGAAAAGCCATGGCTGCAGCATGCCAAAGTCTGAACTGTGACAGGCGCTTTCATTTCTGAAATTCTACACAACAGTTTGAATCACTTGGTGTTTCCTTAGTGTGAGTCAGCCTCTGCGGGTATGGGAAGGCAGTAGATGTGCCTGTTTGCACAGCCTGCAACATACAGATGCATCCTGAGAATGTTTACTCCTAGTACAATGCTAATCATAATTACCATGCTGGTATATGTTATCTGCAGGATAAAAGGCTAGAAGAAAGCCCATGTTTAGATTGGACAGCGAAGACAAGATCATAGCTGGAAGGCAGACAACACATAAAACAGCTCCATGTAAGGCATATGTACAGATTAAAAATTAACCATCGTTGCCAAAAAAACTGAATGCAACCCCACCCGTAGATATAGATGCTTACACATAATCACCAACTGCAAGAGAAACCCACAGTCTCTGCTCTGGTTCCCTACCAGCACAGACAGGCACGCAGCTACCACTTCAAGCTTGTCCCTCTCCCCAAGAGCGAGCTGAACACCAAGCATAAGCTTCTTTCTTCAGTCATCATTTATTACTGCTTTTGATGACTGGCTGTCACCAAAATGATAGAATTCAGAGATTTGCAAGCCAGTCCTCTTCCTGGGTCTGAAGAAGACAACTTTAAGCCAGGCAGCTTGACATAGTAGTTCAGAGGTGGAATAATGAGGAACCAAAAATGACCACTGCTATCGTCACTGTTACTGTTATTGTCTGAGATCATCCCAAACAGCTGACATTTTCATTGGTACTTTACTGGTGAAGATACAGAAGTGCAATGAATGAGCTGTCCAGAAGCTATTGTCCTCTCCAGTTTATGGTGAATCCACAGACTGTAAAGTCCATAGTCCTGCTTTCACAGCATTTCAATTACAAATCTCTGTTTTAATGAAAAATGAACAAGATCAAAAGATACTTTGGCTAATAAGCCTTCAAGTTCAGTTAGAGTAAACTGTATCTATATTATAAATATAAATATCACTATGTTCCTAGACTTAAAAAGGACAAAGATAAATTGGTTTATTTTTAGAATAAAAATTGTATTTAAAAATAATTCTTTCATATCCACACATTTTTGTACTCTTTTTGCAAATTCTATTATTTGCGTCCCTTAATAGAAAGGCTAACGTGTTAACTCTGAGGTAGGGCTTTCATAAAATTCAACACAGCTAAGCAGATCTCAGAAGAAAGGCAGCTATTCTCTCTGTGCATAACTTAGTCATATGCCATAAAACCTACCCTTCTCCTCTGAAAGATAGTTTTCTAAGGATGTCATCCCTTTAGGGCCCAACCCAGGGCTGCCAAAGTTATGGCCATGATTCACAGTGCACTCACTCAGAAACCTTCCATTCAGCCTAGGCTTGAAAACCTGGCCTAGGCTCAAGAATCCTATTAAGAAATGCATCATGGTGCTGAAAACAATCCTTTGTGCATATTTTTGAACTATCAGTGTTCACTGCTTTTTCTGAGTATTGTCCCAAATGTCACAGATCTGACTTCAGGCTTTCAATGCAATGCATGAAGGTGGAGAAATGTAAAGTTTGGGAGACTGCATGGGTATCCATCCCACATGTGTTTAACCATGCACTGCAATTACTGGTGGAAGTGGCCACTTCTGAGACAGGAGGCGCACACAACAGCCTGGGATTCCATCATCAGCTTGCTGAAGAGGAACCCAGAGAGCAGACAGGCTGGGACAGCCAAATCATGGTGAGATGAATTTCATCCTCAGGTTCAAACTAGATGCCCGATTTTAATCACAGTGAGTTTGGTTAAAAATAAACTACAGCAGAACTAAGACTGGGACCTTCAAACCCTTGATCAGAGAGCACATATGTTTCTACTTATAACCTCCCCACTGTAACGAGAACAATTAAGGTTGGTTTATTTGTCCTTGGTTTGCCTCCTATGAAATGGCAGAATGGAGATGGCTGGAACCTTCAAGAATGAATGTACAGTAAATGCTGCTGCCCAACATCCGCAGCCAGTGCAGGTCACTACAGAGTCCTGGAATGAAATGTGACGTGCCTCACCACAACATCTTCTCCAGGATGCCAGTCTCAATCCAATACGTTACAGAGCCTGAAGCTTGGCAGCCTCCACCTACTCAGTGTGCAGTCAGGATATATCGTATTTCCCACAGCCTTTTTCTAAAAACTAAGTCAGCGGCGACACGCACTCCTTGGAATGGCAGATGACATCCCTGACACCAGTACACTGGAATGCAGCTCTTACAGTAATTCCCATCCAAAATCAAAGCAAAAAAGCATAATGGAAGTAGAGGTTTAATAGGTGTTTTTAATGAAAAGGAGAAAAAAACAAAGTATGATAAATTAGTCCTTAGCACATTAACTGCTCTAAGACCCCAATGAAATTTTGGTTGATAAATTCCTTACTTCAGTGTTGTCTACTGGTATGGCACATGCCCTAATTAATTCCCCTGTATAGCACACGTCCCAGTGCAACTCAGAGCCATGGACACAGGCTGCATGACTTGAGAGGGCAACATGTCCCTTCAGCTTTGTTCATAGTTTGGAAGCTACCAAAAAAACTCCTAGGACTAAATAAATAAAATGCTGATCTGTCACATGAAAGCGCAAAGCAAGTTTAAAGTGGAGAGTTGTTTCTTCTTGTCTATGGCACACTAACAATTTTAAGAAGGCCAGCAATTCTGCTGGGAAGTGTTTCTCAAAAGGTACAATTGGCTGCTGTTATAAGAAACAGATCATGAAACGGCCATTTCTTAAAAGTATTTTGGAAAACGTCTCCCTGTGCACAACATACACAGCACACACACATCTTCACTGAATGGCAACGACACGTAACTAGTCACCTGCCTAACTTCTCTTCGTTTTTGGAGAGCCGGTGGTAAGAACTGCTATGGACAAGAAAATCATTTGCTAGTGATAACCAACTAGGAGTGTACTCAAAACATTGTATAGTCAAGACTTTCTGGCTAAGCTAACAGGATAAAAGCCTTAAGAAATGATACTTGCTTTATTTTCTGGAGCTAAGGTCCATCACGGTGAACCTCCGTGGTTTTTTTAAAGGGTGGAACTGAGCTAAACTCTGATTAAGAGACAAACGGACAGATTTAAACATTTGTTTTCTAAGTAGGTAGGCATGTATGAAAACCATTCCGCTGCAATAGTCTTTTGCGTTTATTTCTACCCAAGAAGATCAGGAAAAATTCTATCCAAGTACTCACATTGAAAACTACAGTCATTCACACCGAAAACTTCTAACTGCATGAATAGCAGAAAGGGGGAAAGTGACATTTTTCACATCTTGGATGCTCTGAAAAAAAAATAATTTACATTTCTGCATTTTTAGAAAGACAATAGTACTGGAATGTTGTTTTTTCTTTCCTCCAGTGTATCACAGTAATACCAGCTGCCAGGTTTATGAGGTATTTGCAGCTGTAACTCAACAGACAAATCCTTTGTTACTAATAGAGAACAAACAGTGGGGATTTACAAAGCTGTAATTACACCAAGAGGGTTTATGCACAAGGATGTATTAAAGGAAATGTTATAAGCAAAATCATATCTTTAAGAAATCCTCTGAGTATTATCATTGTTTATGCCACAGACCCTTCTATGACATTGCCATAAGAGGGGTTTTAAGTATGTCATTCTTTAAAGGATGCCTGCAGGCTCTTCCAAGATCTCTTAAGCAGGCTGGATTTGGTTACCATACCTGTTTCAGTTAGCACTCAGTTACAGCAGAGCAGAGCAAGCTTTGAAGTCACAAAGTCAAGAAAATCTTAGAACATAGAATCATTAAGGTTGCAAAAGACCACTAAGATCATCTAGCCCAACCATGACACATCCCCACCGTGCCCACTAAGTCCCTCAGTGCCACATCTCCATGTTTCTTGAACACCTCCAGGGAAGGTGACTCCACCACCTCCCTGGGCAGCCTGTGCCACTGCCTCACCATACTTTCTGAGAAGAAATTTTTCCAAATATCCAACCGGAGCCTCCCCTGGCACAACTTAAAGCCATTACTTCTCATTCCACCTCTGCTACCTGGGAGAAGAGGCTGGCCTCCACCTTGCCACAATTTCCTTTTCACATCATGGCCATTGTAGGCAGTGATAAGGTCTCCCCTGAGCCTCCTCCTCTCCAGAAATCTTAATAAATTTTAATAAAGTTATACTGATATCCTTTTGATCCTACTGGCTTACTCCTAAAATTACTAAAAACAGGAGAATGTGACTGCCATTCAAGAACCAATATACTAACCTGAAGCCACTTCCCCAAACCTGTAAGATCAGTGACTCATTGCTACAGTTCAAATTTTGTAAATAATTAATTACTGGTAGGCAGTATCATGAAGACTTAAGCACTAGATTTTCACCCTTCAACACTCAGAACAATTACTAATGCTGTATGTGATAAAAAAAAGTCCACCAGCTGATGATTAATTGCTTTGATGCAGACAGTCAAAACCAGCAGTTAGAAAGTAAGCAGAAATTCAGTTCCAGTGCAACAGATGCCAATACTCTGAGTAATGTGTCCCACGTAGAATGGTTTTTCTTAATATTTTTTTACTTCTGGCACAGATCCCTGAGCTGGACAGGCACGCGTGAAGGCAGTGCAATGCGGACCTGAAGGAAGGAGTGAAAAGGCATGAGGCAAGGGCAACAAAACATGGCACTCAGGGGCAAGTGATCTGCATCTGCAGGCAGGGGAAGTGGGCGGCATCAACTCCACCCTCCTTCCAGGCCAGCATGAAGCTGTTAGGGAAAGGAGATGCTCATAACACACTGACTGATACAGAAGAGGGGCAGAGAAGCAACTTGGAGAAAATATGGGGGTGGGGCAGAGTCCGTGTGCATGTCCACAGGGAATGCTAGGCACAAAATAGCATATTGTTTTATTTCTTTAATTTGTTCAGAAAAGGCTCTCATACTTTGTTTTGCTTCTTTTATAAGGAAGGAATTTTCTTCAGCAAATGCATCAGAAGAACAATACAACGAAGCAGCTGAATGTTGCAGTCACATTACAACAGAGCAGAGATCCACATTTTTAATTTACAAACCAGAAGAGCTTTCCTTTCATATAACATTTCAACTTCTTTAGTTTCAGGCTTAATTTACAACATTGGTATTTGGGATCACTCTTAAGGACTATGTAATGGAAAAACCCTATAACTTATCTGAATCATTATATTATTCTGTTCTACTGTGATTCCAATAGTTCATCATTAATTAGATCCAGCAACAACATCTCATTGTGCAGAAGACGTATACTCTGTTTTAATCAAAGTCTTGGACTGCATTTTGGATGGCATCTTTAACAACTTGGACAGAATATTTGGTGGTTTCCTCCCCGATGAAGAATCAAAACAGTTAACTATGAACACGTCTTCCGCTGAATGCTGACAGCTATAATCAGGTTATTCTGATAAACTTCTATATATTGCACGGAATTCTTTTAGATGTCCTTGTAATTTTAACATAATTTCTTCCTTCAAAACAATAATGAACTGTAAGCCTGTCACACAGGATGTATCCATGGTGAACTCCTAAATCATTTTTGAATTATTCATTTTATGCTATCTTGAAAGACACACTGTAAACAAAGAGGATGACTGTATTAGCCCCATCTATTTGAAATCAGACCTTTTCCTTTATGATTCTCAAATGATTTGTAACCATTATGTTAGCACTGCAGAGAAACAGTGTTTCTGAATGCAACATGCCAACAAGACAATGCTTAAGCACTGCCCTCATGGCTGCTCAATGTACGGATCCAGGATATCCTCAGAGGTATTTACTGATGACATGACGTGAGTAACGTCTCCTTGGTACGAATAAACACTGCTCTGCTTTTCCCTATTGATACATAAGCTGTTGTTCAATGGCACTCATGATTGCCATGCTGCTCTTCTGAGAACCTTCCTGAGGTTTTATGAATGTCACTCCGAAAGTAATGCCTTCTCTTTATTTTCATGGAAACTACAACATACACAAAGAGCACAGTAACATTATTTGATAGAACAAATTCCCAGCTACAAAATGCTATTTTTCAGCACAGTCACTACCACTAGCTATGCATTTCAGCCAGCCATGAACAAGAGCCTGCATGCTGCACTCGTAAAAACCTGCAGCAGTGAAGGAGATCACTGTCACTGTCGCAGCTGCTGAAACGCACCATCCACCACCTCACTGTGCTCACAGCCACTGTCTGCTCTTCAGAAAAGTTCAGCAAGTGCTGGTGAATGTCAATGGGTGCCATCTTTTCCGCATGAAGGAACTCAATGCCACACCTTTGCTTCATCCACACTTCCATGTCAGACACCATTATGTCAGACTGCCCCTCTGCTACCACCTGTCACGTGGCAACAGAATGGAAGGGAATACTGCTGGGAAGGCTCAGCCTCTACTGCCATACCACCAACTTCTGACATCATGGGCCAATATAATAAAATAGGAGGCACTACTTTCTGTACAGCCCTACATGCTGCTCCCTGAGATGTACCCATTCCTTACACACCACTCTATCCAGCACCCTTCTTCTTGCATCCTCCCCTGCTGAATCCGCTGCTTCCTCATCACATGCAGCAGTGCCACTACTGACAGCCAAAGGAGGAAGAGCCACTATATCACTCAGTGCTATCAGGCCTGCAGCCAGAATTGTCTGGAGTTTGGGAAACCAAGACCACAATAGCTTATGGCTGTGCAACTACACCATCTGTCAGATCGTAGCATAAAAATGAGCTACATCTAATACACTGTCTAGCCATCAGTTACTCCTTTTTGCCTTCCTGTACAATAATACAGACAACAATGTAGTTGCTTTATAATAAAATACATTACATAATAAGCTATAATACAATCACATCACGTTGTGTTATGTAATTACAAGTATATGTACACATTCGTTTGTTTTTCATCTTTTTCAAATAATGAAAGGCATTCAATCACAGTCTGAAATGAAACCCAATAAGCTACATTTGCACATATCACAGTATCGGAGCAGTGATTTGGGATGTCTGGGCATTTCACTGACAAACCAAAATATCTGTAGTGGAACCATGCTTCCAGTAAGAACTGAATACCATCTTTCAGATGTTTTAGGTTACGCGCTCTAAGATGGACTCAGGCCAAGTCATGACTCACTTTCAAAAATGTGAGATCCTGTATTTGGTGTTGAAAAACAGCAAAATAAAGCAATCCCGTAACTATTATCAGAGTGGCATCACGATTTAGAGAAAAAGAAAAGCCCACTTTCCTTATTTGTTTGTTTTCCCTGAAACAAAACAAAATGACAGAACAGATTTTCCACTGACAAGGTAGGAAAGTAGACACAAGCAGCAACACAAAAAACAAGCCTTTGCCGTACTTAGGGAAATATTACAGCTTTCTCACAATTAAACACTTTCTGCCTGTATTTTAGAAGAAAAAAACAACAAAACAGCAGTAATAAAAGCTCGTCTGCTCTTCAACAAGGTGGTACATACACCTCATCAAGCACTGTGCTTCAGAGAGTACAGACCAAATATATCATATTTTTACCACTGTACATCAATGCTGAGGGCCAAAATCTCCAAAGGGTACCCAGCAATAGTATCATAAGCAGCAGTGTGCCCTGTGAGGCTTCAAGGACTGACATTTCAAAACTCACATTCTGCACTACTCGAGTTTGCTTCTGTTGCACAGCACCAAATTCTGCATTCATGCTCAAAGTAAAAAAGAAAAGCAGAGACCAAGAGGAAAGCAACACACGCCTTCTATATTAGTCATTTCTAGTGAGTATCCTAAGTGGCTGACAGACATAGACTTTCCAAAAACAAAAGAATAAGATATCAGCATAGCTGAAATTGTGTTGGTTTAATGCTACAGCATGGAAGACAGCAGCTCGATATGCCAGCACAGCAAAAAAAACAAAACAAAACAAAAAATACATTGCTTTTAATAGACAAGTGTTTAGTGCAATTTTTATAATCTGCACTGTCATTTCCCACTCCGTATTCTGGAAGCCAACAGTTGAACTTTCACTTTTATACAGCATACTGTGTGTCTCTGACAAAGTGGGCAGGGTGCCTCATCAGCTTACACTCCATTTTTACGCTATTTTAGCAGCAAAAGAGACAAGAATGATCAGATTCCTCATGTCCTTTCCAGAACTACTGCCTTCTGCTCTTCTATGTTTATGCTGCTATGTAGTCATTAGCTCAGTTGGTTTCAGTAGGGATAGTTATTCATTTATTTAGCAAGGCTCATATTTTAAGTCTAAGAACCTCTTTGAGCAGTTTAACCCTCCACGTAGAATAGTTTAAAAAGTAAAAAAAAAATAATAATACAGAAAATTCCAAAGAGCTGGGATTTCAAAAACCAAGCAAGGTCAATACATTTTGCTTGTGTAATCCTACAATACCTCTTCTAATACATTTAAGAAAAAGGGACAAAAAACAAGGAAATCAGTAGGACACCACAGTTTTGTAACAAACATCATGCAGAATTAAGAACATCCAGAGAATGCCAATGAGTACATTGTAAGAAGCAAGGTGCCTATCTTGCCTTAGATTTTAGCAGGGTGCAAAGCTCTCTGGGGCACAATTAGAGTCCTAACCATGATAATTTTCAACACTACGGCTGCAAAGATAACTTCTCACCTGTGAAGGGACTGAGCCTTGATTCAGAGCCTTCAAAGAACCCCAAGGATGCCCCATTCACCGGTGTGGAACCTTCACAGCCCCAACTGCATGTGGAAAGACTCAAAATGGCATTCAGCAGTGGCTACAGAGAGGTCAGAAATAGCAAAACACGTGAAGACAGACCTGCTCTGTTGAAAATTCAGCTTATAACCCTAAGACACGTATATTAATAGTTAATTCCTTCCCAATCTTTCTGTCCATCTACCCATCATTATCCACCTCAGTGCTGCCACAGGCTAAATCTGGTAACTTAATCCTAACCCTTTCAAGATAGCTAGCTCTGACAGACTTACTTGTTTTTGATAGACAAATAAAGCTCTCTAAGTGCCAACAAGTCTGCATATTTCAGAGTTAACACTCAAAGAAGCACATGATTAAAATGTAGTGATTTTGCAAGGCCAGTTCATCAGGGCTACAAACAGAGCACAGAGCATCAAAAGATCTCATCAATCAGAGACACCTGAGCACCAGAGAGAGACATGAAGCATAAAAGAAATGAAACCTTCAGAAACAACGAGTTCTGGACAAATTGATAAGGCAACAGTGGATGAATGAGTTATACAGGAGATGCTTTATGGTGTAGATGTGCCCAGCATGATTGTGATTTCTCTTAAAAAGAACCATCCTGCATCGCCCTGCTAGTAGCAGACAGCTCGTGTCACGTCTGCCTTCCCACACAGTGTATTCCATCACAAATAACACTGCTGTTAGCAGACAGCTCGCTCCTCCCAGCACATCTCACCTCAACCGAAGAGCCCCATACCAGGCCGCCAGCCTCCAGCCCGCTCTGCCCGAGGCCTGCCCACACCACACACGCACAGACGGCACTATGGGGCTTGCCATGGGACCTGAGCCCATGGAACAGGCACTAGGCTGCCCTTCAGCCTCAAACTCCTCTCTTGAGCAGGCATCAGGCATTTTCTGAACTCCGCTGCTAATGCTGCCATGTGCTCTGCAGGCAAAGCGACAAGGTGCTCCCATCACGGAGTACCACTGACATTTCCCCCTCTAATTACCTTCGCCCAGTTTTATACCCTAGATGTCAAACAACAAGGAAGAAGTTCACACACTTAACTGGGATGCCTCCTTCTAAAAAGAATTATACAGAAAAGCTTCAATTCAGAATTAACAAGGCCTCCAGTTCTTTCTACAGAGGCTTTCAGAGCGCTGTAAACAGAAGAGAGTTCTCCATTTATCAGGCTGCGCACAGGGAAGGGCTTCCCATGAGGTGATTTTGAAATTCGTGGTCAAAGGTTAACTTGGTTTGTAACTTCAAAGTGCAGAAAATAGTGGAGGCTGAAAGAATACAGGGGCAAGGGCTGCCCTAAACACAAAGCTCTGGGGGCAGGTTATAAACCTGAGCCCAGCCCACGTATGTCCACGAAGCTGCTCCCTCCACTTGCTTGGCTCTTTGTTTCACCAAGAAGTGAAAAGAAACAGTCTAAGAGTTTAAAACATAACCACATTTTTCTGGCTCATGGCACAGAAGAAGGAAAGGCAGTTTCATTAATTAAGATCTGAACTACCATTCTGACTCCAGTTTTTCTTGATGTTGCTAGATATTTGAAAACGCACTACTCACTCATTGGAGGGTGCAGTTCCCGCAGGGCAGTGAGTAATGGTTTTACTCTTGCTCCAGCACTGGCAGCAGCATGTTGGACTGGAAAACGAACCTCTACTTCCTATCTACTTTTACCACCAGTTTATCCATCATCTCCTTGATTCTCACCCCCTTATGCACGATAGAAGCAAAGCGCTCTCAGCACTATGCTGAAATGCATCTGAGAGACTCCCATGGACTGCCACCCAAGGATGGGATTTGTCCCTGAACAGCAACTTTGTGGTCCATAGGAAAAATTCATGAGTTAAATCTTTTTAGTTCCCTTATAAATAGGAGACAAAATGAGAGAATCATCGCAGGGAATGATTCAGAACCTAAACCTAGAGTATTGCTTTAAGGAAAGAAACTGGTAACAGACACAAATTATTACATCATTTTCTCTTTAGTTTCTGGAGTTTTTTTTCTGTGTGTGTGTGTCTGTGTATGTGTTCATTAACTGAAAAAACTTCAGAATACCAACTAAACTCAGTGCTGACATCTCAGACACAAAATATACATCTGTACTATTACATGTCTGCATCTACTTGGCTGCAGACCTGAAGTCTTACACGTTATTGACTTGTTTTATTTGCAAGCTTTCGGTTTTCTCTAAACACAGCCATTATTTTGGTACCTTGCAATGAGCTCTGTATGATGAGGTGATGTGAGCTGTAGCAGTGACAGCTGGCAGGGACTTTTGAATGGAAGGGTCCCTAACTGATACACACGCAGCTCTGTGTTCGCTCTCACAAGATGCACTATTTACTAAAGATGATTACCCATGAGTAAATAATGAGTCATGATACTCTTAAAAAAAGCAAACACACAGAGTTAAAGAATAATTTCCAATGTGGGTAAACAAACAGAGCTGCAAACTGAATCACTGCCATGCATTTTGCATTTTTTTTTTTACAATAAAGTGTTAAAAATTATAAAAGATATAGAAAATAACCAAGTTAGATGAAAATGAGATAGAACATCTTGGAAAGAGTCTTTTCATATGTCTGTAAAGCATCATTTATGGACAAATGAAAACATAAATACAATCTTAAATATATGCAGGAACCAATGGAAGAAAGGCTTTTATTTGGTTGACACAACAGAAAGACGCCACGACCATTTCATCATTGTCAGTGGGTTACAATACTTATTTAACAACAATGACCATTGAAACTCCACACACACTGATGGAAAGCAGTAGAATAAATCTAACACCGTAATTACCACATGCAGTTCTTCTCATTTTAACTCCATATCATCAGATATGTAATACATACGTGTATATACATTTCCTAGAGTATTTCCTTTTTTATACTTTGAGAATTCACTGCCGGGGAATTCATCTCCAGATCATCACTGTCTGCAGTAAAACACTCTCACCTTCCATATATACCAAATCTGACAGCTCTGACATAGAGGCAGTGGTGCTTCTCCCCCTTTCTCCACTGCGTATTTCTCCTCACATGTTGGTCCTGAAAAGCGGTCTCCCCCGCTTTGACCAATCTACAACCTACATATTGTTACCCAGAGTCCAAGTTTTCAAAACGATGTGATTTCACATCACAGGTTTTTTTAACACCGCCTTAACATCTTAAATGACATTTTTTTTTAAGAAGAGAACCATGCAGCTAGTGCAATGGGCAACCACAGGTGGGATCACACAACCTGTCCTGCAAGTTTCTTAAATTACCCACACTTGCACTTCTGAATCAGGGTCACATGTGCACGTAATAAGTACTTCTAAGACATAGAGCTCATTCTGTGGCTGACTGATGGTTGCTAAGACCACTGAATAGGCACTGAGTAGCTTTCACTGCCAAAAATCTTAGCAGAAAAGATGACACTTCTTCCCCAACAGTCCTCAAAACTGAAAGCACTGCCATAAAGAAAAGGAGAAGGAGGAAGAGATGAATGCAGGCTGAGCAGTTCAACTAGAAAAAAAGACCCCTTTAGGGCACTTTAACTGTCACAGTTTAAAGCTCAAAGGGAAAATGAAATAACATCTAAAATGCTGCGTAGTTCTTACAAGATTGCACACATCTACATTAGGCAAATATAACAGACTGAGATTTTTTGCTTTGTGTTATTGCAAATCTTTTTTGTTAGGAAAAACACAAAACTAAAAATAGGAAATGCTTCGCCATATTTTCCTTTATTTCTCTTCGTAATGTAAATAGTTTGTTTTCTCAGTGTTGCTGTACTGCACTTAAATGAGGTCACAGGCATTGTCTTGCGTTCAACAGACATAACACCGAAACACATCACAACTATCAAAATAATCACACCGGAGGGAACTTCGGTAGCTGCCTATCCCTTGTCCTATCAAAGCAGTTCATACCATACAGCTGCTGCTGCTTTACACAACTGAGATTTAAAGGCTTCCTACCAATCTCTTCCGAGGTAGGAAGGGATTTCCACTCCTTCCACTCACCGTCACAGACCAAAGTCTTATTTCCACTCCTTCCAATAAGAGATCACAGTACTAAAACTAAAAAGCACTTTCACTTTTTACAGTTACTCTTTACAAATATTTGCAAGTAATTAAGACGTGTTGCCAATATAATTGCACAAGTACCTTTTCATCTTTACCAGTGCCATTTTCCTTTCGCTCGCTCTATTTTGCCAGCTCTTCCTTGAACTCTCTCCTGTTTAATCTGCTCTGGTCAGAAAAAATAATAAATGGTGAGGAGCACGGAACAGGGAACGTGGTGTTCTAAAACTGGTCCTGTGTGAGACACAGGGAAACGGTACAAAGCTGAGAAAAGCTATGATCTGCGCTGAGTGACATCATGACCTCTATTTACAGCCATAAATCTTATCAGCAAAGAGACACTGTTCTGCGTGACAGTGCATTGCTTCATTTTTCTTTTCTTTTTTTCTCCTTTCTGTGTTATTACCATGCCAGTCTTCGCTTTACTAATTCTCGTTATTTCCTACACTTTGATACTTGGATGGATTTATCCTATCTGCCCAAGCAGAGGACCAGATTTTACTGTCTACGCAACCAATTCAAAGCAGCTAACCTGTTATGGAAACATCAAAGCCAGGGCATAATCACAATCTTCCCATTTCCTATGCTAACCAAAGTGATAATATTCCTGATTAACAACAGGCAATTCAGCAGATATATGAACTTCAAAATAGCTTTGGGCAGAAAATGAAATCTATTGATTCAAAAATATAAGGCATTTACTAAGAAATTCAGCTGTTATCTACAAAATATCCAAAAGATAAAAAAAAAATAAGTGCAAGATGGTACAATATGTTGATTTGCTAGTTTTTGTTCTGTTCGTCAGATTTCTTAATGTTTATTAGAAGATGCCAGCTTGGGTTAAAGAGGGAGGAGCACGAGTTGCTGTCAATGAGTGGCTAACTGACATGTAAAGGTACAAAAAAAGGACTCTTAACACTGAGTTTTCACAAACTTTCACCAAGTTTTTCATAGAGATAGCAGCAAACAAGAAACGCAATGAAGTTCACTAATGAGATTTCATATTACATCATCAGAAAACCCCACAAATGATATAGCAAAAGTCTGACGAAAAACAAACAAGAGCTCAATATAAATGTAATCTCTAAATCAAGATATTAAGCTTAACATATATACAGATAGTGAGGTATAATGATTCCAAATTTAGTACTGTAGATAAAATGATTTCCAGCTTAAATCACACTGTAGCAGATCATTTCCCTCACAAAACTGTTGAACTTTGGAAAACATTAAGCTTCCACTCAGCCTTATCACCTACTTTTATTTTCACCTTTCTCAGTCTTCAGGCTGTAGGAACCACTGAAGCCTATCTCAGCCCTAACTCTTACACTGACTTTCAGCTTTGGGTCCCAACCCAATTTCAAACACTGCAGGAATTTGTGTGTTTATTTAAAGATGATGCATAAAGCAGATTCAAAAATCACTGTTATTTTTCCTGACTTAACACTTTGGGGCACTATTTGAAGTGGTGATCCGTCTTTGATGCTCACAGAGATTTTTTCACTTTGAAATTAGATACGAATTTCATCCCATTGCCAACATTAACAGTTAACTCACTCACTGTTAGGAACATTATTGAAGAATGTATCTGAGGAGAATTAACAATAAAATATCTCAAAGTCTGCTGGAATCTGCTGGATACATCCTCATAGCTTAGCTTCGCCATTCTGAAGTTGTATAGAACAGGCATAGCACCAGCCATCACTTTTTGTCTGACCTGACCAAAAAGCATCTATCCAACATTCTTAAAAGCATACAACAAACATGAAGCTCCAAAGATGATCCTCAATAAGTGATAAGCTCTCTTAAAAACTCAGCTCATTAAAAGCAAGTGTTCAAGCTATAACTTATGATCTGCCCATCTGCTTTTCCCACTTAGCACTTCTCTCCAGATGGGAAAACAGGTGAGGTCTTCAATTACTCACACATCGCTCTATAGTTTTGCCCACACCCTTCTTCCTCTTACACCATCACCCAAGTGTTGTGAAACTTGAATCTCCTAGCAGAGATTGCAGCTTTTAACCTCACACGGCAATAGGAAAATTTCAGACCTATTCTATCTGAAGCCTTGCAACATCTGACAAGCTGAATCTCTCAAATTCCCCTTGCCCACTGCTCTGAGTTTAAATACTTTTTCTCAGAAAGAAGAAAATGTGATATTGAGGTTTTCATAAGCCTGATTTGCAAATTGTTTCACGTGCTTTTAGACTGGATTACATTACAAAGCAAGCAGTAATAATGTATCACTATCATCTCCTAAAAAAGGTTTGGCTTAGGGCTGCATAGGGCTTATGGTGCATTTGCTACTCTCCAGCTACCTGTGTTCACAAATGGCATTGATTTCAAGAGATCTTTGCAAAATTATGAGATGATCCACTCATCCAAAGGTATTTAAAGGAGCAAGACCTAAAGAATTATTGGCAAGATTAGGCACGACATATCAGGAAATCTTTAGCAACAAAACATTTACATAAAAAAAAAAATCAGACTGTAGATCTGATCTTCTAAGTCTGTGATTACATGAGTGGTAAAGGTCTTTCTTTACATACCTTTCTTGTACCATCAATTCATTAATTCAGCTGCAAAGCTATGATGATCAACATGGACTACACCTCTGTCTACACAGATACGTTTTGAAGAGATTGAATTCAAGTTATAACTTGGCATGGAGCTGAACATCATGAAGGAGAGCCCAAGCCTTACATCTTACTGCATGTTACACTTGCCCAGACAGCAAGCAACATCCTGTCAACAATCCATTTCCCCTTTGCCTTCCATCTCCAAGGTGAACTGCTGACAAGCCTTCCTTTCAATCTCTGTGGGCTGAGAAAATAAAATATGCAAAAAATATTGAGAAATGGAAAGCTTCTAGGAAAAAAAATCTATCTATCTGCCTGCAGTATCACTACAAAATGCAGGTTAAACTAATAAGAACTTCCATTACTGGCATGAACTCTCAGCTGCTGCTTGTGGATGATCTCAAGCTATAGGCAAAGGTAAGGAAATGTCTAGTAAATGCCTTGGCTGCCCGCCAGCATCCACATGGTCCCCACAGGGCTGCCTCACTAAGAGGTGTGGTAATAAGAGAGGGAAGATTGTCTACTTGATTTCAGGTTCTGCAGGTGCAATTCCACCACTTTCTTGCTTTCAGAATTTGGATTTCTCACTGGAGACATGTAATCCAAGAAGAAAACCTCTGGAAAAGTTCTGGAAGCCAATCTGGACAGCAAAGGTCACGGGAGAAGGGAGGGCAATGGTTCACAGAGTAGTTTGCTTATGTAAATTTGGCTTTTTACACTTACTTACATTCCTTCGAGCAAAGCATGATCAGAAAACTATTCCCAAGCTCGGTCAAGTTCTGGCTACTTCTTATGCCAATATGACTCTTTATATGGGATCAAAGGCATTAGTCTCGAGCTCTGGCCCCATATGTGCAAAGGCAAGAATATTCTGGTTCTAAGTTTTGAATAAGCTGGCAACTTCTGCATGTGCATAGAAAATGTGTGTAGGAAACTTTTTACAATTATACAGCAGCTCGAGTTGTTTGCTTCAACAGAAGTGGTAAGATGTGCTGTTATTTTGGTGTGAATTCCTAAGATTTTTACTGACTCCCTGAATTTATTATAGGCATATAGGCACTGATCTATTTAAAATTATTTATTACTTCACTCATCTCTAACCATGTGAACTGAGCTTCCTCATATCAAACTGTCCATCTCAGGGCAAAATACTCAGAAAGTTTCAGTCATAGAATGGCTGTAATTGGAAGGCACCTCTGGAGACCGTCTAGTTAAGCAGCCTTCTCATTTCCCTCATGCTCAGGACTACTTCCAGTTGGACTTTTTAATAACTTCAAGGATGGCGATAGCACAACCTGAAGGAGCTACCCATGCCAGTCAAAGCGATTTTGGTATTTGTGCAGAAGTAGCCAAATGAAACAGCTGAGATTCTGTTTTGTTTTGGTTTTGGTTTTATTTTTATCTATGTGAAGAACTTTAGACTCTTTCAACCACTCTAGTTCTCCTATTCCTTGAAGCAGAACTTGTAATTTGGCAAGCAAAGCCCTTACATCAAGAATTAACCTCCTCCTGTCCCTGAGAAGATCTGGTCAGAAAGGGAAAATGATGGAAGCAGGCTTGCTGAAGTTTGTGTTCCACAGAAACTCTTCCAATATTTGGAAAACAAACACCCATTTCATTCAGTTTCTCAAATGTAACAATTACCTGGCATTTCAGAAGATCTGAAAACATCTGCAAATAGAACAAAGTATGCTATTTGTTATACATATGTTTTTCTATACAGCACCATGTTATTTAGCAGGTGCTGCAAGGACAGCCCAAGGTATGGCCCTGGCTGCGCCTGCCTCAGGAGAGGCTGGTGTCACCTGCAGAAGGCCAATGCCATGACAGCTAGCTAGACATGCCTGCCCTATGAAGCCCCTCATGCAAACATAAATGGACAGGAGGAAAGAGAGGTATAACCTGGGGCAGACTGGAGAAAGCCTGCCTGTCCCCCTGCTCTTGTCAGGCCAGAAGCATGACCCACCATCCACTGACTGAAAGGTATGGTTGGAGCAGCTGCAAGCACATTCCTTTCACCCTACCAAGAGAGAGGCAGCAGGAAGCATCCATCTTCCCCAGGCAGAGGATGAAAGCAAGAGTGCATTCCAGGAAGCAAGAGCCAGCACTGTGCTCACAGAGCCATCTCCAGGTTCTCCCACAGCTCAGTGGAAAGGAAGACAGCTGCCACCGAGGCAGCATCTCATGCAGCAGTTGACTTGAAAAAAGAGGATTCATATATTTCTGAGAGAATCGCCGTTTACACCAGTCTCATTTCATGTCCCAGTGGTCACATATACATACCGCGTAACTGCAAAGTGCGGGGCCCGGTGACAAAAAGTGACAGGACTGGGGACAAAAAATACCCACCAGCAACAGAAACCTAATACTCAGTAATGCAAAAAGATATGAAAACAAAAGCTTAGGGTCTGGCCAGCACAAGCAGAAGTCCTGGCATCACTTCATGCCTGCTGGTGGAAACAAGGCCCTGTCAAAGAGAGCCAGGCAGCAGATGACTCCTGGAACAGTAACACCACTCTGCCAACAGCAGGAGCATGGCAGCTGCTCTCAGCACCTGGAAGATCCAGCAGCACAGCAACTGACAGCAAGCACATCCTATGGGGAAATGAGGCTGAGGGTGGCCCGTCTATGAATGGGACTCTTAAAGGAAGGGGAGCATCTCTACAGAGCCTGTTGAATTTCTGGCAAAGGAAGATAGTGAGGAGTATCCGTGGCAGGGGGCTTCGTGGTGGGGGAAAAAAAAGAGAAGTGGGCAGTTTACACCTGGATGCTAAACTGGAGAATAAGGTCTGATACTTTCATGGTGCACATTTCCCAAGTGATTTTCAACACAAAATTTACGCTAATCAGTGACAAATTACAGTTATATGTTACAATTTGCAGTCACAGATCCCACGCTCACCATATTCTCATCATATTCTACTCAGTCAACTACATTCCCTGGCATCTAACGTTGAGAAGTTTGATAGTTTCAAACAAAGCTAACCGGATCTATAGTTTTCTAACACAATTATTTGTACATACTGGTAAGCAACCTGAATAATGAAGCTGTACTGTCCGTGAACTATAAACCTTAATTTAGCTGCATGTACTCAAAGATATCAGAATGAAGGCTATATAATTAACCTTAACTCTGGTATTTCTTTTCCTCGGTGCTTGACATTATAACCTTAATAATCAGCAACTTATGCAGTCAAACAGATGATCCAAGTCATCTGGCTCAGACAAGCTGTTTTATTCTAGTCACATACAGCACTTCAATAACCCAAATCACTTCAGCAAGTCACATCAGCCAAACGGTACAACATAAATTATGTGCAGTTCAACACTCCATGTGAAGTACTTCGTGTTCCAGTTACAATTTTCTCTATATTTGTAGAAAATAAAGTCATACATTAATATTTAATGAAAGCAGTTATTTTGCTTCAAAATGAAATTCGTCACAAATGTCATACAGACTAATACTCTTCTAATGTACACGTGTATGTATATTTCTGCATTTACACAAATGTGACTGTACAGAATCTTTCCTTTTTTATCTAACCAGATGATGTGTATCACCTCATCTTTTTTTCAGAGAACAAACACTGCATGGAAAGTAAGACATCTGACTTAAAAAAGAAGGCTCAAGATAAACCATTCCAGAGCGTTTGGATGTTGTGTTGAGGGACATGGTTTAGCGGGAACCATTTGTGGTGGGCGAATGGTTGGACTGGATGATCCTGTGGGTCTTTTCCAACCTTAGCGATTCTATGATTCTATGATCTCCTGAAGCCATGAACAAAATTACTCTAAGCCTTATACCAAAATACTGCAGCTCCTAACTATACTTGCAGGACCTTATGCACAGACTCGTCCCATTTTTTAAAAGATGTTTGACATATATAAACAAATATGCAAATAAAAAGAGCCAAAAGTAGAATAATAAATCATGGAAATGAAATTATTTTAATATAAAGCTAGAAAACAGATGGTACAATGTCACACAAGGTCAGTCTGCCCTACCAGAAATGGTAATGGGGTAGGGAGATAGACAAGGTATGATAAGTCTTTACTTAAGGCCAGAAGAAAGAACAATACTAAAGGAGTATCTTCAATTTATTAGTGCTTATTCTTCTTCTAGGTAGGAAACCAAGCAGTAGTACTTCACACCTGCTGATGTATAGCTTGGCTAAAACACATAGCAAGTAGCTGGCGCAGCTGAGTTAAGGGAGATGATGTAAAGTCATGGATGGGAGCTGCAGAGTTAACAGTTACGCTAAGGAAGGACAAGGTGCAAGACCTAGAAGATGGAAGAACGATGTGAAGGTCTGCATGAGAAACAAAAAGGTTCAGAGTTCAAGAACCTTGTACAGCTGTAGGGACTGCAAGGACACATGACATGCCACACAAGGAAGCAGTCTTGCAGTGGTGATGAAAGCAGCTTTTCTTACCCACAGAGCTTCATTTTCGTTAGTGTTTTCAATATGGTTCATCCCTATGCATGCCACTACAATATGAATTATCGAGTGATTGTCTAGTGATCCAGGTACTTTTTTAGTTGGAAAGTACTTCCAACTTTCCTCAATGAGTGCCTTCATTTTTCCACACCAAAGCTGTTCCAAAGTACATCCTACAGCTGGGTAGTGGCGCCGTACCTGCGTGTTACAGCTCACTCCTACCAACTCCCATGAAGTAATCCAGAAGGCATTCAGACATCACTGTTAAAATAGGCAAAAATATTTAGTAGGTGAGGAGGATTAATGATCTTCTCTTCTAGATGAAAAGGTATGCATTGTGAATGCATACTTGTAAGTAATCTGGTTCTATGTGCGCTAAATTCACTCTCGCCACACTCAGCACAAGAAAGACTCGCACTTTGACTTTAAATTCACTTGAGAAGACATTGAACTCCTTGCCCCGTTTCCTACCTTCCTACTACACAGCTTGACAATCGGTCCTTTTATTTCTTCCAATGGAAAACAGGACCCTAATTTATTGGCTTAGGTTCACCAGAGGACACAGAATGACTCCATAATCTAGAACGATTACACTGCTTTCATACACATAATCTAATTATAGCATAAGAGTATTTGCCATTTTGGTTCATCAGTAAAAATTATTACAATTCTGTATATATAAGACACTTGAGGTTGTATAGCAATTTTTTAAACTGCAGTTCATTCCCTTATTCTTTGACTATTTTATTGGTATACATTTCACAGGACCCTTAGTTTCTCATAAGCTACAGTAGATCAGAAGAAAATGAGACTTCAATGATTAAAAGCATTCAGAATTGGATGCAAAATGTAATACTTAAGTTTAAAAAAGGCATTTCATATGCCCACAATTTCATCCTGCCTAGTTGCATGCTATTACATGCATCTCGGCAATGTGACCATAAACTGAAAAGGTTAGCAGCACCACAGAGCTTTTTCAATCCATCTTTTTACTTGCATTGTACCCCTACCACAAAAATGATTAAAGTGAAGTCGTTGTGATGAGTAATGGAAACGATGTTGTTCACATGTTGTGAATTACATGAGAGAAACAACTCATGCAAGATTCATTTACTTCATTCAAAATGTCCTCTTGGACCACAAACAGCTGACGAAATAACAGAGAAAAAATACTATTCTTTAATCTTTGCACAGAAAGTAAGTTTATTTGCAGCCTGCATTTCATTTTCATAACAAAGCTTCTTGTAATACATGTGTTACTTGTTTAGCTGTCCTTGTAAAATATGTAAAATCCCAACTCATCCCAGAGAAGACCGAGTACTTCTACTGAACACAATGACATGTTCAAAAAGCATCAAAAGCAGTACTACCACACTAATGGCCATGTTGACTATTCTGCTCACCTCTTTGATAGGTTAAATTAACCCAGGCAAACCGCCAAACTCACATACCTAAACTGCACTTCCCAGTAAAGATTACCTCAAAGTCTCCCAAGCCTTTCTTCAGGTAGGCAGATATAAGATGGAATATTTATTCATCTGAATGGGGCCACATAGGAGAGAGTCAAAAAGTGCATACACAACTCCTCCTAAAATTGGTAAGGGAGGGAATAAAGAAGAACAGTGTAAATAATAGGAAAATCTTTCCTGACTGGTCCTATCTGTCAGAATTAGATCCCAACTGTACCCTCCAGAAGCCAGCACACGTGTGGCCAACGCATGTGTGTTCCACCTCACCTCACAGGGGCAGAAGGGCAGACGGCCCTCAGCAGTGCTTCCTCCCTTTCTCCACCTGCCAGACCCTCACCCATTTTGGAAATCCAGCACCCTAAAGGACAAAACTGAAGGAATCGGGTTGGATATCAGGAAAAATTTCTTCTCAGAAAGACCGATGAGGCAGTGGAGTCACCACCCCTGGAGGTGTTCAAGAAACGTGTAGATGTGGCACTGAGGGACGTGGTTCAGTGGGCATAGTGCAGTTAGGCTGATGGCTGGACTTGATGATCTTAACTGCCTTTCCAACCTCAATGATTCTGTGACTCTATGAAATGCACATCTCTGCACTGCTACTCTGTGCCCTGCTGTACAGCTCTGCCCTATGCTGTGACAGAGATCACCCATTAAATAGCAAATTAGTACTTCCTGAAAGAATTAGTGCTTCCCAAGTCCTACAAGGAAATGCAAGACAGAAGGATGCATAAAAACTGTGCTACCTTCCTTCTAAATACCTTCCTCATCCCACACTGTTTATCCGAGTTTCTTTCATATTCATGCCTCTTTTGCCTTCCTCAACTTTTACTAATAAGCAAACCCCAGAGCAGTAAACCAGAATATCGCGGAGAAGAGATAACGAGCTCCAGAATTTCCATTCCCAGCAAGCCCAAATTCCTGGTCTCACCCTTCCTGTAGCAAATGAGATTCTTGCTGGAGGACGTCCTGCCTCAAAATCAGGTGGCTTTGTTGAGGTTTCATCTCAGCTCCCTCCCAAATAGAATCAAATTTCAAGGCAGGCTACATTAGACAATGAACTGCCAACTTCCATGATTTACATTCAGTAATCCTCCTCCTCCCTGCTTTTCTCGAGGCTTGGTTTTTACATATAGCCAAGAGGAAAAATCCTGCTCCTCGTCAACAACAGGGAAGCGAGAAGGATGTATGCCTACCACAGGTATGTGTTATTCTGCAAGCTTCTGTAAGGAGCACCCTATCTGTTATCACTAACAGCTCTCTCCCCTTCACCTTCAAGAAATAAAGGAAAGAAACAAGCCAACAACAACATGCTGAACAGGGCAGTACAGTGTGCACATCAGAGAAAGGACATCTCAGGTCTCCAGGTGCCCTATCGCCACAGACTCTTTGAAACACCCCTGAAAAAACCATCCTCAGGGCAGGCAACTATCAGTGCAAACAGATCTGCTTAGAAGTCCCATCTGAGGGAGAATTTGGAAAAGGAATACAGTGTCCTCACGTGCATAGAGACGATCATATAATAAAAGGATGCCCTATCATTCGGAAAAGTGAACCAAATCACCAACATCAGCACTGCAGAGCAAACGGAAAGACCATTCCCACACAGGAAAAGGGGAATTTCATGGTAATTTTCTCATTACATCATGACTTTGATAAGCAAAGAATTCCAAAAGCACAGAAAGTTGAGAGCAGCCATGCTGTGCATGCTCATATCGGCTGGATCCAAACCCACTGAAACCTCCAGGGGTTTTCCATCGGCTCTAGCAGACGGTTTGAGCTGTCTCAGCTCCCCATTGGGGGCTGATGCGGACACAGTTAAACCCTCCCTCTTCCAGTACGGAGTCATCAAACACTTAAATTCCCCTGGGACCATCGTGTGGTGGAGACCTCAGTTTCACAACGGGTCTGTCAGAACCAGGTCGTTCCGTCACTGACAGCACGTACCAACCCAGTGCACAACCTCACCCAAAGGTCATCGACCGACAGAAAGCTGCGCCTGACTGAAGGGTCCGGCACTGATAGGAAGGGTGATGTGAGCCGGTTAGCAGGGGAAAAAAAGCCCGGGGAGGAAGGAAGTAGGCATATCCAGTTTCACAGAACGTTTGCTGTTGTCCCTTAACAGCTGTTCTGTGAGAAAACGAAGGGTCGCGCTCTACAGTGACTTAGTGCAGCTCCTTCTCACCGGCAGGGCACTTTTTAAGAGGCTACACGTTTATATCTCCGTGCTGCACAGGAAGGGACGGAGCTCACACCACCCGCTGTATGGCAATACTAATAGGATCGCATCCATCGTAGTAAAGTCTCCTGAAAATTACCTCTTTGCTGTGGAAATATCTTACAAAGAACAAGCCGTTTGCTCTGTTTTTTCCCCTGAAATGTTTGTTTGTTCACAAGCTGGGCTGCGAAAACGGGAACCAGAGAATCGAGTCAATTGCCTCAACAGACATGTAGCACCGAAACGTAAAAGGAAAACAAATCCCTTTATGAAAAGATGCAGCCTATCGATTTTGCAGACAGGTCTCTCTGACAGCCCAGCGCCGCAGCCAAGAGCCCAGCACGCTCCCTGGGCTGGCAGATGGCTCCGCTCGGATGTACGAGCTCTGAGCTCCGCGGCCGGAGCGAGGCGCGGACACCGCGGCTCTCCGAGAGCCGAGCCGAGCCGCTCCCGGCAGCGCTCCGCAGCGCAGGTGCTGCTCCGCCACCGCCGCCCTCCCCGCACCGCGGCTCTCCTCTGCCCGCTCCGCGCGCCCACCGCAGCCCGCGCCCTCCCCTCCCCTCCCGCCCGTGGTTAACAATTAACGCGTCGGGCTCTCCGCTGCGCGGGCGCCCGTTCGTTGTCGCGTTAGAAAGTCAAACGCAACTTCGGCAGATAAACTTCGGGAGCGAAGCGCGCCGCCGCCGCCAACCCCCGCCCGGGAGCAGCGCACCGCGCCGGCCCCGACCCCGCCCGCCGCCCCCGCCGCCCCGACGGGCGCAGCCGGACGGGCACCGGGGGCCTCCCGACGCGGCGCCCGCACGGCGCGGGGAAGCTCTGCCGGGCGGCGACTTACCGGGCGCGGAGCCTCCCGCCGCTCCCCGTCGCCAGCCGCCGTCTGCCTGCGGACGTGACCCGGATTCCCCCCGCCCGCGCCGCCTCCCGCGGGGCCGCGCACCGCCGCGCTGCGCCCCCCGGCCCCACCCGCCGCCGCTCACCTCCGGCCGCGGCCACCGCCGCGCCTCGCCCGCTGCCGGCCCCGGCGCCGTGCGGAGCGCGTTACGCAACGCGGCCCCTCCGCGCCGCGGAGAGGGTCGCCGGGAGGCGGGCGCGGGGCGGGGGGAAGCGCGGCCCGGCAGATAGCGGCCCCGGCCCCGCCGCCACTCGCAGCGCCGGGCCGGGGCTGCCCCGGGCAGGGCGGGCTCCGGGTCACCGCCCCTCCGGGCGCACCGCCGGGCTCGGCGGCTCACGGGCTGCGGGGGTCTCGGTGCCGAAGGAGTGGGAATCCCGCGCCCGGAGCTCGGCCGGGAGCCGTCCTCGCGGTGCGGCACGGGCACGGGGGAGGATGATCGCCGCGATCGGAGGCTGAAGGCGGCGGCCGCTGTCGGCGGCTTTCCCGCGGGCACCGACGCCGTGCCTCAGCCCCGACGCAGGCACCAGGGCCGCCGCAGCGCTCCCGGGTCTCGGGGCTGCAGCCGGCCACCGCCCGCAGGCCTCGGCCGGGGGAGCGGCGTGGGCAGAGCGCTGCGGGATCCCCGTGTCCCCCAGCACTTGTTCTGGGGAGCCGTCCCTGGGCACAGCGCTGGGCGATCGGCGGGTGACGAGCCCTGGCCTACGCAGCCGGCGCTTAGAGGCGCACCACCGAGGGCTCTCCTCGCTGGTCGTGGGGTACGCGCTGGTTGGGTTTCGGTCACGCTGGGATGGATGGCAGCGCATCCCCACCACAGCAGGCTCTAAGGCACAAGGCGGGAAGGGAAGGAGAATCACCTCGAGCCTCACAGACAGCTGTCGGCTCGAGCAAGGAAGCGAGCAAGGAAGATGGCGTCTGGAGGCACAGGCGCGAAGGCACCAGCTACCTGAAAGAGTACGATCGGATTGTTTTTCCTCCAGGAATTACAGGAATATTAAACCGTCCTTGCAGTTATAAATCATTTAATGCAAATCATTTAATCCAAACAGAATTTTTACAGGCTCATGAGGCTCACTCATTTTGCCAAGAGTGAGTCATGTACAAATAAAATGAAACCAACAAAGAAAAGAACTCTCATACCATGTGTATGTGGGTGATCCTTTGAAAAACTGGTAATTATTTTTTAACTCTGCTGCAGCCAGGAGGACAGGTCTGTGAGGGAAGGGCGAGAGGACGCTGAGCTGCAGCCCCTCGGCACATGGCTTCCCATCGCCTGAGCAGCACAGTGGAGCCATGTTGGCCGGCAGCGACTGTGGCCTCAGGGGCCCCCGGATGCCCCAACCTCAAACCAAACTGTGCACTGCCGGACTGCGCAATCAAAAGACTTCTAAAAAATGGAAATAATGTTAAGTGATTAATACTTAGTAGAAGAATGCAGTAGGCAGTTAATCCCTCACTTGAGGGTTAGTTAAGGACATGAGTTAAACTTCATTCTTCCCTCAGCATGTCATAAATATCTGCTGTTAAACACGGGGCACCCAAGGAGCCGGCAGGGTGGTGATGCACGGCTCTGAAATGACTGAAATGTGGGGACATGGGGTCATGTGATGGTGAGAGTATCAGCTTCAGATGTGTCATCAAACCTGGCACATGGAACCACCCCCGCACCGCCATCCACCGACAGAAGCACAGGTACGTGTGGACACCCAATAGCTCAACACTGCCGTGGGTCCTTGTGCCACTCCCCACCAAAGCTGAGACAGCATCAGGAGGGGACACATCGCAGTGTCCTGAAGTGCCGTCCAGCCACCAACGTCACATCCAACACGAGGAATGTGTCCACCACTGGGGCAGTGGAGTCACCGTCCCTGGAGGTGTTCAAGAAACACGTAGATATGGCACTCAGGGATACGGTTCGGTGGGCATGGTGGTGACGGGTTGGCAGTTGGACTAGAGGATCTTAGTGGTCTTTTCCAACAATCATGATTCTCTGAGTCTATGTCATTGAACTCTGATGCCACACCCAACACCATCTGCTCCACTGTCCCTTCCTGATGTCCCAGTACCTGATTACAAGTGCCCTTTAGGAACCTCAGCTTGCCCTCTTGCTACCAGGGTGTCTCTTTGGATGGGCAAGCTGCACCAGCCACGCATTCACATAGACTGCACATCCACACAGATGCTCTTCTTAGGCAGAGAACGCCTTATGGGCATTTAACATAGCTGCAGCACACATCAAGGACCTGCAGTGAGCACTAAAGAGGGAGGCAGAACCACGCAGCTCATGTGGCCAAGAAAGCAGTGACAGCATTATCCTCCTCCCTTGGAACAGATTTGAGGTCATCTGCAGGCACTCCCACTGCATCAGCTGCCCATGGATCGTGGTTTGTTCACAAACACAAGAGTCATGAATTTCCTTCAATTTAAAAGCAAGCTAAAACCCAACCTCTTTACATGACCAGGAGCCAGAGAGCATCTAAGATAATCTAGCTCCAAGGCGAACTAGAAGAGAATCCATAAATCTTTCAAGGCATAAGGCTCAGTATTTTTTTCATGTTAACAAAAAGAGAGAACTCGACACATTGGTGGATTTCAGCTTTTGTTGTTGTTGTTGTTCTCAATTTTTTTTTCCTCATTAGTACTTTTTGCCTGGCTTCCAGCCAACAACATACCAACACACTGGGGTGGGTGGGCAGGGGAGAACAACAGTCCAGCTGATCTTCCCAGTGGTAATGGGTGTCTTGCATCTACCATCAACTTACAGATTTCCTCCTTGCTGGTTATTTTCCTTGTTTTTCCCCATGGGTATTTGAATTTACGTTGCCCACTTAGCAAATCTGTTCGTACACAAATGAGCTTGTCTTTCTCAAAAATATTACCAACTTCATGTGTTTTGTTTTGATGTTTTTTGGGAGAGGAGCCACTCATTCGTTTATACACAGCAGGCAGATAGCACAGACCAATTAAACACGAGCTAAAGAAGCAGCTGAATCACACGGCTGCCTAGCACACATCGTCTGGTGGGCAGAGGAGCCCCTAACCACTTGCTCAGGGAGGGTCTTGCAAACGTGCAGCTTTTCCTACTGTTTGCAATTTCCCAAGCTCCTTATTTCCCCAAGCCTCTGAAATAGCATGTGTCACAGCGCACAAGAACATGGGGATTGAGGACGAGAAGAGTTATGGTAAAAACAGCCACAGGGTCAGTAATTTAAGATTGCTGTGGAGTGTCATGACTAAATGAGACCCTCGCCTTCTGGCAGAAGATAATAAAATAAAAAATCCAAAATGTTTCACTTACAAAACCTTATGGTAAATGTGGAAATCGGGGAAGCATACATGTCCTTCTTCATGCTTTGGACTAGCAGCTGTGACTCAGCACAGCAGAAAGCATTCTTTATGTGTCCTTCTTTACACCATAGATGACCAATGTTTTTCTGTACCTCAGAACTACTAGGCAGCATGCAAACACAGTAACTGTAGAGTAGCTTCAGTTTATTATTAATGATAGATGAGGCAAGTCTGTTCTAAATGCCATGAAAGGCTTCAACATTTTTTAGTGGCAACTGAAGGCATTTGGTCAACAGCCTATGGATGGATTTTGTCTGGGGCAAATATCCATTTACTGTAAAAATGTGATACTAAACTACTAATACAATACATAGTTCAATATTTTCCATCTTATCATACAATGTAATAATCTATGTCTGTTTCAAGACTTCGGGGGAACCTAAAAATACCCTAATGTAGTACTTTTTTTTTTTTTGTACAGACATCTAATTCCAATCTATTACCAGAATTGAGGGGGAATCACAGTGGATGTGTGAGAACAGAAGAGGCATGTATGAAAATCCAGGCAAACAGGAAAGAAAAATAAATAATGAAGAGGAAAGCAACGAAGAGAAACAAACCTAGAGGCACAGTCTAACCTCCAACGCACAGTTCATATCACTGCATATTTCAACAAATATCCATTTTTGATCTTGCATGAAAAACACAGCTCGGAATTTTTTCCAAGTTACGCAGGGTTGCACAGGGCACCACAGGACATTAATGCTTGGTCCACAAAACCAAATGAGCAAGGGCAAAAAAAAAAATGTGAACGGAAAGAAAAACAGCAAGATTAAGTTATCAACAAAAAAGAATTCAAGATCTGCATTTCTAAACTGCAATAAGGAAGGCTTTGAGAAGACAGTCTGAGCCCTCCTACACTGAAGCAGGCTTCCAGACTAAATAGGGATTTGTGGATATTTTCCTTTTTATTGCAGAAGCTGTTTTACTATAAAAGACTGTCTGGACTGTCATCAAAGGATGATGTGGAGGTTGAAGAAAGTTCAGAACAGATCAGACAATTTATGGTCGATAAGTCTATCAATGGTGAGTAAACATGATGATGCAATCCCATGAAATCTCTGGCTCAGGAAATTCCCATAACCTCTGACTGCCAGAAGTTAGGAAATTCTACACTTATCCTATTTCTTCCCGTCTTTTGGTAAGCATCCTCTATTTGTTAGCATCAGTCCAAGGCATTTGGGCTAGATGGGCTGCTGGAATAAATAAAAATGGTGATTCATACTTTTATCTTCTGACAAGATAATCAAGGTCATTCTTGTCATATTCTGCTGCCGCCTGTGATGAAAATTTTTATGATCAGTGGCTCCAAATCTCATGGAAATGGCAGAGGGCCTAGTTTGGATTTCATAAAAGTACACAACAGAGGCCGTAATAACATTAATGGAAAAAATAGATGACGAGTGACGGGCTCAGTTAGTACAGATGCATAGCTTTCCTTTCATACTGAATGGAACAGAGGATGAGACTGGGACAGTAGTGAGGACATCCTGTCAGGCAAAAGAAAGCTCCATTTAAGTGACCTGCAGAAACATGTCTAGTTTGGAACAGGTGTGACATCACCACAGCTTTCCACACAGCTCTGTTTTGCTGATGGATAAGGGACATCTCCTTCAGGAAGAATCAGAGTGAGCATGAATGCAGCTCTGCAGGAGGCAGAGTACTAAGACGGTCTGTGGTCCTACTGAGACCAGATCCTGTGTCCCAAACCACTGTGGTTCCAGTTAAAAGATTAGGGCTTGGAAAGGCTCTGGCAGTTGTAATAATGATAGCCGGGTTACTCTGAGGGAAAGCTAAATCCCACAGGGTGGAGATTTGATTTTGGAGGCCCGACAGAAGCAAGAGCTTAGCAAGTTCTCTTGCTCCTAATGGAGGGCCATATAGACCTCAAGTAGCAGGTTGGTGAGTAGGAGGATTAACTGAGGGAATGTGCAGCTCATCATATTCTAGATCAATTTGTTATTTGTAATTAAGCACTACAATGGAAAACATGCAGATGCCACAAAACATAGTGTAAAAGTGATAGAAACTAGGAATGTAGATGCTATCTTTATACTCAACTCAGAACTAAACTTAGAAGCCTAGGATCTTTTCTTTGGAGAAAATCAAGACATCTGCTCATTTCAGTAACTGAAAACATAAAGTATCACCTATCATCTTTCTGTTTCACTGTCTTTTGCTTTAGTAATATTTTATTAAGCTTTATCTTAGCAGGCCTGAACATGGACTGAATGAGCTCACTTTATCTTTTTCATCCTGAACCATAGTTGGATATTTGGAATAATTTAGACATGTATAGTTTTCATCAGAGCATTTTCATTCCCAAGTTCTCTTCAAAGGTATGGAAGATAAATATTACCATGGTGCTAGCAGAAATGCTAAAGTGGTATAGCACTGTAATTCCATTCCTTTAGAGTGCACGTTGCCATTTTTCACTGCAGGCGTAGCACATAGTGTAGTATGAGTATATATACCTGATCAATGTGATATGTTGCATTGATACAGTTCCAGCAGTCTTATTTCAGTAAACACCAATTGAAGCAAGATTTGCCTCCTGATTTACAAGTGGAAAGTATCTTCTGAGTGTGATTATGGACTTCTTGTAGTGATACTTATGCTAATAGTGCTTGAAAAAAGCAGCAGTTCCTTCCCCTAGAGCACCTGATCTGCCAGGAATCCCCAAGAGGTCCTTTGGAGGGTAGTTTGAAAGCTCTTGCTGTAGAACCTGCCAAGGAGGAGTCCTATTTCAGTCAGACCTCTGGTTCATCTAGTGACCTTAAGCAATACAAGCTTGCTTAGAGCATTTGCAATGTTATCAAAAGTGCATCAATCTTTGAAGAGGGAAGTACTTCAGAAAAGGCACTTGTTTTACTCCTACAGAATAAGTACAGCAAGTCATCACGCAGCAGTTTGTGTACTCATCTATTGGTAGAAACCACTGCCAGAACAGTGGCATTAAGGAGGCATGAAAAAATGACAGATGTAATCATTTGCACTCTGAATTCACTATGCAGAAAAGAGCATAAATGTAATTTGAGGACATACTTTTTATAGTTCCCTGGTTAGCCAAAACAGAAAATCATTAACATTAAAAAGCTACGTATGACCCAAATGCAGTGAGTGGTAGTATATAACCACCTACAGATCCTACCTGGTGTGTTCAGACTCACGGCTACAAACTCCTGGAACAAATTAGAAACTGGAGCAACCATAACAGCTGGAAATCTCATTTCTTTAGGACACATTTGAATGAGCAGAACATGAACAAACAAGCAATGGATGAGATAAGTAGCTAATTCTGACATGTAGGAACCTCCTGCTTGTTAATGTATCCAGCAGAATATCCAGCCCTATTTCTTCAGAAGAAACTTTCTGTCAAATCTATACTTGTGTACCAAGGCTACAAACAAATCAGAAAGGCACCAAAACAGGCTGAACAACTTGCACTTGGTTTTTTAATTATCTTTATAAAAATGAGAACTCAGGGAGGAGTTGAGGATGATTAGGAACTGATGATGGCATGCGCTGCCTGCTTTTCCTCCCTCCCAACACATCACTTCCTTTCTTCCCATTCACTAGTCTTTCAGGCTACGCAACAGCGGTTACTTGTTCTGTGTGAAGACTTCTAGAAAGCTGGTGCTTACATTTTTAGCACCATGAAGAGCAAACAAACTTCTATGAAGTAATCTTACCTGCTAAAACCACTTCTTAATGGACCAACAATCTTTTAAAAACAACGTCTTGAGTTTTGCCAACAATGTCATTGCAAAGCAGAATGAAGAAAGTGTTTCTCAACCCTGGCTATAGAATTCCCAGTACAATGTAATAACCATCAGAAGGGAGGAGATTCTTTAAAAAGAAATGTACATTTATTGTTCATTGCACTGCCACATTTCATCATTCAACATTGAAAATGCCCATTAATAAAATAGCACTTGTTACAACAATTCCAGTTCAAAAATTTCTTTTTGGAACCCTAATTGATCCTCCAAATGAGCTTTATTAATCACTGATGGAAAACTGGCAAAATCCTGGTCTGTACTTTGGCGAACTTTCAAAATGTCCAATTAGGTCAAATCAAGAAAGCTCTAGAAACCAATTACAAAGCACTTCAAAGCCAAAAAAAAACCCACCAACAAAAAAAACCTTATTGTATTCTGATACAACTGCAGCATTATAGGAATGAAACAACAACCCACCACCTCACTCATAAACTGTGTATGCACCTGAGGTACCACCTCCATAGAAATGTGAGAAATAGCCACTCCTTGAACCACATCAGTCAATCATATTTGCTCACAGGTTTTCTTTATTAGTGTCATAGATGTCACTGAGCAGTTCACCATAAGGAACGGTGCCAGCCAGGTCTTTAGTAGTCAAGCGAACACTGGTTCGCTTTCAACATTTTTCTATACATCTCATCTTCAGTGCTCTGATTTCACAGGTGTATGAAGTCTTCACCTTTTCATGAGTTTCATGAGTTCTGCATACTCCACCAACATGTTTGTACATTAACACATATGTTGACAACATGATAAAAATAGTCCTGGCAACAACAACAAAAGCCACCTTTATCTAACTCCTCAAGAATTTGATCTTTGCTTCTGCAGGATTACTGCAAGTACAGCCATAGGTTCTGGTGGGCTGCTTGAGGTGTGTGTTGCTGCCAGCCCTCATCCCACCACCCACAGTTATGAATTAATTAGGACTTGAAGATGCCAGAGGGAGGCAAACAACACAAAAATAGAGTTGTAATTGACTGTAAGCAATAATTAAAATTCTGCATTATGTTTAGCATCTGCACATTTCTAGACTTACTGCAGTGAGTGACTCCATACCTAATGAAAACATACAGCTCAATCCCAGAAGACTGGGCAGGTCTCAGATCATAAGTACATCTCCTATCATAACTCAAAACAGTAAGTAAGTCATGCATCCTTACTGTGAAAACTAATAATTAAAAATTCAAAAACTGGCATGGTAAAGGAACCAAAATCCATCTACCCTGGCCAGGCTGAAGGAGAACAAAACATGCATCCACACAGTAAAAACTTCTGAGTTTTCCATGCCAAATGTGCTCTTGTTCTGCAATTTCACACCACAGTGGCCCCGCTTTAATATGCTTATTATTTATTGAGTTAGAAAGTTTATTATTCATTTATTTATTTACAGTTCCCTTTCATTTTTTCACTAATCTTTCTAAAGTAACTTGCCATTGTACTAACAAAATTAACAAAATTAACCAAAAATAATTCTCACATTACTCTTGGCTCCAAACTCCATTACATTACAGCGTCAACACCGATCCCTCTAAACTTCTTCTTAGCAATTTCACTTTTCTCTGCCATCCAGTCCTCATCAATTCGTCTCCACACCAAGTGCTGCATTCCCTGCACTCATGTTGGAAGCAGTCATTTGTCATCCAGAAGTCAAACTTCTTAACAAAAATCTCCTTACCTTCATCAGGAGGTCAGGTAAACTTCCTGAAGTTTTACTTTACCGTGAGCTTGACCAAAGGTAATGACGAAGACCTCCAGTAACCTAAAGAAAAACATCTCTGAAATAACCACACGGCTTTGTATTCTGTCATTTCCCAGGAATGGCAAGACCAAACCTCTTAACATTTATTCAGCACAGCCAACATGTTAATTCACAAAAGAAAGATAATCACTTTCATAATTCCATTTACATAAGGCGTTCAATTTTACAGCCCCCAATATCTCTTTTAAATTATAGCCAACGCATGGCAGACAATTGCAGTATGCTAGCTAATATGCTGAAAGCTTTGTGTGGATCCTTTTTCTCCCTCCCGTTATCTGTTTACTAATCCGTTAATATAGAAATCACAACGTGTTTGGAAGATATGATGTATTTCCAGCCCTCTTCCAGCTCAGGTTTCATAGGTTTCTCCCTGACATGCTAACTGCCAGGTACACAAGATCAACTGATTAGAAATTATGTAATTAATGTTTTCAGTTGTAATGCACTTTTTTTTTTTAAATCCAAGTTGAAGAATTGTAATGGTAGTATTAGGAACTTCAGAAAAGCTGACTGCTGTGTATTCAGGAATCCAAGCCCAGACCTAAATGTAAAGCCACCTTAGGATGCACCCTGATGGAAGAACACCTTTCGTTATCAATGGCTGTCATTTTCAGGACTGATTGCAAATACGGCTAAATTGCTTTGTCGACCTGGAAAGTGTAGAAAGCATACTACAACATCTTGTTCTTCTCGTTTTATCTATTTCTGCCTTTTCTTTAACCATTTATATTCTTGACTTCCATGCTTCAACTCTTAGTTCTCTCCGTAAAAGTTTTCCTCACATTTTCCTTGTCTTTGGACACACCATTCAGTATCAGCCTGTTTTTCTGGCTTCATCCTTTTCAGCTTCCTGGAAAGGCATTTGAGAATTTCTCATGTTTCTCCAGCGCATCTTCACTTACGCAGAAAACAAAGATCTCAGGGCCTTCCCCAGTGCCCACACACGAGGCCCACAGCTCCCCAGGGCAGGAGCTCTGCAGCCCTCCCTCCCATCAATAGTCTCAAGGCCGCCTGCAGCAGCGCGGCCACCTGCTGACGCTGTGCTTCCCACTCCCAATTCCACCATTCTTTTCTACAACTTTTCTACGAGCAGCCCCTCTTCTGGGGCATTACTGGGGCTGACCTCAGCTCCAGACAGTTGCTGTGATGGAAGTGAACATCTCTCCTTAGTCTCAGCGGCTTGCTGAGTAATACGAACCTACTTCTGCTTTGTTTGGTTCTTCTATTGCCAGCCAACCAACTCAAATACAACCTTGTGAATACTTTCATCTTACTGGAGCACTTCAACGTCTTTTTAACAAAATGTTTCCATCGCTGTCAAAGACACTTCATTGGATTTCACTTTTTTAACCAACCCTTTTTGTCTGAAGCTCTACATTTCAGTTTCCTCCATAAACTCAAAGCAATGTTGCAGGTTCCCATTTTCCTTCTTTCCAGTAGGCCTTGTTTTTAAGAGGTTTCCTTTTTATATCTGAGACAGTGTTTTTTTCATTTCCCCAGTAACTCCTGATACATTCCCCAACTTTTTTTTTTTTTTCCTAACTAACAATGACTTCTCCTTTGTCCTGCTCAAGGTTTTTGTCAACTGCTCAGTTTCAGTTCACATGAGAAGCTGTATATTTTCATCTTACCTGTACTAATACAATGTAAGAAACCAAGACCTTACACTTACACAAATTCTATTCTGCTCTGAATTCCTAACCAAGTCTTGCTCTTTTTGGAAACCTTGCTTCTCTAGACCCTACTAACTTTTATTTACTGACAGCATCTTTCAGTTTCCTTTTGCTACTCATTCAGTCTCAACGACCTCACACAGTCTTTTATTCCAGGCACACTTTGTTTCCAGGGAAATGAGATCTCTGCTGGGTGGAACTGCTCCCTTTCCATGGGGACCTTCCCACCTCTTCCTGCCCCGCGTGCCACCAGCTGAGCACACCTTCCTCCTGCAATGGCAGCAGTCAGCCAAGCACACAGGGTGGTATCCATACCCCAAAACGGCACAACTTCCTCATGAGAGCACCACTCTCCAGGCTGTAGGGCTGAGCTGCAAGCTACATTTTTTCCCAGAAGTGCTTTCATAGTATCACGACATCATTAAGGTTGGGAAAAGGCCACTAAGAACATCTATTCCAACTGTCAACCCATCCCCACAATGCCCACTGACCATGTCCCTCAGTGCCACATCTATACATTTCTTGAACACCTCCAGGGACAGTGACTCCATCACCTGTTCCAATGCCTTTGGAACGCTCAGAAGAAATGTTTCTTAATATCCAACTTGAACCTCCGGTGCAACGTAAGGCCATTCCCTTTCATCCTATTGCTAGTTACCTGGGAGAAGAGGTAAAGTCTCCCTCTTCTCCAGATGAAACCCAGTTCCCTCAGCTGCTCCCCGTAAGCCTTGTGCTCCAGACCCCTCACAGCTTTGTTGCCCTTCTCTGGCCACACTCCAGGGCCTCAATGTCTTTCATGTAGTGAAAGGAACAAAACTGAACGCAGTACTTGAAGTGCGGCCTCACCACTGCCAAGTACAGAGGGATGATCACCCCCCTGCTCCTGCTGACTGCATTAGTTCTGATACAAGCCAGTCTGCCATTGGCCTTCTTGGCCGCCTGGACACATTGTTGGCCCAAAAGTCTGATAAAATTAAATGGATCTCCAGGTTCCCTACCGCATCCCTGTAAGCAGGGCCAGCCCTGCCCTTCCTGCAGGCAGCAGCATTTTGCTGTGGTTTCACTGAGAAGAGGCACTGCCCTGCGGGAGGAAGGCACAAGGCCAGCAGCCACCTGTTGCCCTGGGCCTCGGGTTGGGTTCATCCATGCTGTTGCATTCCCCCATCCCTCTCTGTCTCGAGGCCTTGTCCCAGCACACGCTGACAACTGCGTGTCCCTGCTGCGAAGCGCTCAGTTGCCTTGACCAGGAGGTCAGTAGCTGCCACTGGTTTGAAAACATCGGTCAATCTGCCTTTCCAGTCACACGCGCTGTGGACAGGCAGAGTCGGGGCACGCACAAGGAGCCGCTCACAACTTGTGTCCCCACGTGCATCTGCTGACAGGTTGATGGCGCACACCAACTCTGCGACCCGACCCCGGGCTGTCAGCGCAGCATCCCCGTAGGCGCCAGGGCGAGGACAGCGGTCCGGAGCGCTCCCGCACGGCACTGGGATGGACCCGGCAGAAGCCCCGGGCACGACCTCGGGGCGTCTGCTCCCCGCAGATATCCATCTGGGGGGCGGACGGGGGACCCGAGGCCTCGGGGAGCCCGCTGAGGAGAACGCGACCCGACAGCAGGAGGGTGACGCCGCGGCCCCGCGCGGCCCCGCGGTCCCCCCGCCCCGGCCCCCTCCGTCTCCCGGACGCGCTCGACCGCGGCCCCCGCCCGGCCCCTCCGCCCCGGGGCTCCCCCGGCCCCTCCGCCGCCGCCGCGAGCGGGAGGACGCGGGCAGTCTCACCTGCCACCGGAGAGCGCCGAGCGGGAGGCGCCGGGGCGGCTGCGGCGCTTCCTGCGGCGGGAGGCGGGCGCTGTCCCCGGCTGACCCCGCGGGAGGCAGCGCGGGGGGAGCGGAGCGGGAGGCGGCGCGGCGGCCGGGCGGGAGGCGGGCGGGGCCGGGCGCCCGGTGGCTGTCATGGCAGCGCGGCCTGGCGCGGCGCGACGCCCCGCGGGGAGAAGGGGCACCGGGGGGGGATCTCGGCCGGAGGAGCCCCCGAGGGGCGGCCGGCGCTGCCCGACCGCGGGGCGCCGCGGAAGGAGCGGCGGTGGCACCGCGCCGGGTACGGGCCCGAGCACCGCGCCGTGCCCGCAGTACCGCGGAGCGAGAGCTCCTCGCGCTCGGGGACCGCGCGAGCGGCAGCGGAAGCGCTGCGGCTGCGGGAGCGCCGGAGCGGCACTGCGGGCCGCTGCCGGCTGTGCTGCACCGCAGGGCACGGCGGTTGCGTAAGAGCACGGCGCGATCCTTTGGCAGAGAGCTCGCGGGCACGGCGGGCACGGCCCGGCGCTCTGCCCTGCTTACTTCGCACCGCTGCGCAACGGCTGAGCTCTGCCGCAGCCGAAATACGCGCACGTCGGGCTCACGGGTTTTAACCGGCTTTGGAAATTCGGCTTCTTTCTGTTCGCAACTTCCTCAGCAGTGTGCTTGGCATATAACAAGAAACGAAAGAAAAAGAGAGAAGGGGAAAGCGGGGCTGAGCTGCCTGCGCTGGGAGCACACACGGAGCGCCCACCTGCCTGCCGCAAAGGGATGCCATTGGCATGACCAGGCGGTGTAGTAACGGTACAGCTGAAAGCGAAGCACAGTTCCAAGGTGGTGAAACGATTAAAATGCCATTCCAGTTAGTATGTGAACCTCCTGAGCGCTGCTCCCTAACAGCACCGTCCTACTCTGAAAGTACAATCCATGTGCTTGCTGTGTTTGCAGCATCCCAGGCTCAGCTGACACGTAACGTTGGCACTCAGTTACCATCCTGCAAAACCATCCATGCTGCTCAGCTATTGGAACAGTTATCTAAATACAGTGTGCTGGAATACACTGAACTCTGGCTTCTCACACGCACCATTTAGTTACTATTACACAAAAAAAGCATACAACGTCCTCACAATCCAGCTAGAACTTAATATTCATTCTAAACTAGAATTAATTCAATTATGTAACTGAACGAATGACAGCAAAACTCAACAAATATCAATTGATCTCAACAGGAAATAGCACAAGCAGGCAGCCAAGATTCTCTGTTAAGATCAAAGAACCTTAAAATCACAGCACAGTTTGGGTCAGAAGGGACCTTAAAGCCCATCCATTTCCACCCCCTGCCATGGGCAGGGCTGCCACCCACCAGATTTGGCTGCCCAGGGCCCCATCCAACCCGGCCTTTAGCACCTTCATGGATGGGGCACCCACAGCTTCTCTGGGCAGCTGTGCCAGGGCCTCACCACCCTCCATGTGAAAAATTCCCCCCTGACATCCAATTATCTGATACGTTGGCCCTGACTCTAGGAGGCACATTGCAGAGGGCCTCCCCTAACCGTGCTCATGGATCTGTCACATTCGAAAATCACCGTACTCAGCAGTTGCCTGGAGAAGTTTCTATGTCTTCTAAAGCTACAAGGAAGGACTGTTCTTGCCCTAGAAAATAAAAAATTGCACACTTTTAAATAGCTACAGCAAGAATGGTGACCATCAGGGGAAGAGATGACGTTGTTTTCAAAGCCTCTCTGGAGACGCATCTTAAAGGTTTTGGACTTTATGGCATTGCTTGCTTCTACCCAGCAGCAAGTAAACACATCTAACCTCTGTATGGTTTCACCAGTGGGGCAGTTTTGTGTTTCTGTACCAGAGGTCTATTCAGAGGGAGGGACACAGCCAGCTGGAACTGGGAAGTACCTGGGAGTAGAAGAGGCCCACTGCATTCGTAGGAAAAGGCAATAGCAGATAACGAGTTCTAAATTACCCCCCAAAAAGGTGATGGTCATAATCCAGTTAAAGAAAGATTTGCCTACTCAGTGCAAGGGTCAAGGCTTGCCAAATACTCCAAGAGGAGGGAACTCCAGGTAGAGATCCTTCCATTGTGGCAGCCAGCCCTTAAATGAGGTTAGGTGAATTGCTTTCACCTGTGCTCCCAGGGCTGGCTGTGCCCCCTCACCAGGTGCTCAATCATTGGTTCAGGCTGTGATTTAGCAATTCCCTTATAGTACTGAAAAACAGTGTCTGGAGGAGAGTCTGTAGCTGTAGCATGCTTCCTTAGAGACTGTTGCAATACATTCTATAGTGCCACGATGATTTTTATAAAGCATAGAAATATAAATGACCAAAAGCCTATCTCTGTACTTTTTTGGGGGAAAAAAAGTGTACGTGCATACATATATAAATAAATATATATATATATATGGTTTTCTATTCATTAATTTCACAGACGTCTAAGTAAGACGCGGCTGCGCACTTCCCGGCAGCGCCCAGCGGCGGGCTGCAGCCGGCGGCGGAGCTGTCCGTGGTCACGGCCGCCAGCGGCGCTGAGGGGCGGCCCGGCCCGGGGGAGAGTCCCTTCCAGCGCTTCCTTCTTACAAATACATCTGAGTACGCTTTGACCGCTGTAATTTCTTCCTTCTGGTTATGAACGCATATCCCAGATACCGCAGATACCGCCTCTTTTCCTTCTTCTCCTTTTTTTTTTTTTTTTTTTTTTTTTTTAGTGTGGTTCATCAGGTTTCCTGCACGACTGCCTATACTTTTGGTAGATTTCCAGCTTTCACATCCATCTGTCAAGTTGAAAATAACATGAGTTGAATATTCAGTTTATTCTTGAAAGTGAAGACTTTCAGGGACTGACTCTTATTAAAGCAGATAAATGTGGTTGCTGCCTTGCCAATTTGTGACATTATTTCCTTTGAGATGTCCCCACTGGCTTGCACAGTACTGCCAAGGTATTCAGGTTGACTCATCTCTTACACTCCTTTACCTTGTAAAGCAGCACTGAAATGACTCTTTGCATATGTCTGTTAACCCTATGTTTACATTCTCAGTAGCCTTTTAGTTCACCAAGGCATGGACAATCCCACGTTTTGTCTGAGTGGACATTTAAGACCTATGTCACTGGCAAAATAAAATTGCAGCGTTCTGCTGTTGAGCCATATGATATCTAACAGCCCAATTATCCACACCTTCTGGTAGCGAATAGGTGGAAAATCCAAAGCCAAAGCGTTTAATGGTTTTGTGCTGTCAGTTTTTGTTGATCAGCCTTCATATGCAAGAACTTTGGCATCTCCTTGTTCACTGAAACCATGTTCAGTGTTAATCATCAAGCAGAATATTTTGTCGCTTTTCACTCATGCTTAATCTGTGCATGCTGCACCTGGATATAAAGCTGTGTTGATAGTAATTACTTTCCTTGACAAAACACATTGCTTCAAGACTCAACAAAACAAATAATGGTAGAGACTGTCAAATGCTACAGTGATGTGTGTGGTTCATATTAGTGAGTTTTTGCTGTTCAGTCTTCCGCTCATGATTGCTATACACTGTGAGAAGTTAAAGTAATGATAGATTAATAGAAAAATGGTATGTGCCAGAAACCGAGCAAGAGTAATGCCCCCTTGGCACTTGCAAAGCTTATATGGAGAAAGATGCATTGTAGCTTGCTAGGGCCTTCACTGACTGGTTGCTGCAGATGCTGGTGTACAATGGCTACCGGAACCAGCTTTAAACACGTTAACTTTAAACCAGAAGTGACTGTCATGTAACTTTGAGTAAATTGAGTCTACAGTCTAGTACAACTTCATCCAGATCAAAGCTTCCTCCATGAGCTTTGCTTCAGCCAACTCACTATACAAAGACTGTCCACAAAGAAATAAAGGGACATACAGATGGATCACTTAATGGATTATCCTGGCACCAATACTCTGAGAAAAAAAAATATATGATTCTAAGAGCTGAACATTTCAGAAAGAGGAAAGCTCTCAACACTGCAGTCATTCCCATTGAGTGAAGAGAACATGGTCTGCATGGACAGCTCCTGTCTTCATACGGCTTCACTGCACCCAGGTGTGTGGCCCTCACTCTCTGCCAGCAACATAGCTCTGCTGTAGCCATTCCTTCTGGCCCCAGCCTGGTACCTCTCACCTTCCTAGTTAATTCTTTGTGTGATCCCTGGCTGAGATCTGCAAGAGGAGCAGTTACAAGTCTAAGCCCTAAGCGATCTCCTGTTTGTGCACATGGCTGCTCATGTATTGAAACATGGATTTCAGAGAATAAATAAATGTGATGTTTCTAATAGGACATTTCAAGCATAAGCAATTTAATTACTTCTTTCTGATCCAAAATGAACTGAAAAATTGCTTGGTTATCATTTTTGTCAGGGGGCACTACTGGTTTAAAATCGGCACTAGATATGTAGTGGTTTAAATGGCAATTTTGTTCAAGATTTCTTCCATAGTAACATGCTGGCATACGTGTTCAGAGTGCCCATATGGCACGCTTCCATATGCTGCCTCATTTTAACCAAAGCATAGATACATTTCTCCTTCTAATTCTGCAGAAACAGTAAGGCAGAAAGCCTCACAGAAGAAACTCGTTTCACGTATAGGTGAGGAATTCACTTCAGAGAAGACATTATTTTCTTGCTCACATAGGGGGCAGGTAGGGAACAGATTCCTCAGTAATAGGAAGAAAGAGAAAGAAAAAAGAAAAAAAAACAACAAAACAAAGATACATCCTTTTGTTTGGTTCTATTGTCTGCCTACATTAAATGACCCCAGTAATGAGTAGACAATGATTTAGATCCAGTAATACACAACCACGTTAGGTCAGTAACCGCTTGCTGCTGGCTGACAGTGTGAACAGGCCATGAGCAAAAATGTGCTGTCATTTCAGAACATTTTTTAGACTTAGCTATGGAAATATTTCCTAGAACAGACAGATTCCTTTGCTACACAACAATTAACACCAAGAGCTTAAAAATGCAGAGAGGCCTGGTGGGTTTTTTAAGAGCCCAAATGCCTCCGGGGTTGGTCAATCAAGCATGAATGGCTAATATAAGATCCTGTCAACGCTCCTTGAAGATAACTTAAAAACAAACAAACAAAAAACAACTTCTGAGAGCTTTCAAAATGTACTTCTGTCTAAAATAGTTTTACTTCAGTGTGTTTTTTTCTGTGCTGCTTCTCCTATTTGCTGCCCTGATTTGCTGTGAGCTTTTAAATTAATCTGTGAATTCCAAAGGGCATGAGCTATGACTGGGTTTGCATCACACCCAGCCCAGAAGAGTTACACCTAGGGCGGGAAAGCACCATTTTTTATGGATATTGAAAAATAAATGAAAAAAAAAAAGAAAAAAAAGAGAGAGAGAGACCTTGACTAATCACGTCTCTAAACCTGGGACAGAGAATGGGTAGATGTCCTGGTCCACTGATCCCTGTGTTTTGAAGAACGGACTTTGAACAGGCATCAAGGATCATGGTGACACTGCACTTCTACAGTGGGAATGTGGTCCCATTTGAGCAGATGCCAAGGTAATCTCAGTGTAGTGTGCAAAGAGAGATTCTGGAGACGAAAAGGTTTTCCTATGACACACAGTTCAGAACACTTCTGGTTTAAATCACCTTTCACAAAGTGTCATTTCTTGACACATTTACCTTTTGTGTTACTATTTTTATGGGCTACATGGACAATTAGTAAATGTTTCCATAGCAATTCATTGACAGTTTCTCCAAGATAGATTTCAGCATTCATAGACAAAGACTCTGTTCTTCCATTCTGTTTTTAAAGTATTTTTAAGGCTAACCAAGTAGGATCATGTAGGAGTATGTTCTGCTACAGTAACAATACCACTGTGAGGATATGTAGGGATTTCCAAGTTAAAAGTATTCTATTAATACCTTAAACATACATGTTAAAGACACATTCAGATGAGACTGAAGCATATGTAAATCAGGTTTTTTTCTGATTTAGAGGAATTGCTTATCTTCTTTTCTCAGCTGAAGCCACAGTTAGAATAAAGCTGAGAAAGAATATCAAGACTTACTGCCAGTGGTCAATACTAGCGTCAACCTTTTCACCCCTCCTGGAGGTTTGTCTCAAGCTTGGCTCTGGTGTGGTGCAGCTGCCCAACCTGGAAACAGCCTGCTCCACGGCTGCATTTCATCTCATGCCCACATTCTTGGCTCCTGCTTGAGCTATGCCACAGCCGTGCCTGCACTTGGCTTTCTGACTTCTTCATTCTGATCCTGATCTCAATCCTGGCCTGCTGACTTGACATCTGTGCTTGACTTCAGACTTACCTAATCACTGAGAGCTCGCCTGGCAAAGTGGGGACTGTCACCTCGCTCAGGGACTGTGGGATCAATTCCCTTGCTGGTCAAGCCCCTGCCCAGCCAGCCTTGCTGTCACTCTTGCCTCCCGACTCTTCTGCCTTCATGGAGGAGCTTGTCCTCACTATGCCCTGATGCCTCTTGGACCAAAAAGCCCTGTGGCAAAGTACTCTCATAATGGTGCAAAACTGCTCTAGTAAATTGTCTTAGGGTAAGGGAGACTGTGAAAAATATAAATGTAATTGGTTAAATTGTTCCCAAAAACCATTCTCTGTTTATATTGAGAGAGGAAGGCTGACACTGGACTAACAAGAAAATTAGCACCTCTAGTGTTCTAATCATATCATAGGTGATATCTTCCTGCATGTGCCAGGATCAGAGTTCTACAGCGAGAGAGGTCGGTGATACAAAAAAAACTCCCAAACCTTCAAAATAGGGTTAAATTTTGGAGCTTCAAAAAGGATTAACAGTGTGAACCGTGGCACAGCTGGAGATGGACTCAAATAGCTGAAGAGTTATGGATTGGTCATTTCACGCCTTTTGTTTCAGACAGCCAACATACAGCGAGCTGCTGTGCAGATATAGTTAGTTTTCACTTTTGAAGTGCAATTGAACAGTCTACAGGAAAAGTCTTGGAAATGAGAACTGCAAAAACAAAGAAACAAAGGAAACACGTGCCAAGCAATTTAACAGGGGTCAGAAGGAAAGAGCCTGCTCATTCCTCTTCCAGTGAAATGGACATCCCTTTGTGAAAGGAGAAAGGGAGCAACTGCTGATACTTATTGCAAAGTGAAATTCTGGCAGTCTAACCTATGATTATGACCCATTAATAATTTTCTCAGTGAGCAACTCAATGAAGGGAGCAAATAGCAGGGGGGCAGGCATAAAATGTCAGCTGCAGCTCAACATTTTAACCAAAGTTTCAATCCTATTCATAAATCATTTGAGTATTACTGTCTAAATGTACAAAGCTAGTTTATCTATTACCTTTCTAACCATCATATTACCTAAGCTTTCTTTTTTTTCCTTATAAGTAAGATATAACATCTTGCAAATACTGTATATTATAAACAGTCCTCCTTGACCATCCCATAAATATTCATCATGTACTCTGAAAACAAATATCACTTCTTTCTGAGCTCATGGTATGGCGTATTTTCCAGAACCACTGCATTTCTTTTTACAATTCAGCGGACTCTGAAAACATCCAGAAGAGTCAATCCTCTCCTAGGTTGTGGGTGTGTTACGCTTCCACATAAGATCAGCTCATGCTGGCTCCATAGGCACCAGCACTCACTGTCCAGGGAAGCTGAAACTCAGCAGAAGGTTATCTCACAAGCAATCAGGTGCCAGGTCAAACAGTTCTCAATCCACCTCATCTTCCACTCATCTATCTCACATTTCTTAAGCTTACCTATGAAACATATATACACATGCATATATGTTTTTTTTTTTTTTTTTGAGGGCATATATGTTACATCTTCTTCCCAAAACAGTTTTGCATAGTTTACAGGTAGACCATCGTACTGAAAAGACGTAAACAGTTTAGCCTTCTAGAAATGGAAATTAATGGTTATTGTAGGAAAATTACTGTTTGGCAGAATTTTAGACCTCCAGGAGTATACTTAAAGCAGCTTATGTACTGTCCAGCATCCACCTATGTTCAGCATCCACCTATGTATGTATAGGGACATTTACCTTGAAAGCTTGGTCTGCAGAAGTGAATCCCTACTAGCCCAGCTTACGGGACAGGGCACCTGTGGTTTTCTTTGGGTGATGCCAAAAGGCAGCACTGTCAAGGGCAGCTGCAGGAGTACAAGCAGCAAGGGACTTAAGTAGTATTACTGGGACTGCCACCATCTTCTGCTTTGTTCTCACAGTGGATTTTAACTCTCTTTGCTTCTTTTCTCTGACAATAAATGGAACTGAGATTGTTTACTCACTTCAGCAGAACCATTTGAATGTAACAGGTAAAAAACAGTAAATAACGCCAATTCAATAAATTTAAGTGCAACTTCACTATAGTGCTAAAGCCTAATAGACAAAGCAGAGGATTTAGAAAGCAACTGAATGTACTGCATTAGGTACAGTTAGGTACATAACAAAGACCACTGGAACAATTTGAATTTTCTGAAGTTCAAACCTACTTCTAACAAGCTCAGAGTGGTAAGAAAGAGAAGCGAAGTCAGTTCTGGTGTCTGGTATCTCACTGCACAGTAATAAAATAAATCATTGTAAACAGTCACGAACACCTTAAAACAAAATAGACGAGTACAAACAGAGCATCTGACAGGGTGGAAACAAAAGAAATTACATAATAATTTCAACATGCAATTCTCAGATTAGATCTGTGTGATACACCGCTGTTACTTTTTTCACAGTAATAAACAAAGGTTGGTACTGACAGCAGATGCTATTCCTCAGTATTCAATATAATATTGCAATACGCTGCTGCTGCATTTCCAAATTACTGAGGGTATTACCAAGAAAGCTGCTACAGAGGAAAGAGAAAAAGATGGAAGGGATATTATTGCTTCTATGCTAAGCTGCTGTGGAGGCAGCCGTCTTAGTAGTGACCAAAGATAAAAACAATTAGGTAGCTTATGCCATTCAATTCCTGTGATGTTTATTTTAAATATGTAACACTTCAGTGTCTGTGTATGTTTTGTTCTCAAGTGTGGGCTAAACAGAGGCGTAGTGAAAAAATAGACTGACTTCACGTTGACTTCAACAGAGTTGAATTTCACCCAAATGTTCTTAACTGTGTGCATCTCTCTGTAAGAGCACTACTGACATTCCATTTCTTCCACTTAATATTGCAAGCAGAAGTGTGGAGAGCAGGATAAATTTCAATCCCATTAGAGTTAGCAGCAAACCTCCTGCTAATTTACATGTACGGAACACAAACATATGGCTGAGTAAGAAACAGGAAGATAAGGAAATGCTCTCTCTCTGGCTGGAACCAGGGTGGACGGGCAGTGCCAGTTGCCCATGCAGTTCTCTGCTCTAATGCCACTGTGGACCCGAGGAAGTAATCCCTCCTCCACCAGAACCAGGGTTTCCACCTCGTAGGGTTTCCACCTCGCAGAGCTGGTGGCCGCCAGCTGTGGCACACAGATGAGGAGGGAGCTGAACAGCCGAAGGGTACCAAAGCAGGTACTGATGGCTGTGGAGGACTATGCAGAGGCGAGGAGGAGAGCAAGAGTGGCCTCTTTATCTCAGCAGGAGTGTAAGACACGTCTTGCACATAAACATGCTGGAAGAAGTCCAGTCAGGGAACTGGATGGATATATTTTAATACCACTATTTTTAGGCTATATGAGAGAAGGCTGCTGGGAGTCTAAGTTTAAAACAAATGGTAGGTTGCTTCTTTCTGTTACAGGCATAGAACTGTGTCACGACTGAAAAAGAAACACATGGCTGAGAGATTTCTTGAACTCCTGCATGGTGGTTAATTTTTCAGCAGTTCTTTTAATGGATATGAGAGAGTAATACAGCAGAATCCACAGAGCCAGCTCTCACCGTCAGTTCCTCAGTATGATTATGGAGAAAATTCCACCTCTCTTACCAATGTTTTAGTTTTTGGCTGTGTTCCTTCCCTATCACTCTGGTCAGCTTTTGCATGAATTGCAGATTTTGAATCAGATTTTTGAAACAGCTTAGAGAAGCATTGCTTTTTGAACCATGCTTGTACAACTCTGCATCTGACTAACCTGCTAAATTCCTGGTCCCAACAGACATGCAGAAATGACCCACTTTCAGTGGTGCGCTACCTTATATAAACAGAAGTCCTATTATATGTTATATACATCACGATATGTATGTACTTATATGCACAAGGTTGCATGACAGGACACAAGCAATCCTCAGCTGCCTCTTGATAACCTCTAATTATTTTGTTGTGCTGGAATGAAGCTTTTTTTTTATTATTTATTTCACAGAGTAATGGAAAAAAAATATGTAATTGAAGTAGATTGGAATGCTTGATATCTTAGGATTTAAAATCCAAAGCCAGCTCACTTACATGTGGCTAATCATTCTTGGTTTGTGATGGACTATGGAAGACAATAAAGTTCTCGAACTGTTCCCAGTGGCCAGATATTCATATCCCAGCCCCACCAGCATATCTGAGTTACTAGCATGCGTTTTGGCAATCAGCAAAGAAACACTGCAGGCTGAATGTGTGCCAACATGTATGCATAATGTGAGCCAATACTGCAGGAAAATTCAGGTCCAACCTTGCTGAGTGGACATCTAAGTACAGAGTTTGAGGAGCAGTGAGGGGGAAAGGAGGGAAGGGTGGACTCTGCCCTTTCAAGGCAGGGCACCTCCCCATTGGAGCCTGCAAACGTCTGGACATTATTCTTGCAGCCTTGGATCAAGTGTCTTCTCAGATACTGATTTGTGGAGGTTTGGGAGTTATTTTTTATTCCCGTTAGCTGCGCATAGCTAAGCCAACCAGAGGAAGTAGAATGGATTCTGTTATTTGTTCTGTACAACATCAGACGTACACATGCTGCATGTGTGCTGAGCTACTGAACTCTATTTGATCACCAAGTGTTACTGATGGCAGAGCTGGCCTGCTGGTGACAACACACTGGAAAAACGAGAGAAAGAATCCAAGCTGACACGCAGCATTTAAGCAAGCCGAGAGAGCCAAGTTTTGGCAACTTAATACATTAGGAGAAGGGAGATGGCTTTCTTTTCCACTTGTAAAATCGGATACATTTTGTCTGGAACAAATCAGAGCAACATAAAAATGTAACATGGTTGCGTCAGTTTTCTAGCACCGCTTTGTAGGAGATAGAACTGTAATTTAAGGCTCTACGTAGTGCCTGGGACAAGCTCCATCCACATCAACAGGAGCTTCTCCTGATTTTTATGGGAATTAGTTCAGGATGCTGAAAACCCACTTCGCTGCCAACCACAGAAGCTCAGGAGTACAAAGTCCTATTGATCTGGTTATCAGTTGAAGCTTTCTTTATTAATCTCCTTACACAGATTTGTGGGAACACGGTGGGAGGAAGAGTTAGGTGGGGAAGAAGCGTTTAGCTGTGCAGTAAATACAAATAAGAAGATAAACTTAAGCCTCTAAATGGGTCCTGCTGAGTGGGAGGGACACTGCGCCGCCGCTCCTCACGAACACAGCAGCCTGCGGTTGTTGCACTGAATGGAAGCCTTGTACCTGAAGGAAAGCTGGCTTCGAAAAGCAACCAGTCAGACCCAAACAAATTATTTTAGTAAACTGAGGTGTTTTGTCCTCTGTATTCTAAGGGAGATGCATCTGCCGTGGCTGTTTTTTATAAACCTGCTTCTCAATTAAAAAAAACCACGTGAACTTCGTAACTTTGGCCACATGAGTACTTCACTCTTTGGGACACGGAGCCCCTCAGCCTGCCAGCAGCACACTGAGTTGGACAGGCTACTGAACGGTGACCCACAGGAGAACTGTAACCGCACTAATAAAGACAGTGGCTGAGGAGATCTGGCAATAATTTATCTGGCAAGAGTTCATTAATGGAAATACAAGCCACATCATCAGTGTTTCCTGACACTGTTTTTCCAACAAGGAGAGAGCAGAATTATATCAAAGAAACTAAAAGCGAGATAAAACTTCAAAACTTTAACTTTCTTGGGGAAGAACATCTCTTTTACTGATGGTGTCTCTTGGGTTTAAAGAATTTAGCAATGAAGAATGAGGGTGATCCTTGTTAATGGATTTTAAAACATAACCCTCTCAGAAGCAGACAATGTAAAATAGCTATTACCACAGCAAACATCAGAGAATACTTTGTACCAGAAGGAAGTTTACAAGTCAGAGTTAAGCTCAACAGAACATCCATAAAGCCAATATCCAAGTCACTCTCTGTTGTATAACGGGAATATAATCAAAGAGATGAAATCCCACAGTTGTGCAATATCTTCCTTTGAAGCTGTTGCACTTTCAAAACCAGGCATCTCACAAAAAATACTTCAGTTCCATGTTAAATGTATTAAGGGTGTTTTTTTCACTGTTTTGCTTTTTTTGTTGGTTTGTGGAGTTTTTTTCACTGTAAAATATATGGTAATTGTAGGCTTAGGTTGGGTTGGGATTTTTTCTGTAGGGACAGACGAGTACCTGTGCCTAATGACCATGCCTGCGGCGATTTCAGCAGTGGGCAGCTGAAGCTGGGCACTCCTCCCCAGTCAGCTCCACACCTCAGCTTGCTTCCCATGGGGGGCTGGGAGCCAGGGCCACTGAACGTTCTCCATAGTTGTAGCAGATGACATAGGAAAAAGATGAAAGTTTCCCTGACAAGCTCTACACCTGGAGGTATCCAAGTAGTGTGTAGATGTGGCACTGAGGGCCACGGTTCAGAGGGCATGATGGGGATGGGCTGATGGTTGTACTAAATGATCTTAGAGGTCTTTTCCAACTTTAATGGTTCTATGATTCTATGGTTTGCTGCTTTCCTCAATAATTCAGGCCAGATTTGGCCAGCCTATTCTGTATGGCATATACCATAAGAAACGAGATTTCTCTCATGCTTAAACTACAATTTAGCCATTGAATTAGGCTCTAGATATCACTAAAGGGTTGAGCATTTCCAGTCTCCATAATTATTCACAGGAGCAAGCCACTGAATTGGATTAGAGTTAGGCTGTGTTCCTCATTTCCATCTGAAGCTCTGCTATAAAGGGATTCTTGGAGTGTGCTGTATCTCGAAAAACAGAACAACTAGGATTTGGCTCTGGCTACTTCAGAGCTACTACTGAATTTGCAATTGAAGAGAAATCCAGTGGTAATCACTGTCATTAACAACAACAAAAAAGCTTACATTTTTTTATATTTGCCCAACAATATATTTAATTACATTTTACCCATCAGAGCACATAAGAGGAAAGCCCATGAATGAACTCAACAATCAAAGGAACTACAGAAAAAAATGTTTCAATGCATGCTTTTTCCCTTTGTAAACATTTGCAAAATAAATCTGCCCTAAGCTTCACTGTATCAAATGTTTTATTTTTTTTCTAACATTGTTTTATCCTTCCTGCTTCTGAAGCAAAAAAATCTTTGTGATGCTCTGCAATGAGTCTGTGTCTAGGGCCAAAAAGAATGATTTGGAAATCATCCAGAAAAGCACCTCCTTCCTCAAGATCTGGGTCAGTAATAATTACAAATTGCAATTGTCATATAGCAACTCAGCACGGGCTATAATATTTATTATCTGTGTCATGCTACTTCTGTGTGATTCCTACATTCTGTGTACAGGAAAGGTTGAAGAAATCATCTGCCCAAATTCATTAAACAGTAAGCTTTTATTCTAACATATTCATTTTCTTCACTGACAACTATGTATGTAGAAATCCAACCATCTGATTCCCCAGAAACATGATTCATTTGACACATCTAATAACTGGCAAGTGTAAGATTTCATCATACCTTGTAATTTTGTTCGTGGGACTTGGCAGGGAGTTTTCATGCACTGAATTTGGAATGTATCAGTTATTCCACTTCAGTGTTTAAGTATGACAGAAGGGAAATAAAAAGCTGTGAGAGAAAAGTGCAAATGGAGACAGTGACCAAGCAAGACCGTGGTGGGTTTGTCAAGGAGACCAAAGGGAGTTATAGCCTTTTTCACAGTGCCTTGTGCAGTAATCATTCTTGGATTGCTCACAGAGGGAATGACCTTCGTGGCCTCCCTACCTGCTGGATTGCATACAGCCTCAACCAGACTCTCACAAGCATCAGCCTGGGACTCTTCATGCCTGTGCCACTGTCCTAAGGGACAATCAGTGTGTATTAGGTATTCACAGGATTTGATGAGGAATATAGCTTATTGATTTTCTTTTTTTCCCTCTTATTAAAGAGAGCCTGTACTGGCATCTCTACTCATGAATGTTTTGTCTAAATAAGGTTTCCGTATTGCTAATACTTCAGTTTTACAGAAGGATAGCAAAACACAATTGAAAAAAGTAAAACAAGTTTTTCTCAGTATCGTGATGAGCTCATCTCCACCCAAGGAAAATTGAGAGAAATTCTGTTGATTTAAATAGAAACAGGGTCAGGTCTGTTCTATCAGGGATTGTTTCAGAGCCTAGAAAAAAACAACTAGAGAATGCTATTATTAATATTTTAACATTTCTGTTGATATTTATACAGATGCATATGGGGAGATGTAAAAGGAATTTAGTTACATAAATTAAAAATAGGTGGATCATTTATAAGTGCAAAAGGAGGTATAAGGCAATCCAATTATTGTATAAGAAAATCCAGCAGGAAACACTTAAGCACCACAGAACGTATTTCAAACAACTTGACTTGGCAACAGCATGAGAATTTAAAGAAGCTGCACAAAGGAGAGAGATGCATCTTTCCAGTGGCAGCATGTCTGAACCCCAGAACTCAAGTTCTCCAGTCACCTAAATCAGAGGTAGGACTCAGGAGCAAAGCAGTACTTTTCCATTTGATGACCTCCCATCTTGTTTTCACAGCAACCTCAGCGCTGGGTCCAATGACCATGTGCCTGCCTGTATATCAGCTGCCTCTTTTTTTCTGAAGACTGCTCACAGGATATCCATGACCTATATCCAGATTCTGGAAACTGAGAGCTTTCAATCAGTATGGACACAGTCAAGGAGCAAGAGATCCTTAAATTCTTTGGAGGACAAAATGCAGCCTGACTGCCTTCACTGTGAGCGGTCGTTCATGGATGCCAATGACTGATCCAGCTCACCACACAATGTAAAAACTTAATTGCCACTCTAACAATAGAAATAGAAAAGTGATTTTCTCAATATCTTAGTCTGAGACTGATTTGTGAAAGCCAGCATCACTATAAGGTTTGTGAAATGTTTGATTTAAAATGTTGCTAGGGAGGTAAGCACATGATTGCTGAACTCTTGGATAATACCAGTTTGATCCAGGGATTTGAAATATGCAGACACGTTTATTACTAGATGTTTCAATCACATAGATAGTAACCTATCATTTGAATATTTACAAACTCTTGCAAAGCTGAGTTATACGATACTTAAAATTCTTATTACATGGATAATCAAGGGAGTTACAATTTTTTTTTTAAATTATGGGTAATACCCTGTCCCCATTGGAATTGGTAGAAGGTATTCCATGGAATTACCTTTAACACTGTGCCACAAAATATGCAGCCATGTGTTTAATGCCAACGATGAACAGTAGCTAATGAGACATTTTGATAGCTGGTAGTGGTTAAGCTCTCTACAAAATCCGAACCCGTGCTCAGCAAGGTAAGGAGTTATCTCTGTCTGACTTCACATGATATGTGACACAGGGAACTGCCATTTCCGAGCCTACTTCATATTCATTCCATCATAATTCTCTCTAAAGTGTATGAAATAAAACACTTTTTTATTCCAGCTGGCAGAAGAATTCGTTGCAACCAGCCAAAATTATGAATTTCTTAATTATAATGAAAGAACTTGTAGAGAAGACTTAGCTAGGTGTGATGGTATCAGAATGATCTTCTCAAGAATCTGTGCAAAGTAAATATATTTTACAGGCTGGATGGGGACTGTTAGAATCCAGTAGGCTTAGTGTAGGCTTAGTGTAGGAGGACAGTGACATTACAGATTGTTTAAGTCAACAACTTCAGAAGCTGTCATAGCCTTACTCATTCTGAAGAGGACAGTTATTTTTCACTGTTGAAGGTTTAATCCTATCAGAAGATAGCCAAGAATTTCTTATTTAATGTACCAGAGTTATTGTTTCTGGCTCCTGTTTTCATACATTTTAATTAAAAATAAGAAAAGGAAGAAATGTGGCTTGCAGCTATGCACAATTCAAGTGTATGAAATTTCACTAGACAATCAGCAAAGAAAGCAATGTTTTTATATCCTTTCAGAGTAATTCAGAAATACCATGTATTTACTTAATTATGGGCCATCACATAACACAATCTGGAGTTGTTAAATACTGGGTGGCAAATCTTCATACATCTTTATTGGGCCACATTTGCAGATGGCAAATTGAAGGCTTAATTCAGCAAATCTTACTGATGGAAGTAATTCTGATTTTTGCATGTCTTCTTATGGTTTTCAAACTCCCTATTATCTTGAATGTTTCTATTGCCCTCTGTAGTACTAACTGTGAGAGCAGAGTTTCTAGTATCAGCCCAGATGTCATAAATTTGACTGTGTAAATAAGCAGTTGTAGATTGCTTAAAGGATATGTGTTAAAAGATTGTTCATTGGCAACAGAATTATTCCTTATTGTTTTTTTTTTTTTCTTTCCCTGTGGCAAAGCTTATGGACTACTTTGTCTTTTTACCCTGTTGTAGTAGGCGTTTATTTTAAAGATTTTAAATTTTAAAGAGCTTAAAATTTATGTGTAGAAGAAAAAAAAAATAGAACATATGCCTAGAATACACAGGATTATATATAGTTACCACAGACAAGACTAAGAAACAACAAGACTAAGTTAATCAAGACAGTATATCCAACGCAAGCACTGGTAGTAGGATTTATCTCACCTAACTTTAGATGTGTAAAAGTTAAACATCCAGTTTTTGTCATATAGGTTGTTGCTATAGTCTGATAATAAGAAATAATAAGATAGGAAATGATCCATTCATCTGACATATTTTAAGATGTGATGAATCACTTTCCGGATGTGGTAGCACCCACTGACTGCAGGAGGCACCTAGATAACTAGTCTACATTTACCACTTAAATGTCTTTTAGATGGCTACATTAAGTGATAGAACCCAGCCAAACTGCTCTGCAAATGTCACCTAAGTGTGAAGGTGGGTTTTAAGGAAGGATTTAAGGACAATAAATTCAGTTAGACAAGAAACAAGTAATTGTTTGTGAATGTTGTATCACTGGTCAATAGGTCAGAGCTGAAATATACAAAATGTGTTTTCATTATCTGATTCCCCATTCTTTTTTGCAATTCCTGACATATTATTTGGCCTTTAAAACTTGCTGTATGCAAGGGAAGAAAACTTGGGCCATTTAATGAAACAGTAGAATTGGAGTCGAGATGCTGGCAAATGCTCAGAGCAGACAGCTGAGAAAAAAAAATCTTTTTCTGTACAATTACATAGGAGACAATGCATCATGAGTAGATTTTAAAAATGTTTTAGGTGCAAATGAAAGCAGTTAAAGCCAGAAAATACCAGAACTACAGTAGCTAAACACTACCTCCAAAAAAGCAACAGTTTTCAGAAATGTCTTTTGATTTTGCAGGTCTCCACGTAGCTAACAAAATAATCACTGGCTGCTTGTGAAATTTTTTGTCAAAAAAAATTCTTGCATGAGGTCTTTGAGCCCTTGTAGTCATATGGAAAAAAAATAGATAGACAAATAGAGGAAAGGTATGTGAAATCTGTATTATATTTAAAGGAAGAAAAAATAACTGCTTAAGTTATACATTGTTTTGTCAGCTGAGATGTATTTATATTCCCATTACTTGGTTCAGTATTTTTGCAGTTTACTTGGAGCACTTAAAAAATCCTTAGAAGGAGTAATTTAAATAAAGAAATACAAGATTTGACGTACTTTAAAGGAAGTAGTAATTCATAACTATTATTATCATTCGTGTTACATACATAATGATTTAATAATACCATCGTGTTGTATGAAAGCGTTACAGCCAGGAGCCAGTCCTGGAGGCTATGGACTCAGCAAGGGAGCAGATAAATCAAGGGAAAGAGGACTGCCAAACTTGTGTGTGACATTGAAATGATCCTGGACGCCCTTTGGGTCTTAAATCTATTTTTGCGTTTGCAGATGCATCTTGATATTAAAACGGTTCCAATGAATCTTTCTCTTGATGTCAACTTTTAATATTACTGAACAATAATAACCTTATATCAATCCATAAAATGCTACAGACACAAGCCTTGTAATTTTTTCCACTTTCACTTTTCCTCCAGAGCAGATAAAGCCATCTATCACGCAAGCTCCAAAGCCTGGGTCGCTGGTAACAGATACTCAGACAGAAGTTGGTGAGGAAAGAAAAAAGCCTTCAGTAGTCTGATGCCTTCTTAATCTAATGACACATTTAATTTAATTCTAGACACGTCTTCAAATTAGACATAACAACTGCGTCTACTATTAACAGTATTTGTTTATTCTGTTAAAATGTACTGACTGTTGCTACCGTCAAATTTGCCTGTCTAAATTAGTAGCGAAGTACTTTGCCTTGCTGCAATTTCAGAACAGTGCTGGCCCAGCTTAGAAAAACGTACTATAATTATCCTTGAGGAACAGCCTATTTTCTTGCAGTTTAACTCTAGCCCATATACTTGTGGCACAAATGAGGAACCTGAACTCTTTCTCCATTCTAATGGCACGGAAAAACAAATGAAGAACTCAGATGTTAGACAAAGTCAGCCTTGGTCAGCTATGTGTATCATCACCTAAAAAACTGGAACAAGGCAAAAATGCAAAGTCTGTCCTTCTCCACAAAGTCATCAATTTGATGACTTTTTTCCAGATTGAAAAAATACTTGGAAAGAACTAATTTAATAAGCAGCCCTCTGATGCTCTCCCTCTAGTAACCTTGGGCTCTTCAAGGAACAGGCTGGAAAAGCACAGAATCACAGAATTGTAGGAGTTAGAAGGGACTTCTGGAGATCCCCCAGTGCAACTCCCTGCTAGAGCAGGTTCCTGACAGTAAGTTGCACAGGAAAGTATGCAGGTGGGTTTTGAGTATTTCCAGAGAAGGAGACTCCACAGTCTCACTGGACAGGGTGTTCCAGTGCTCCATCACCCTCACAGTAAATAAGTTTTTCCTCATGTTTGTATGGAACTTCCATGTTCCAGTTTGTGCCCACTGCCTCTTGTTCTGTTGCTGGGCACTACCATGAAGACACTGGCCTCACTCTCCTTTAAATACTTGTAAGCATGGATAAAATGCCCTCTCAGTTATCTCCAGCCTGTAGAGTCCCAGGCCTCTCCTCAGCCTTTCCTCTTAAGGGAGATGCTCCAGGCCCCTGATCATCTCTGAGGCCCTCTGCTGGACTCTTTCCAGTAGTTCCATTAGCAGGTTGCAGGGCTCAGTTGAGAGGTAGCATTATACAAACTATATCAGATGTCAGATGTAGCCTATGGTAACACAGAACTAGTCATCAGAGGCTGATTCCTTGTGGCAGTGGGATGGACCCTTGTCGGTGAGGTCCATGTCCATGTACTGTCTGCCTCATTGCCACCTCAGACACAGCCAGCTCCTGCCATGTCCTGACATCAGCAGCCTTCTCTATTTTCCCATTTGTTCTTCAGCTGGCAGGCAAAATCTCCTCCTGAGGTAGTGGACACTCAGAAGGAGACGTTATTGCAGTCTTCCAGTGCTTATAAGAAAGATGGAGAGAGACTTTTCATAAAGGCATATAGTGATAGAACAAGAGGTAACAGTTTTAAGCTAAGAGAGGGTAGATGTCGTTTAGATATAAGGAAGAACTTTCTCACTATGAGGGTGGTGAGGTGCTGGAACAGGTCACCCAGAGAAGCACAGGTGTTCAAGGCCAGGTAGGATGGGGCCCTAGCCAGCCTGAACTAATGGGTAGCAACTCTGACCATAGAACGGGAGTGGAACTGGATGGGTTACTATGCTCCTTCCAAACCAAGCTATTCCATTCCATTCCATTCCATTCCATTCCATTCCATTCCATTCCATTCCATTCCATTCCATTCCAATCATTCTATGAACTGTAGCAACAGCCAGTACAGTAATGGCAAAAGCCTGGTCTCCATTCATGCTGTGCACTTAACATTACTATCCAAGTAAAACAGAAAAAAATAACTTCCCTGTTAGGAGGTTCATGGTTTGCTAACTTATGCATATGTAACTATAAAGTCATACTTTATTATAATTCATAAAAGGAAATGAAATACAAGCCTTAACATATTCCAAACATTAGTTCCTCCCTACATATAGATAAAGAATGAAACTATATTTAGCATTATTTACTTCCTTTCCAGATGATCCTCAGAGGGTCCCTAAGTTATTTTCTATACACTGAATCAAACTTGTCCCAAATAGCAATATAGGACTGATTCATCAATTATAATCCTCTGTTATCACAGCTAACTACAGCTGATTAACCTTAGCTCTTGCATCAGTTGAAGTTTTTGGTCCTTCTCCTCCTAGAAGCCTGCTCTGAGAATAATGCCTCCATTATGTTGGCCCACAGTATCAGAGGTGGATGTTGTTGGTATGGCTGTAGAGGCTGAACCATCCCACCCATGTTCTGTTACGTGCTGTTGCCATGTAACAGATGGCAGCAGAGGGGCAGTCTGACAGAACGGCATCTAACGTAGAAGTGCAGATGAAGCAAAGATGTGGAAATGAATTTCTCCATGCAGAAACAATTGCACCCATTGACTTTCATCTACACCTGCTGAGCATTTATGGAGACCATACGGTGGATGTGAGCACAGTGAGGCAGTGGGTGGTGCATTTCAACAGCAACACTGAGACACCTCTGCTGGTACAGATTTTCACTGGTGGCAAAACTGCATGGCTAATGGTGGTGACTATGCTGAAAAATAGTGTTCTGTAGCTGAGAATTTTGTTCATCAAGTAGTGTTATTTGACTGTTATTGTGCTCTTTGTATCTGTTGTAGTTTCCATGGAAATAAATAGGAGGCATTACTTTTGGAATGAGCTATATACATCTATGATAGCAAAGCTCTACTTTTTTGCACGTGGGCTTGTTGCCATAATATCTGATTACTCTGGAATGCTGTGGGTTAGGTACAAGTGCTCAGAGAAAACACGACAAAAAACCATATGTACTCATTAGTGAAAAAGATCATCATGACAGATTGTAGTCCATATGTGGAAATTCTTTCTGGTAATCTTGCTATTTACATGACACATGATAAATCTATCATTTTCTAACGACAAGTTTCATTTCATATAACATCTTCCAAATCATAAAGACATGAAAAAAAAGGCTATTTTGTTTATATTTATTCCATTAGGAATGATCTGACAGAAATGTATAGTGTTATATTTGCTGCTTTAGCTTCAGCGTAGTTATTTATATCAGTGAAACATAGATATTGCAGTACTGATTGGAACCAACAGAAGTTAAACAGGACAGAATAGCTGATGCCTCTAATTGATGTCACGAAGTTCAGAAAATTCAGTATACTTCAGAAAATTTGCCTCCAGCAGTTTTCTAATCTACTCTATGTGGGAAAAGGAAAGTATTTATTAGTAAATCAAAGAAGCCAATTAAATCTTGCAATGCAAATGCTAGAATTTACTTACACTTAATTAAACTTTGCTGTATAATTTTAATTAAATTTTTTATTTTCAAAATATTAGTAATATTGAAATATTAGTCAAATAATTCGTACTTGACATTTGAATAGTTTAGAAGTTAAATATTTACAAAGAAAAGTTTCATTTAGGGGATTCAAATAGTAAGAAGATATAGCTGGAAAGCGTGCAGTCTGGAAAGCAGATGACTTTATCTCAGTGTGGTTTTTTTTTGTTGTTGTTCCTTTTAAGCACTGGGATGTTCAACAAAAAATGTTAAATGGAAATTTCCTAAAATAGTCATTTTCTTAATTTCTTCAAATAGAATCATTTTCCTGTAATCTTTCCTTAGGCAGAACCTTAACTGAGTTGAAGACATGTACAATCTGTTCCAGAACTCGTGTAATCAGCGGAAAAACTTCCATTTACTTCAGTGAATTTTAGAGAGGGAAATATTAAAAAGTAGTAGACTGCTCTATCACGTATTTGGACAGCAAGCACATCACATCTTTGTAACTATGTCAGAGCTATTCTGAACTCCAGCACAGATTATTGCACACAATACTCAGATACCCAAATTTCCATTTTGGTTGGAAGCAATGCCTGAAGTAGATCATAAGCAAAGATTTTTTCAGATGCATTTACTGAAAAAAAAAAAAAAGTAAATAAATTGAGTTTGTGTGGTTTTTGTGGCACTGCCTTATAGAACTGTTTATCTTACGATAGTGCCTTTCCTTCAGGGACCTTGAAAGATACTGTGGTGACATGAAGGAATACACCTGTATCCACGCTGAAACTGTGGGTAGTGATTAACTACTAGCTATTTTGTGGAAAAAAATAAATAAAATAAAATAAAATAAAATAAAATAAAATAAAATAAAATGCCACACAGAATACAATGGGCAAACCGCTGTATTTTTCAAGGGTGACAAATTCAGAAATGTGACTGCCCTACATATTTCATTATCAGTGAGTGTCTTTCAAGGACACAATCTACTTTTCTTCTAACCGGACAAGAATTTGGAGAAGCTTCATTCTTATTGATTTTCTTTTTATTTAGTGTACATAAATAAATACATAAATAAACCAACCAGTTACCAAGAGGTGATTTTATTTAACTTTCATTAGTGTTCTCAGAAAAGCACCTAAGCAATATCAAGGATAACGTAACCACATTACTTAATCTACTTTAACAGTGTGCCTCCAACACAAGAATTCATTGTTTTCCGGATGAATGCATTTATCTGCTGCAATAAATCACTTTTTTGATATTACCAAATAAGTATTTATGATGCCATTAATTATGTACTTTGGCTGCAGGCATTTCTGCATGAGCTGCAGAGATCTGTGACAACAGCAAAGAACTATATTAATCATGCATTCTTTGTAAGGCACCTGTTAGTAATTCCAAAAAATTTATGCAATACTCCAAAAGGACTTAATGTGTACTTTTAGCCTCCATTTTTACGGAAAACTCTCTGAAAATAGCAGCTCACTGCATGAAGCAATGCAAAATGCTCTGCCTGTTTGGGACATCCCAGCTGTCGTTACGCCAGCAGAGTATTTTTACTGATACTTACTACTGGTTTAGAAACAGGGCTGGATTTTAGGAAAAATATCTTTCTTGAGCACAGTAATGGCAATAAATACAGCAGAAGAAGACAAAAGGGATGTGAAAGTTGACAGAATTTGGTCTTGTGGTACTTCAGTAGATCTTGTAGATTCAAAGACTCAGCTCATGAATTATTATTTTTACTTTTTAATCTTAACAATTTTAGGCTTTGGAGAACTCCTGTATTTCAAGTTGAATAATCAAACTTTGCCAGACAGTTGCCTGGCCAAAGTTGTCTTTGAGGAATTACTGATAACTTACCAGATAGATACTATCACTGTCTTACCACTGACTAGCAAAAAATAACTAAGTAAGTATTTTCAAAAGACTTTTTGATCTTACTAGTTATGAAATAATCCCAAAGTTCTCTATACTGTAATTTATTGGAGTTTTATTTGAATAAGGTCTTTTGTCACATTTATTTCTCCCACGGTGAAATAAATAGGCTGGGTTCTCAGGTGTAATTTCCTCTGTATTGCCCTAAGAACTGCAAGTACTTTGAGGGGCACAATCCTGAAACCACCCTCAGAAAGTCTCTATGGCACAAAAATCAGAGCAAAGTATTAAAATATAAAAATAAAAATAAACTTGTATAGAGGCTTTTTTTTTTTTTTTTCCCCAATACACACCAAAGAAACAATAAAAAGAAATAAGGGTCAGAGAGTCCATGGAGCCATTACTGCTGTTGTTTTAATGAGGAAATGGATGCTTGGATGAGAGGTGACCAAAACCGTGGCTCTGCCTGGAAGGGTTACCATGGCTAATCACTGCGACTCAGATTGCTCTGTCATGAGGGCAGCCTGTGATGTTTGCCTAGGAAACCAGGCAGGCAGGAAGGGTAGGACTATTTCACACAAGTTGGCTGTTTTTGCATTTCTTTTATCTTGTCCATGATCAGCCACTAACTGAATGTTATGTATGCGTGGTTTTTTAAACATCCTATTTTGCAGCTAGTACTAATTCAGCCTTAGTAATGTTTTGTTTGGCTGTGATTCACTTTGAACAAAGCCTTTCAGGAAACCCCTCCAAGCAGCTGTTCTGTTCTGAGGCCCTCTGGTACCAAACTCAAAATCCTAGGCAAGTTTCTTTTATTAAACTATTGAAAGATACTTATGAAATTTCATATCTGACAAGGATGGGTACAATCTGAGTTGGATATGATAATGCTACTGGATGTTTCTGATGATGATGTTCGTCATCAAAACTTGTAGTGAGAATTGAATCCCCCGAGTAATACCAAAGCTATAAAATGCACATTCCTTCTATCTGTCATCTCTTTCACTTGGTGTCATTGAGGTAAAAACTTTCACCGACCTTACTTGGCCCTATATGTTACAGCAAAGACACAAGCGACTTTTGATTTCAATGCATTTGGATGCATTGAATTGGATGCTCAAGATTTCTATTCAGAATCTCCATTATTGGGTTTTGCCTAATCACTTCAGATCCCTACAAATACTGGGGTTTTCCAGAAGGAATGCATTCTTTTAAAGATGCTTGTTATCCATTAATAAGAATATATATATAAATCTAAGCAAACGTACATTCTGATTAATATGTGTCAACACGTAACACAGGAAATGCAGTGGGTGTCCCTTAGTGATAGAATAAGATAGCGAATATTACTCACACACACCACCAGGCAGAGGAAAGAGTCCATGTAACTTTGCCAAACTTACATGAACTAAAGGAAATATCTGGGTTTAGATTTGCATTAAGAAAATTCACAGAGAATCCAATCAAAAAACACCTATGCTGTATGCTGTACAAAAAGGAAGAGATTGCCATACAGACATCAGAATTCTCTCTCCAATGCTAGGGAGGTCTCTTTCCTAGGAGCTGAATCCTGCAGCTTGGAAAGTTACAAGTAGAGTTTTCTCAGAGAGTCTGAAACCCCATAGGACTTTTCCATTGCTTTCAGACAAGATGCAAACAACAAATTGTATTTTCTTACTAATATCAACTACTGTGTGTATTTGTAACAACAAGGACTTCACAGTCTTACGAAGACATGAGAAACTGAACAAAGCCTACGCATAACCTTGTCAACAGTCTTATTTTGCCATCAGTTATATTTGAGAAGAAATTAATCTACATTCTGAATCTGACCATTATGAAAAAGTAATAGGTATCCCTCCCGATTAGACTGAAGCACCTTACCACTGGTGGTTTGAATTTGAAATCTATTCATATCCCCCTCCCCTTATTTCTGAAATTTTGGCTGCCTTATTTTATGTAAGGAACAGGGCTAGTATTTAAGGGCAAAAGTATTAGCTTCCCGCCTGGAAAAATTCAGACAAGGACCAGATCTTCATCTGGTGTTAATGAATCCTGAGGTTTCAGTTTCAGAGAAATAAAGTGATATTAACCAGATGAGGATTTGGCTCATGCACTTTTGTACATTAACATGTCATCCATTACTTGAACCTTTCCCAAACGTTTTTGTTGATCCACAATGGCTTCTTCTATCATCTTTGAATTTGCGTACTCCTCTGGCTTTGCTTAAAAGAAGGGTCTGTAATATGCCAAGAAGATTAGCCTTAGGTTGAGCAGTAACACGAACGGAAGAATACTGAAAAGTGTTATTGGACTTCTTTGTCTATACGATAGGATTCTCTACTGTTACGAACCGAAACACAATGACCACGCAGTAGGAAAGGAGAAAATGGATATGCATCACCTTTGTGCCTCCTGTAATCTGAAGGCTCCCTGATCAAAGCCAAAGCTGCTATAAGACTGTGTGGAGCACAATAGTGCCCAGTCTCATCCGTGTGCTTTGTGCTACTAAGCCAGGGGACAGAGTAGATGCCAGCAACTAAGGCTGCTCTGCTCTCTCCATGGACCAATTTGAGAGCAGGCAAAGCCCCAGTTATCAGCCTTAGATAAATCATGCTTCTGAAGCAACATGAAGACTACGGATCACAGAAGATCCAGTTCACAAAGATGGAAATGACAACAAATGGCAAATGTCAGTGAAGAATTATGTCACTAACCATCAAACCACCTGACAGTTATGAAACAACTTCTTACTGACTTTGTTTTTTATTTACAAGCTCAAGATCAAAGTTTTCTTCCCGGATGTCAGCAATGTATTTAAGAATTTTATCAACATGAAATTAAATGCTGGTTTGTCACAATGCTTATGCAGATCATTTCAAGAAAAGATGAAGTTTTCTATTAGCCACAGAAATCAAAACCAGTAACTGTATCATCTTCCTACTGTCAGACTCTAAAAAACAGATGCACCCAGTCTACAAGATTCTTATTGATTTGCTGTATTGTGTATCCTTTATGTCTTTATTAAGTACATTTAGAACTGTACTTAATACAGTTCTAGGAAAATATACCATGTCTGCATAGTTTCTACACAAAGCAGAGTATTAGACAAATTTTTCAAACACTGACATTAATAATGCTATGAACAATTTGCAACCCATTCTGAGGCAAAATGTCACTTGCAGGAGGGTGGAGAATGTTCTAGATGCCAAGATACAGATAATTAATACATGTTTTTTCCCTAAACAATGGTGAGAAAAGAGCAATGTGCTGTCAGGTTTTTTTTGTTGGTGGTGGCTTTTAATTTGGGGTATTTTTGGTGGGTAAGTACTGAAAAATTAGGAGAAAACAAGCAAAAAGCAACTGTCCAGAGAGCGGGGTAAAAAAAGCTTCCCATGTTCATCATGAAACACAGAATAGCCACAGACAGGAACTGTCTGGGAGGAAGTAGGCATTTTCCTTTAAACAGCAAAAGAAAATAAGCTTGTTGAATAAAATAAACTGGCAAAATGTTGCATTCGTGCCTTCCACTGGAGGCTTCTGTCGAACATATCAAAGATCTTTCCCAGGGACCATTTGTGTGAGCAAAGCCAGACTTGCACAGCACGCACTGAAAAATCTGGTGGCCTACTGCTTTATAGCATCAACAGCAGCAGCAGCAGAGTTGGCCCAGTAGCTTCTACGTGCAGATGGTGATCTGGACCACAGCTGCTGGCTCCTGGGGTGCTTCCCTGTTGTCTGCTCCCTGCGCTGGGTACACGGCTCTGCACTTCAGCCTGGAGCACTGTGGCAGTGGATGTGCAGCCACACAGGTGGCCTTTCCTGGCCTGGGGAATGGATACCTCCGATACCTCACCATAGCTCACACTCTCCTCCAGTCATGGAGACTTAATGATAATGAGGCTTAAAATATATATATATTGTAACGCAAAGTTGCAAGCAAATAAAAGCCCTTCTGCCCTACTCAACAGCATTCTTTTAACCATGATTTTTGGTGTCTCGCCTATAGTTCTTTTCAAATGTCCTAGGTATGCTATGTCTCAGATTTTGTAGCACAACCATGTGTCCCATCTGCCCTGAACTTTTGTTATTTCACTTTTCATTGATTTCCATTTATATTTCCTTGGATACAGCCTTTGAGACACAAATGCAGCTTATTCTCTCTGGACAGCATCTTGAGCACATTACTGTTATTTCTTCTCAGTTCACCAAAACCATCAGTGGGTATACAACCCATCAGTGTGATTACCTAATTGCTATTGCTGCCTTTCCTAGGGCTGAGTCTTTGAGCTGCCTAAAGGCAACCACTTGCTCTCCTCCACTCAGGCCCACTGCTGGGTGACTCCCTTTTCCTCTTTTACAACTGAGATTCAGACAGAGCAGCTAGTACACTCAAAAGATTACACAAAACAAATGTTACATCTGTATTTTCAGAAGAACATTTCATCATGCAGCTTTGCGTGGAAAACACAAGACATGGCTTTGTGGTGAATGTCAGACTTGGTCACAGGGGCCAGTTCAAGCATGAAGACTTCAGTCACTTTCTGGTCACTGCTTTTCCTGAGGCCAAAGGTAGCCACAAGCTCAATGCACACATGTTGGCTGGGCACCTGCAGTGAGACAGGATGGCTGCAGGCCTTGTCACTTAGGCTGCACACATCTGCAACAGCAACTTCTCCTCTCCTGCTTTTACCACTGTTTCTGTTGGACTGTAAGGATCTCAAAACAAGTTAGTAAAGTTTTTTTTGTTGTTTTTTTTTTGTTTGTTTGTTTGTTTTTTTTAATGGCAGGATTACTATTTTAGACAGAAAACTGAAGTGAAAGGCGGAATGTGAAAGCATGCAAGGGGCCTCTCCTCCACTCCCGTTCCTACACCAAGGTGCTCTTTGATGCCTCTTTACAAAGACCCCAAAGAAGGTGACTGGCCTCTCTCCTACTGGAGTTATCCAGAGCAGAGAACAGCTGCACTGTGGTCAGTGTGGGGCTTCCCTCCTGAAGAAGGGGAAGTGCACATTATCTCCAGCCTTTGCCTTCTCGTGCACACAGATGCCCCGCAAATGGCATCCCAGCTTATCTGCCTAAAGCTACTACAGATCCCAGGAGGCTGTGAGATGGCTGGTGCCTGTGCAGACAGTGAGGGGGAGCAAAGGAGGCTTGGCTCTGTTAGGCGAAGTGCTGGCTCAGTTCTGGTAACAGCAAATGTCTGCCTCTTATTCCTACCACTAAACATCACTGCTTTTGGCCAAGTGATTATAGGAGCCAGAATCTTTAACCAAAACTCTTATTTCTTCCCAAAGTTTCCACTGGACTGGTTTACACATCTTTTGCTCATTTTTAAGGGTGGGGAAAATCCCTCAATGTAGTCAGTGATGACTGTTAGAGGAGACTGATGCTATTTGCATGCCTTATTGCCAACAGCAAGCACTGAAAGTCATGAATAAGAGCCCAAACATCACAAGCCTGCCTAAAAAATTTAAAGTAATAATAAAATTTAAAATAACATTTTAAAATTGCAAAGTGATGTTCTTCTCATTACATTTCAGATGATGGAAATTTGGGTTCATTTTTTTTCCACTCCTTTTACACCGTCTTGCAGCCTGGAAACATTTTGCAGAAATGAAAGCTGAGATTTACACAATTCTGACTGCTGGTACATTGCAGCTTCTACTCAGTCTCATGATAAAGCCTTGAGAGCTGACAATGCCATGCAAATTACCTTTTAAATAGTTACAAACAAAAATTGGGAAATAAATCCAATAGCATAATTTCTTAGCATTTCCAAATAATGAAAATATTTACCGTACATAATAAGCCATATATTCAGAGACAGAAAACTTGACATGGAGTTTAATATTTCTATAGCCTGCCATAGCAGTGGGAAGCAAAAACATGGGCTATTTAGTCCTGAATTTCTCACCATAGATGTGTATACCAGAGACAAAAAGGTATCCAAAACCTTGTTTTCACATATGAAATAAAATGTATGCCCATAAAAGGCAGCAGCAGAGCAAGAGATCTTTCCAGAAAAGGAGGTTGGTTTCCTCACCATTGTGAATACAATACTTAGAGCAAGAACTGGAACTTTTGCATTTCCGAACCAATGTATTCACATTTGTAAACAGTACTACATTCACAAGTTTTATTTGTCTTTAAGTAACAAATTCCAGAACTGAAAACTGTTGTTCATATTAGAAACGGTACTTTTAGTGTCTCAGTTTGATTACGTTTTTCTCTTCTCTCCATTTCACATCTTCTAAACATGCAGACTTCCCTTCACTACTCTGAATTTACAATAGCACTCCATTCTTTTTAATTCTGCCCTAGAAAAGTCCCAGGAAATCTGGTTACAGATTTTTATTCATTCTAAACAATCTGGTTCAGGACTGTCTATTAAGAATTACTAACTTCTCTTAAACTGTCAATAGCTATGCTGAATCTTTTTGCCTATTCTACTGAAAGACTTGCCTAGGTGTTAAGAAACTCCACTTAATTTCCAGTTTCCAGTTCTAAATGGCTCCATTGTGGTTCTCATTTGGAACTTTGTCACCCTCTAGTGTCATGACAATGGAAGTGAGAAGAAAAAAGGTACCAAAGTGTGAAGATTATCTGAAAGGTACCCACAGAGACCTAGTACTATGGCTACAGAAATAAACGGATACAAACAATAGCCATATTGAGAGTAGTCATCTTATCGCCTTATACTTGTACAAGAGTCAGCTGCTGGTGTGGATTATAGGGCTAAAATCATCCTCTGTCTTTACCAAGGCCATGAGGACTGACCAGCAAGCCTTGGGCAGTATGTCACACCACACACGTGCCCTGGCCAAGCACAGAAGTCTGCCAAACCTTTCCTTGTGTTTACTTATCTGTGGCTTACAAAGACATTTTTGAAAAGGAAACATTTTTGCATTTGAAAGCCAGTGGCACCCAGCGGTATCAGACTCCTGCCAGTGCTGACTAATATGAGCTCCACTGGAGGTCACAGATTATAATCATCATACTGGTCAAACACTTGCCTTCTAGTACAGCATAATGCTGTTCAGTCTAGGTTAGGTGAAAGTAAATTAAGTCCAAGCCCTACTTTTCCCTTGGTCTCCCACAGTAACAAGTGACAAACAGACTTCCCAAGGTGCCTCAGCACATCAGTTTCCTTCTACCATTTCATCTCTGATCTCAGCAAAATCATCTGAACTCTTGGAACCCTATACCAACATTCATGTCTTCTCTCAGGTCCTCAAACTCCACCTCTCCCATGCTCACTCCATACATATTCTTAGTGGTGTTGTCTTTTCTCGCTGTCATTTTTCATTATTGCTCCTGCTTCCTTTCATGCTGCAGTGAGATTGCTCATACACCTTTTTATTCTTTTCAGCATATATCCTCCATTCCTACCCTCAGAGAAGACTGTGGGGTAAAGGCTTCACAGAGCAAGAAGATCCAAGCTGGTATCGCTGCAGCTGTTGCAGAATGAAAACCAAGAAGCTGGAAGGAATGGGAGACTCATCTCAATGGAAAAGAGATTTTGGGTTAGAAGGGCTTGGATGAAAGGTAGAAGGAGGAAAACAAAAGGCTTTGTAGCACTTGCAGGCTTTGGCGACTGGAAGGATAGGAAGCTCAGGAGTTTTAATCGGGAGACAAAGAGGATATAAATGGAATTGCACCCCAGAGCTCATCTACACTGGGTCAGTTCAGAAGCAGAGACCTGCACAAGGGCACCTTCTGCCAAACTGCCGGGTTCTATCAGAAATGTGGCAGCCCTGCTGTACTGCCCTATGTTTGGAGCAGTTCCTGTGCCTTATCCACAGCACAACGCTTGCTGAAAGCATATTTTTGAAGTGCACGGGCCGTTACAGAGTGCCCCAGACAGCGGGAAATGTCTGGAAGGTAGCTTCATTACTGTTGGAACAATTAGATTTTGAGAGCCCACTTAGCAATGAAAGTACTTCAATGTCTACTTGGTGAAGCATCATTAAACCTAGAATATTTTTAATTACAATCAATAATAATGCTGGTTTCAATGGAGTGTTTATTTACATTACCAAACTACCCAGAACTGAATTTGTCTGCCAAAAAATGGTACCAGAACTGTGAGGCAGTGGCAGAGCTCTGCAGGAATATTTGCACAGTCTGCACCTTCTCAGGCCGTTGCCTGGCTTCCGCAGTGCTGCCCTCTCCTTTCTGTAACAAACTAAGATTTTTAGTTAAAAGATTGGAGCTGCATAAGGTGAACCAGAAGTTCAAATCCAGTGAGTTAATCATCCCAGAAGTTTCAGCCCGATCCTGGGCTGTGTTTTGTTGTTGTTGTTTTGTTTTAATCTGTCTTTAAACGGTATACATATTTCCTGTTTGTCACTGAACATTTGCCACATTTCACCATAGAAATGTTCCACTGCTCAACACAGTAGTTTGTCCAGCACTTTGTGATCCTTCAGATGAAAGAAAAACTGAAATAATGTATGACATTTAGAGTAAGGACCTGGGAAAATCTACAAAATATCGATCATCTCCTACTGAATAATTTACTGTGTAAAACTGTTTCAGGCAAATGGTTGAGTAATAGGTCACATTTTTAAATATGCTTTTTTATGCTGAATGATTATGCTTAAAGTACGTTTTTGGATCTTGGTTTCTAGAAACACAAGCCCCATTTAGTTAATCCACATCTGGTATGCAGTATATAATGCTGAATGCTTTATTCAGAGTCATGCCAAAATTTTAAGTGATCAACAGGAATAGTGTCTGCAAAGTGAATATATGGGAACATAAATTATAGTGACAAAAGATTGGAAATTTAAGATGCCGAACACAGAATCCAAATAAAATTGATATATTGAGGATCTGCACTCCAGGGGCCGAGAAACCAATTCATATACTTTTGGCACATTAAGCAGGGGCTTCCCATAGAGGGCAATTGATACTTCGCAGGATCAGGCCCACAGAGAAAGAATTACCCGTGTTTTTAAAACAGTAGATGAAACTCATGCGTTTGGCTGCCTAACAAAACCGTGCCAGATGAATGGGTCAGAATTTTTCACACTGTTGTATTAATTCTACTGCTGTTTACACGGCACTAATTCTAAATTGGTAAACTCATGTTTAAAAAGAGGTGGTACTGATAGCATCAGCTGTGAATAGGTTTGCTTGACACTTTCTTTGTCAATCACTCTATATTCTGTTGCTATAACTTAGCAGTACGTTGACTGTTTGCTATTTTAATGTTGAAATTTCACATTTTATTCTATGTGGTAACAAATACCTGCTGGAAACCACCTTTCCTCTCTCTCTCCTTCCCTTTCTTCTTCACTCCCTCACTTCCTCTGTCTCTCCTCATATTCTCCAAAGTCAGGGCCAGATTACACTGGCTTGCATCTGCTCACCACCTTTTCTCTTTCTCTACTTTAGGCCTCAAAGAAGTGAACTGAGATTTGTAAGGGGACAGGTTTTGTGTCATCAACATGCCTTTTCCTGCGTTCAAGTGAGAAGCTCAGCAAGCTTAGCCAGGTTCCAAGACTTAAAATATCTCTACATCAGTGCTCAGGAGGGACTGACTTGCTAGTGCTTTGTGGCTGGAACTCCAAAAGGTGCAACGACACTCTCAGCCAGGAGTGACAGAGCCTTGCCTACCAATAGCTGCATTTCTTCAGTCTTACAGATTAAGACCGAGAACTTATTTTATCTGGACTGTTATTCCCCCTTCCCTTCCCTTCCCTTCCCTTCCCTTCCCTTCCCTTCCCTTCCCTTCCCTTCCCTTCCCTTCCCTTCCCTTCCCTTCCCTTCCCTTCCCTTCCCTCCCCTTCCCTTCCATTTCTCCTTTCTGTTATAGGTAGAGGATGGAGCTGCAGGTTACAAATGGGCATGAATGTAATACATGAGGATACTACTGGGAAAACACAATAGAAACAGGACCTGGAAGTTTGTGGAAAGAAAGAAAAAGTGGCTCAAGAACTTATGATGGAGAGACAGTAGGAATGAGGGTCAGGGAGGAGAGAGGGAAGAACGAATGATAAAACAAGGGATTTAGTGGAAACATCAGGACTGGAGCCAGAATTCTGCATGGGCTATGCCACAGAAACAATGGAACAAATTGTAAATCTCTGGAAAACCATTATTTGCGAGTACATGGCAGTACTTGTTAGTCACTTCCAAACTTCACAGATTGTATTAGTACTCATCACATTCTCCCAAATTCCTGAGTCACATGTTAGGTCATGTACTCAACACTAGAATTCAAGTAACCATGGACATGGTTAAAATCTTTCTTTCTGTTTTACCCCTGAATTTACCCTTTGGCCCAAGCAAAGTACACTGAGTCAAGATCTGGGAACTGTAAGTTCTAGTTTCATATGTATTGTTACAGTCGTTGTTACTGGTTCTTTTCCTCAGCAAGCCAGCCACATTACAACTAACATTGCTTTGTATTTTTATTGTGTACGGAAATACCCTGCAGAGATATGTAACAAGATTTATACTGATGCATCATGTAATTACAACACACACACACACAAAAAGGATAACTTCTTGGATGCCTGTTCTCAAAAAATTACTTTTAAGACTTTTTGTGTGTGTATGTAACACTTCTAACTCAGAAACACTGGCCCAGCAAAACCTCTAGTTTGCAAGCCAGCAACATTTTGAACAATACCTAAAAGTTCAAATGGCTGGTTGAAAGCAGGTGAAAGATTCTGAACAGGCCATGAACCTAAGAAAGAAGACATTTAGTACTTGGCAAGACTAAGTCCTCTGTGTGTAGCTTGGACAACACTGGAAATCAATGTATCCTGGATCCCATCCCTCCGCAATAACAACAAATTACATCACACTGCCTGCTCCATCATTGTACAGTGTAGTCCCTTTGCTAAACTAATTTTTGGTTTATGCAAGCACAGTTCCCAGCTTTAGCTGGCTTTCCACCACCTTCATACCACAGCCAAGTATCTCCCTCCACCACCAAGCATCACAATAGTGCATAACACACGCAAGGCTGTGCTCTCCCAGCTTTCTCCCCACTGGACATGCAATTAGCATCCTTAAAACCTAGCACATTTAAAATCCCATCAGCACTGCCTGAATTCTTTAGTAGCAGCCTACGTTTAGAAAAGGACAAGTAAACTCATTTATACTAGTTCAATTAAAAATAGTGGTTATGTTGTGACAATAGCAGCAGGGGAAATCCCAGTTGGTCTTTTGGAACATTTCAGGCTTCCTGCTTCATTGCCTCTGCTCCAGTATACTCAGTTACATAACCCAGCAAACAGCACTGACATACTCATCTGAGCAGGAACGTCGCCAAAAATATTTGGTCTATTGAACACCCTTGGTATACAGCCTGAAGACTTTTGTGACTCTCCTCCATATGAACTTCAGCTTTAAATGGCAAAGAAGTGTTTGTGCTGTTCTCCCTTGAGAAACCTAGATTTACTTTCTTGAAGCCATCAATATTAATGTTCATGCAGCATTAAGAAAAGCTGTTTTCCCTTCCCCTTATAGTCCCAAACATGAATGACAAAGTAACTTTGAAATCAACATCTATTTAGAACTTCTTCTTGTTCCTACCCTTTACTTCTCCCAGTCTCTTTGTGGGGTACTTTTATTTTTTGTTTTATTTTGTTTTGATTGTTGGGCTATATCTTCATTTATTTTTCTAATACTTACCCTGTTTATTTATGTGGCCTTCTTAGCCTTGGGCTTACATCAAGTTCCTCTGCAGCGTGCAATCATGTAGTTACACAGATGTCTCCATAAAGCTGAAATTATTACATACTTTCCATGTGTGAAATCCAAAGTGCTTTGTTTTTTGAGAAAAACAGAGAAGGGAGGAGAAGAACACTTTGAAGCATGGTGCATTCAAGATTTTGGAAGGTATATATTGCCTGTAAAATCTTCCAGAACTATAACCATTACTCTGTTCAACACAGCTACTCGCCAGAGCAGGATCCCTGCAGACTTACAGGTTCTTTCTTCCTTCTCTTCTGAACTATAGGCACTTCTGAGATGAAAATGTATTTTTCAGAAAAGATCTCTAAAACTTCATCCAAGCAGAGTTTGCATTTCACTAGAGACTGACTGTTCTATAGGGCTAATGACAGAATTTTCTACATTTTCCTGTATAAAGTTTTAACTGCAATATTTTTGCAGACAGTTCCAATTCCAAAAAATAATCAAGCAGAGAAAGCTGTTTTACTTTCACATAATACTTTCTAAGGAACCCAGGAAATTTAGAAACTAACCTATCATCTTTTCTTTGAGTTCTACCAATGCGCACCTAATGACTTTCATGTATATATTGTATTCAACTTGCTGTGGCTGCCTCATGGCAGCTGGGAATAAGTGCAGCTGCCCGCCAGCTTGTGTCAGGAAGCGGGGGAAGGGCCTTGGTCCAAGCTATACGATGAAGGCACGTCTATGTAGTCAGGTGGAGACAGTTGTGGAACAGCTTAGCTCATTTTCTAAGCTGCAAAATGGAAGATACATTCAGTCCAAAGGACTGTTTGGACATGCTAATGTGGAACTGTGCCCAAGCTAATAAGTTCTGCTCAGAGGCAGGTTATTCTTTTACATAAGTTGGCTGGTCCCTTATTTGGTGAGGTATATATGCTACAGCTTGAAATAACACAGTTCAGCCTTTAGTATGAATGTTGATTGCTCGACAAAGTCTGCTCAGAAAGCCAGACCTTCTTCTCCTTTCTCTTGTTCACCATTCTGAAATTTGTCAACTAATATAGGATATGTTTTGCTTGCATGACGTGGCAGAAGTTAAACTGAAATTAAGATGCTAAATCTCTTAAAGGTTTCTCTTTCATACTCACAATGTCTTTCACTTAGCAGAACCAAGCAAAAGCAGAGAGAACTTCTAACTATTCTCCCTTGTAACTATCTTCTATGTACATCATGGTAGCAATGTATTTTACAATACATTTGGGGTTTATCATTTTTTAAGTTAAATATTACAATCCTGAACTAATGTGTCTACAACGGTTTCTGGGCTATGCAGAACTTCATGACCCCTACACATATATACGTGCACACGTATATCCAGATTAAAACATCTTGCAGGCTGCATCTCACAGTGTCTAGTACTTTGTCTTTACAAAATATGTTTATTACCTTAAAAAGTAAAAGCATCCAGATATGGAGCCCTTGGTTGAGGAGAGACACAGACTGGTTGGAGCACATCCAGAGTAGGGCCACAGAAATGATCCAAGGGAAGGAACACCTCTCCTATGAGGACAGGCTGGGAGAGCTGGGGCTGTTCAGAATGGAGAAGAGAAAGCTCCAGGGAGACCTGAAGGTGGACTTCCAGTGTCTAAAAGGGGGCTTTAAGAAGGAAGGGGACTGACTCCTTGGCAGGGTCTATAGTGATAGGACAAGGGGAAATAGTTTCAAATTAAAAGAGGGGAGATTTAGACTGGACATAAGGGAAAAGTTTTTTATGATAAAGAGGCATTCAAAGTCAGGCTGGATGGGACTCTGAGCAATCTGATCTAGCTGTATGTGTCCCTGGTCATTGCAGAGGGGTTGGACTAGGTGACCTTTAAAGGTCCCTTCCAACTCAATCAATTCTACGATTCTATGCAGAGACATACTGTGGGAACAGACTGATGCTGAAGTTGTAGAAATTGTTTTCACTGCAGAGCTAAACTGCAATCCATATTGCATAGCTGACTTTTGCACTCTCTTGAACAAAAACTTCTCTATAGAAAACACAGAAATACCACTTTAACTCAAAGCTGTGTTAACTCAAACCAGTGGACTCTGGTGCTGAACAAATTCAAATGCTCCCTGTCTCTAGTGGACTTCCACACAAATTGACGAGTATAACTGGGTACTGGCACACTGTAGATCTGGACTGTACTTTATGATGGGAAAAATCCCGTGGCAGGACCTAATTCTGTTGTGTATAGAAGGAATACAGGCAGCTGTCTTATACCAGGTACCTGCTTACAGATCACAAACCTCAGCTGGGACACATCCCATCCAGTAATAACAATTCACTTTTTAGTGAAAAAATTATTTGTATTTACCTGGGATAGTGACAAGTTTTGACTTAGATATGACTATTGCAAAAAGGAGTGGTAAAACTAGAAAGTGTAACTGACAGAGAGAGACTCCTTCCTCGGGGGCACACAACCCACCATTCTCCCAAGCCTATGGATTCCTTTCCTCTCTCCCAGCAGAGCACCCCGAAGCTAGTGTCTGTCTGTCATGAACAGCAGACACTCACACTTGTTTATACTTGACTGACATATAGTTCAGCTGCGTATCTAATGTCCTTTTGTCTTTATTGCCTTTCTCAAATCTCCATAAAGTGGGAGTTGCTGCTGAGACAGCGACTGCTGCTACACGACAATTCTTATCAGAAAAGATATATTCTTATGTTGTGAACACATTAATTAGTTTTCTGTCCATTAAATCTTCTACTAGGATTACTTCTGTGTTTGGTTGGTTTTTTTTTAACAATCTATTTGACCTTTGCAGATCCAGATTATCCCATGCCAATGAGTTCCAGCTTTGTTACCACTGTGTGAAAAACTACTTCCTTCTCTTGATTTTGATCCTATCACCTGTAAATGACATTTTGGGCAACCCAGCTTTTAAATCGTGAAAGACGGGAAAGAATCACTCCATATTTGTTCTTTCCATGCTGTTATTGGTTCCACATTATACTGTCAACAGTTTTTTCATACCCAATTTGAAGTATCCTGAACTTATTCCTTTCTCTTCTTTTGTGGAGCCACTCCTTATTTTTGTTCACATGTATTTGCATTATCACAATATCCCCCCTCACTTCCATAGGCTTTTTTTTTTTTAAGAGTATAACCAGAATAATGCAGTTTTCAAAATACAAATCAGATTTATAAATCTGGATCTAGAAACTGCATCATAGCTATAACTGCACCATGATTTCTGCCTTATTCTCCATTTCCTTCTCCTAATATTTTTCTGTGTGATTCTCCATTTCCTTCTTCTAATACTTTGTTTGTTTGCCATTGCTGAGCAGTAATCTAACATTTGCATACAGCATCACCCCAGGAACTCAGGCACCTCCTTCTGTAGCTGTTATGACTTCTTCAGAGCTGCACTTGTATAATTAGAATGAGGACTTTTCTTTCCCCCATGGGCATTATCTCGCATTTAACACTGAATTTCTTCTACCATTTACTGCCAAATTGCTCCTTATTGAGAGAAATTTCTGCACCCCACTGTAACTGGCTTTTGATTCACATCATCTGCTGATCCTAACTCCTCACCATTTACTTTTTTTTCATTAATCTACTACTTTTAAAACTCAAAGTGTAAAGTAACATAGGTCTGAGCATAAAACCTTGAAGAGCGCCTCAAAGTCTCTTCTCACTCCTGTGAAAAAGGAAGACAACCATTTCATTCTCTACCCTAATTTCTCAAGTTTATCTTTCAACTATGTATTAATGCCCGAGAAAAGGTATCGTGTCTGATGCTTGCTTTCTTTATCACACTTTGGTGTAGGACCGTGCTGAAGGTTTTTGGAAATGCATCTACATGGAACTAACCAAATAATTATCATTCTGTTTGCATTCTGATTCTTCCAGAGAACTCTGTTTATTTGTACTTCATACCATGCCTTTGCAAAAGCTTTATAAACTTTCTCTATTCATATCATGGTTAGCTCTAAATCTGCTCATTTTTCATCACAGTCAGTATCAGCTTACTCTGTGCAAGGCTCAGCCTTATTGGTATATAATTCCTGAGATCCCCCTGAATTTAAAAACAAAAGCAATGTCATATTTGTCACATTCCATTCCTTTGGAGCAGAGGCCAAAGTAAGCGTTGAGTTACATCACAGTTAATAATTTGTCACATATATCAGGCTTCCTTTAGAAGTGTTCTGAGAACCTGATCTAATCTAGGTGATTTGTTACCATTTGGTTCTATCTAATCTGAAATTGCTTCTCTGACACTTCAATTTGAGATAATTTCTTTGACTTGGCCCCATAAAAAAGGTTTTGCTGTGGAGACCTGCCTAAGCTTGCCCGTGGTGATCTTTAATGTGAAAAATTTATTTTGCATTTTTGCTGTAGGCTTATCTTCTTTAAACGCTCCTTTTATATTCCAAACATTATAGAATGCCTATAAAGTGTCTGGCACAACTCACGCTTCTGATGTGTTTAGAGAAAGTTTTCATCTTCATTCTTATGCTTATCACAAGTTATTCCTGAAAATATTTTTTGGCCCACTTTGTGAGGAGTTTATATTAAATGTGGAAGAGTTTCTGTTCTTTGCTCTTTTTCTCATTTCAAGATAATTTCCACTTTTTGAAGACTGACTGTTTTTTCTAACAGCCTCTTTCACATTTCTGTTTAATCATGCCAGCTTTCTGTGCGTGTGTGGTCCTTTTAAAGTCTCTTCCGATAAGGAGTAAAGGTTTGCTCTCAGTCTCAAGAACTGTATCTTTAAACTATCAGCATGCCACCTGCAAACCTTTTACCCTTTTGGCTTCTCCTTTTAATTCCTCTATAATAGCCATGATTTGCATATCTCAATAATACACTTGATAGCCTAATAATATACAGGAGACACATATGCTTTGATACTGTCTTTTGGTTTCCAGGCAAATCCTCATAAGGCAGGAATTTCTTTTATATTATGATTCCTAATAACATCTGCGTGTTGTTAGTTTCCCTCAGCCCCCTGCTTTGTTTCTTGGGGGAATTCAACAACTTGTCAATAAAACAAGTATCAATCAGATCTCAGAGAATGCAGCACAGAGCAAACCACCCTCCCGCTGCTCTGAACCCTACAGAGTAGGTTGGCAGAACCAGGACTGATGTGAACTTGCTCATAGGGCTCACAGAGGGCACTGTGAATGCCTCACAGGGCACACACAGGCCTGGAAAGCAAGGCAGGAGTGCCTGAGCCCCCACCTTCCACTGATGTCCACCACTGGGCACAGCTTTATATGAATGCACATTTACAGATAGCTGCACAATGGGGTTTTTTTTTTGTGTGTGTGTACAGGAGGAAGATTAAAAATGTTAGATGTTTCAGTAGTGCTGGACCCCTGGCATTACCAAGTACAGTTTAGAGAAATTCACTTCAAGAAAAGTAGCATCAGCTGAAGCAAGTAAATAAAAAGAAGGTGGAATCACAGAATTAACTATCACATAGTGAATGCTTATGGATTTGCTAGGCAAAATAAGATAGCTTCAGTTCATGAAGTCTTACAAAGCACTTCTGCTGAATGTGAGTCACATCCAGATTTCAAGACATTATTTTCTCTCCCAAATGACTTTAAAGACCAGTAAAATGAATACCTGGTCATATAGACAGAAAAAAAATTTGATACAAGAAAGCTGCATGCATAGTAGTAAGAAAGGGACGGAATAAAGTGGAAATGCAAACAAAAACTCAGCAACAGGAGCGTTCATGGTACTCGTCGCGGGCACGTCAAACATTTTCTCTCTTACACTGCCACCCGGTGGTACGCCATGCAAAAAGCTGGTTCTCATCCAACTCATTTTAGCAGCGTTTGCGCTAGGAAGGCTTCTAACCTCCACTCCTGTTTCTCACAGCTTACCGTGTTTCAGATTTTGGAATGGCTTGATTGCTGTTTTTCTAGCCACAGGTGTTTTTAACTTTAGTGTACATTATATTTGAATTGTACCTATGTTTATTTTTAAAAGCCTTGCTTCCTGAGGCCTAGCCTTTATATGCGTGCAATCACCACATTAAATAATAAAGTTATGTTCCTTCAGGAAAATACAAGAAATCTTTTTTTCATTGTTAGTTACTTGGAATTTTTTCTCCATCCAACAAAAAAACTCTATGAAAAGGGGGGAAAAAAATTGCACATTTCAATTTCTAGAAAATAATCCTCGTCATGAAGAAACTTCTGGGGAAAATGCATTTTTGGAGGTGAGACCATAGCTCATAAAGTTTCCTTCCCTTCTGGTGGAAACAGGAAAGGAAGCGTTTGCCTTGCTTGCTGTAGAAGAAAATGCATTACATCTCCGAGAGCAACTTACGCCTGCCATCTTGTCTCTGGCTGACTCTCACTCCAGATGTACGGCAGCAATCAAGAAGAGAGCTTGAGGAAGTCTCAGGAGACCTATAAAGTCAACAAAATGGCTTATGACCTCTTTTTTGTTCAATATTTCATGACGTATAAAGAAAATAACAAAGCACTGAGGTTTTCCATTTGATTTTCCATTTAAAAGATAGATACTGCAAGAGTGTAAGGTTTATCACATCAGGGAAATGGGAGAAGTGTAATTCAGTTGAGATGTTTTTCAGCTCAGGCTGTTTCCAGCTCTTTAGATCGTTCCTTTATTTTTGTACAACTAATTCGTGTATCTGGAAAGGAAAGTTCAATATCCTCATTTATCTCGAAGAGGAGAACAGAGAACACTCTCACCTCAGATCTCTGGGCAATCCACATGTCCTCCATGACAACAAAGCAAAACAAGCCTTGAAAATTTAATGTAAATAATTAGGTAGGTGAGAGTATTTTAACAAAATGGTACTGTTCAAATCAAAGCTTTTGTTGTTGCAGTGAAAATCCAAGCAGTTCAACTAACCCCATTGTTTTATCACTGCCACATTTAGGGTCCTTATGCTATTATCAGCGAAAATGCTGTAGGGTAAGACCGGGTTAGTACAGCCTCAGCCTAAATTGGCTTCTGTGTCAGATTAAGAATTATCTAGAAAGTGAACTGCCTCATCCTCATCTTGTTCAATTCCTTACACTCCCTTTTCATCCAGTTTATATTCTGAACAGGATATTCTGCTTCTGTCGCTTGTATTCCTAATGCTTTTGAGTTCAAAATCTTTCTGTGGGAGCTGCTCGGTGTGTCTCTTCTGCCTAATTTAACCGTAGTTTATATGGCTATAAGATAAAGATATTTTATACCTCACTAGTCAACTGTAAACTATTACAGTAAATCGTGTTATTTTCACAAGTTTGGTAACAAGTGCTAGCTGGCATTATAAGTGTGGAAGTAACACTTTTATTTCCACTTTCCTGCTTTCATCATTCACATTTATATCTTCAGGGGAAGAAGGATACTTGATGTCACATTGAGGAGTGTCTCTCTACTACATTTAATTCCTGGGCTGGGAAAAAAATATTGCCTAAATACAAAAGGTCACAATTAAAGTCTCCAGTATAAATGTACCACTCCCAATTCCTCTGTTTTATTAAGCCTTAACAGCATCTGACTGAAACAGAACACTGTCCTGAGGCCACAAGGAACATTTTCTCAAGTACTGCTTAAGTCTGTTTTTCTTTGTTTTTCTTCAGTTGCTTTTTTGAGCTACTACAGCAATGAGGAGAAGAGCTGTGTGCTTGTACCTAGCGCTCACCTACACACATTTACACCAGCAGCTACTTCCAGAATGATTAAGGTGAAAGTTGTATAATTGCAACCAACCCACATTTAGACCCGTCTGTGTTTCTCGGCCATAGAAGTATTTTTAAGTAAACAAACAACAAAATGCAGATTCTAGTAAGGAAGAGAAACGGAGGATACACTGAGCAAGGAAAGGCAAATCCTTGTTGTTTCCTACCACATTCATGATACAGTTTCTCCAGCAAAGAGTCACAACATTCATTTTAACACAAAAGGGACAAATTTCATTTTGTATCTTAAATCTGCTTCCTCCAACTTTGACAAGCCAAACTGTGTTTGGTATGCTAAGCTCCCTTTTTGCTGCTAAAAACCAGGAGCTGATCATTCTGCAGGTAGGATATTCTCTCACTTCTTGGGTGTTCCAATAATGCTCAGTGCAAAAGTTCTGCAAATGGTACTTCTGTGAATATCTGTAAACAAATCAATGGTTCTGATTCATCTCAATGGCATTTGGAGTACGCAGGCCTATAGTCAGAATAAAGGATAAACAGAATATAGACAGTTGTCTCACAACAAGAATTTTGTTCTTGAAACAAAATTAAGCTTGGAATTTGTTTGGAATACTGTTTGGAATTTGCCCTGTCAGTATCGCTCAGAAAAACATCTTCTAGAAATAAATCTTGGCAAAAACATTCCTGAATTTAATATCATATCATTCTACTATTAAATTCCAAACAATATGCTCCATCTTTTCAAAGGTGCCAGAGCTCTGTTGCTCTCCAAACACAAAGAGAAAGCAACGCCCAAAAAGCCATCAGACTGAAGCACAGACAGTGAATGCAGCGTATTTGTGGGGTGCTTGGAGACAAATGAGATTTGGCGTAGTGGTGACTCATTTAATTGCACAGCTATCACAAGATAATGTGATAGTATTAACATAAGTAACTATGTGCTACAATTATTCCTCTCTCAGCGTTATATGTTAGCATTTATGATAGTGTTCACTGCTTCCAGCTCATAAAACAAATCCTGAAAGTATTCTCACAGAGATTACTTTGGAAGTATTCTGAATGAGCTATCAGGTTTTGTTTGTGCGTGGTGCCGAGCTGGTGGTCACTCACAGGGGTAGGTGTGGGCAGCACGGTGCCCAGAGCTCGCAGCAACGGCAGTGCCAGGCCACCAAGTGGAAAGTCTCAAGGCAGGCATTCCCAAGCAACAGCACACACCAACAGTGGAGCAATAATGCTGCCAGAATGCGAAAATGTAAAAGGAGGTCTGCTGAATCGCAGCTCTTGGCCATGCGGATTTTGAAAGCTGGGCTCTCCTAAAGAACGTAGGGAACATCTGACTACTGAACGCTGCTGGTGTCTGGGGAATCTACACGTGTCATCTTTCCGGAGCAAATGAGGCACAGTTACAGAATCCTGATTACAGAGCAAAGTGTGTAGGGTGGGGAATGCTGGTGATGCATTAATTGCACTTTCTATGTATCTCGCAGTCTCTCTCAAGGAAAGTAACGGAACAAGGGCACAGAGAAAAGAGCAGTAGCAGAGCTGAAAAAATTATGACAATCAGAGTAACAGCAAGTAACAGTAGGTGGCGACAAAGTATCTTCTCCATTTTCTTGGTTTTAACAGCAATTGTTGCCTTGATTTCTTACTTTCCCGACTTTCTAAGACTTCAAGCACAGACCTCCTTTTGTATCACTTGGTCACATTTCCAAAGCCTAAATTCTGCTCAGCTCCATGCTCCAGTTAGGAAAGTAGCAACACAGTGACAGAAATGATGAACATGGAGCAAATGCCACAGCAAGGGGGTAGGAGGCATTCGCTAATGGGGACGAAAGCTCATCTCCAGATGCTTCAGACCCCTCTCAGCACCCAACTCCGTGCAGGGGCTGTGCCGTGTGATACAGCCCACAGGGAAGTGAGACAGACACAGCTGTCACACTGGGGCTGTGTCCCTGAATTTTTAATAGCAATTTTTATTGACTTCCCATTTGAAGTCAAGCACTCTCTCGAGCCTCCTGACAGTAACTTTTATTCACCAGCTACGGACTTTGGCCATATCTGATGGAGATACAGAGGCTGTAAAGATGTTATGTTCCTGCAGGTATCAAGAAAATTGGTGGCCACACGTAGGAGTATCCCATCAGAGCCCTTAAGAGAGAATACATGAAGCACAAATTTCTTCTTTATCACACACCAGTGAAATCACATGGAAAGTCTGACTGCACAAAACCTTCACCTTGTCATGGACACTGCAGAATCCAGCCAGGGGGCACAGCCAGAAGCCCTGAGCTTCTCTCTGCCTACACAATTAGTTGTGCAAAGAAGCTGTTTTCGGCCCAGCAGGCTATACTATTTTGATCACTCACTGGCTGCTGTCCCACTAATTGAGTAACACCAGATAGAGGATTCTCTGCTGACATTCATTGCATCCAACTCCATAATAGCCAAGGATTCATCAAAATAGTCACAGTGAAGAACACACAGGCAAACCATTTCTAAGCTGAATAGGTAGCAAAGGATCTTGGAAGACAATATAACAGAAAAGCACAGTGGTTATGGCTGGGTTTGGCCTAATTTTAGCAATGTGTGCTTTTGGATAACATTTTTTAAACACTCTTTGTTTACTCCTTGAATTACAGTGGGTCCTAACCCATGTCTTCACCTTCCTAAAATGACATCTGAATGGTGATATTACAGATTTAAACAAGCAATCATATGTAAATCAGTTAATAGAGCATCCCCTTTGGTAGTTTGGCATATATTATTCAGCTCTGGGTATCTTCTTTTTCCCCTGCGGGCTGCAGCCATGATTAAAATGTTACTTTAATATGAATGTCTCCACAGAGACAAAGACAGATTTAATACATAATGGATTCTCTCTCACCAAGCTATTAAGCAAGAAAGTTACCTCAGCATGAAGATTTCATTACATCTCAACAAAGGTAATCCATTGCCATCTCAAGGATTCCACCAGGCCTAGATGGATTAAAGCCCAGGATCTCTTCAGAGAATGTTCTCTTCAAAAAAATAAATAAATCCAAAGGCATAACAAGGTGACCTCCTTTTGGTTAAGGTCTCCTGTGGAGACGGCTGTCAATGCACATACATACCAAGTTTTTAGAAAAATACAGTCTATTAGTCTTAGGAACATAGTCTGGTATGGTATAAAGCCTGCAAGACCACTATACACACTGCAGTTCAACGTGAAGTTCTCAACCACATGTTTTATTAAAGAGGTCACTGTGGTTCACTGGGCAAAGAGTCAGGCTCCCTTTTAGAGCACCAGATGACTCAAAGGCTTTGGGGTCATCACAGCACAGTATTTAGAAGAGGAATTGGGACCACAGGGTTTCAGATCACAACTTGTATTTTGGTACTTTCTGCACAAGTAATAAACTACATTCCAGCAGCACTGCCTATGAACGCTGCCTAGAGAGATGCTTCAAACAGACTGTGGTGCAATTAACTACAATCCGGGCAGTGGGAGATGGCAGTTAAACAGAAATAAATCTCCACATATTGCCATTCAGGTTTAAGCATAGCTGTTTTCTTAATCTAACCAGAGGAAAAATAAGTCCACGGCCATGTTCCTTTCTTCTTTCCCAGAGCAACAGGCAACTATAGACTCCAGTGAGCAGAGCAGCCTCAGGAGCTGTCCTAAGCTGTAGAAACTCATCACCTCCTTGTCTCTGAAGAAACTCCTGCCTGCACTACCACTGCACACAAAAGAGACTGATTTTTCACTGGTGCAAGTGGAAGTCAAGGCCCTTCTCTCCACATAGCATCAGTACAAACAGTCCTAGATTAGAGCAAGCAAATGCAAGTATGACTGATCAATTCCTTGAATTCCAGGTTCCTTCCTAACTCTCCCATTAGTCCTTGCAGCAGTGCAATTACAGCAAATTCACAGTGTCTGCAGTTTTGACAGTAAATTATAACACACATTTTTATGTGTGATGGTCATGCAGAAATTCCCTAGGACTGCTCTTTAATACCTTTAAATACTCCAGCCTCTGTCAGAATTGCTGATGTCTGTAGAGGTCATATATAAAGCATAAAAAATATACAAAAGCAAAGCAGTATTTAAGAAAAAAAGCAACCTACTTGTATTTGTCTTCACAAATTGAAATATGAAAACTCTGAAAAACATATTGGATTATAATGGGTGAAGTTCTTTGAGCTTATAGCATGCAAGATCAAATGATTTTATTGCATTTTTGCTGAGAATGAAAACTATGTAAGAATAAAAATTGATCTCAAAAATAGTAAAGTTAGGTTTAGGTTTTAGGAGATTTTGCAACTGTGAATTACCTAGGCAAATAAAGGTGGTGGAATACAGCTGTGATTGTTTTTATTTTTACTCTTATGTTAAATGTGAGACTTTTCTTTCTTAGATCTGAAGTTAAAAGGCCATGAGTGGAGCCAAGCTAATACCTGAGACAATTTCCCTCCATTACCAAATATACTTGATCTGGGTTTGCTTTCCATTGACTTCTGTCAGTGCTTCAGTAAACAGATGTACTAGAAGATCACAGGGGAACATTTTGACCTCAAAATAAGATAGAATTTGCATTTCTGTCTGGGTCCAAACATTTTTACTTAGAAGAGACAATCCAGAACCACATGAATGAAGCAGGTAACCAAAATAAGCAAAACTGACTTCAACTATGTAAAATTTGATCTGCAGGTGAGGAAATGATGAGTCTAACAATGCACAGTTCTGGTCTACTTACACACAGTAAATGAGTACAGAGATGGAGACAAGGGCAAAGTTCAGCACTGCACAGTTGTAGAAACAGATCTGCAGAGAGAATGCATTAGTCAAAAAGTTATGCTACTGATGAAACACAGCTCAGTTATTTATCCAGATTTGTATTGCAAGCAATGTTGCAGAGGCCCATGAGCAGTCCAGAAATAGTCCCTGAGCTAAAGTGGGGAGAGATCCAGATTAGTGTAGCTACTACACAGTAAGCAAACAGCATGTGTGATACAGCTGAAAGACAAACAAAGTGTGAGATCGGAACTAGCCGTCTGTGGGACACCACGGGGCAGCTGTGGGCAAGTGAGCCAGGGTCTCCGGGGCTGAGGCAGACTGTATGATCTAGCAGGGAAAATGGATTTAATGTAAGGGGAGGTGTGATCTAGGGTGGTATCACGGTTTATAGAGCTCTCTGAATGACTACAGATAGAGATCTAAATACTAATGCACTCTTCATTCACTTTGTTGAGTTGTAAAACAACAGTATATTTAGAGATAAATGCATAGTCTTCTTACAAAACTTTCTACTAAAACATTATCTGCCTTGGCTGGAGAGAAAACAGATCAGTAGCCTTAAGTAATAATATCCTGAGCTCCTTTCAGGGCAGTAAAGAATGTAACCAGGACTCTTGCATGATACCTAGAAATAGTTCGGTGATTCCTATAAACAATAAGCTCTGTTTCCACCCACAAAAAAACAAGAACTCTTCATGTCTGCGGTAATACGATTGTCCAGAAATGCCCTCGTTCTCATCCCATTTCGTTTTACTGTAAATGTTGCTAAAGAAAGAAGAAATCGAGTATTTTTTTTTTTTTTCTGAAAGGATATTAAATGCATGATCCTTCATTTGTCAAAATTACTAATACCAACAGCAGCCCAGCTGGATTTCCTCTGTTCCCAGAGGAAGACTAAAATTAGGATGAATTAGATCTCTTCCATACCATTGTACCACTTCTGCCTGTAGGAGAACGTGGGAGGAAAACTGTTAATGCTGAGGCCAATTTATTGTTTATGTCATATATTTGCATGCTTAATTAATGTAAATTACCAGCAGCTACAGAAGTTTATACACAATCACAACACTGCCATTTCTGTAGCTAGAACCTCCAGGAGAAAAACATGTCCTGTTTATACCCTCACTATATCAACAATAGCAATTTCCAAGTTTTATTAATTTATTCTACATTTGGAATTAGGAACCAGGCAGTAATTATTTAAATAGGGAAAAAGAGATTACAATGAAGCTCAGACTTGGGCAGATGGAAAACAGTCCTTGTTCCCACTGAGCAAAACATGAGTAGGTCTGTTTTCCGGGCATGCCCTGGAAAACAATATTGCACTGTGCAAAGAAGCCGTTTTGGTGGTATTGGCTTTATTAAAAAAAAAAAAAAAAAAAAAAAATCCTCATTTTCTAAAAACAACACGATGTGAAAGAATTTCCTAGTACAAAAACTCCCAGACAAAGACCCGATAATGGAAGCCGTGACAGGGCTTTGCAAAACAAGCCCAGTGTGCGCAGCACTAGAACGAAGCCTGCGATGATTAGACTTCTGAATAATCAGGCAAACAGCCCGCACTGTAACAAGCACTGTTTATGGGGCTGAAGCAAACACCGACAAGTTTCATTCACATGCCTCAGTAAGCGCAAAAACACTTGTAACAAGGAGCCTTGCAGACTGAGCAATTAGGGCTGTGGAAGCAGCCCTAGGAAGCTCACAAGCTTGGTGAGAGGCAGCGAGTGCTCGGCCAAGCCGGGACGTGTGAGGGATGGCTCACAGCTCCCAGACAGGCAACAATGGCAAGAGCGGCCCTCACTGTGGCCGCGGCTCCCATCCAGCTGCATCAGCAAAATGTGCCCCAAAGGTCTGAGCAGAATTACATAAAAGTCATGCGAAAGAAAGCCCCACAGAAAGTAGCACTGAACATCAGAGAGTTTCTAAAGCTGTAGCAGAAGGTATAATTTCAGTAAACAGCACTTTGCTGGCCTTATGACAGAACTGTAATATAACCTATCCCAGCTGCAGCAGCTGAGACGCAGGTTTGTGCTTGTAGTAGAAGTGGATGCGTGGGGCATTACGTGGATCTACAAGTATGCGTATCATGTTGATCCCCTCACAGATACGTTTACGCTGTGTAAATACAGAGCCACTGCACTGCTTCTCAGACCCTTCTGTGCCACACTTTTTTTAAGAACAAAATTATCCTCAGCACAACCCCCTCAGGGTCTTGTTTTATGGAGGGCTACCACCTAATGGGGCTGTAGACGTGAAAGTGTTACTGTGGTATAGCTGCTAGAACCCTTCCTGTTTCTTGGGGTCACTGCTGGTGCCTGGGTCTCTCTGTAGCCCCACAGGGTTTTCATGCTTTTGGCCAGCTGGGCTTGGTCCCACCACACCCCAAAGGAAAGGCTCACCCTGGTCCCAGGACAGGTCCTATGTTGGAGCACATGTGGGGTAGGAGCACTGAGCTGTCCAAGCTTACAGCTCTCCTACGCAAGAAACACATCGCGCTCCCAGGTTCAGCTAAAGGAAACCCTACAACCATTTCTGCTTAGATACTTCTGTCATGGCTGATTGCAGTAAAAAGCTCCTTTTCTAGGTCATGGACTTCATGGGCTGCAAATGACCTATGACCCTTTTCCAGGGCCACCTTCTCTGGATCACCTGCTCTTACTGTAGGATCTTTTTACAGAAGAAACTACAGGGATGAGCTACACTAACTACACTAGCAAAGCTTCAGACAATATTAAATTAATTGTCCTGAAATGCACGTAGTTGTTTACACCTTACCCGCTGTAATAAAATTGATCGTTCCTGTGGTGTACAGCGTCATCCTTTTACTACCAACTCCTTCTGTTTCCGAAGCCCCAGCTGCTCTGACATCCTCAGATCAGCCTGCAGCTTGTGGCTGACCTCCTTACACTTATGGCTTGGCGTCTTGTGTGAATTTGACTGTGTCAGAGATCACACGATACAGGAAGACACAAACAGCTGTGCAGAGACGCCTGCTCTTTGTTCCCTGTTTTAACATCACTGAGTCCAAAAGGACTGGGAAATCCTGAATGAACACAGACTGCAGTTAGCTGGAACAACCATCACTATTGTGCTTGCTTCATCTTTGTGACAGAATCAGTGTCACGTGTCTCGGGAAGGTGCTCTGCTGAGCACGAGGCAATCTGTGGGTCAAAAAAGACTGCTGTGTGTCAGAAGTGGGAGACCCCATGCCTGTGGACTAGACAAGATTGTTTGCCACTTAAGAGATGCTACTGGAATTCAATAATTGCTTCTGAAAGGCAACTGTATATTCTAAATACAACCAAACCAAATAAAACTAGTTTACAATTTACCCACTTTCTTTCTTTACTATATATTTGTGTTTCTGTACCCAATTTCTGTGCTCGTCAAGACACGCCTCTCATGAAAATCACTACACTTTGTGACTCCTGCTTCTTCTGTGTGTAATTACACAAGAATTCAAAGTTCAGTTTATAACCCCCCTTTAGGGACCCAAGGCTAGATCTCTTTTTCCGACTAAACTGGTTGGTCCAAGAGAAACTTCAACCCCCTACCTACAAGCTCTGTCATTTCAATCATTCCTAAATATTTTATATGTGGATTTGTGTCTTCAATCCTTTTAAATATTGCTCTTTACTACGAGACTATTAGAAACTGTCAAGCAAAAAGCAGACCGTTCAGCTATGTTTCTGAACTGTTGATGCTTTCTATTCAACTTCAAGGACGTATTTTTTTCTTTCACGTTAACCATCATTAAAAATATTTAACAAGCAGTTCACCGTAGTTTATTGCACCTGCATTGTGTAAGATTGGTGCTAATTTCCAAAAATGGCATTGCCAGAAGATGGCACCTGCTATACATATTTGATGCTTCTAAAACAACAAAAATGTGTAGACTGCTATAGAACAGAGGGGACACATGAATGATTTTACCCACTTTGTATTTCAAGGTTTAGAGAGCGGAGGACATATTCATGACACAGTGACACTCAGTGACTTTTATAAAAGCAGAATTTAGACACAATCTTAAATACGATCACAATAGAAATCAAAGCTTGGTGCACAATTGTCAGGTATTACAGAACGATCACTTCTTTTAATCCATAGTTATTTGGAATTCCTTCTGGCCCCACTCACAATTATCTGCTGGCTTCTCCCAATTTACAAAGATGTGAATGTTTGAAATATTTCTTTTTTTTTTTTTTTTTTTTCCCTTCAGAGCAGTCAGGGTGACAAAAGGAAGAAGAAACATGAAAAGATTAAAGGTGTCAGAAACCTTACCATGATTGTTTCTACTTCACTCAGTCACACAGAAGGAAGAAGTGGAGGATTCTTTAGAATGGATCTTTCCACTGTTACCAAACACCCATGGATCACACTCAATTATTGCTGCAGGTGGGCGGTGATCATTGAAATTTGTACAAATATTTTCATTTTGACACCAATTTTTTAACATTCAGGGGATACTTAAACTTTGAGAGTGAAGCTTTTATTGCAAAGAAGGATTAATTGACTGTTTCTGGACAACTCTGAGTTAGCAGGGAGACAGAGAGGTTCCAGGATGTCAGCATCTGTGCGATCTGAGGTGAAGCTACAGGAATTAATGACTTCCCTGTTTGCTTGTGTCCCGCATACTGGTAAGAGCTTTCAGTAAAAGAGAGGGCCATGGGCAGGTCAGGAGGCTTTGGGAAATACAGTTCTTGCTAAGTGCTATTGGGAGGGAAGAAGAGCTGTAAATTAATCTTTTGGGGATACCTTGAGATCTGTGAGCTTTTTCTTGTAGAGATGCAAATGCTTGAATGACTCAGTCTGTTGCTCACTTTCTGGGAAAGCAGAAATCCACTAGTAATATTTTCTAACCTATTTTTTCCCTAAATCTAAGTATTTTCTACATTGTTACATTCAGAGCAAAAATATCAAATAGTGGTGGAGAGCAAGAAAGAAATTTTTGGGACTTGGTTGGATTGTACGATTTAAATGGCGTGCCAACAGGCTTTAGGTCTGGAAGGACTTGTGTTACACAGAAGGCTCAGGAGTACAGGCAAGTCAAACCCTCTTTGCCAGCTGCAAATTTTTAAAAATAAGAAGAAGTTAAAATAAATGGTTCTTCACTGTCTGCTGCTGTTGCCGTCCAGTACCAGTAACAGTCTCCCCAGTTCATAGAATCATTACGGTTTAAAAGACCACTAAGATCGTCTATTCCAACCATCAAATGTCCAAACTTCTGAACTGTTGTACTCCCAGATCAAGACACGAGGCTTTGACCTCTAAAGTACCACTGCCTCCAGGGCTCTGGAATCACCATATATACGTTCTTGATTCTTAATTTCTGCTTATGTTCTAAGGTTTTATGTGACCTCTTAAGATTTGCTGGGTTTTTGCACTATTTCAAACATTGTCATACAGTCAGAATTAGAATTCTGTGTTACTTCTATTAAAACAGTAATTTATTCCTTTTAAGTCACAATTTCTAGATGCTGGCATTTTCTCACTACATTAGGACAACTACTTCAATGGAAAAGACCTCGGGCTCTTTTTTAATGCAAGGAAAATCTGTGAACTAACAGTCAAAAGAGTTTTCATTAGTATCCATGTATATTAAGAGGCTAAAACATTCAAATTAGTAGACAGGGCAATCTTCCTAGGGGAGAAACAACAACACAAACATTCATGCTATGAGGAGCATACAAACATGGGAAAATACTGGAGGTTTAGCTTTCACAGTATACTGAAAATACAGTGGTGAATATGTGAAAATACTGAGCAATTTATAAGCCTCTCCAGTAGCACTATAGGCTTAGATACCACATCAGAATAGTATAGAACATGAAGTTGTGCAGTTTAACACTCTATTTTGAAGGTCTCATGTGTAATTCCTACCTGACATTGCTCAAGATACCACAGCCAATTAGCAATTAGGCCAAAAAAAAGTACAAATATTTTGATTTCCTGTCCCCCAAGTCACTTATTAAATCACTGTTACTTCTCAGAGTAATGGCATTTTGCTTTTGTATCTTCCATTTACAAGCCTTCGAGCTTGGGTATCTGCCTATAATTTCTATTTTGTCCCTGGGGAAATTGAGATCTGTCTCAAGCAACATAACTACTTGTGAGCAGTTTAAGAAGTAACATTCCAGTCTGGTAATTGTTGTGATTAAATGATCATTGACACAGGTAGGAATCCAAACAGTCTTGCAATCTTTTCTTAGGACAGAAAGAAGAAATATCAGAGCAGATTCCTTTACATTTATATTTCATGTGTAAATGTGCATCCATGTACTTTCTCTGGGAGTAAAGTTCAATCTCCTTAAAAAAGTAGCTCCAGTGCCCTTGATGTAAAGAGACATTTAACTAGTCACTTCAAGTGCTAATCAGAATACTTATGTGTTAATTGATTATTAAAACTATAACCACGTCTTTATTGTCACTGTAATTGATGGTTTCTTTCTATATCAAACAGACATACAATTTGCATATTCATAAAACACAGTGGGTGCTCTTCTAAAAGTCAACCAAGTTTAATAAACATAACAAAAACTAGCTTACTAAATGCAAATTAAAGCTGGGAAGTAACAACTGAAAATTCACCCTGGTTTATGTTCTTGGGTTATTTCATCAAGGATTGCTTTTTCAAAACAAGTCCACAAGAACGACTTTTAAACAACAATCCCAGCGTGTGATGGGGAAATGCGAACACCAGAGTGATAATCACTGAGGCACTTTCAAGTAATGCTCTGTAGAGTAGCTCACTCATAACAAGCCAAGTGTTCTTGGAGACAGTGGCGTAACTACCTCCACAGTTCAGGAGTTTCCTATAGGAATGTCGTTTTTTAAATGCAATAAATCTCTGTATTACTCTTCTCTTAATGATAAGAGGGAAAGTTGTCTCACGGATTAATGTCTAGATAAATAGCTAACAAGACCAAGCATAAATTGCAGATCTACAGTGGAAGAAGCCTACACGTGGGAGCTTCCTAAGGATCTGTACTTCTCATGATTTTTTTGGAAAACAGTACAAATCTGGAATGAAGAAAATTGCAGGTGATACTATGTTATCTAAAATGGTTAAACATAAAGCTGAATGTGAAATTTCTAGAAAGTTATAGAAAGATTTTGCAGTCCTGAGTAACCAGAGAACAAAACTGCAGATGAATCACAGTTTCTGACAATATGAGAACTAGCAGGCATGGAATGAAATTACCAGGTGACAAAAAAAACAAGTGAAATACTTTTTCAAGAAGCATTTAAGTAAAATATGGAATGCACTCCTACAGTAAAATACAGACAGCAAAACTACAAAGGGCATCAAAGAGGGATATGTTAAATTCATGGAGGATAAGCACTTTGGTGCATAGGTTGCAAGGCAAACAATGCATAGTGAAGTAGAATGACTCACCCTGAGATCCAGAATCATGATGACTGCCTCCATAACACTGAAGGTGTTTGAGCTATGGACCACACCGACCACATAATGTCCCAAACTCCACAAAATGCCATTACGGGTGTTGCTTTTGCTTAAAATATGAATGAATCAGTAGTACTCCTACCCATAACCAGCTTAGACTATAAAAAGGTAATCGTGTCCTCTACACCACAAAATGCCTATGTTCCTCTCATACCTTGAAGATCAAGTGGAGGTGGACACCGTGGAATATAACGCCGCAATCTAGAGGTTACAGCAACTCATTGTATTTAACACCTCTGGGTTAAAGACCTGGCTCTGTAGGAGCTATGGCAGATTGACTCACATCAGGCTCCTAAAACCTAGGACCCTAAAAATAACATTCTGGCTGTTTACTTTTCACAGCCACATAAAATAGACATTGGCTTTCATTATTCACTAGCACTTGGGTAGGATTTTATGCTAAGAGGTTTCCTACTTCCTGAAACAGCCTCTGTCTGGTCTGATTCACAGAGACCTTTTTCTTTCTAACAATTCATGTTCTTGGGGCCTCTGCTACAGTTTTTATTTTCAAATGCACTGAGGTGCATTTGCCTGGGTGGAGAGGGCTAGATGGAGGAGTCTCCAGCAGAGGTGAGCCCAGCCCCTGAGGGGGGCTTCTTGCCTGCCTTGGGAGCATGAGCTGGAGCCTCAGCCTGTTACGCAGCTGCTGTGATGCCACACTGTTCTTGGAGCCATCACACCGGCCTGTGGGGTAGCTTTTAATGTGATAGCATTGAACAACCTTGTGATGTGACATACTAAGAAGCTATAATTTTCATATTGTATCTCCTTACCAATTGTAAATCAGTCATTTTAAGGATGCTTTCCATCCTTGCTTCCCTTTAGGCATCTCTTATTTCTCTCCGGAAAAGGAAAAGATGTAGTTTATAGCTAACTGCAGGACTGAAATGACATATATAATAGCAACAGCAGGCAACAAATGTGTCCCTAAAGTGGCAATATGGTGCCTTTTGTTTTGTTTTAAGACTTTGGAGTGATAGGCAATTTGTCTTTCTGAGCCTTTACTTGAATAGTTACTGGGAATTTAGAAGATGATGTTATGCATGTTCAGTAATGAGGACAGCACAGTCTGACCTACGCCCTTCGAACACTGAATGATAGAACAAGACAATCAAGAAAATATACTGATTATTATGCATAGGGTTATTGGCATTAGAGCTTAATAATAGTTTTTACTTTAATTTTCTCCCTGCAATCCTGTCCTGTCAAGAAGACAAAACAAACACATTCTAATCACCACATATTCTGTACGAGTCCGAATTCTGCCACATCATGTGGGAGCAAACACAGCCTGAGTGTAACCATTTTGCCATTTGGAAATAAAAGGTGATTTATAATTTCTAAATATAATGGTTTATATATATGATAAAATCCAACTCATTGGTGTAGCTCTTTAAAGAACTGGCGTTGCCCCTCTGCCCACACAAGTAACACACTTGTTCATATCTCTGAATTCACTTCTTCATATCTCTGAACGGATGCTGAGGACGCAGTAATAACCTGGCAACATCTCAGTGCTCAGACAGAAGGTACATGTCTGGCAAAGCCCGCTGCAGGTGCAAGAACGCAGCAAGCAGGAGACGGAAGAGCCACATCATGTTTGATGCTCCCAAGATCTCTCTTCCCTTCCCTTTCACTGAACTCTGAGAGCCCCTCACAGGGACAGGTGTGTGGAAGAGGATAGGGGACAGGACAGCTGAGCACCTGCAGCACTCACTGACTTCAGCTGCAGTCTCATGAGCTCGCATTTCTAACACCGTGATGCCAGGAAAGCCAATGCCTCAGCGCATGATCGGCGGCTGATCTGAAGAAGGGACGTCTGTCTGCATACCTTCTTGCAGGGAATTTAAGGAGAAGCACACCAGAACCCTGGCAGAGATCTCCTGGCAAGGGATGGGGTAAGAGGTGCAGTGAGCGGCACTGCTAGCTGTGAGCCACCCTTTGTAGCTTTTGCTCACGGCTCACTTGGCAGCCTCTCTGCTGCCTACTCCTCTCAATGACTCCAATTTCACTGTGCTTTCTGCCTCGCTCCCTTTCTTTCTTTCTTTTTTTTCCCCAAACTTCTAAATGCCTCCTTACACTTCCCTTTGCTTCTCGAAAGAAAAACCTGGGGTGATCAGCTGGGTTTTATGTGCTTTTTTTAAACATACACCAAAGCTTCAGCAATGTCATGGGCGACGTTTTATCAAAATTATTTAGTAAGCTGATTTGGTTTTATTTGTAAATGTTTTCTTAAGGGGATGACTCTCATTAACCAAACTGCAAAAATTGAAATTAAAACAATAAAATAAATATGAAAACCTCATTAAAATTAATCCCTGAATACAGTATTTTGTGATATAAGATCATTTCAGCATTTATCATTATTCTAGGCTCCACATGTTTTCAATACTAAACATCACTAAGATGCAGTCGAATTTAAGAACACACATCAGCATCTTAGATTAAGATGATTTCGGTAGAAGACATTATTCCTGAGCCAAATGTTCTAAGTGAAAGAAATTACGGGTAAGGGTTATACCCTATAGATTTTAAAGGTGAAAATGTCTAAACTGTGCATTTAAACCACTTCTGTCCTTCTTTTCTGGCACAGGGCTATTCAGTCTGCTATCAAAATATTTACTGTATGTGATCTAAATTAGACTGAACTGACGTATGCTAGAGGGAGTAGCCTAAAAGCCATCACAGCTTGGTGTCTTTCACCGATGTCAGTTCTTTTAAGATATGTTGGGTGGAGGTTCTCACTGCCACAAGGCTGAAGGCAACGAGGCAGCAGGAAACCAAATATGTTGAGCAGAGGGCAAAGAGGGAGATCTCCTCTGGTGGTTTCCATGGCAATCAGACAAGCGGAGCGGTCTGCACACCCTGCTCTGGTAAGGGGAGCATCTCCTGCTGAGCCTACACTTCACACCTTTGCTTGGTGCTCTTTCAGCGGAGTATCGCTTGCTTAGGATGCAGCTGCTAGAGGCATCTCCCCCACATCCTAAGTTTCTTGCATGAATCATTTTATTGTGTCCTGTCACCTGTCACAGTAACATCGAGAGTCCCCCATCAGGATTCACACAGATCTCGACATACGTGATTGCCCAAATTCTCACACCTGTCTGCAGCTCACATAGCACAGCAAAATTCAAAACTGTAACAAATAGCCCTAGAAAAAAGTACTGTGGGTCTCACATTTCCATTCAAATTACACAGGCAGTTTGCTATGAAATGCAAGTATTTTTTATTTTCTTCTGCAACAAAGTTCAAGCATTTCTACTACCTGTGTGCAACATAAATCATGTTGTCAGCGGTTGTACAAGTTTTGGATGTGATTTTAAGCAAGCTTTTTTACTTAAAATTACTTCAGTAGGTTCCATGACTATCAGTTCTTTACATGAGCTGTCTCACAGGCTCAAGAAAATGATAATAGTATTCTGGCATAAATCTACTGGTAATATATTAATGCTTTGCTGTCATTTCACTCAAGAGTGTAAACTACTTACTGACCTTTGCAATACAAACAAATGAAAGCAAATTATGATAGTTTGGATTTCTTGGGATAGTATTCTGTGGAAAATATACCAGTGGATCACTTAGTCTGTGGAATATGTACTGCTCCTTGCATAAGAAATCACAGAAATATTTATGTAAAACTACTGCTGCGTTTCTTAGTGTATTACCATATTACAAGGCTTTCAATAGATGATCTTTCCCATGTTCTTAGACAACCTTGACCTTCAGTTCTTAGTGAGGTGAATAATATTACATCACATCTAAAGAGAACAGTGTAATCATCTTTTCTATTTGCAGCACTAAGACAGTCAACAGTATTTGATACAATCAGCATGTGTCTTGATACCGAAGGCACATGGTGACAAGTCTAACTGAATGTAGTTATTTGGCTGTCATGAAATGCACCTTATGGTGATAAACTTCAGCCATAAAATTGGAAGACTATCACATAAACATGTTTCATGAAGAAATACACTAGCAGAATTCACTACTAGTTTATAGTTGGAAAACTGTGTTCTATTTATTATGCTGCAATTTTTACAGTACGTCAGGTTGGAAAACTCATTACATTTTACAATGAAGTAATTACTGGGTGTTGATTCTTCTCCTTCAACCAACGAGTCTATCTAATTAGTGTACAATAAATTGAAATACTGCGATTAAGGATGTGTGAAAGTGTGCTACAGTTGGATGCAGCTTCAGCGTGCTTAGAAGCTGGGGGAATTCAACAGCTGTCCCCGCACTGTGTGCCTAGGGTAGGTGCCTCTTGGGGCAGTGCTCATGGGGAAACTTCCTCTGCCTTGCACCCTCTCCTCCATAAACATACCCTAACAGAGACACTACAATAAGCACATGAAGGCAGTTCATTTCACACTTGTGCGTATTAAACTTGATAGAGAAACAGCGTTTTCTTTTCATTACTTATCAGATTTTTTATCTTTTAGATAAATTTATTCTCCCTGTAGTCTTAAAGGATATGTTGTTCATAACGCTCAAGCTATAAAACTACCCAAAACAATAGCTTCAATAAACTCAGAGACATTGTCTTATCTTCAGCATAAGTCAGCCTCACTGCTGCGCAATGATTCTAGCTTGGTATTTTATTGATTATGGGAGATGTTCCGAGGCACAAGGAGCAGGAAGGTTAGAAGGTTTCTCAGTCCCACTGAAAGTCAACAAGAATTGGAGGCTTCCCTCCATCTGCATTCCTACTGTGTGTTCAATCAGCTGCCAGTGAATGAGACTGAAACACTGGGTTACACTTCCACTGGATTAGCCATCCTGTCATTAGCAGAAATGGGATGTGGATATAACTATGCTTGTAAAACATTCCCCGAAAGAAATGCGACCATCTATATAGGCTGTGTTCATCTGATCTTTCGCCCAGGTGAACAGTGGAGCAGAAATGGTCTTCAGGGAATATTCCCAATGCAATGGGTTAGAACACATTTGCTCTGCTCTACCTTGAAATCTGTAAACCGAGAAACATTACAGCAGAGACATTTTGGAATGGCAGCAGAAGAAAAAGACTGATGCAAGCTTTGCTTTAACTATTCAAGTGGCAAAATAGCCCCCTTTGAGCCATCGTAGCTCAACATAAATAAATCTCAGCATAAATAAATCTCAACTGCCATGCACATATCTGCTAGAAGAAGAGGAAACAAATAGATAATCCTGATTTTTTTCAGATCAGAAAGTTTGTCTTTCTCTCAAAGTTATTTAATCTTTTCAGAACTCTTGTCACCATTCACAGCATTAAACAGCCTCGGATAATACCGGTTCCTTGCTTTTAAGTAAGACTTATCCAATATTAACATTACTTGGTTAATTCAACAGGCAAAGAAAAGTAATCACCAATTTTCAAAGAAGCAGGGAATATTTTTATAGGCCTACTAGATCTACACATTTGCTAACCCCACTGAAGCTACTGAAGCTCAATAGATATGATTAATACAGCTCAAATAAGGTTTCTCCAGCCTAAGCTTTGACATTGTTGTGTTATTCCTTGCTAAAAACCAGATGCTATTAAATGAATTAAAATTCTCTTTCTGATTTCAGAGAGGCCAAGCAGGGCTTTCTGTTGCCAAGTAAGGAAAAAATGAAACTTCATGTTGGCAATACATTAGAAAATTTAACCAATTTTAACAAAGAACTGTTAAAAAAAAATGTCATTTCAAAACTGCTAAGAAGATTATTTTTTCCTCAGGCATTTTCTTTCCTTTATTATTGATTCATATCTTGTTATTAGCATGCCAAAATCCCTTCCCATTTTGTACAGATAACTATTGAGATAATGTATCTGTGGAAATGCAGTTCTGCCCTTTGACTGCTTGTATTTGAAAAATGTGTATCAGCCTTTATTTAAAAAAATAGAAAATTGGATGTACTATTGTTCACAAAGTGGGCAAAATCTCCCATTTCATTTACATCCTATAATATATGTCAACAAAATTAGACCAGAAAAGTGTAAGAAAAATTACACTACAAGACAGTATGACTATAGATAAGAGTTTCAGAAATATGATATTTCCCTCATAGAACTGCATATATTCACATGGAGTAAGTCATTAGAAAATGACAGATAAATATCAGGACAGAGATCACTGGGGAATTATGGTAAATTTCTTGTTCTCCTGATCGTTAATCAAGAGATACAGGTGTTGCAGATCTCCTGAGATAGGGGAATCCTGGGTTGATGCCTCTGCTCCACAAATTATTTATGTGTTCTCATGTTACAACCTTTCTGTCCTGCTGTAGATTTGAAGCATTCCCTATGGTTAGTTAGAATATATGAAACATCAATAGATTGAAAAATCTGCACATATTAAAACAGTGGTTGGACAAGGCAATGTAAGACCATACATCTGCTAAGAGAACATGATAAGCATCAGAAAGTATTTTTTGTACACTCCCTACCAAGCCAAGTGAAAGGTTTTCCTAGGTAATGATATAGCAGCTTGGCAGGGCTTTTTTTTTAAGTGGGCTTTAGTATTTCAGAAAGATTTTTGAATTTTGGCTTTCAATTAATCCATAGTCCTAGGGGCATTAATTATAAATATGAAACGAACGTACATTTAACAGATAGGTCAGGACACAGTTTGAACATTTTAAATAAGAAATTTTAAGATTAAGTCTAGAACTGATTAGAGATAAAAAACAAATAAGGTTAAATGACCAAATCCCATCATGGTGGTAGATTAACTGCCCCAGGGGTTTCTTATGATGTGCCATGATGCTAAATGAGTTCATTAATAATTTGGAAAGGGGAAAGGATAGCATGGCAACAAAGACTTAGCTGTATAGGTGTATAAGAACCTAAGATGACTGTAGAGAATATTAAAGAAACTTAAAAAAGATAGGTGAAAAGTCAGCATGATAACAAAGAGATTCAAAATCAGGCTGCAAAGATAAATAACCTGTTCAACTTGGAAAGCTCTAAGCTGATTATAATATCTAAAGGAGACCTGGGACATCACTGTATACAGATCAATGTGCAAAAAAGCAAATCAGATATGGACTGTGCGAAAGGATGGAATAATCAAGAAAGTGGAGATCACTGTAATGGCAGCATAGAAACAGAAGTACAGCATGGGGTACTACATGTCCAAAAGGGTGCTGAAGGGGAAAGGAAAGAATTTTCCTGGAGAGGTGGAGTGCAATGATAGAAATTGTTACCTTACAAACAGAAATCTGTGCAATAATGTGTGTTCTAGACCAGGCAGTTAGTGACATTCACCTTTTTCTTTTTCTTTTTTTGTGAAGTGAAAGAGGCATTCAGCATAATCAATAAACAGAAAGTTCAATACATTTTTAGGCCATTTCAGCTGTGAAATTCCCTGACATAGAAAATCATTGACACTAAGAATTCAATACGATAAAAGGACTGAATAATCATATAGATATCAAGAATATATGGACCTATCATAATTATTGATTTAAAAAACCCAGATAAATAGCTATTGTATAACACTTGCTATCTGTGAGGTTTTTATAGCTTCCCCTGAAACTCAGTGCGCCAGGCATATCATTTGGACAACAGACGTTGAAGAGTCACTTGCATCTCTAAGGTTGACACAGAAAAAACACATTTAGTCATGACAAAACATTGCAACAGTAGCAACAAAAATGTACCAAGCTACACAATTTCATCTTTAAAACTAACTTTTGTGCTTATGCCTAGCTAAACACAGACATGTCATCATAAATTAACAGAATGCCACCTCCTCTCAGCAGGAATACCCCCAGCTACAAATTCAGTCAATAATCAAGCCAATCCTGTAGTTTTTTCTTCTCTGAATTTGTAATTTCTAGATTAGTTTTTGCAGGCATTCATGCAGGTGTGCCTGCACATGGGCAAATGAACGCGTGTGTGCAGTCGTGTGTTCTCGTCATGCTCACCTTGCATGGTGGAAGCTGAAAGGGATGGTGGGGCTGTGGGAAACAGGGCCTGCACCTGTAGGGTGGGGGGACAGAGAGGGAGGAGGTCTCTTACATGTCTGCAAGGCCTCCCTGTGTAAATGGGCCTGAGGGGAAATCCCCAGGTGGGAAGTGGCCCTCAGCCTGCTTACAGAGAGCAGGCAGGGTCGGCATCTCCCCAGTAAGCTGACAGCTGGGCCGGGCAGAAAGACTGACAGCAAAGCTCTTAATTCTCCAGTGCAGAGTGTAACTCCTTGTACAGTGAGGCATTGAGGTGCTCGACATTAACCAGTAAGTGCTTTTATGTGAGTAGAACCAGCAGTTTGTTGGCTTGCGGGAGGCAGAAGCCTTCCCTGCCACAGCTGGCATTGCTACTTTTTCATATTAAAAAAAAAAGTTTCAAGTGACATGCTGCTGAACATACGTTTCACATAAAGCAAAGTGGGGACAGATGACAGCGTTAGGTGGGGAAGCAATGTTTCCTCAATATTGTACTTTGTGGGTTTTCTTGACATAGCTACTTCCTTGAGAGGCTCCAACCTGTCAGCAGTGTGTAAATGTCTTCTGTTCACGTCTCGGAAAAAGATGCACAGCTGAATCAAGGAATGGCTGCGTAAGTAATTTTATTTTTTATGATTTGAGCCCCAAAAGGTCTTAACTGTCAGATTTATTGTCTATCTAACTTTATGACTTTCAGTTGTATTTATTCTCTGATATTTACCATCAAATGTATCTACGTGAGTTCCAGTTTGTAGGCTTTCACATTGTTAAATCATTTCTTAAGCTTTAGATGTAGTTTCTGCTCAGCATCAATCCCCTGAGATATACCATTAACATGAATCATTTCTGAAAGTACGTCGTGCAATATGAACTTCTTGTTGAGTCGATCATTCACTCTGATTGAAAGAAGTGATGACCTTCACAGAAGGAGCGTAACACAGCTACATATCCCAGGACCCTCTTCACTACTGTCAGCCGTGTCTGCTTTTGGAGCTCATGCAGACTTAATCATGGCACAAAAATAGGCTGAAGATTATTTTCCTTTATGTGGTAGGTCAGCAGAGCTTTAAATAAAGGACTGACTACAAACCCCCACTATTGAGTCACAGAGACCGCTTTATTTCTTGAACATTGTTTCCATAGTGGACTTTAAGAAAAAATTGTACTTTGGCCATTCAATGCCCATCAAATAAAATCTTTTTTATGTGTTACGGCAGATAATTTTTGGTCTTCTTAGGCAACAGGCATAGATTTGCAATAGTACTTGGGAGTATATCTCCACTGATTCTGTGAACCTGGGCCTAAAGCCTGGATCCCACAGATCTGAACTTGCAACCTGGGATATAAGCATAACATGATCAGCTGACTACTTTGTTGACTGTGTAACTTACGCTTTGGCAGAACTGCCTTTGTAGCAGCAGATAATATCTTAAATTAGCACCTATTCCTATAAGACTACTTGAAAGTTAGAAAGCTGGGTAAAAAAAAAAAAATAGTTTTGCTGTTAAAAGACACAGACTTTTATAACTAGTTTCATATTGGATGTCCTTTGGGATCTTGGATTTATCATTCAACCTTCCAGTACATCAGCTCTTTCTTCTGTAAATTAGCCTAATTATATGTTCCTGCTTTATAAAATCAATGGGAGGCCTGATTCAGCTTCGTTCAGCCCGGTTCATTCATTAATGATTTAAAGTGCTTGGAAATTACTGAGTGTAAAGGAGCATAAAAGGAAGAGTAAATTAAATAAAGATATTCTAGTAAAAGGAAATAAAAAGATAACAGTGACAGTTCCACACACTTTCACAAAGTTATATTTTCCTGCTCCTCGCGTGTTGCATTCTTCAATATAAAATATCACAGATATTCTCTTTTTCATTTGGCAAGCAGCCAAAGTTTGGGGATGCTCTTTTCCATTTGTGAATACAGAATTTTCTTCTTAAGATAATCTGATTTATAAGAGCAATTATCTGCTTCCTAAGCAGAATTTCTGCTGATAAAATACTCAATTTCAACAAAGATAAGTAGTTCAACAAGACTAAATATTCAGATCATATTTATGTAAGTTCACATTTGCTCTTAACTTCAAAATTCATCAGACACTGCAATAATTTCTACATTTGCATCTCTGAAAGGAGAAATTAACCTGTTTCTTTCTGAGATTTACCCGTTGCATACAGAATAGGCTCAACAGAAGTAAGGCAAAAGGGACACATGGCCTAATAACCCTATGTAAAATTTCAGTTTGTCTCTTATCATATTATTTTGTCCACCTCATTTGAAATTATTACAAGGAAGACACAAAAAAGCTCTAAATTACTGAGTACCTATTCTCAGTTTCTTCTGTTGAATAATGTAACACAACACAAGAGTTCTGAAGTTGAAATTTTAAGAAAACATATTATTAATAGGACTCTGCATAATCCTATTAGTTGCATAGTTGGAAAAGCTGATAATATTCATGCAAATTCCTGCTACTGACAATTAAACGCTAATATGCTACAACTGCATTTGGAAGCATATTTTGTATTGTATGGATGATGTAATAGTGAAAAAAAAATAAGATGGATGATTAAGGAAAATAACTGTCACAGTATTTAAAAAGTAATGAATGGAGTGATGTTTCTAGTAGGAAATACCATGCCCAAAGGTAAAGATTTAGAATTGAGAATGTTACCCTGTTCATTCCTCCCTGTGCAAAGCGAGCCATTGTATAGATATGTCCACTATCATACATACTGTTAATATCCATAAGCGATTTCATTTTTTTCTAGTACATATTAAAATGAAGGAACATTCTTTCTACATGTTCACTTACAACTATGGCATTTAAAGGTCATCATGAAAAGCATCTTTCAGGCCCCTACTATCAACAGCAACCTCTCAGAGTATTGACTGATAATGATTATGTATTGTTAAAAGCATTTCCTGTCAAATAGAAATAAATGTTTTTCATATTGTTCCCTGCAACTTGGACAAATAGAAAAAGATAAGATTTTCAGTATTTATTCTACTGTCTGCTCATTTATGTGAGCGGCCCCTTTAGAGCTTAATCTCTACAGCAATATTTTCTTTATAGATATTACAACCTTGAGTTGAGATTTTAACATCAAAACCAGTAAATTCTAGTGTTCAGAACTGACAACAGTGATAATAACAAAACATCCCTAAGGCTGTGTGGCAGCTAAGACTTTTGAAAGTAACAAAGTATATAACAAATCATCATAGACAATTGTCTCCTTCAATTTCTTGAGCCTCTGTTATCATATTTTCAGACTGCCCATTGAAACTAAGAGGAAGCACAAGAGAGCTAATTGATAGCAGCTAGTTTGAGGTGAAAAGGAAAACCGAAGCATAATCCAACAAGTGTAGGAAGATGCTGATTTACTGTTATGCTGGAGGTTGGCTGGTTCCCAGAGAATGTCTTTGATCTTCTGGCCATGGCAAACCTTATGGGACCTGTAGGTGTAATTGCTGCTTTCAAGTCAGGCTAAATCAGGAAACAGCCACGTTCTTCTTTATTTTGGAATAGTATCAGTCTGTGTCCAAACCACAAAGTAGCACACTTGGCTAGGCACCAAGCTATGAGGGTTGAGGGTGTGCTTTTTTTCTTTGCTAGTAAAAAGTAAAAGGTGATTAGTTCCAAGCATGTCAGTGATCAAGGTTACTACGTAATTCCACAAACATTAGCACTGGCAGTTCAGAGTGGACTAACTGCATCATAGGCAAGACTGAAGCAGGCCACAGAAACAAGTGGCAAGGAGCAGAAAGTAGAAGGATGCTTTTAAACTGGCATTGCTTCTGGAGATAACATCCACGGAACTACAGACTTAGTTTTCCCGAGGGTCAGAACAGAAATACAGAGACTGGGTTGTTGTTCTAATGTATCTGTAAATATTTGTGAGTCAGACACCACCACCATAAAGGAAGCAGGAAGCCCAGAGGGTAGCAAAGGAATCACAGCAGCATGGCTAAAGGACAGTATGTTGGGGCTAGGTACTGAGTAGAAAGATCTGGAATTATGATTAGGGATTATGTACAGTCTCCTGTTGACTGACTCCTAATGTGTTCAGGCAAGCAAGAATTGATGTCTATTCTCCGAGGACAAACAGAAATATGAGGCAGATTTCTAATTATATTTCATTTCTTCTGCTGCTGGAAACAACTCATAAAACTCAAAGAATAGCTACTTAGCCTAAAAGATTTCCCTTATTACATACAGCAGAACTGACAGAGAAAGTACAGCTAGCCCAAGGAAGCAGCTTCATTATTAATTACAGTAATTATTTATGATGTTTTTGTTAAGCAGTGACAGTGCACTTAGGACTGCATATAGCCGAACCAAATGCCCGAAGGATGCTACGATGGAAAGCAGGTGCTGACCACATGCATCTCATGTCTTTGGTGGATACTGAAAGTGTTGACAATGGACCCTAAGCTGAAAAGGAAGCTACTCATACAACGATAGAAGATTCTTAATACCTTGAAATACTCATACTGCTATTATCTAATTGTTACAAAGTCTGAATGCTTCATAATCATGTACTCTCATAAACAGTAAGTAAAACAGTAATAGCTGTATTAATAAATGAGAGACTGATATTTTATTTATTTAAGGAATTAGAGACCTGAGGTTTAAACCCAACTCCCCACAGTCCCAAAAGATTCAACACATTTTAAAGTCAGATATGCTCATTCTTGTTTCTTCCCCAGCACTGTAACCTCCCCTTCTCAACTTATCCTTTCCCAAACCCTTTCAATAGGCTGCCTACCTCCTTGCCCAGGACTCTTGCTGCTGCTGTGCTGTAAATCAACTCTAAAACTGATGTCTAGTGAACTGTTCTTCATGTATTGGGAAGCAGTGGAATATCCAATTAATTTACTGATCTACTCCTCGTCTAAAAGGGTTACATGGATTTTTCTAAATGCTGGGGTTGTGACAGTGTTTCTTATCTCAGTGAATTAATAAAGTGAAGTTTCTGGAAGACTTCAAGAAGCAATTTGAATTATCAGAGGATCAGAACTGGAAGGAAATTCCACATTAAATGGATTGGTAGGAGAAATAAAGTCTAATTACAGATACTGGAAAAGACTGAAAAAGTTGTATTTAGGATATCTGAGAAGTGTAAAGGTAATAAGACCATATTCAGTTTCTGCAGGCGATGAAAGGACACACAAGAAAAAAAAAAGTGTGCTAATACAATAAATAGCTTTTTCATAGGCTCAGATGCACAGCTGAATTACCCCAACTGATTGAGATACTTTATCTCAGCTGAGCCATGATAACTGACTATGTGCATACTTTTCACTCATGGGAAGCATAAAGTAGAATGAGCTAATATGTTCAACCCTTTTTAAGACCTCTGATACAGATTTTCAGCAGGGCAAGGATATGCTTATGGTCATATAATCAGTTCTTTAAGTCATCATAAATCCGTTGTCTGTCCACATCCTAACACACAGAGATATGGGCACGCCTAGTTCTGCTGCTTGCTCTCTTCAGGACATGGGGCTTTGCAGCCTCACTGTTCTTCAGCATAAGCACTGAAAAGGAACGTTTTGATCAATGATTTATAAAAAGAAACCTACTTTAGGCATCCAGAGAAAAACAGGTGGAGTGGAATCAAATGTAATGAGTACTAAACAGAGAGCTCCCTGATGCGTTAGGCCTTTAACTGCCCTGGAGGGGCAAAATGCCTCAGAGCTTTTCTGCTCGGTAGTCTGTGATGGTTGAACACCATCAAACTAACCCAGGGAGGAGCAAGCCCCAACATTTTCATTGGCACTAGAGCATTCCACATGCATATTTACAGCGACTGTCATCATACCGAAGATAAATCCAGCATCAATATTGCTTTTTTGAAAGGCCTACTGGACAAGATAAATTAAATACATGCTGCAGCATTCTTTCTGAATTCACATAATGGGGGAATTTCAAAAACTGTAACATTGCCTCTGTTACCAAGGATTTGTAACCCATAATTACATTGATACATGTGCCATGTCAGCAACAGCAGTGAAATTCACAGTATTTTTTATGTGAAATGTACTGTTTTATTGCATTAATTCACATTTAATGTGTACACAGTAATAACCATAAAGTATGATAACCAAAGTTATATATTTTCTTCAGAACCTTCATTTAGAGAGCTTTCAAAAGAGTCCAAGGAAATTAAAATATCAGCCAGTTTACCTGCAGGATATAGAGCCAAAGCAGAAAGCACTATAATTTCTTTTACAAGCAGCCCCTTACTCACGAAATGCCCTTACCTCTGACTGATAAAATACAATAGTCATAATGCTTGTACATATTGTTAAAACTGCTGTGCACAAAACCAAGATTTTAGAACTAAAGAAAAATGCATCACCAGAGTAACTGTTTTACTCATAGCGGGCTGAGGAAAGGAGAGATGCAATGAAGGCATGAAATTCAAGAATTCCTTCTCAACAGCATACAGAGATGGCACCCATAAAGCAGGGATGTCACACTCAGTTAGAGAACACTGCTCTCCTTGATAGGAAGGAGCTTAAGCAAATGTATAGGCAGTAAATGGAGCCAAAGTCCTGAAATCCTTTCTCTTGAGAAGAGAAACAGCAGTAATAGTGGGTATGGATGATTTAACAAGAAGGGATATGATATTTTAAACTTTCTTTTCTCTAATTCTGCAAGCTGTCAGAGCTACATTACACTAGCGCTGATCTAAGCTCAACCACCAACCCATCTTCATTATTAAAAAAAAAAGTAGGACTACAATACATTTCAAGGACTGTACACTCATTAAGCAAAGAAACAAAATCAGTCATAGGTTGTCCAGACATTGGGCAAAACTTCTGATAAAATAGCGCACTAATTAACACTTCCCTACAGACATAAAATGAATTTCTAGGGATTTCCTCATCATTTAAATTTAATTACACTTTTGGAAAAAAAAAACAAAAAACAAAAAACAAAGTCCAACAAGTGAGAAGTTAAATAGTTCAGTAATAACTCAACATAAGATATATAGTAGGTGTAGGACCAAGAAGCTGTGGAATAGAATAGATACCACTGGAATTTGAAAGATAAAAGAAACCTTGGATAGATTATGATTCATGAGTTGGATGGATTTACTTAAAATGACAGAAGCACACAAAACTTGATGGCAAGAAACAGGCATAATCAGAGCGGGCTTTTATCAGCTTTGCCTTGCCAGAACTTTGTGCCAGTAGCTGTCACAGATCAGAAATAAGAGTTCAGATTTCTCTCTATTGCAACAAAATATTCAGTAAAAACAGTGCCTTTTTGCCTTCCAGTATCTCAACATTTAAGACTGGCATAAATAGAGGAGCTGACTTGGCACAGAAGTAAAGTAGCTTCCCTCCTGACTGTGAAAAAGACCAAATCTGGTACAAGAAAAGGGTTTCACAGCAACCTCCTTCTAGGTTTTTAGATTTATATCTAAAAACGTACTTAGCTGTATCAGAGAATCACTTTCACGTCACATGAGTGGCTATATGTCACAGACTGTACCAGAATTAAATATGCATTTCATTTGGGGGAAATTTCTGTGGTCTGTTAGCATTCTTAATTTCTCTCCCTCTCTTTCTCTCTGCTTGTCATAACCAGTCCCTAAAACATAGTTTTAATTTGAAATTTCTCAGATAACTTCCAGGTTCAAAGCTTTTTCTGTGCAGCAGTACATGGTACTGTGATGTCTGTGATGACTGAATGGGATTCCTGGTAATATATGCCAGTGAAGATTTATGTCCATTGGCACAAAACATCAGCAGGAAGCACTTAGTACAAGGCTGTAGGGCAATGACACGGGTAAAATCCCGAGCAAAGCACTGAGATCTCTTCTGCTTTCAGAGCAGACTCTTGATTCTCTTTGGAGTTTGTTAGTCACCCTTGTGTTCAGCTGATTAAATTTGTTAGTAGATGTCTTGCAGATTATATTGACAGCTATTCCTGCTTAGATCTTAAAAGGCAAAAGGTTGAAGAGTCTGAGTTGACATGATATGACAAATGGAAAAATTAAATGCACCTCTGTGCAGGACTTACATTCATCTCCTGTTCACCCTTTGGCATTTTGACTGTGTTGGAGACCGGAAGTCAAACGAATGGGTGACATTTGATTTTGCTAAGATAGCTGTGCTATTGGTGATTTATAGCTGAATTCCTTCATAAGCACACAAATTAGCAGGGAAGGTGGAAGTCAGCCAGTCAGAAGATTTGTAGAGTTCTTGATTCTCAGTGGTAATTCCATTGAAAAGTAAATCATAGAAGCCATAAATTTAAAACAACTATGAAGGGGGGAAGCAGACAAAATAAAAGACTGTTTGAAAATGACCACACAGTGCACATATCTGCAGCTAGAGCAACAGACTCTAGCTAAGTGTATCTGCAGATTTAGGACCTGATTCTCATATTACTCCTACTTCGGTATAAATCAGATAAGCAGATCAATTGAACTTATCAAAGTTAGGTTAAAAAAAAAAAAAGCAGAATAAAACCAAGCTTGGAATTTGAATGTCAATACTTATATAGTCAATTTCATCAAAAGTCATTGGAGTTTTAGGTAGTAACAGTCAATATCTATGTATAGATATATATTTTTAATAGACTTTTCCTATTGGAGATGATATTATGTAGACTTTTTGAAAACATGCTCATTTACCTAAAAACTGTTAGCTCTGGGCACATTATTTTTAGGTATCAGAAATGACTGTGGAATAGCTACTCAGAGAACAGTCTATTCCTACATAGAATACTCTAAAATTGTTCACACTTGTTAACCTTATAGAAAGGGAAAATGATACAGATTTGCCACAGTAGCAAAGTATTGTAAAATAAAAGCAAAATGAAACGATGAATCAGTGGAAGAAAAATGTAAAGGAGTAATTAGTGGGGTAAAATATTTGCAGGTTACAAGGGAGATTCTCTAGAGCATTTTCATGTTAGAGACACAGAAAAAACATATACGAACATGAAAAACATAAATTAGAAAGAAAAGCACACGATCTATGCTACTGGAGGGAAAAACTGGGGGTTATATCCAAGCAAACAGAATAGAAAGGAGTAAAAGCAGTAGCAGCCGAAGTGTAAAGACACCATATGACAGGCCAGAAGGGATTTGAAGGAGTAACAGTAAGGACAAGTAACCTATTAATAAAACTTTTCTCAAACATACAGTTACCAGAGAGCCTGACAAAGAGTCAGATGGGACCAATAGACAATTAACGTATGAAAGGAACATTCAAGGAAGATGAGGCTATTGCAGGAAAGCTAAATTAATTTATTGCATCAGTGTTCATTACAGAAGAGAATGAGGTTTTGATATCAGTCATTCCTTATGGGAGATAAGGCTGAAGAACTGGCTCAAATTCAAGTGTCAATAGAAAAGGCTTTAGAGCAAATTGACACACTGAACAGTAAGAAATCTCCAGGAACAGATGGTATTCACTGAAGATTTATAACAAATATAAAATTGCTAAACTGCTAACTGTAGTGTCTAACCTATTGCCAGAGGAACAGAAGGTGGGAAATGTGACACCAGTCTTTATGAAGGACTCCAGAGAGATCTCGGGCGTATAGACAGTAAGCCTGATTTCTGTACAGGCAAAATGGCAAAACTGTGATAAAGGATGAGATTAACAGATGCCTGGACAAACACAATATATTGCATAACACACAATTTCTGCTGGGGGACAATGTTCCTTAGAAAGGTACTTGAATTTTTTTAAACTGTCAACAAACGTGGATTATAGTGATCCCAACGCAATATGGTATTTGGATTTTTAAAAGGCTTTTGACATATTTCCTCATTATAGGCTTCTACAAAATAAATTACCATGAAATTAATGGGAAGCTGTTGCCACAGGTTAGTAATGACTTAAAGGCAGATGACAAAGCATAGCTGTAAGTGATCAGCTTTCTAAATTAATAGGTTTCCTAAATACCAGTATTGGGATTTAGGCTGTTCATCGTTCACCTTTACTGCTTGGGTGAGGAGCTCCCTGGGATATAAGACAGTAAGAACTTATAGATCTCACTGGAAAAGACAGTGGAATGAAATGCAAATAAAATTCAGAATCAGTAGGACAGCATTTAGAGGAAATCATTCCTAATTGTAAAAAATACAGACTCCAAACGAACAAGGCATGTTCTGGATGGTGAGCTGAGGCTACCAGGACTTATTATGTAAGATCACCAACCAGAGGTTCACAGCCGTAAACTGGAGTGTTAGGACTTACTTAGAAAAGGAACTGAGAAGAAGGATGAAAACTTAATAAAATGCAGATGCAACAGGTTAAACACCACAAGCAGCTCTGGTGACGCTGTTTCAAAAACCTTTCAGAAGAACTAGAGTCAAAGACAGCAATAATCTTGGTCTTGTATACTTAGGAATTAATTGGCAGCAATGCACACTCAATCTTTTTTTGTGCTGTGTTGTTAGCAGTGTGACTTCAACAGCGAACTGAGGTGTAACTTTGAATCCTGAATACTTGCCTTTTTATCTGCTGCTTTCAACATTTAAATTTATTATGTTCCCAGCTGAAGAAAGGTTTTATCGTTATGTTTTTACTTTTACTACTTGCTCTCATTTCCTCAAAGGTGTTGAGTGAAAAGAGCCCTTCTGCATATCTTTTTAGGATCAAATGGGTTCAGCAACTCTTTGATTGAGCACATACAGTCCGTATGCCTACAAACAACATAAATGTTTAAAGTAAATTAAAGAGCTGAAGAGCACACTGCATAGACTTAGAAATGCCTGAAACAGGTTACAAGGGTAAATCAGGCAGGGGCTGTATCTGTACACAACAGGCACGATACAACCAGAGATGCCAACACAAGAGAGAGAAGGCGCTAATGAATTTTCTCCAATTCCTCAGGACTTAAATGGCTAAGAAACTGTATCTTTCATACTTGGTAATGGTTAATTCTAATGAGCAAGAAACAAGGTTAGCAAATTTGTTTTCTTATCTGACTCTTATTCCCAAATTCACGTTTGATAAATGAGAACGGCTTAATTTTTGACAATTTGTCTCACAGGTACATAGTTTCTCCCTCAGCCCAAAGCTCCTCTCTTAATTTGGCTGTCAGGCAGTTTTCTTTGCAGCTTCTCCTTTGTTCAGATCCTCTACTTAAGTTCTGCCTCTGTAAAAGAATAAAAGATATGCTCCAGCTTTTCCTCTATTCAGGGTGGAGATAAGAGGATATAAAGAGAATCCTTAACTTTTGTCAAAAACTGTAGCAGTTTTGGCATAACACAGACACAAGTGCAGAAGTGCAGAGACCACAAATCCCATTGAGGGAATATTGTGAATGCAAGCAAGTAGTGGAAGCCACTTTCGCGCAGCATCTTCCTGAAACAGCTTCAGATCTTGTAGGGTTGTTCTGAAAACAAAAATTTCCTAGCACTTCATGTACCTCAAGTGAAAGCTATTTGTCTACTCATGGATTAATTTCTTAATTATAGGCTGACACAACAGGCAAGAAAATTAAGCTGCTTTCCTGAACTACGTCTGCTTTGCAAAGCTGGGGTAAATTCTGCCATGTGTCCACAAAAATGATGTGCTCTGTAGTTAAGGGCAGTTGTGGTGGGTACTGCAGAGCAACTAAGAGGAACACACGCTGGCAGCACTCATCTCACTTCATACTACTCTGTAAAACGGCGTGCTTCCACTCTAAGGAAGCCTTTTCAAGGCCAGGCTGGATGTGGCTCTGGGCAGCCTGGTCTGGTGGTTGGCAACCCTGCACATAGCAGGGGGGTTGAAACTGGATGATCATTGTGGTACTTTTCAACCCAGGCCATTCTATGATTCTATGGATCTTTTAGACTGCCCCTAGAGTCTACAGAGAGGGACAGAGCCCTCCATAGGGAGATTAATCCACTTTTCTTAGACACAATTTAGGATGGGATTAATTGGACTCTGTATAAATTGGTCTGTTTCTCTCTGTTGGGTATAAGAAGCCTAGATGAGGGGTTTGCATTAGGTGTCTTACTTACAGACAATTAGACGAGGTGAATTCTATCCCCCTAACAGACAGCATAGCCTGTGCCATGGAAATTGCTGTTGAGTAGAGCTGATGTGGTTTGTACCTTAGACTCTGGCATTCTCAGATGAACCTAAGTAAAGCATGAATAGCAGTGCTTTGTAAAGAGAAGAGGTAACTGTACAGCATAAACATTGAATACAAACTGAATGGTCTCAATAGACCAGAAATAAGGCTGCTGTAAAAAGCAGTTCAATTCAGTGAAGAACCCAAAGGTAGCAATCACAGAGTACTTTAATCCTTCAGTCCAACAGTTACGTAAAGGTAACATTGCTACGCACTGTCTGTGCATGATGGCGTTCCTTATCTCTTCCTCCTCAAAACTTACTGTGACAAAATGACTACGGTAGGTGGCTCTGCAGAAGTTGTACATGAGCATCTGAAAACACAGCTGATCCCCCTTATTCTAAATTCTGCCTCTCAGGAACTTTCCCAAAATCTGAAACACGTATATCAGATAGGAAATAAACTATGCCATAGTCTGAGGAATTAGTAAAAATCTAACAGCTGAGAGAAGTGCATGAGCTGCAGCTCATTTTAGCTTACGGGAGAGCAAAAACAATCCCTAATTCTGTATCTTCACTAAGCTTTGGGTTTTGGTGCCAATAAACTGTGAAAATGAGTGCAACGAAGTTCAATTTAAAAATAAACAGTATGCAAAATATGCATAGTGGTGTACCATAAATATAACATCTACTATGAGATTTACACTTCGGAACTGTGCACTTGACAAACGTTTTTCATTCTTGCTTGCAGTTGATACCCAAGTATGTTTTCTGAATGTATTTTGGTCTCACGGAAGCACAGTGCCATGTCCTATTACGTTCCACATGCAAGCAGTTATAAGATTATATGCCAGCCACCAGCATTGTACAAGTCAAAAGTGATTTACCATAGATACATGTGCCTCTTGATGAATATTTCTAAGATTATACAGCTGTTGTTTATCAAGTATCATTTATAAAGCATTACATGACAGTAAGCTATAAACAATGCATGTGCAAGCTTGTAAAATGAAACATAATGCTTGGTAATTTAAAAAATATATTCATTGTAGATTTAATTGTTGAATAGTTATGTTGATTTATACCACACAAATGGAGACTTTATGATTCACAATGACTTAGCAGACAGTGAACTTCTTAGCATCACTAAAATTGGTTTATGGGATTGAGTTGCAAAAAATGTTAAGTGTGTTCTTAGGGATCAGTCCTGCGTTCTCTGCACTTGAAACTTTGTGTTCAATAGGAACACCACTGGATTCAACCCCATGAGCCTGACTAACCCTGGAAGTTTATGAGATAGGCAGTCACAGACTTGTGTTAAGTCAGGTAGTAACACTACTCCTGTTTCTGACAGGTCTGTGTGAGAATTTCTTCAGAAAATTATTTTGTAGTTAGAAGTACAACCGACTGATAACCAAACTTTTTTCAGGAACTCATGCTTTTAGTTAAAAACAAATTATTTATAAGCAAAAATTTAAATAGCTGGAGAGGATTAATGAAACAAACAAAATACTAATTTAGTAATTGTGATATATTTGTGCATTATCTCTACTTTGTACTATGAGTTGGACTCCTCAGAGAGACAGGAACTCCCGGAACTGCCATACTATGTCAAGTAAGACACTGCTGATATCAAGCTGACGTACCATGAGAGAAACAGTCTAATCAAGCTGATAGATCAGGGTTACTCAAGCTTAATGCTCATAAAACCCTTGAGACAGTGTGGCAGTTTTTCCAATCAATTATTTTCAGTCAAAAATCTTCTATTTTTGATTATTTTTAATAAGATGTCTACATTTCTGAAGGATCTCTGACGAAAGTCCACTTCCTGACTACCTCTGACATCGCTGTTGACAGTCCTAGCTGGGAAGCCTACGGTTATATGGGAATGGAGAATGTCTTCCCCAGCTATTCTGTGAAAAAAACGATTCAGTAACTTGTCTGTTTCAATGCACTTCAATATCAAAGTCTGTGCTCTTTCTAAATGATAAACTCAGTAAATGAAAAGTAAGTGTTGTTTCCCTAAAAATTAAAAAGTGGGCCTGACAAGTGTAGCGAGCCAAGAATAATCCAATAATGTTAGATCCCAGGTGAATGTATAAATGGATGCAGTTCATCACAGTGCCTGTCTACCTTTTTTCTCATAAGGAAGCAGTAAAAGAAAACCTGTTAGTTTTCTGAATGAGTGAGCAGTAGCCTTGTAAAATGTGCGTAACTGCTTGCATGCAGAGAATAGTAAGTATACACTGCATTCATGCATATGCTTTTGTCATATGTTTGCACACCTGGGATTGTAAAAAAAACCACCATATTATTCTAAATACTCAAAGTTAATGCACAGTTTTTACTTACTGAATGCTCGTAATATAGCTTTAATGTAAAATATAGCCATGTAAAGAGTGAAATCCTTGCAGCATACGTGGGCAGGATTACTGGAGTTTTCCATTTTGTCCCTTTGTAATCTACCTACTTTTGACCATTTCTTATAGATATGAGGAATTCTTTGTACAGAATCTGTGTGGTGGTGGATCTTTCTTTTGCGTATTGATTTTGGAAGATTAGATGTGGATTTACGCTCAGACATTTGAAACATACCAATACTCTGTATCAGCCCACAAGACAAATACTGAGTGAATGCAACAGGATTTTCCTATACATGTGTTAGATGATGAATATTTGGCTCACATCTCACAGGAATATGTTGAATAGAACAATCAGAAGTCCAGGAATTCAATTATTATGATAGTCCAATTAACCTCTATTGAACAGATGTAGAAATTATACCTAATTATACATGTAGCTGTGACTTCAGACATGGACCTCTGCCCACCAAGGACTAATCTAAGATCACCGAATTCATTTCACTTCAGACCTTTGCTCTCTGAAACGAGTACTACGGTAAGTGATTTCACCATTAAATATCCCTCTAGCATCATAATCTTTCTAAAAGTCTGCTCAGTGCTCCATTCTGTAGTGAGAAACTTAATGCAAAATCCCCAAGTGTTATCACAGAAATTCTAAAGGAAAGGTCACCGATAGAAAGGTTTTTTTAACGCGAGCTTTGCTGAGTATTGCTGTAAGCCTACCTCATTTTGGCTCCACAGACTTAGACTATAAGGCATGAATTTGTACTTTGAACTTTAATACACCCTTATCTGGTTGATGAGAAAAAGGTTTAAGTTTATTCCTTAGCGTGAACACTGAGTGTAAGGCTGTATTCTGAGAACCTAGGTTGTATCCATGTTATGAGATTTCTCTCTAAAAAATGGTATTTTCTCTCAGCAGAAAGTATATTTCTGTAGGGTTCAGCAAGTTCCCTACTTTATAGCAGCCTTTTCTTTGCACAGCCATAACAAAGCTTTGTCATCGGTTACGCAACCACAAATACAAATTCTACACTAATATATTCTAAGAAAATATGGCCTGCACTGTCTGTGCAATGTAATCCTTACTGTGCTCATACAAAGACGATAGAAGAAAAAATGAGCACAGAGTTTAAAGTAGTGGTTCTTTCTCCCATAAACATTTACCTTTATCACCATCATAAATATATTAATTATGCACCTACTGCATCTACTTTTCTCACGCTAGTATCACTCTTTTCTATTTTTCCATGACACTTCTTTCTCTTTCTTTCTGTTGTTGAAATTGTCTGCTCTGATTTTCTTGCTTTCTTCACAGCTATTTTTACAAATACCCTCATTTTCTCACAGCAGCCAATTTCCAGAGGGAGTCTCTGAGCTGATATCCAGGGAGAATATCCTGAAATATTCAGCATTATCTTATGAGAAAGACATTCACTGTTTTGTTCTAACTTCTTGGATGCTTGTTGATGTGTAAAAACTTCTATCATATACCTAGATTCTTTGTCAGTTGCTCACGCACAACAGCATCTAACTTTTCTTCCTGAAATTTTGGCAAATGCCACTGAACGTAGCGCATTCCCATGGAAATCCTCTTTTTTTCTGCCTTTGAAGTTTCTTGCTTATTTTGGTTTCTTTTGGCAAATATGATCTACCTTAGACAAGCAAACCAAGAAGCAAAATGGAGTGGAAGAGATGGGGAGTCAGATGCTCTTCTGTGATAATGCTGTATCTACACAGGGTCTCATAGGTCACAGTAGAGTGCCTTCTTCCTTATCAGTGCCAGTATTTTACTGGTGGAGGAATCTAGTCTCACTGGTAAAGTAAGCTAGTATTAATGAGACTAAGTGTTTGTCTTGAACTAAAGAAAGGACAGCCTAAGTACACTGACTAAATTTACACCACTGGTGTAGTTATGGGAAAATTAATATTCTTCAATAATTAATATAAAAGTGAAATGTCATTCAGTCTTTTATGTTGTGTGGTCATTTTAATGAGATAGTGTTGACCAGACCATTTTCTTTTTTAAATGTGATTGTACTGAACACCTTACTTATGTTCACTGCAGGATAATAACCTAGTGGAAAGCCAAGCAATTCCAGTTTTTGAACACTGGGAAGTATTTAATGTAATTATAGCTTCTTTTAGAACAACAAACAGCTTGGAAATATGGGAAAACTGCAGAGTGGATAACTACTTGAATACTGCTGCTATGATTGTTTTTCCCATAATGTATCTCTTTTAAATAACGAAACTTCGTTATTGGCATGATAATCTAGTAAGACATTAAACTTCAAGCCTGTTAACAGGGAGGATATTGTCTCATACTATACATAAGCTACAGTTTATGCACTGCGTTTTGTAATTTACTATTATTGTCTTCTACTGTCTACAAGCAATTACATGTACAGTAAGCAGGTTGTAACAACTGTACTAAGGCAGCTTTGCTGCCTATAAGCTTGTGTCCTACATCTTCTCCAAAATCACCCCCTCTGGCTAGGTTTCTTCTTACACAAACCCTTCTGTCATTGTCCCTGTAGTTTCCTCTTCTTGAATTTACTGCCTTCAACCATAACACCCTCTTATTCTTTTCATATCATTAGCTCATTCCCTACAAAACTTCCCTGACATATCCACCAGAGCATCGGCTCCCTCCTGTGCCGTGTTTGTACACTTTGTTTATGTTGCCAGGTGAAGCAGAGCTTGTGAAAGGCTGGCTGGCATTTGCTGGCTGCCTTGGCTAGGCATTGGGCACACATGCCACCAAACAGCAGCTCTCACGTGGGCTGGCTTCCCAAACCCCAGCAGCAGCCTCTAGGCATGAAGCTCGTAAAACTTCTAACAACCTCTGTCTTTGGCATGTCTAGCAGATTTCATTTAAGTTGGCCAACAGATTCAAAAATTAACAAGGAAGGAGTGCTGGCAAAAAGGTAGTGCAGCCGTGTCAGGTTTGTATGTGGAGAAAACTCAGCTAAAAGTGACTAAAAGTCACTTTCATGATTGTGAATTGAGATGTGAAGCTTGAAAAGGAGAAGGAGGAGGGTTTTTTTGTTGTTAAAGATGCAATGAAAACTTAAATATCCAGTGTGGTCAAGACCCGTTCCCCAGAAGATTCATGACTGCTCTACTGCCTGCCTTCCTGCCTGGAAATTTAGGATATAAACTTCTGAAATCTCACTTTTTTTTTTTTTTTTCTCAGCACATTGCTGAGGAATTCTAAAGACATTTTCTCTGTTGTAGAATAAATCCAAATGGAGAAGACAATACTACTAAATGACAAAGAGAGCACTTTCCATTAATTTGTAAATGTAAAAATACAAGGCAGTAGAGTTGCCTTAAGCTCTTGCGGTCCCGAAGGTTTGGTAGAGTGAGCATGCAGCGCATTTTGTGGCTGTTAGAACGAAAACACTGTGGGAAGGCAGATAAATTGCTAGTTGCACAGTCCAGAACTTTCAAACATAACGAGATAAATATTCAAATAACTTGTCTGTACACAGTATCGTGTTCGAATCTCCTTGCAAATAGATTCTCTCTTTCTCAGTCAAACACACAAATGTTTTATGCAGACACATCAGTTACTGTTGCAGTTGGACTTTTTGAGGACAAATGCATATCATAAAGCCATTTTTATACATGGCACTTTTACTAGCGTAGTCTCAGCAGAGGCCTAGGATTGAATAAGCGTGAAAATTGAGGTGCCTTCTTATTCAGAATGGTGTTCGCTCATCCTTGGCCAGGGTTGAATGAAGCAGGCTCAGAGAAGCATGCATTGCTGATAGTACTGAAACTGCCTATGGATAAACAAAGCATTTTTGTTTTCAGATGCTTGCTACCCAGCAGAGTCCAAATGAGGGGAAAATGTCATCATGGTGTGTCATTTGTGCTGTTGTTGCAAGTCCCCAAAATGTTACACTATTTCCTGAAGTCTTATAGTAACACAACCATTATTCTATATAACCTCTATCACAACTGTATCGCAGAAGCTGCTGTACTGTAAACTTGACACTCTGAGGGCAAGTAAGTCATACTTAAATGTGACAGAAAATAACCTTTGATAAAACATGAGAGCAATGAAAATTGGCCATGATTTATTACATACAAGAATAATAAATAATAAATTCCTTGAAAATATTCCAAGGCCAAAGACCAGTCAGGTCAGGACCTTCCTGTGCTATGGGCTGTAAAAGCATTTAGCAGATGACTGTTCTTTCCCCAAAGAGTAGGACTTAAGTAAATGAACCAGTCAGTCCAGGGAAAAAGAGAAGGACATAATGCCACTGAAGGAGGCAGATTAATGAGAAATAATAACCAACTTCCAACACAAATAGTTCTTACCAAGATTATTCTTTAGTGTACTTGAAAGCCAAGTACTGCAAGTTCATGCTTGCGCTTGGAACTTGTCAGGGAAACAAGTTTCAGACTCATGTCATGAGCACACTGAAACAAAAGAAGAAAATAAATAAAAAATAATCATCTCATACACATAAACTATTCCAAAAAGTATTTTCCATGTTGACAAAAAATTATTTAAACAATTTATACAAAACTTAACTTTGATCACAAACGCCAGTGATACCACACTACAAATGGCCATAAAGAGAGAAGGCTGCTCTTAGCATGTTGCGTATTCCCTTTTTCTTTTCACTTTAATTTAAATGGTGCCCATTCAGCATATTCCGTTTTTTTTTTTTTTTCTTTTTTTTTTTCTGTAGATGAGGTATGGATTTATATCTTAATCAGTGGCAAGCCATGGCACAAAAGAATAATAAGCTGTAAAAGAAAACAGCTGAATAATGTTCATTTAAAATGGAAATGTGAGTTAAATAGGGCGATGACAGAAGCTGGCAGGGAAGCAGATGATGGGGTTAAAACGAGAGCCTGACCGATGAGAGCTATCCAGAACGGAAGAGGGAGCTCCCTGCACAGCCCCGGGCCACAGTGAAGGGTGGGAAGGGGTGGGGAAGGTGGGAAAGGTGGGATGTTGCTCTGAAGTGGTGCACATGCCTTCCCCTTCGCTCTAATTCCTCATGGTGATTCCATACCATAGCAGAGAACTCTGAAGCACGCTGTAGTCAGATACGAGCAATGGATGGAATTCCATACTGCTTGCCAGTTCTAGCTGTCAGAGGGGGATCTTCTGGAGTTAGGAGGGCACGTTTCATGCAACACGCCTGTTTCTTCCAGTATTTGCACAGACACCTAACACTCTTGGAAAAGTCTTACAACATAAATAATAAGTATTGACTGTAGTTATGACAATCAAGAATGCAGACTGAAAGCTTGACGTAAAACATTGATTTTAATTAGAAGACTCTAAGTGACTTCTTTGGGTGGCAAGAAGCATTGGCAACCTGATTCTGCAAACAACCTCTAAGTAAATGTTAACCCTATACATCACTCGTTCTTATTTTAATAAGCTGTTCCACGTGACTAAGAAAGCAGTCAAAGGTTAACAGAGATAAATAGCTGTGTTTTATACTTCACAGATAAATAATTATGCCTAAGGTCTCAATTACAGAAGCCCTGGTGGTCTTGTTTGTTTGATTACTTGTTTATATTGCTTCGGAGATAATTATTTCAAAACAAGCATAAAAGAATGACATACTCAAGTCAGTGTGATCCTCTCAAAAGATGTTCAGAATGCATTTAATTGCTCGGTGTACATTTGAGTCCAAGTTAGAAACATTAAAGGCTTGAATCAAGTGCCATGACATAGGTGCTGAGTGCCATATGAGATGCCCTAGGGGATCCTGCCAAAACACCAACTACCACTCCAAGGGCTAGGATCCTATGTGTTCAGCCCATGAATCATGGCCTTCATTCAGCAGTGTCTGCAGGACTGCTTACAAATCTGAAGCAGATCTTCTGATGAAACAACAATTTGCAGCTGCAGTAGAGCTATGACATGTTTATCAGTCAAGGATCTGCCTAATCTTTTCTCCAATTAATGCCACCCACATACAGCTTATCCAAGCATTTATTAGATGACAGGAGAACACAGGCCACTCTTAACTCTCTATTACAAAAAATATTTGCTGCTAATCTGTAAGGTCCCGGGGAAGATAAGCGCCCTATATGCAATTGTGCAGCAATCAACTTGTAGAAAGACTATAAAATATATCTGTCAAAATAAGTCACCAAAAATATCCTTCTATACTGTACTCCATCTTGTTCTCTTACGAAGTTGGGTTACACGAATGCCATTTTTTGAGTGATTGCAGGACCAAATACCTGTCCTAGAAGCTAAATGTATGCACAAACACTGCAAATTTGAACTTCTACATGTGCTGGTACTCCTGTCTTATATTCAACCTTCCATTATTTACTGTAGCATAATTTCACTTTCCTGTTTTTCTCTTAGGTGGGCAAATTCTTCTATTTTTTTCTTCCCCTGATACCCTGTGCTTGGGATGCTCTCATCTGACCTGCATATCGGCCCACCTTCTGAAATCTTGTCCCAGGTCACTGACATAAAAGCCTTCTGCACCTGGCACCTGTGCAGGTACAGGTCCTTACAGTTTTTTGATAAATATGAAAGTTTATCAGAATAAACAGCTTTGTCAGAACAGTACTGGATCGTTGAGGGCTGAATGGTATAGTATAAACAGATGACACAGACACCTTTATAACACAGACTTGTTCCTCTCTGATCAGAACTCTAAACATAGATCATCACTGTGATTATGCAATACGTCCCCTCCAGTACTTGTGGGACAGACACTAGTTCATACTTGTCTGCAGATGTCTAAGACTTTGCCTTATAACAGCCGTTCAGGTTCCTTTGCCAGAACACACAGCTTGTGAGACCTAATTGCAGTGTTTCAACAGTGTGCATCCAACTATGCAGTTGCATACTACCAGCAGAACTTACATTTACTCATTATTTCTGGGAACATCTTTTTGGTAAGCCTTTCAAAATCAGTAGGCGTTATAATGCACATGCTCTGTAGATTCCATACCCACCATGATCAGTCTTAAGGACCTCTTCAAGAATGATACACTATGGTATATGGTCCTATGAAATACTCCACTTTTATAGGCCAATACTCTGGTTCTCTGTCACTTAATTTGTGGCTCCCAAGTAGCACTGATCTGTGCCTACAGCGTGCATCAATTCCCTCAAGAACAGATCTAGCAGAAATCTTGGAGGAATTACGTTATCAGAAATGTACAAGACAAATCCAGACAAATCCAGAAATGTAAACACAGCTTGATTTAGACGTAACTTGTATCTTTGTTCTTTCCCTAGGCAAACCAAATTTCTCCTTATAAGCTAAGTTCATACTGTGTTAGTTGAATTTCCTATTTATTTGCCTCCACATTAGTAAGAACTTTTCTGCTTTATACATTATGTTTCCAGCTCATTATCACAGATTATACGCCAAGGCGATGTGATTCCTTACAAATCAGCATTGTTTTCTACAATTTTACATCCTAACTCCTTAAAGACCTTTATAGCCTCTTACACTCCCATCAAACAGTCCACCTGTGTTCTTCATATTGTTTTATCATTACACTTGCTACCCTAATACTCCCTACCAATCCATCCTGGGGACTATCTCGTGGAGTGCTTCTTGAAACGTGATGCACCTAATTATCTCTCCCAATCTTCTCATTATCATTGAAGAAAACTCTCAGGTAACAAACGGGTTAGTTGTTCTAACTCCTTCCTTATCTTTTATGCATGCTCTTGTTAAGTCATTACCTGTTGCAGTAGAGGTTTTAAGATATCAATTACACTGGTTGGATTTTTCACCAGCTCCTTTTAATTCTTTTATTGTGCATTCAGAAGTCATGGCACCCAAACGTTGCTTAGTACAATTCCCAGTGAGATAACAGACCACTTGATAGGCAGAAACCTGAAGGAGTCCCAGCTGCAGACAATCTTACAATCTTGGCTGCCATCATCATTTATTATTGCATGATGGTCTGATTGCACCACTGCTTTATTTCTCATCTTCAAGGATGTACTATCATCTCTGCTACCTAGTGAGCGTAGCAGAGACAACATTCATGTTCTAAACTCTACCCATAGACTCCACATTCCCTCTTAAGGAATCTGTGTAGAAAAATATGAATATTGCTAGGCATTGAGTTTCTATTATTAATACTTTGGGATTTATATCGTGTCCTTAGGTGAGTGCTGGCTGTTGCATCTAATGTTCATTTAGGGGTGGAGAAATCCCCCAAAGCACAGTAGGATTCTGGATTTCTCTTGTTTGTTGTCTAATGTTTCAAATCCTGCAGGACATTTTTTTTTTTTTCAGCACATGATGCTTTTCATTAAAGAAAGTCATTTTTGATTCCGAGTCTCAAGCATTTTGCAGTTTTATATGAGCTGATGTCTCCAAACAATACAATAATAGATAACCAGGAGGCTATTTGTGTCACTTTGTTTTAACAGCTGTTGATGTTGGCCCTACTGGATCAGCACATCCTATTTTCCCCATTTAAGCTTCCTTCTGCATAGGCAAATTTGTATCAGACAGAAATTATTGCCTCCATATAGCCAAGAAATGTTATCTAGATTGGGATCTTCCTCTGGGATGGTCTGGGAATCAGCATCTCTCTGACCTCTAAAGTCTACAGCAAGTAACTTGGACATGAAACTCCTTTAAGTTTTTATTCAGTTCAGCAGTCTCTCCAAGTGTATGTCTGTATGTGAGGCTGGCAATTAAAAGTTGCTACTTTTGAAAGACCCTAATTTCTGCCTTCAAGTTTGTAAATACACAGATAAAAGCACTGTAGACTTATCCATCATGTTACTGACCTTCACCAGCAGACTGTAAAATTATCTGTATTAAGCTGCCCATCAACTGGCTTTTCATAAGAGGCTTGCTCATTGTGGGCACAATTTCCTCTTTGCTGCCAAATTCATACTGGTGCAAAAGTCATCAAGGAATCTCCTGAGCAAAAAGTAGGGGAACTGAACTTCACCTCTTTAATGTACACAAGTACAAACTTTCCTTTCTATATTAAGAGACTGCACAAATGTTTTCAAAGCTGCATCTGATCACAGGACTCAGCACAGCCTTTGCTGTGTCAGAAACATTTCTTTGGTCCAGAGCATTTTGAAATGCTTTGTTTTGACCATTTTTTTTTCAGTCCCAGGTGACTTTTCTAAAAATAAATCTGGGCTGTATGCCTAGAAATTGGCTACTGGTAGAGAAACTGATAAATAGAATTTGACCAGAAAATTCACTTTCAACACTCACCTTGCTCTATTTTCTTTCCTCTTTATAGTTTAAAGTAAGAGTTTGACTGATCTTTCATGAACTATAGGGAAAACAGGAGAATTTTGAATAGAATTTATACAAAGTATTCAATCCTCTCCTGTGAGGACTTAACAAGCATAGTCATTTCACTTGAAGATGGGAAGCAAGTATGAAAGGATTATAGAGTTCTTTGGATGATTTAAGGAAGTTTGCCCTACTTAACAGGATAGTTAGCCTTTCTGCTACTTGAACTGCAAGACAGAGAGAGAGAAGAAAAAAAAAGTACCCAGTGATCCTTAGGAAGCCACTAAGAAATCAATAAAATGCTCCAGAGGTTCCTCAAAGATATGAAAGTAAGCAAACTTCTGGAAAAAAACTAAGGCCCCAAGAGGAAATCTCTTATGTCAGTCCACATGACAGCAGCATTGATGTCAACTCCACTGATCTCAACACCTAACTTATTAATGGAAGGAGAATTACGGAAGGGGGAAACCAAAATGTATGCTTTACTTGGGTATGCTAAGGGGTAGAATCACAGTGAGAGAGCATTATAACTGTATATACCCAGCTTGTACTTACCACCACAGTTATGTGCTGTAGCCCTGCAGAGACCAAAGCGAAAGGAGCTGTGCTGGCCAACAAGCTGCCTGTGGGCAACAGAGTTCAGCCCACGGCGTTCCTGACACCACCTCCTGGTATTTCGTCTTGCAGGATCTCTGCCTCCTGAGCTCCACCTCCTTCCTTACCTCAGGACCATCAGGAAGAACAGCCTTCAAGGATTCCCCCAGACCAGTGTGAAGGGCCGGTGTGGAAGCCAAGCTCCCATGTGATTAATGGACCAACTGACCTCCTGACCTTCAGAAAGACATTCAGGAGAGTGGCATCCAGGGAGGAGGAGCCCGCTGTGGGCAGCTTAGGTTGCCTGGCTTTGTCAAGGCATGGCACCCTTGCCGTGAGAAAAGGAATGTGGGAAAGATGGCTGTAGGCATTTTAAATAAGAAAAGAGAACAGTGCCTGAGCTTTGAAAACTGATTAAGCAAGTAGAACACAGAGCTGAGTCACTCTGTATTTGTCTCCGCCTGTGAATATGCACATATATAGATATATATTTTTGTGAGCATGTGCGTGTGTTTGAGTGAGGATATGCAAAAAAGAGGCATACGGTTCCAAAAGCCACTGCAATAACGACTTGTGAGCTGAAGCTGTCACATCATATGAAACAGACCCAGAGAACACGTGAAGGCGCAGTCATAGATATTTTAAAACTTCTCTTCAGCGTTTCGCTCACATTTGGTAGCATTTAAACACGATATCCTTTATAGCTGGTATTTTTTTTTTCCCAGCAATCACCACTACCCTTTTGAAGCAATGTTTGATGAAAATGCAATAATTCTTGGCTAAAAAAAGATTTTTTTTTTTATCTCCCTAAGTCGTATCATTCGGCTTTGCACTGTGAAAAAAAAAATGCTGATTTTTTTTCTGAATAAAAGGAGGATTAGGAAGATTAAAACGCACACCACTGGACCTCCTGAAAAAGGCTTGAGTACAACAGACCCTTCTGCACAGCTCTGCCTCGCGGATCACAACTGACTCCATTCTCATCTCCGCTTAGGAGTAGTTCAGAGAGATGCCAGGTCCAGATCCCCCGTATTGAGTTCTTTGCAAGGCTGCAGCAAAAAGGCCACTGGAAACAGAACGCCGCCGAGCGAATGATCAAATTTTATGTTAATTATTTATTTTTGTTATTACAGCCAGATGTTGCCTCGGGAAGTGGAAAACAAGAAGTCAGGAACCGACAGCTTAATAATTAAATTGGGAAAGTTGGCAGGCCTCCCGCTACTTCCTCTCATATGCCGCATCTCCGAAAGAAGGCGAGCGGCACCCCAGCGGCGCTCCTTCCGAACCGGCTCATCCATTACTGTGTAATGATTTTCCATCGAGGCGGGAGCAAAGCACAAGGCCTATTACACAAGCTACATAAAGTTAAAAAAGCATTAGGAATAAAACGTTCGGCGCAGCTTTTACCAACATTTCTACACAAGACTGCCTAATGCTGACGTGTGTTTATTACGCTTAATAATGTTTACATAAGTCTTCCTCCAGATCCTTCTAGCTGTCACAAATCTGAGCGGTGCACTCTGGCCTGTGTTCGTCTCCACAGGACTTTGCAGTCCCTACATGAGATGAGCTGCAGCCACACGGAGGCAGAAGGTCCCAGCAGCACTGCACAGCCCGGCCCGACACCTTTTCTCTCTTTGGGGATTCCTTCCACAACTGAACGCTGCAGGCCCCACTGCCTGCCTAAGTGCAGAGTTGTGCAGAGCGGCATCAAAGTGGGAGGAGGAGGAACGCCAGCCCTGAAGGTGCCAGTGCTGTAGCTGCTTACGAGACTGGGATGGGAGTGTGCTGAGGGAGAAACTTTGTCCAGGAGCTGCAGGCAGTGCAGTAAGCACACCAAGCGTGGTGGTTGTGGCAGCCGTGGTAAGAGGATGGTGGGAGGGGGCGAAGCCAGCGTTGCGCCCCTCCCCGGGTCGAGCCGCGTGGGGGTACAACGAGGTCTGTAACTCGGTGGGACCGCGCATCGCCACGACCCCGCCGGCCTTCGAGGGGGCAAAATGGCGACGGGTACCCTCTCCCGCGGCGCCCCCCGCCCTCCGCGCGCGGCAAGGGGGCGCGCGAGCCCCCGGCGGCCCCGCCAGGGGGCGGGCCGGGGCGGGCCGGGGCGGGGCGGGGGGGCCGAGGCTGCCGCCGCCGCTGCCGGCTACACTGGTGGGGCGGCGGCGGGAGCGGGCGGCCGCGGAGGTAACGGGGGGTCGGCGGCTCGGAGCGGGTCGCGTCCTGCCGCGGGGGGAGCGGCGCGGGGCGCGGCGCAGTGCGTCCTGCGCGCCCTGCGCGCCGTGGGAAGTTGGCTGCGGGCGCTCGGCTCTGCGTGCCCCGCTGGCGGCTGTAAGTCAGCGCGAGCGCCGCGGTGCTCCGCTCCGCCCGTCCGCCCGCAGACAAAAGCGCAGCCGGGGCGTCCTCGGAGCGGTGCGGTAGCGTGGAGCAGGGAGTGGGAAGAGCCGAACTGCGCTCGGGACTCCGACGGGGCAGAGCGTGGGGCGGAATACCTCTGTGCCGCTCGTGTCCGCCTCCGGTACCGCTGCTCGCCGGCGCTGCGTGCGCGGGGAGTTATTTTGCTGGGAAGACACTTGGTTTGTTCAAAAAGCGGCTCCGTCTCGGTGGCGTTCGCTGCGAAAGTGACTGGAGCGTCAGCGGAGCATCCCGAGGTGCGCGCCGTGCCGCCCGCAGCCCGCTGCCACCTCAATCCCGTGGCTGAGGGGGCGGGTGCCGGTGTGCGGTGCCGGTGTGCGGTGCCGGTGTGCTGCATCGCCGCGGGGCTGGCGCCGCGGAGCGGGCTCGGGGTCTGAGGCGGAGTTGCGTTGGTTTGCGCGGCGGTGAGGTTCGGCCTTTGGCTGAACGCTTCGGCGCGTTTTAGCAAGATACCCACGGAACGTGAAGTGCACAGAGCCAACTTGGCGGCAGCGCGGGTGATGCTGAAAGCACTTTCCCTTGGCGCTTTGAAGAGAGACGGAAATAATAACCCAGATCTTGAGAAGAAAATATTTAGCGGTGCGACGCAAAATATTGCTGTTTGAGCAGTGCCCGCCAGGGCAGCGCAGCAGCAGCCCGCAGGCAGAACCCGCCGCGGGTTCCCGTGCGCCGTGCGGGGCTCCGGGCGCTGTGCTGCCCTGAGGGGCGCGCGGGGCGGGCGGGGCTGAGGGGCAGCGGGCACAGCGGGCACAGCGACGTGGGACCTGGCGGCAACAGCCGCTGCATGGGCATCGCTTACGGTTCTGGCTGTGTCATTTGGGACGAGTCGAGGGAAATCCAGAAGAAAGAAAAAGTTGCTCGTAAGAGTGCGGCGTTTCTCATTTTCTTTTAACAAGAACGCTGGTTTTGATTTAAAACATGGATTAAATCTGTTCGGTATGAAGCAGGCCCTGGGTAAGAGCTTGATGTGTCAGCATCTGTTTGCATCTGATTTTAACGATCAGAGGAGGTTGATGCTCTGCCTGTGTAGGTAAGGTAGCAGAGAAGTAGGTTTTGCTGGGTGAAGGGCTGCGGAAAGGGTCTCTATTAGGCTGTTAGTTCAGTGGGAGCAATTGCCCGGTATAGGGCCTGCCTCAGTCCTGGCTGTCATTACTCTATACTTGAGCATGCTTGTGAGGAGTGCAGCCGCCAGCTGCAGAGCAGATGCTGTGTTTTGGGGCACCGTGTGTCCTGTTGGTTCCCTCCTGTGCCTTCTTGCGGGGCCGAGGCCTTGTGGCCTGCTATCAGGCTGGTTTGCCCTAACAGCAGCATGAGAAGGCATCTTCGTCCCATCTGAAAACATGTTCTTTGGAGATTGGTTGAATATTAGGAAAAACTTATTCTTAGAAAGAGTGGTGAGGCAGCAGCTCAGGCTGCCCAGGGTCGTGGTGGACTCACCTTCCCTGGAGGTGTTGAAGAACCGTGTGGATGTGGCACGTAAGGAGACATGAGCACTTAGTGGGCATGGTGGTGGTGGGTTGACAGTTGGACTCGGTGATCTTAGGGATCTTTTCCAATGGTGAAGATTCTATGATGCCACCCGCAGCTGCTTCACCGTGATGCCTTGGTGGTATTCTGCTGAAGTAGCTTTGTGCGTATCTGCAGTAAAAGGGATTTACTGTCACAAGAATGCTGTCCTGTTCCAGGATGGTGGAGCTCTCATGTGAGCAAGGTGTACGAGGCTCAATATTTTCTCACACCTCCACATGTGTGTGGAATGAAATAATAAAGTATTCTGGCAAATTCCATGTTATGAGGTGCCCTGCATGGATGTTCAGGGTAGGAGCCTGGGCCAGATGTGCCTGAAAGAGGTCATCCATCTTCATGTTTCTGACTGCATGGATATGGTGGGAGAGGTCCCTGCTGACTTCTGTGCACTCACACGTGTAAAACCAGAGTGGCAAGGAGGTTCAATCGGTTTTGTGCTAAAACTTGTATTTCTTGCATGAAATACCAGTGTTTTCAAGATAAAGATATAATTTTCCACTACTTTACACCCCAGGACATGACTCTCCAGCATTTATTATTGGCAATGCTTTAAAAAGCTGCTGCTTCTCTGTGGGGTGCAGAACAAAGTCAGGCTGGCATTCATTTGCCAGCAGCTATGGGGTACTTTTGTCATGGTGGAAGCTTCCTCTAATGCTGCTCAGCCAGCAGCTACTTGCATAGAACATTATTACTATGTTTGTGCTTGTTCAGTAACCTGCTGGCTAACTGGTGTCTTGTAGCACTGAGTTCCCTAAGTTACCTGCTTTAAGTCTGTTGTCTCAATATCACTGATGCTCTACCTGCTTATATATTAGTGACAACAGTTACTGAAATACCTTGATACAGCTTAGCTAATCTTAATTATGATAATGGGGTTTATTGCAATGTGTATTTTAAGTACAAACTGATGTTAAAACTTAGGCAAAACGTAAGAAAAAAAAAATAATGCCAAGTTTTGCTTCTCTGTGGGTTGTGTTCCAATTAAGTATTCCATACCATAGGAGATGGCCTTTATGTGCCCCAAGGTAGTGATGAGATGACAGTTAAATCGTATTTCCCTCCTTCGAAGCAACGTGCAATGTGCCACTTGCTACTATAGTGGGAAAACTTGAAGTGCTCAAGAGCCATTTAACTTTTTCTTCTCTGTAATCTACAGTTTAGTTCCTATTCCTGGAAATGTGTTGGAAAATGCTGGATGTGAAGGAAGTACGTGAGAGAGGCCTATGCTGGGAAAAAAGTGAAATGATCATGGAAAAAAAAAGAGAACGAAGAGCATGTGTAGAATTTATTCCTTTGTCTATAAGGAGTACATTCTTCAGGAGCTGCTTATGTTAGTGAAGGCAAAAATAACTTCACTTTTAATAAATACTTATTTAGTTGCTAAGGTAATACTTCGAAGGTATTGGGTATATCTTTTACACCAGCCTAAACTTTCTCTGCTGTTCATGTCTTCTCGTCCTGACGCAGTGAGATCGTTGCTGTCATCTTTCATTAGCCATACGTGTTTTTGTATGCATATACAGAAAAATGTATGCAAAAACAAATTGTATTCATAACAAATGTGTGAGGCAATAGACCCCCTTACACCACACGTCTAATTTATGACTTTTTCTGCAGTTATGACCTTCTCAGATCAAAATTAAAACAATTTAGAGATAATTAAAGCATGCCAGTGTTAATGGACTTACTGATGAAATGCATGTGAGCTCAGTCAGTTTTCCTTTTCACTACGCTTTTTGGACTACTTTTGTTTTTAATACAACGTGCAAGCTGTTGCTGATTAGCATGGCAGTCTGGGGGTGGTCTTTGTAAGCTAAATGGGGAGGGTAGGGTAGGGTAGAGAGGAAAGAATTACCTGGGGAAGTTCCATCTTGAAAGCTTTGAACACTGGTGGATTTTTGTCCCTCTCAGTGGACCATCAGTGGCAGCACCTTTCTGGGTGCTGTGCAGGACATCCAGCCCGTGCTGGGCACAGTGTGGCTGCAGGCGCATCTCTTGCCAGAGTCTCTGGGTTCCCTCTTGCTTCCAGTGCTGTGGACGTCTCTGGGCTGGTGACCTGGGCTGGGGACAGACCAGCTGCAGCACAAGGCTGGGAGCACATGCGTTTCCCATGCCACGTCAGGTTGGTGGAAGAGGTACCACGCTACCACCGTCAAACAGCTCTGCAGGGATGCAGAATATTACAGTCACACATGCCTGTTATTGGTAATAAGTTGCTCAAAGCTTACTTTGGGTGTATCTGTATTCTGCAGAGTTCCTGCCCTGTATTCACAAATGAATAGAGCTGTGTGTATAAATATTCCCCTACATATACTTCTCTATGCTAAAACATACTTAATGCTGTTGGATGGAACTTGTACAGCTGCTAAGGTACTTGCACAATGCAATTTGGAGATCCAAGGCTCGAGTGCTTGGTGGTGGTCAGGATTCCGGAGATTTTAGCTGTTATCTGGGCAGATATGAAAAAGTTGCTCCCCGCGGCTGCAATATGTACCATAGTAATAGAAGACAAGCTTTAAATAAATGATAAATTGAATCTTTATTAAACCCATTCTTCCATATGGGGAGCATCCTCTGGCTATACAAAAAGCTGCCTTCCTTGGGTCTGAATGAAATCTGGTGCATCCACTGTGAGAGCATGCTTTGCACTGCCGGGCATGGCAAATTGCAGTCCAGTACAGGTAATGCTGTCTTCCTTTTCCCCACATCTCCTTGATTTCAAATCTGTTTTGACTTACATCTGGCCTGTTTGTGGATCCTTTGGGTTCAGTCCTGCCAAATGAGTGGCATACACTGCTTGTATCATCAATCCATCTCAAAATAATAACTTTAAGAAGTGTTTCTCTGTAAGTGGGAGTGCATTCTCCTGTGGCACTGCTACGCGTAAATACGTTAGCACTAGATTCTATTTAGAAATTTTATTTCTTGGAAGTAACTAATAAAAAAAAATCCTGCTTTTCAAAGCTTTCTATCTCAAGTTCAAAGAAAAGTCAAAGGAAGTTACAGATCATATGTTTTTTATTTTTTTCTGGGGTCAACAGCAGGAAGTTGTATACATTCTAAACCACATTCAGTTTTCTTGAAGTGCAGATATTTCTTTGTTCGGTCACTGTAAAAAAAAAGAAATGCTATTCCACAGCAATCTGTGATTAGGGGATCAGAGATGCTGCTCAGGAGGCAATGCCTTCTCCTGTTTAATGTTCTGTGTTGTTCCTGTGAGGTAGATCCCAGAAGAACATACTCTGAGATGAGAAGGTAAGGTAGCAGGTGACTCATAGGGCAGTGCGGTCTGATCAGGGTGAAGTATGTGAAAGACTATGTGGCATATTTCCACAAATAGTTAAATAATCCTAACTTGGAGCAGTCACCTTGTTTCAGCTGTCAGTGGTGTTAATATTTCAGTTGAAATATTTCCCTTTTTTAAATAACTTACTGCAGAAAGGAACGGATCAATTTTCAGGTATACTGTACTAGTTTGCAACTTTACTGCATCTTCACATTGGCCTTATCATCCTTTCTCAGGACAAATTTTGGTTGATGTCAGTGGCTGTAAGGTCACGTCCCACTTCTTTCTAAGTTTTTCACAAAGAATATCAGCTGCAGCATTAGCTTCTTGTTTCTATTGTAGTCGTGCCCAAGGGATATTTGGTAATCACATTTTTCAACTCCTTACTTTTTGGGAGGGGAAGCATAAAAAATGGGAAAATATTGTGATACAACAGGGTGTTGAGTAGGAATCACCAGTGCTCTTGCAGTGGAGCCTAGTGCATGCTGAGCTGTCACTGAAGGCAGAGACCATTCCTTGTGATGTGGCTCTTCCTGGCATAGCGCTGTATTTGCCCCTAGGCCCCAGCATAACAAAAGATAGGGGTGAACAGAAGAGAGCCCAAAGAAGAGCTGCCCGTGCAGCTGGTTTGCTGGAGCCTGTGATGCACAAAAAGCTGCAGGACACAGTTTAATGCAATGGAAAGTATAACAATGACAACAGGGCAGCAAGATTCCAGGTTGCAACAAGCAAGGATTTACTCAAACATGACAGCAGTAAGCACAGAAATAACATAAAGAAGCTGCTTACCTTCAGAAGGCCCCCCCATCTTCAGAGATCTCCAGCAAGATACCCTTGCTTCCACTACCAACCCTCAAATGAGGTCTGGGAAGGAATGAATCCTGGCTCCACCTCTTCTGGTCATTGGATGCACCTGGGCTCCCCTGTGTTGTCCCTGCCTTCCTGCTAGGTGCTCAATCACTGGTTCAAGCTGTGACTTAACATTTCCACCACACCTGGGTTACTTTATCTGGAGAACAGAAGGTGGAGGTTGCCTGCAGTCCTCTGTATCTTAGTGAGCTATGGTGGAGCAGAGAGAAAGCCTTCTCTGGGGTGTGCAGAGAATGCATGAGATGTAGACATCTCAGATTGAAATAGGTGAGGAAGGAAATAGGTGACCAAATGTAAGCAAAGGGAACGTGTTCAAATGCAGCCCTGTAGGGCGAGGTAAGTGCTTCTGTGGGGAGCTGCTGCTGCCAGTGGCCGCCATCTTGCTGCTGGGCTGGGGGTGGCTCTGGACACATAAAAGTAACGCTTTTCTGACAGTGGGCTCGGCTGTGCTTTGTGTTCTTCAAAAGTGGGGATGTGTGTAAAGTGTACTGAACTTGAAACCTGTTGTGGTTTGGCGGAATAAGAATGCTTTTCTTTGAATGACTAATGAAGATCTCCAAGCGACCCCTGGCACTTTTAGGCCTGATGGGAGGAGAGTATCCTCACCCTTCTCTTGTAAGGGCACATTGTTGCTGATTGTGGTATTGCATTGGCCGTTTGTTGTTTGTAACATCCGTGCTTGCAAATAAGTATAGCTGTTTTTCTGAAACTGCCATTTCCTCAGAGGTAATGATGAACTCACTGCAAATGCCCACAGCTTTGGCCCTAAGAGTGCAGCGTTTCCTGCGCTCAGGATGACCAAACAACGTATGTTTTGTGAATTGTAATTTGTTCAGTCTTTCAAGCTGTGTCTTACTCTCTGAACACAGAGTAACATGAGCTGTGTACACTGGTGCCTGTGTGCTGGAATGAGAAGACTTACCAGTGGAGAGCAAGTTATTTTGTCACCCTGTGTCTGTGCAAACTTGCTTACAGGTGGGAGGAGGAAGGAGGAGTTTATCCACAGCTAAACGCTGGTACCTCCAAAGACAACCTATGTTTTTGGTGGTGGGTTTTTTTGTTTTTGTTTTTTGCATTAATGACATTAATGCTTTTTCCAGTACCTGAGGTAAATGTGGTTGCTGTGATTCAGACTCAGAAGTTAAGTTTCAGCTTTTCAGAAAGGCTGGCAGGGATGGATAAGCAGTCTGCAGTAGTGTAAGTAGATACCATCAGTCTCAGCTGCTGCGCATTCCCTGCGGGCTAGACTGTGTGGCCTTTCTGCTGAGGTACCGTGGGCTTGTGTAAAGCTGGAGGGGCCTGCTGTTGGCTTGTGCAGGCGCATGGGCCTCAGCAGCTTCTGCCTTGGGGACTGCCCACCTGCAGAGGGGAAGGCAGGCTTTTGCTCAAGAGTCTGTAGTGGAGGATTGAATTTGCGAAGAAGTGCTGTCTTGTACTCCCAGCAGGGCAGGGAGCTGCAGCTTTCTGTTCTGGCCCTTGTCTGGAGTCCTGCTTTTGTCTTTAAAATCCTCAACAGTATGTATTTTCTGACATGGAGTTTTGAGCTTTTCAACCCTAAGACAAACTCCCAAAAGGACTGAGGATGACTTAGTAATTGAGTAATATAAGCAATTTTAATTCACTTCTAGCTCTTATGTGTGTTTTCCAGCATTGTACACTTTTAAAAGAAGGCATTTTCCTCTCTTTTAAACTGAAGTCTGAAAGATGTTAAGCTATTGTCAATGGAGTCTAAAGAAAAAGCCAGAAATCACTGAGTCAGGATTAGAAACATGGGAGCAGCATTGTTAGTTCTAACAGAGTTGCAGTACGGAAATTGCCTTGCTGCTAGAGCTGTTCTTTTGGGGTATTTTGGTTTGGATTTTACAGGCCAGGTAACTGGTCAATATTGCTGAATATGTTTATTTGATTTAGAATATTTCTAAGTTAAAGAAGCCACTAGAGAAGTATTTACAAAGTTATATTATGAGTACTAAAGGCTGAACAGAGAGAGCACTTTGTTGGTTCAAGCTCATTGTTTTGTAGTGCTGCTGTTATGTAGGAGAAGTACTGTATTCTCTGGGTATTTTCTGCATTTTTGCATGGTCATGGACAGACTTCTTTTTTTTTTTTCTTTCCCTGAAGATTTTTTCCTTTTTTCCTTCTCCCCTTGACATTTTTCTTGTCCTGTTTTCCTTGCTGGTAGAAGCAGGTTGACATGAGCGGTGCCTTCTTGGATCTAAAGGATTGGTAGAAGCTACATTACTGAAAACACATAGCCATTTTTAAAAAGAGGTTAGAGTTTTGTTATGTTGATGGTTCAGCTGCTAAGAGTTTCAGCTGTTTTTTCAGCTGGTTGTTTTTCTTCGTTTATTTGTTTTCAATTCCCCAAAACTTAAGTTGAGTAAACTGGGGGAAGTTGGTTGCATGTTCTCCGTGTTAGTGCACTTTCGACCAGCCATGAAATTCTTCAGTGCTCACTGAGAATTTTGGCATGGATGCCTGCTTCTTCCTTGTGCTGGGAGTGAGAAGAGAGTCTGTGTTGCAATCTCTAGGGGCATTCAGTGGGAGCAGGAGCCTGAGACATCCACATCCAAAGACTTCAGTGAAGCAAGACTGGTTTATGATTTATTGTTTGTCCATGCTGGAGATAGTATTAGATGTTTCCTAATTTTGCCCAGAGTATCAGTCATTGTTCTAGCGATGAGTGTGTGGCATTATTCCTTCGAAATTACATTTTGACTGCTCTTTCCCATTTTCTTCCAGGATGTCAGACTGGCCTAGGACTTTGAAAACTACCCCATTGTCAAGCTCCCTCTGAGCTGCTTCCAGCCCTCAGGAGCGAAGGTAGAGTTAAGGCGGTAAGTTAAAAATCCACTCACAGAATCCAAAGAAATTGAAGATTGTAGTTAGTTCCTTCTCCTTTGCATGGCATTTTCCGGTTAATTTTTTTTCTTCAGAAATGCTTGGTCTATGACAGCAGGCTATCTGTTATAGAGAAGGGGGAATCTAAAGGAGGGGAGTGACTTTGAAAATACAGTAAAAAGTTAATGAATGGAGCACTTATAGGGAAAATACCAATGTAGAGTATATCAGGTAAGCACTTTAAAAGTGAAAAGTGCCCCCTGTTGGTTTGTTCTTCTTTTAACTGTTCTCTTTGAAAAATCTAATTGGAATCACAGTTGAACTACAGTGCTAAAATATGTTTTTGGTAGATAAAGTGGAAATAATACGCACTTGTCAATTGGAAGTGTTGCTGGAAATGGTGGGTGCATGAGGAAATCCAACACAAATTCCCATTTCTTTTTTCATCCTAAGGGCAAAGTACCCTTGGTGCAAAGCCCACGGGACCTATATAGTCATTGGCAGATGGAGAGGAACATTAATCTTCTACCCAGAAACCTACCCCAGCACATAAAGGAGGGAGCATCTCTGTTGTTAGGATTGCTAGTGGTTGCATTAAACATGTTTATAATCACAGTGCCAGCCACTCTTGCTCCTCATTGTTGCATTTGTTTGCTGTAAATCTCTGGATTTCACTTTTTCTATCCATGTGTTGTGGAACAGTGACAGTGTTTCTGCTTCTCAAGATGTGGGCAGAAGCTGCTTCCAGCCCTTTTAAAATCTTCTTCTTGCCATAAGCAGTTGAGTACATTAAGATACTTAAAATACTTCTTTTTTTTTTTTTGCATAGCGGAAATGTATGATTTTTCTCTGTCATTCAGCGTTTCTTATTTGGCAGTAAGCTAGGAGACAGGCATTGTTAATGAGGTATCTCAGCAGTGCGTTTTTATGGGAGCGTAGTTTAAGGTTAGGAGCATGTCCAGTCTCCAAACTGCCTAGTGAGTATTCTGTGTTTGGAAACAAATGCCAGCTGGCAGTGGTTGAGGAGTGCATGCTTATTCTGCTCATGATAGCCAAAACATGCTCCCCGCTGTGTGCTTTTGGCAGCTCTGCATTGGCAATATGTCTCAAATGCCAGTTGCATGTCCTCCTTTCTTCCTCATAAGTGTGTCCCATAAGGCATGATTTAGCCTAAATAAAAACGTGCCTCTGTTGGAGTCAGTAACATATGGAAAGAGGCTGGATTCAAAAATCAAAGTCTTTCTGAAACACCTGTAGTATGTTATTTCCACTGTGGAAATAAAAAGGTAATGATCGTGTCTTGCTATCCTCAGTAGCAAATTGGCCTTAAATTCCTGAAGATTAGATGATTATTATGACACTAATTCTTAGACAAACTACATGGAGGGGAAGGGGGAGGGAGAAAGCAATATATTTTCAGTGTGAGGATTGGGTGGAGTTTCACTCCTAAAGTAGCTGTGTATTGAGATTATTTGATGCCTTGTCTAACCACGTGTGTGGATGAAATGTTAATTACAATTTTAGGATCTGAACATAATCATCTCCTGTATTTCTTCCTATTTGCTGATTCTATGAACTGTTTTAAGTCAATAAATATCCCCCATATGTCACATTTTATTGAAAAATACTTGATTGTATACGTGAGCAGCCTGACTTCTACAGTTATAGCGAATGTGCTTAGCTGAAGTACTTGAAGCAGTTTGTGAGTTGTGGTATGTTGGGTATGAGTTCTTAAGAATCTGAAGGTAAAGAATTCCAGTCTACATTCCTTTGTCATTTTTATCTCCAGCAGTAGCGTAACAGGTAAACAAAAAAACAACACCCACCATCCCTCCCCTCAAAAAACTTAACAATGAAGCTTTTCAATTTAGTACCCCAACAACTGCATTTTAAGGTCAAGTCGACCCTAGGGTAAGTAACTAGTACTTAGAAGTTGAACTTAAATACATAAGTATTTGTAAATCCCAAATTGCTTTTTCTTTGAGATGATTTTACGCCTCCTTTGCTTGCAGTGGATGTTGATATTTGGTGGTATGGTAGTTCTCAGGCAATTGAAATACTTTTCTCTTTTACTTAAGTAATGAACTTCTGTTGAGATCTGATCAGATGTGGAAGTTTACAAGTCAGTTACTCTTCTTTGAAGATCCTTAGGAAGGAATAGATACCTTGCCCAAATCACTGGCCTTCTCAGCACTGGGAACACACAGTCACTGAAGAAGGAAAAGAGCACTATCTGTTGGGGAAAATGGCAGTTTTGTGCGTGCTTTCAGTGACGAATTAGATGATCTTGTTGCCCCCTCACCTGACAGAATAAGAACAGTCTGCATTTCCCAGTCAGGAGTAGGGGACTGAAGTAAGGAGAAAGGCCTTAACTGTGATCCCTACCTCAAACTCATGAGCTTGCCTAAGCAGCCTGATACCGCTATCACATTATTTTCTCCCTCTCTGGCGAGAAGTTGCTTTCAACAGCTGCTCCAGAACGCTACAGATCTCCTTGTAAGTTCTGTGCTGTACCTGTCAGCTCACAATTTTTTGGATATTCAAGGAGATGGGCACTGATGTTCAGGTAACTGCTTGTCCTATAGTAATTTTGAGAGTCGACTCTTGCTGGGAGTTGGGTTGATAATACTGTTGCACACTGCTGATTCATTCTGTAAAAAACCTGGTGTATGACATGCAAAAAAAGTATTTTGAAAAGTAGGTTGCAAAGCCAAATCCTCAGAAGTTACGAAACGTCAGATCTATGTTATTTTCTTCAGTGCCTATAACTGGTGCAGGAAGATAGGTCTTGCAACTGTAATTTCATCATATCCTTACAACTGGGCACCTGAGTGAGATAATTATTATATTGTGGGGGAAAAAAAAAAACTGTCACGGTTGCAGTATGTAGTAAATAGCACGTTAGTATTTGTGTCTGAGGAAAAACAAGTTTCGTAGGAGACTGATCATATAAGTCAGTGTTCAGGTATTATTTGTGTAGGAGATGTACAGAATTGGTTCAACAGAATTTGGTTCAACGCTTTGGCTTACACATTTGCATTATGTAAACTTAATAGAGATTCAGATCTGCAGTAAGTGACTGTGTAACGTGATTGATTTGAGTGAAGTTTTTCCCATTGAGGCTAGTGCTGAATTCTACTTCTAGTCAAAAAAGTTTTATAAAAGTTCTACCAATGCATTTCTGTTTCAGAACAGCTTTGGGGGCTCGCCAGCAGTGTTATTTCTTCTGCATTATAGGAGCAGCTCTAGTTACATGCCAAAGTAATATGGTCTTATTTTTAAACTGAAAAATAAATGAGACCTATGTAGGAATGGAAACTTTGTTGAATGCCAGATTCTGACCACACTATTCCCATTGGAAAGAACCAGTAGGACCACTTGTGCAATCTTCTGTCTTATAGCATTAAGAGGTTCATAATGTGGGAAACACTGGAAAAAATGAGCACAAGAAAAGAAAGAAACTTGCCAATGTCCATGTCCTTTAAAATGAGTTCTTATGAAGTACTTGCTGAGATGCATTTTATTTAGATATCAAATTTAATGAGTCTTGTTAGAGCCAGCCAGTCTGCAGTTAATAAGTGTTGCTCTGTGGAGAAAAGGCACATAGAAAAGTTTGGATACTTAAAAAAAGTATGATTGTGTCATGAATATATTAAAAAAACAAAAAACAAAAAACCCACCTTTGGCCTTTTTTCCTAAAACAGTAAGGCTTTTGAGTTTGGAGGTTCTGTCTGTCAGACTTCTTCCCTTCTCATTTTCCTTGACGTTGAAACTCTTAGTTAAACATTAGTTGTAGTAACATTGGAGGCAAAATAGATGGAGGAGTGTGAGGATGAGAAATGCAGTGCTAAGTGTATCTTCTTCAGATGCTAACCCAATTTAAAAGAGGGAAAAAAAAAAAAAAGGTCCAGATACTTTGCCACCAACAGTGTCCAAGTACATCCATTAAGGACTTGGACAGGAGACCCTAGTGACTTCGGGCAGTAGCTGACCTTCAATTTGTGTGGAAGGATCAATCAGGTATCATCATTCCACAATAAATGGAAGGCAGAGGTTTATTTTATTAATCCAGAAGACTTCCTGGGTAGATCTCGCCTCATGTCTCAACTTGATCTTGAGTTGGAGTCTTCAGAGCAGTTACAGGGATAAATATAACTGAGCTGAGCTCTACAAGTATGTGAATGCTAAAGGAGATGGCAGTTGCCATTGCCATTTTAGGAGCATATTCAGCCAGGTAGTATAGATTAGAAAAAAGCTTAGTGAAACCCAAAATGCTCACTAGTTTGTGCAGTTTGATATCCCACCAGACAGCTGTGGTTTGCTAACCTGTGGCTTAAGGGTAGTGTATCACTTAGCACAGTTCCTCTTGCATTTGACAGTAAATTGTTTTATAGACCAGTATAGCTGGGTGCTCTTAACACTCCTGACAAACAGGTTTTTATCAGCATTTCTCAGTGATGATTCATGAATAGCATTATTAGCAGTGCCTCTGCTAGGGAATGTGTAGGACTTGAGTCCCAGTTTATTAATTCATGGGATTGCAACATAGATGCTGTTCTGATGTACTGCCCTTTCAAACCTGTTGTCAGTATGAAACTGTTGATTGGGGGGTTAAAATCCTTTCACCAGCTTTGTAATATATAGAACAAAAGCTCTTGCACGAGGAGGTGAACTAATCTTCAGCAAAGCTTAGTTCTTAGTCTGGAAAATGGGAATGATGAATTTACACGCTGAGCAAGTATCTTGTTAGCTTAGATGGTAAACTTTATGGGTGGGCCTCCAGCTCTTCAGGTTTATGCTGCTTTGGGGGTTGGAGTTGCAGTACTGCTTCCACTTGCAGTTGTCTATTTCTACTGCTATTTCAATTCCTAAGATGGATCTTCACCCTGTACTTAAAATGAATTAACAGTCTTCTGTAGGCCTTTGGGAGGGCATGGTCAGGTGTAGGAAACTTGACAGTAGACAAAGATGGAACATACCACAAATTGGATTTTCTCTTTCTGAAGCCTAAAATGACCCTATCTTTACAGTTTTAGAAAGATGACAAAGATTAAGGGCATAAAAAGGTAGACACAAAGCTCCCACTGAGTGTATTTGGTGCGTAACTCCTATCTGTTTCTTTACAAATCTCCCTAATAATTTACTTGGTGTATGTGGTAGGTGTTTAAGGAGGTGCCAGAGAAGCTACTTGCTTCTGCTTGAGTCTGTAATTATAAATACACTGACTTTTGTATGAGAAACATCAGACAATAAGTCTTGGTGATGGTTAAGTTAATTCACTTTTAGAAGTTCAATAATTCATCTAAGAAGTGTCAGCAGCTGGCTCTTGTTAATGGTAAGCCTTTCATTTCTGTTAAATCAATTGTGAATAATAGAATCCTTCAGAGAAAAATGATGAGGTAAGAATTGATTTCCAAATTGGGTGCCTGATATTGGAGCATTAATAAAATCTGGAGCAAGCAGGCAACTAGTACCTAATACACTCTGATCACCTAAGTAGTAATCAGAGAAAATCAATGGTTTTTGTGTATGGTGCTAGATCTGTTAGCATTTCATCTGTCACCATTCATCATTGTGTCTATAATTTTATTTTATAATTGTTTTGATTTTTTTTTTCTTAATAGTATGCATTGAATCAAGCACTTACTGTCAAGCTGCTGTGAAACAGAAGTGGTTTTGTCATATCCTCTACTGTTTGCTCCCTGTCTGTTGTTACTACTTTAGGGCTTTCTGTAGCAGCAGTCAAAGTAGTGTTTATGTATTATAAATTAAATTTAATTTTTTAGGGGGGTTTGAAGTAGTCTGTCTGGAATCCTCCATTACAATCTCTCTCTAAGTTGTAGATACCATATTCACAACACTCTTAATATGACTTCCTCTGCAAAATCAGTGGGAGATTTGATGGTAGAACATCCCACCAAGGCATGGGAGGCCATAGGTGTTTGTGCATGGGATACCTGTACGGCTTCTACCTCCAGCCTTGATGTCAGTGAACTTTACAGAACTGTGTATTAAATAACTCTTTGGTTTTTAATCTCTAACTGAAGACTGGGTTCAGTAGTTCGTCTTGTTTTTTTGTTTTTTTGTGTTTGTTTTTTTTTTGCTCGTAGGAACTGTCTTTTTCTGTCCAGGATTGTGCTTACCAATGATCTGGTTTTGTTAAAGCTGTATTTGTATGGAAAACCACATACAATCACATCCACTTCCTGTTGAAGTCAGTGGGAGTTTAGGCTAAAACTGGACCAGGATTTGGCCCATAAAGCATAGCAAGAAAAATTAACAGATGTAATAAAACTCTTAAGGCAAATAAAATGTTCTAGCAGGTGTTCATAAATGTGCTTAATGCTCATAGACTCTGTTAAATGTTAATACTAAGGTCCTGCAGAAGCTGCACATAAGGACTGTGTGAAGGAAGCAAATGTCTGTTAAATGTGCTGTGCAATATTGTAGCAGAGGTGGGTGGCAGTGCAATGCCATGCTACCTATTAGACTGAAATATGAAAGCTATTAAGGATTCTGCTGAATTTTCATTTTGTGAAGGAGTAGTTTTCAAGAGTGAACATATCATATAAAAAAGCCATGTGTTGTGCAAAACTAGAAGTGTCTTTGTCGGTGTATGCAGTTTTCTTGGACGTATACAGAGCTTATTAAGGGCAACTAATAACGCATTATATTAACAATAAATTTAAAGTAAGACAATACCTGGAATGAAAATACTGGATGAAAAGCAGCTGTATTTTTTTTTAATATGTTTCATTTTCCTTGAAACAGTTGTTTTTTTTTCTTTTGTCATTTAGGCTAACTCGTGGGCAGAAGTGCCAGCACAGTCTTAAACATGTTTTGAGGTTAATAGGCGTTGGCAGGATTTTAAATTCAGACCTGTCCTGCTCTTAGTATTTTTTTCAATCAATCATTTGTCCATTGAGGCACTTGTCAGATAAATTAAGTTGGCAGAGTAAGGTCCGTTTTAAATTTCCAGGAGCTTTTTGGTCTTCCTCATTCCAGATTTGTAGGGAAGCGTCTTATGGCTTTTTCAGCAGGTTTTGCAGCATGCCTTCAAAAGCTAGTGGTTTGCACTGGCTTGGTTTGTTCTAATATTTAATTTCATTAGGATTCAGGTCAAACCCCGGAACAAAATAAATCCATGTGTACTAGAGTCAGTTCCTCAAATGACACCATGAATGTGGCAGTCACTGTTAGAATGTGTTTTGTTGGTGTTTGATTAATTGACTGTGTTATCATCTCATCAATGCTCAGTCATTGTGTTGCAGGATAAAAGCAGCCGCGTATTACAAAGATACTCTCTTTCCCAGTTAACGTCTTAATTTTCTGTTCTAAAAGAGTGCATTAGGCAGTCAGTTTAGCTTGGAAAACCCTAAGATTGCTGAGTGAGGGAAGGTCTTTCACACGACATTTAAATTTATCAAGTTACAAGCTGCTCTTCTATCACATGCTGCTATTAAAATGTCCAGATAATGTCAGAAATACTCTTCCAGTCTTGCCTCAGTCTTGTCCTCAAGTGTCTGTTCTCAGCAGTGGCAGTGCTGGCATATTTTTAGCTGATGGGGAGCTCAGAAAATTTGCTGCACTCCACCTTGTTGTACAAAGGATGGAAGCACGCATACACAGTAAATTCACCTCGCTTTGCGAATGAAATTGCAGGACTAGCAGGATGGTGAGACCTCTCTGCTTTTCCCTCTCCAGTCATGCTGTGCTAGAGTGTTTATGGGTTTTCAGATCGAAACTGAGAATCAGCGAGGAGATTGGGAGCTTCAACACATAGAAGAGTATCTCTTATTGTAATTATTCCAGGGCAAGGAGGCTTATGGGGGGTGGAGACACCTAATTTTAATCAAGTGGAAAATAACGTCAGTACTTTTCTTGTAAGTTGTGGCGCTTCTAGAATAGTGATATTCATGCAGAACTTTTAATCCTTGCAATACATTACAAATGCATTGTGCGAGAATTAAATGTTAATTGAGGCCATTATTTTATGAGTGGACTATTTATATGGCAAAGTTATTTGAAGTAATGGGCCGTGAATGCATTTTGTTTATTAACTTCACTAGTGCTCATTCTTCTGTATCTCTTCTATCACAGAGAAGCACTTTGAAATGGAAGGATATCCAGTGACATTAAGACCTGCAGAATGCAAAGCATGTTACTTCTGAGTAGTGTTTAGGTTGATTTCAAACTGTTTAAGACCATGCAGTCAGAGCTGCTGGAAAATTGAGCTTTCAGGTGTCTTCCCATCTGAGAAGGAAAAAAAGATGCATAGAAGAAATGTTTTTCTTTCTTTTCTTTTTTATTTCCACTGTTTAATATTGATTTGATACAGGTATCTAAATGGTCTCCATTTTAAAAATGGAAAACTGAGGTAAGGGAAATCATTTACTCATGCTTTGTGTGGCACTAGGAAGGACTGTCCGTCAGAGAAGGAAATGAAATTGAGACCCCCTAAATGTCAGACCAGTCCCATAACTCCTTCCTTGCTTTTCCAAAATGTCTTTCAGAAATGTATGGCATAATGTAGATCTGTGGAGCTTCCATATGACAATGACTTCATGGCCCTGAGGGTACGAATTCCCACAATTTGTATACATTCATTGCCCTTTGAAGTTCAGAGTGCTCTATCTGTTATTAAATCTGGAGAAGAGAAAATGTCAAGCCAACATACTTGTAATAATATTTTGGATTTCCTACTTTAATTGTTTAACAAAATTAATAAGAACATTTTAGCTATAAAGTTGGACAGCTGCAGCAGGATGTGATTTAACTGGTGCTTCTTCTTTCAACACATTCTGGCAGCCTTTACAGTATGCAGTGTTATAAAATTCCCATTTATCTGTCATGTAGCTTTCCCACACTTCCTTCGTTTCCAGTTATTTATCCATTGTTTTTTAAAAGGCTAAGCTCAAATTGCTCTTCAGTTCTGGCTATGATAAAATGCAGTGCGAGGCAAAAATCTTGCATGCCTAATTCTGTCTCATTAAAGGTGCTTGGACTTGTGCATGAGTGGTGGTTACCCTGCAAGCTGCAGAACCACGGGACGCGACGTGTAACCACACTACCCCTGTTCCGGTATGTCACATCTTGCCATGGTTTACTGTACTTCGAGAGACCATTTCTGCAGTTCAGTCTTTTTGCCTGTAGTGTCTGAACTCTGTTCCAAATAGTTTTAAACATGTAAGAAAACACTAGAAAGTTGCCTGCGTATTCATGCCAAACTCTCATTTTCTAGTAAAAACTGATATTTTTTTTTTGACCTGCTACATGCTTATGACATTTTGTAACATTTTTCTTTCTTTGATGTCTAACAGTACATTTAGGCTGTGGACATTTGAGCATTTCCAAATGAGTCATCTGAAAGAGCCATCTGTTTACCAGGGGGGAGGTTTATATTTATATAACAGTTGCATGTTAATAAGCAGTAATGTGGAAGGAAATATATAGAGGCAGTATGACAGTTTAATGAGGTTTAAATACCATTGGGTTTAGCTGGCTTTTATGGCAGTCTGTAGTGCTGTCTTACAGGAAGACTAGAACCTCGCATGTGTAGATTTGTGCAACTGGGGACAGAGCAGTTAGGAGGGCAGTCGTCTCAGTGAAGTCCTGATGCTGTTGCTTGCTGAGTGTGTCAGCACAACCTTTCTAGGGCATGTTTGGGCTCCCTAATCGGTTACAAAATGGAGTGCTGTCTGTTTTCTAATAGGTGTTGGTTTCTATCCCTTGGTAATGGTGTAGTGTCCAGACTCCCTTAGCTGGGAAGGCTTAGGGAACTTTTGCAGGCTACTTGGTACAGAGTCTAGAGACAGCTGGATACTGCGATAAATAACTTCAAAACAAAACCAAAGGAAAGTCAACAACAAACCATATATGTGAGTGCTGAATGAAGCAAAGATTGTAAAGATTAAAGTAATTTATTCTGAGTGACTTTAACAAAAAGGCAGTTTCTATCATTACAAAAGAAGAATACCTAATAAACTAACCTCCTAAAGATAAAAGCTGTCAAGCACAAAACCATATTACACCAGATACCAATTACTGTGGTTTCTTAATGTGCTTGGTTTTTGTTTTTACATTTATTAAATATTTAGAAGTTCAACTGTAGATATTTTTAATCAAAATCAGAAATTTTTTACAAAATGGGTGATTGCATCATTTGCACATTTGTATTGTAAGACATTTTAACGATATAAGCATTTTTTCATTTAGACAGCAACCATAATAAATTGAAATAAAATTCAGCCTTGATTGATGTTCTGTGTGTCATGTACAGGGCAAGTCCCATCTATTAAATGTGGTTTGCCAAGGCAGCAATATTAGTAGCATTTGAATGTTTTTCTTATTAAGGAGAAAAATGGTCAGCAACATCAATACCGTCTTCTCCAAAGACCATGGTAAATGGAAACTGCCTGCAGCACATTTGAATTCCTCACTGTATTTGGGATGAAGGTAGGATGCAGGCAGTGAATTTTTTTTTTTAAATTAGGATAGACTATTACAGTTCTTAGGATGAAAGAGAGAGGCTGATTACAACATAATGGAGTGTACCATATTCATCTCTTTGAAATATGACCTCACTCAGCCTTTTCCATTTTACAATCGATTCTCTCATTCCCTTAATGAACCTATGCGTTCATGAGTCTTCCTTGGAAGTATGCACATGAAGTATTACAGTAGCAGAGAGTAATTGTCTGACAAGCAAGTGCAAGTAAAGTGTCTCTCTTGTAGTCTTGTTCAATAACATTATGGACCGTTAATGCATCGCATCAGGTACCATATTGTTTTGTTAAAAATTGTGCAGCTGTATTTTTCTGAGTTGTTCATGGTTTTTCTGAAATGGTAGCTTCAGAAAACCGGTTTGATGTCATCTGGCTTTATTTCTTTACAGAAGAGTATGTATGTGCAAGACATGAGCTATCAGAAAGGTACTCTTACAAAGTCAGTGCTTGGTTACCAGGTGTAGAAATTGAGTACACTGCAATATTATGTGAAGGAGAAGAAAAAAAAAATGTATAAAGTTATACAGGGAATCACTGGAGGTATCATAAGTTGGAAGATGCAGTTTTGAAAGGATCAAATTAATACCAGATATGTGACTTTCCTCTTTACGAGTATTAACTCTTTTGGCTATTGATGTGATTGGATGTAATAAGTGAAAACTGTTAGTTATTCTGTATGTATTTTTATGTAAACACAGTTTATATGTAACCACAATATAAACTATTTACATATGTATTTAAGCTATATATGCACACGTATTTAGATTTATTGTCAACGCGTAGCTGCTAACGGCCTGTTGACCTTTTCAGTTTGCTGCAAAATATAGAGCTTTCCATTGGGCCATACTCACAAATGCAAAACAACAAGGATTGGCACACAAGTGTGGAGCTCACTCTGCTAACAACCAGGAAACCTTAAGAGTAGGGAATGTTGGGCAGACCTCTTATTGCCCCAGGCTTGTCCTAGTCACAGAACGGCCTAGAAGATCAAGCTGCTATGGAAACTACACGGTAGTGGTGGCAAAACCTTATGGAAAGGTGCTGAGACTTAAACCACAAGCAAAATGTGCCTAACTCAGAAAATTTGCAAAAGTTTGACAACCTTTGTTATGATAATTTCATTGAAATTCTAAGTGTTTGAAGTATCATCGGCAGCATTGGATTGGATAGAAATGACCATGAAATAAAGACTGAGCTCAGAGAGAGGCAACAGCCTTTTCCGTTGGGCATAAAGATAACTGCTCATCTCTGAAAGCAGAGTTTTTTGTTTTTACAAGTTCTTGAGGTTCATGCATTTTCAAATTCTTTACGTGTCAGTTACAGGACAGAGAAATTGTTAATTTCTTGAATTTTAAGTGCAAACTGAGAAGGTTAAGTAGTAGCATTCCAGTGGCAACTGCAAACAGTGGAATTGGCATGTAATTGGTAAACTATTACATAAAGTCTGAGGGAACAACTTACAGTTGTAAGCTGGTAGTCCAGTGGTGAAAGAATTATATTCTTGCTCTCAACACTCAAGAAGTAACTTTCCATTCCTTTTCTAAAATACTCAATTTGAAATTGCTTTTCGCAAGATTTAGACCACGTCGTCATAAAATGTTCAAGTTACTGGACTGTTTTGCTTACTTAATTTCAGTAATGTGTGGTTTATTACTCGTTGAAGTTCTGATACTTTAAAGCTGATAAGAAGGTGAAATGTATTCCCTCTTTGGCTGTATTCAGATGTTTTTTTTTTTTAGAGCTTTAAAGATCAATGCTATTTTTTGCTGTGAAAAGCTGTTTGTAAAGGTAGAAATGACCATCTGATACTGTGCTTTTAGAAGGAAAAGATTCCCATAGGAGTATTTCTGAACCACCGATTCCGGTGATTTTATATGGAGGTACAGTAGCTGAAATAAACAAGGGCAAAATATTCTTGAAAAAGTTGGAAGAAGTTAAAAACAACAACAAAAATAAACAAGTGAAAAAGAACAGTAAAAAAAACATTGAGAAAGGAATCTAAATGTAGTATTTTTGCAGTAAAATTGTCTGACCCATTGAAGTTTCTTCCTAAAGCCTGACTACAACCTAGTGTACCAAAGAACTCTAAAATACCCAAAATGGAAATGCTTTCCTAAACATCAGTTCAAAAAAGCACCTAAGATGTGTAAAAATGATAAAGTTTTGTGGGGGTCACATGTGAGCTGTTAGAACCATTGCTTTTTTTTTTTTTTTGCAGAATTTAGAACTTACACTGTTGCCTTTTGGGACAAAAGTTTTTTGAACAGTGGAAGTGAGTTTGACTAGTATGTACTACTTCAAGCTGTATTGCTGCCCTAGTTTGCATTGCCCCACCATGGACAGAGAAGGAAGAAGATGTATCTGCTGGTGGTAGGAGCAGATAAACAGGCTTAGCGAAGTATTTGAGAATTTGATGATTCACATCCGAGCGTAATTTTTTTTTCTGGGTTGTCTTGCTGCCTGCTGTAATATTACACTCTATTTTGCATAAAATCTCTTGCAGTATAAAGTGTTTGTTGGATTTCACATTCTCTGTTCAGAGAAGAACCTTCCTAGGAAGAACAGGCAAAAAAGGTGTGCAAGATCATAGAATCATAGAATGGCTTGGGTTGGAAGGAACCTTTAAGATCACCTGGTTCCAACCCCCCTTCAATAGGCAGGGACACCTAGACCAGGTGTCCCATCCAGCATGGCTTTGAATGTTTCCAGGGAGGGGGCATCCACAGCCTTGCTGAGCAACCTGTTCCAGGTTTTCAGGGTGTTTCACCACCCTCACAGTAAAGAATTTCTTCCTAATATCTAGTCTAAATCTACCCTCTTCACTTCAATGCCATTTCCCCTCATCTTTTTGCTATCTGCCCTTATAAAAAGTTCCTCCCCAGCTTTCCTGCAGGCCCCCTTCAGGTACTGGAAGGCTGCTATAAGGTCTTCTCCGAGCCTTCTTTTCTCCAGGCTGAAGAGCCTCAGCTCTCAGCCTGTTCTTATAGGGGGTGTGCTTCAGCCCTCTGATCATCTTCATGGTACTCCTTTGGACCTGCTCCAACAGCTCCATGTCCTTCTTGTGTTGGGGGCTCCAGAACTGGACACAATACTCCAGGTGAGGTCTCATGAGAGCAGAGTAGAGGGGTGGAATCAACCCCCTTGGCCTGCTGGTTACATTTCTCTTGATGCACCCCAGGATATGGTTGGCCTTCTGGGCTGCGAGTGCACATTGCTGGCTCATGTTGAACCTCTCATCAAATGTTGCTCCCAAATCCTTCTCGTCAGGGCTGCTCTCAAGCCATTCTCTGCCCAACCTGTATCTGTGCTTAGGATTGCCCTGACCAAGGTACCGAACCTTGCACTTGGCCTTGTTGAACTTCATGAGGTAGACATGGGCCCACCTCTCAAGCCTGTCCAGGTCCCTTTGGATAGCACTCCTTCCCTATGGCCTATCAACTACACCTCTTGATGTTGTCTGCTGAGTGTGCACTTGATCCCGCTGTCTGTATCAACTACAGAGATGTTAAATAACACTCGTCCCAAGGCCGATTCCTGAGGAGCACCACTCATCACTGGTCTCCACTTGAACACGAGCCATTGACCACAACTTTCTGAGTGTGACCATCCAGCCAATTCCTTATCTAGCGACTGGTCCATGCATCAAATCCATCTTTCTCCAATTTGGCAACCAGGATGTCATGCAAGACAGTGTCACACGCTTTGTACGAATCCAGGTAGCTAACGTCTGTTATGGTACTCTGACAGCAGATAAAATTTTGCAGTGGACAAATGCAAGTAAAATCTTCCAAGTACATAATTTAACCTAATTGCATGTTGTTGCATATTAAACTGGCTATATTTGCTGCAGGAAACATAGCTAGCAATTCAGGCTTTTGTAGAATCATAGAATCCTTAGTGTTGGTGGGGACCTCTGAAGGCCATCTAGTCCAACTCCCCTGTAATGAACAGGGACATCACAGCTAGATCAGGTTGCCCAGGGCCTTATCCACCCTCACCTTCAAAGTCTCCAGGGACAGGGCATCAACCACATCTCTTGGCAGCCTGTTTCAGTGCTTCGCCACTGACACTGTAAAAGATTTTTTTCTTATATCTAATCTAAATCTACCCACCCTGAGCTTGAAACCATTCACCCTTGTTTTGTCACCGCTGACCCTCCTGAAGAGTCTGTTCCATTCTTTCCTGTAGTTCCCATCTAGATACTGCAAGACCTCTATCAGGTCACCTCAGAGTGTTCTCTTCTCCAGGCTGAACAGCCCCAGCTCTCCCAGCAAGTCCTTATAGGAGAGGTGTTCCATTCTGTGGACCATTTTTGTGGCCCTTCTCTGGATGTGCTCCAGCAGGTGTATGTCTCTCCTGTACTGAGGACTCCATGTCTGGATGCAGTACTCCGGGTGAGGCCTCACTGGCACAGAGTGGCAGGATCACCTCCCTCACCCTGCTGGCCGTGCTTCTTTTGATGCATCCCAGGATACAGTTGGCTTTCTGGGCTGTGAGGGCACATGTCCAGCTTCCAATTCACTAGTACCCCCAGGTCTTTTTTGGCAGGGCTGCTCTCAGTCCTTCCCTCAGTTTGTATTAGTAATGGAGGTTGCCTCAATCCAGGTGCAAGATCTTGCATGTGGATTTGTTGAACCTCATGAGGCTCATCTGAGCCCACTGCTCAAGCCTATCTAGATCCCTCTGAATGGCATCCTGTCCCTCTGGTGTGTTGACTACACCCCACACAGCTTGGTGTCATCAGCAAACTCGCTGAGGGTGCATTTGACCCCACTGTCAGTGTCACTGATGAAGATATAAAAGAGTATCAGCCCCAGCACCGACCTCTGAGGGGCACCACTTGTCACTGATCTCCATCGAGACGTGGAGCCATTGACCACCACTCTCTGGACTTGATCCTGCAGCCAGTTGTTTGTCCATCGAACAGTCCACCCATCAAATCCATATTCCAATTTGGAAAGAAGGATGTTGTGGAGTACCATGTCAAAGACCTTACTGAAGTTGAGATAGATGACATTAGTGGCTCTTCCCTTGTCCAGTGATGCACTGAAACCATTGTAGAAGGCCACTAGTTTGGTTAAGCAGGATTTGCCCTTGGTGAAGCCATGCTGGTTCTCCTCTATCACCTCCTTGCCTTTCATGTGTCTTAGCATAGCTTCCAGTTGGATCTGTTCCATGATCTTCCCAGGCACAGAGGTGAGGCTGACAGATTGGTAGTTCCCGGGGTGATCCTTTTTACCCTTTTTTAAAATGTGTGATGTTGCCTTTTTTCCAGTCCTCACGAATTTCACCTGATTGCCATGACTGTCCAAATATCATTGAGAGCAGCTTGGCAGTTACATCCGCCAGTTCCCTCAGGACTCTGGGATGCATCTCATTGGGACCCATAGACGAGTGGATGTTAACGTTCCTCAGTTGGTCATGAACCTGATCTTCACTTACAGTGGGAGGAATGTTGCTTCCCTGACCCTCACCTACCAAACCAAATGGTTGAGGGCTGTGTGGTGAGCAGTTATCAGAGAAGGCCGAGGCAAAAAAGTTAAGTCCCTCAGCCTTCTCCTTGTCTGTTGTTATCTGCTTGCCTTTTGTCCAGATCTTCTTTTGTTTTTTTTAAAGAAAAAGAAGATAATTTTTAAATTAAGAGATTCCTGGTAAGCAGTTGCCACAGGTTTACATTGTGATGCTTTATAGCAGGAATGCTGCACTGCACTGTTTAGGTAAATTCAGTAAAAATATGAGGAGAACAAGAGGATGAACAGAAGTGTGCAGTGGCATTGGAAGGACTTTTTTATAACAAGGTACTGAAAGTGTTAGAACTGGCTTAGGTTAGAGGATGAGCAGTCAGTGGGCTGTGTGTGTGTTTAAATAAATCATGTGCTTTAACTTACAGCAAGAACAAAGAACTACACTGAAAGGCAATAAGCTGAGATAACTAACTGAAACAGAGTTGGTTTTTGTTAATGTATTCAATACATAATTCATTTTGGGAATTTGTACCTTAGTCTAAATGCATAAATTAAAAAACAGAAAAACAGACATTTAAATGTGTGAATAGAACTTACACGTTAATGTAAATTGGGCTAACATCCTCTGTGTCTCTATCCCCCATTCAAGGCATAGTGATAGGAAAAAAAAACAACTATAGACAGGTCACTGTGAACTTGTGCATTACAATATACCTTTCTCAACTGTGGTATGAGTCCCTGTTAGGGCCAGAGGTTAGGTTGGACAGATCACAGATCTCCTTAGTCTGATTGTCTGCTTTGATTGTCACTTTTTTCCCAGGATTCTTACATTTTTATGCATCTCCAGCATAAGAAAGCGTGTAATTCTTCAGTGAATACTGAAGTCTCAAGCCTCTTGTAATTAAAAAGGGAAGAAATGGCAAAAAATAAAGGCAAGTCTTTATTTGAGTGCCATTCACAGGAGATGAGTTATTTCAGAATAAAGAAGGTCTCTGATAAATATCTACTGATATGCATTTGTCTAATTGAGAGACTATTCATGGAAGTGCCCTCAAGAAAAAGCAGATTTTGAGTCATACCGAGTAGCACGTTCAATCAAGAATTCACTGCACAATTGTTAGAAGTATATTGCAGACTTGAGCATGTACTCAACTGTATGCACGTATTAGCTGAGTATGGAATTTTTTTTCCCACAAAAAAAACTGACACTGATTTGGAGGAGCCTTAAATCCCAGGCTGTGCTGCAGCTTGTATATTCTTCTGAAACAAAGTAAATGTGTGGAACTTATTCAAGTCCACTAGCTGCAATGAATATATATGCTTCTCCTAAGGCAATGAGCACAAGTAGCTACTGCCCATTCATAAATATCCTTGTTCTTCCAATATGTAATGGGACTCAAAAGACATCGCTGTTCTCATGGCTAGGGCTGCATTTGCAATGAAACAGCATATATCGTGTAGTGTATAGTTATAGTTTATTACATTTGTTTTTGTTATGGCTTCTTCTGGGTAATCAACGTTTCAGCTACAAGTCCCTTTATTTGGAAAATGCAATGCCTGTGCAGAGGAATCTGAGTTTTCACAAGGAGAAAGCAGAGTCGCAAACAAATGATTGCAGTAAAAGTGATATAGAAATGTGTTGAGGATGGAAGTTGAGGTGTACGTCCTTCCTTAAGTTAATGTTCCCATAAATCACTCCATACCTTTTCATCAGTGTACTGGGGTTGCAGCTTTTTGTGTGTGGGGGGATCTTACATTCATATGGGGTGGAACTGCCTTAAACAGACTTCCCACTTCCATCTTGAAAATAGGTGGAAATTAGGTGATATCTAATTCTCCTGCTTATCCAGTGCCAGAGTGGGGTTTTCAACTCGAATATGAATGCCAAGTCTGACTCCAGTTGTATGTATCTGTTTCCTGTCCCCATGTTCATAAATAAGTGCAGAATTTGACTTGCTGTGAGCTGATGTGGCTAGACCCAGCCCTGGGGTTGATGAGCTTAGCAGTATGCTTTGTGAGCTTACAGCCTTTCTGTACGCTGCCCTCCTTTAGCTGTTATACACGCAGGGTGTTTTTGTCCTCAGGAGTGACCACGGGTGGAAAGCTGTAAAAACAGAAGGATGATACCATGAGAGGTTATGGGCCACGTTCTCCTGCACGCATGTGTAACTTTTAGTGTGAAGGGAAGCTGTGCTCACACTGAGGATAGAAGAGAGCTTTCTGTTAATATCCAGGAGCCAATCAAGGAGGACTTCTTTGTGTGTAGATAGATAGAAGAAGCCTCCTGCTGCTTCCAGAGAAATTTCCTCTGCAAAGCACAGTGCTACGCAGTCTTACCTCTCAGTCTCAGCATTACCAAGGTATACTGCTTGTACCATTGCATTTGCTGAGACTTGTGAAAATTCTGCGCTGTTTGAGACGGGATGGTAGCACTGCAAAAGGCAGTGTGCTGTGCTGGGTCTCTGCAGACTTGAACCTCAGCTGGCTTGGTTGGGTAATTTCCCAACACACGCTGCTGCTGGGCAGCCCCTGCAGCTGAGAGCAGGAGAGGCAAGGGCTGTGCCTCAGGGGCAGTGGGAGTGCAGCAGGAAGGCTGTTTGACAGACCTTCCTGGGGAGTGCAGTCATTCCTGCCTCATCTTACTGCGTGCTTGAAGCATGACACTTCTTTTGCTCATCTGTAGTCACAGTTGGTGCTGTAGCGTATCTGTGAGGTTCTGTTTTCTTTTGGAACTGCAATAAGCTTTTTAGTATAACATTGTTAAAAGAAAAAAGAAAAAAAGACACCAAAAAAGCCCTCATTATGTAATAGTTTTGAAAATACTGCTCTTCAAGAATCAATCGATTCATTTTGGAAAACTTTGTTTATGGACACACAGGAATATTTTAAAGAAACTCAGCAATATCACCAAGGATTTCCCCTCCAGCAGCATAAATTGGTCTCACCAATAAAACTATCGGAGGGGGCACTTTGTGAATTCCTTTTTCTTTGAGGAAATTTCAATGAAAGTTGTTGCAAACACTGACACTCTTTGCTGGAGAAAGTCAGGTATATAATGCCAGAAATGGGAACTGCCTGAAGAATGGGAAGAAAATGAAATGGTGGGTTTGATGTTGTAGCATGAATATAGATTCTGCTGCAGAGCATTTACAGATGGAAGTAATTTTAAGCTCACACATTCCTCCTTGGTTTTAACAGAACTAATAAAGAGCCAGCTAAGCCTGCAGCTCAGCGCTCTGCTGGCTGTGGCCATAGTACAGCGGTTGTCACAATAAAGTGCTGCAAGCCCAGAGCCTTGCTGGGACTCGGTGACTGCAGCCAGAGCATGGGCAATGAGCAGGAGGAGAAGGCTCAGCTGGGCATGGAGCGTGTTGTGCCAGGTGAGGACATCGGCTCTGGGTCAAGGACACAGCTCAGGCCTTGTGCAGCTGTGCAGGCAAATGGCGATGTGTAGGAAAGCAAAAGAGAAAGCACAAGGATGTTTGTGTTGTCCAGGCTGTCATTGAACACTTACGTAGAATTCTGCTGCCGTTATTTCTAAGATGTGCTTCTGCTCTCTGGAAACTTTGTGTTGCATAAAATGTACGTAGCTTTGTCTTGCTTGTTCATTAATCACTTCCATCGCTGCAAATGGAAAACGTTACAAGGTTTTTGATTTTGGCCTGCTAGCTGTACAGTTATTTTCATGCACGAGTTCTGTTGGCTGTACTTGTCTGGGTACATGAAGTCACCAATGTAAGGTCAGGTTTGCAGGGCTCTGTAACCCCGAGGGAAGCTGGAGTTCATTTCTGTAAATGGGGATACAAGGCTGTTTTCAGTAATGAAGAACGCCCTGAATTTCCTGAGAATTTCAGTGTTTTTGTATTATATTATTGTATTACACAATATGTAATAGACAAAAATTCCTTTCTGTTGTTGGTGTTATGAATGTGAAAATTACATTCCCATTACACTGACCAGTATCTTTGAATTATCATAATCTGACTACAGCTCCCTGTAGTATTTCCTTATAACCATTACACTTTTTTCTTTCTTTAAAAATATTCAGTGTTTTAAAGTTAAATTTTAAGGTATTTTGAGGTGGCGTGCTCTTCTCTAAATTGAATGAATTTGTGTAATGATTTAAATAATCAAAAGGTTGACTTCATGCATTCTGAAACAGGTGTAGCACAGCTAATTAAATAATGATGGTCATGTAGGCTGGGCTATGCCAAAATGCCCTGCGATTTGCATGTCAAATGTATGAGAGCTATTTAATAACGGGAAGTAATGATGAATCAGAAGAATTGAAAGGCTATTAAAACTGGAAGAAATTTAATCTGAGCTGATTAAGCTCCTATAGCTTATAATGCTATATTGGAAAACGTGGGAATTCAATTTCATGCGTTTATTTTAAATGACTTAGAGCATCAGCATTCATAGTTACTGGTAATTTTGGTCCTTTCTGGATTTCAGAGTGCAATCTGAAAAATTATTACTTCCTCTTTGTATTTTAGGAGAGGAACGAAGACAGTCATTGACTATCTGCACCCTGAGTACCCCGCTCTGAGTATTTTATTCATCCATATATAATACATAACATGTATATGGACGAATGAAAATTGTATATAACATAGTATAATATTATATAGTAATTATATTTATTTATTTATTATTTTTATAAAGTATAATTACATGATTTTCCCCTAATTCAGAAACCTTGCTAGGTCTGGTTCTCACATCTATGTTAAAGGCGTTTTGTTCTACTCTTGACATCTTCGCCGTGTAAAGATCTTAATGATCCATCCTTCTACTGCTGTGATTTGGGTTAAGGTTTTAGGTTGTAATTGCTTTTGTGTTTAAAAGTCTTTGTGTCTTTTTTTCATGCTTTGTCTCTTTTAAAGAACAATTTGATTGCAGAAAGGATGCACATCGTTCATTTACTAGGAGGCTAATGTTGCTTTTTCTCTGCAAAAATGTCATTTGTGTCACAGCATATCATGCTCTTAAGTACCATCTAATTCTTTGACCTCAGTTTAACATGCCTTGCCAATTGTTCATTAACTCCCATGTTCAAGCAGAGGCAGTCTTTGCTGTGTGGATACTGGGAAGAGCATCTAATAGAATTGAAATAGGTTTCAAAATTACAGTAACTTGTGCATTTGTTTCCTGTAATCCCATTCCTTTTAATAACGCCAATTAATGTGATGCAACTTAAAAGGTAAAAGTCAGGAACTGAAGTGGGGGGTGAGAAGAGCCGAGGAGAAAGTAAGAATGCGCCTTTGAAATGCATATACCAAGAAAATATAAGGTTGAAAGTTGTATTGCTTTACCACACAATTACTCTCATTTATTCAGTAATTAAGTACGAGTATGAACATTTTGGGTGTGTTTCATTTCTTGTCACAGCAGACCAGCTTTCACATTTAGCTGTTGTACAGCCCTTGGATAGAACAGTGGTAGTCGTTTGAGGAAAAAATGGAGTTGTCTGAACAAGTTAAGGCATCTTAACACATTCCTTTTTTCAGCTTTGAAACCTGCGAGAGACAGATCAGACAGAACTTTCAACAGCCAGTACTCTGCTAGGAGGATCTGAATAAAAAAAGTATAGAACCTGAGTACAGCTAAAAGAAAAAGGAAGGCCCCATGTAGTTCATTGGGGTAAGGGAGGAAAAGTGTATCGCACAGATGTTTTTTTCCCCTCATCTCTCGCTGGCTTATTTCTCTGTTTTTTGTTCTTTTTTTTTTGTTTGTTTGTTTTTCCCAGTTTCTGTGATGCTCTTTTCTGATGTGAAACTCACTGATGATGGCACTGCAAACTTGTAGGCCCTCCGCTACTGCCAGCTCAGTGCAGCGGATCCTCCTTCTGCAGACTTCCTTCCTGTGTGCTGTAGGCCTTGGCATGCTTTTTTTCTTTTTGTTTTTTTTTGACATATGTAGAATGCAAGGGCTGGGTTTCTCCTCCGTACCTGTTAACACATTTAATTCCTTTTCACAACTGCCTGTTTTCCAGCTTTGTGAGGCTCTTACTGTAGGCAAATGTTGCACATGTTGGGCTTGGTCTAAGATTCAAAATATAATTCGTATCAGCATATTGCTGTTCACACGTTTAGAACAGAGTGTTTTTAAGAATACACCTAACAACAAAAGGTGCAGAACATGTAGGGGGACAGGTTTAGAGCTGATCTGAGCAGCACTGTTCATTGAAAATGGTTTAACCTGTTTATCCTGGCTCAGTGTTCCACCCATATCGCCAGATTCCTGACCTTCATGCCTCTTATTTGGCTGAAATCATTAGTGGCCCATCACCACTCTCTCTTAAAAGAGGTGCCGTCAAATGCCAACTGTTTGTATAGTTTATTTAACATAGATTATTTACCACAGGGTACAGGAGTTTGTTTGTTAAAATAAATGAGTAAGCTTTTATATTGCAGAATTTGCTTGTAAGAAAGTTGTAAGTCTGTTCAGAAAAAACCCTGCTTTTAGAAAGGTATAGCTAGTCCTCTTTTTCAGAGAATATTCTGAAACCTAATGATCATCAAATCACTTTGCAGTATATTTCCTTACTGTGTGACCATCAGTGGTTTCAGATTATTTTTTTCCCTCACTAAATAGTGCTGTTCTCCAGACTTACTGGCTGTGAATATACAAGCTCTATACACTGCAAATTAGTTTCGCTGCTATACACGTGGCAGTCTATTCAGGTGTCTTAGAACCATGTGAAAGTCAGTCAGGATTCATGGGGAAATTGTGAACACTTGCAATGCCACAGAAATCTGCTGGTGTTCAGCTCATCATTATCACTGGAAGATCTTCTGTATGTTTCACGTGGTGTTTTATCTTGATTTGTATGACTGGTTAAATAACAATTCATTAATAAAGTATCAGGCACAGCTGTTGGTCCTGAAGACTTATCTTCGGGGTGTTGAGATAACCTGGTGCTGATACATCGCCAGGGGCTCTGATTCTCTCTTTGCTTACTCCTCATGTCAACTGGAGTCAGCCAGTGCCCAAGGGTGGTGACATGCTTGAGTTAGATACAGATTTCCTAGTCAGAAACTGGTGAAGAAGACTGAAAACAGCCCAGAGATGGTTAGAGATGAAAGACTTTCCCCTCTGGAAAAGTAATGGGAGTGTGCTGCTTGAAAGTGTTTCTTGGTAGCAGGTGGTGTGTTACTTGCTGGAGATGTTACAGAGGTGACCTTGTCCAGAGGGCAGCTGAAGTTTTTAGAAGGATATGAATCAATGTGATCTACCATGAAGCTGTATTCAGACCTATGTGTTCACCATGACTGGCATTGTAGTGGTGGGTTTTGGTTTTATCTGCTGTATGGATTTCCACTGCACTGCTAAAATACGGATAAAGTGGTGGCTGCAGAACTCTGTGAAACCTGTTCTGGTTTGTACTGGCACTGGCAGATACATACAGAATAGAATAACCCTACCCTTCATGCAGTAAGCAAGCCCGTCTTCTGGGCTAAGCAAGCACACTTTGCTGTCCTTGTAGGTAGGATTTGCATACTTAATTCTTTTCCCTTATTGAAAAACATATCCCTTTTGGTTTGACAGCTTTCCAAAGAATATTTTAGATTTCCCACGCTGATTATAGGCCATATGTTAGTGCTAATTATATAAATGAGACATCCTAGAATTGTGACATGCTTAAATGTTCAGTGCTGTAAAGAATTACACAAATGAATGCTAGCTTGGGTAAGAGCTGGAAGAAGAACTACAGGATTTGAGCAGGTATCAGTAGCTTGGCATAGCTGTCCATTGCTTTTATCTAGGCAATGCCTTTATCAATCTTAGATAGATAGATATCCTTAGATATCTCCTTAGATAGATATCTATCTATCTTAGGAGAGGCACTGGCACAGGCTGCGCAAAGAAGATGTGGATGCCCCATCTCTGCAGACATTCAAGACCAGACTGGATGGGCCCTGGGCAGCCCTGCCCATGGCACTGGTTTTACACTGGGTGGACTTTAAGGTCCCCTCCATCCCAAACCATTCTGTGTTTCTATGAGCTGTCTGTAAGAAGCTGCTGACAGTTTGAAGGTTTTTTCAGATTACTTTAAGCTGCCATAGTGCAGGGGAAAAAAAATCCTTTTTACACCTATGAATATGCCAGAGATTCATTATATGTTAAATCATACGAAGCAAATAGTTGGGAGGTAAGAGCTGAAACTGAAAGCTCGTGCACCGAGGAAGGGATTGTGTAAGGTGTTTTACATTAACGTTAATGAGGCAGCATGCTGAATATTATCTGTGAAGTTGATTTTTCTTGTTAATTCTATATTTATTCAAAATACTGAAGTCTAGGGTATGATATTGCTGTCGTTTTTTTACTTTTTTATCACTCCAAAACTGTGATGCATACAATAGTAACACAGAAAGTATATTGCTCAAAAGTTTTGGCTTAGCTAAAAATGAAATATGTATGCAGGCTATGCATGCTGGGCTGGTAAGCCAAAATTATGTCTGGTGTAAGCTATTTCTGTACATTTAGCTTTAATGCTGATGCATATTTAATTGCTTGGCCTGCTTTCCCCACAGCAAGATGTGGCTGTCTTCCACTGAAGTCAGCGCCTGAGTTCTGCAGCGGCCCAGTTTGGTGCCTGTGCTTTGCCGCCGCGGGCAGCAGCGCGATTCACTCAGCGGAAACCAGAAAATCCCCTCTGCTTTTAGAGAGGTGTTCCTGTGCAGGGGTTCTCTGTGGGACTGTAAATGGGGGAATTTATAGTTCCAGTGGCTGTGGCTGCAATTTCTTTTCTGTGCTGGAAACGGGGTTATACTGTGTTTTTCTCTCGGGTAAGCAGTCTTCAGTGCATTAGTTTTATATTGCTTACCTACTTAAACAAGCATAGAAGGGCATTTCCTTAATGTATTACATTGTTTCGTAGTTAATTACTGGATTTTGCATTTGTATTTTTGGATTTTTGTTTCAGCATAAAGTTAGGAGCAAGCAGACGTGGAATGATTCCTGCTGTTCTGTTAGTTTATATTGTCCTGTCAACTAAAGCAGTGTTTTGATGCTTTGGTGGTTGGACTAGGTGATCTTGGAGGTCTTCTCCAACCTTGGTGATTCTATGACTTTATGCTAGAGATACCAGAAAACCTTACTATTCTATTGGACTTGTGTCTGGCTGTGGTAATTTGTATGATACTATAAGTTCTTACTGCTTTATCAAAGGATAGCAAATTGTTTTCATTTTAAATGAAGAAATCCCTTCAGATTATACATTTTCTGCTCAGCTGCAGATTAACGGAGTTTTCTTTCCAGTCACAATTGTAGGGTATATTGCCAGAAGACAGTCTGTTCCCTCTGTGTCTTAGTCATGCTTATTACCTTTATTTTATTATATACATTGAGCCTGTGAAATGATTTCTTAGCTGCAGTTAGAGATAATTTGTGTAGCCAACACAATTACTGTTCCCGCCCTCAGGATCAATTTGTAACTTGCTTTTATATAAATATTATGTGCCATACTTCAATATTGTTCATAGTCCAGAAGATATGTGCATTGATGAGACTTAAGAAGCATGTTGAAAACATGGAGTATGGAATTTGAGGGAAAAGGTACTTAATTGGCCATGAGCTCATGCTGCTGTCCGTTCTTGAGCAGGATTGCCAATGCCTGAAAAGCTTCTTTTTGCAGGAGGGAAATTCTGGTTTTAATATGGATATTTATTAAATGTGTTCTACTTCTTAGGGGAGAGAGCAGTCATAAAATGGGAATTTTGTAAACTTGGACTAGCAATTAAAAAAACAAGAAAACAAAACCACTGATTAGGAAGACTCACAGGAGAGTGAATGGGAGGACAAGGTGAGAAGCTGGAGATGTTGGTGGATATTCAGGCAAAGAGGCAAAGAAAGGGAAAACAGACTGGTATGATCTTAAAGAAGGTAGAAGGAGAGAAGAAAGGAAAGAAGGAAAGGTCAGAATGCAGAACAAAATGAGTTGCTCTTTTCCTCTCTTGTCACCTATGCCAGAAAACTAGTTTTACTGGAATGAGATCATGAAAGAACTGAACAGTGCACCTCAGAGGTGTCTTAACATCTTTATGTCATCTGCTTATGTACGTTTACTTAGGTTACCAAGGAGATACTCACATGCACTTGGTTATTTCATTACTATCTTTCAACTTTACGCTGGGTAAACTATCATCAGAGCCTCAACAGTGCACTCCTTTAGGAGCTGCACGTAATATCTGAGTGGGAAGAGAGGGTATGCTGAGAGAAACCTGATGTCTGATAGCCCTGGCATTGGGTTGCCATGCATCATTCCTACCTCACTTTTTCCTGTGTCTTTTCACTGTTCTCCTGAGTGGATGTCAGATTTTGAGGCAATGGTATATGGGAGCATCAGCCTTTACTACCTGGGCTAGACAGACTTTTGTAGATGCTGGAGCCAGAATCTAGAGGGATAAGTACAGTGCTGCACACTGCTAAGTAATGGCTCAAAATAAGATACAGTGAAAAATCTTAAGTATTCATGTGTGGCTCCAGGGCGGGTTTAGCTTGAATTTCTTCTCTGAAAGATTGGTGAGGCAGTGGCACAGGCTGCCCGGGGAGGTGATGAAGTCACTGTCCCTGGAGGTGTTTCAGAACCGTGTGAATGTGGCACCGAGGGACATGGTCAGTGGGCATGGTGGGAATGGGTTGGTGGTTGGACTAGATGATCTCAGAGGTCTTCTCCAACCATAAATAATCTATGATTCTATGTGGTTCTTTTTTTATCATTAGCTTTGTTACGAATAAAAACAATTTCCCAGTATTGCATTTGAGAAATAAACAAGATCTCCAAGGCCTCATTTGTTAATAATAAAATTGCGGTATGTTTTCTTTAATCTGTGTGACTTTCCTTCCAGTTACTTTTAGATGCTGTGCTACAGATTTCAAGACAGTCTCACCCTGTATAATGCTCTAACAGATACAAGGGAGCCTTAAAGTCATCAAAAGTTCCACTCCTTAATGCCTGCTGGAATGATACGAAATCTGTGTTGTTCGGTACTGTAAGTCCCACTAGCCTTATAAATATTTGTGGCTTTGATTTCTGTTTAATGTAAAGATTCCTTATACTCCTTGGCAGCATAAATGAGCCTTTAACTAGGTGTGATTGTAACTTGAACCTTGGAAGCATATAACAGAGGCCCTCGGGTAGGATCAGAGCTGCTGTGCAGATATGGGTTGGGCAGCATTTTGTGGGCAGCTCCAGCGAGGTCTGGATCGCATTGCTCCAGCCCAGATTCTTTTCTTCTCTCTGCTTCTTTTTGTTGGGCACGAGGATCATGTATATTCAGATTGAGGAGGTGATGTGTTTGGTTGGATCAGGTGTGTCACCACACGGAAGGACCTGAAAAAAGCCATCCTGGGCACAGCTTTACTCTCCATCTGCCGGGCTTCCCACTGCTGCCATGAGGTGAGCTCTGCTCCTCCTCATCTCTCTGGGGCTGTCTGCTGTAAGACACGGACTATCCATAAATATATTGCGCCCATTATAATTGGTTTAATTCTTGGGACTGAGGATAACATCTTTAGCCTGTTGATTACACTTTAAGATGCTCAGTGTGATTTCCTTTTTAAATAATACTTCCTTTTTGTTAACGTGTTTATATGTTGTTACACTATCAGGTAGAACGTGCTCTATGTTACGAAGAGTAATTTGTTCAAATAGATGGAATTTTGCCTTCCAATGGACTGAAGACTAAAGGAGGGCAAACTCACAGATTTGAAGCAAATCAATGTTTCAGTCCCATGAACAAAATCATGGAATCATAGGGGTCAGAAGGAACCTCTGGCGATCATCCAGCCCAACCCCCTGCCAAAGCAGGTTCCCTATAGGAGGTCACACTGGGAGGCGTTCAGACGAGTCTTGAATGTCTTCAGAGAAGGAGACTCCACAACCTCTCTGTGCAGCCCATTTCAGTGCTCCATCATTCTGACAGTAAAGAAGTTCTTCCTTGTATTAGTATGGAGCTTTCTGTGTTCCAGGTTCTCTTTGTTGCCCCTTGTTGTATTGCTGCTCACCGTCAAAAAGAGTCTTAACTGTACAGTCCTAGTAGAGTGCTGATAGTTTCCCAGCAAACTTGCTTTCCCTGTAGGATGTGCTAAGTACTGCACGCTTGCTTCACAGTACATTTAGGACTGAGATTTGTTGCACTTTACTAAAAATTACTTCCACCCTCGGTACCTGTCCTGCAAAATGTGGTTCACTGCTATTTAGTGTTCTACATACTTCAAAACCTACATACTTGTTCTCATTGTGGTAGTCTTCACTGAATGTCTTGTTGACCCATCAGTCTTGTCTGAAATCTTTGAGATTAATACTTCATCTTAACTGTGGGTTTTCAAAGAACTTGAATCTTTGAGCTGGTACTTTGCTTTTAAAAATCAGTATAAGACGTTTGTGATGCATCCAAGAAGTGCTTTACTGGAACTTTCAGGTAGTGATCTATGTTAAGAGTAGGACTTTTGAGTATTAACATGTAGTAATTGCAATTACAGTTTAAAGCCGTTTGTTAGCTATATGTTCTTGAGAGAAAGTACCACAGTGCAAGTTGTCTTCCACAGGATATGATTTCTCTGTCCCTTTTTTTTTCTTCAAATTAGTGTTTTAAAATGAAGTCTTCTTCCAGGTTGGTCAAGATTTCTCTTTCCCATGAAACTGCATAGAGCCCAGTCCTCTTGTATGCGTGCAGTGCCTTTTGCTCTCATTTCTTTCTCTGGAAAATGAGGACAAGAGCACGTAGGAGGATTGATGGACAGGAGGATGGTAAGCCAGGACAGAATAGGCAGGAAGAGTTGATACTCACTGGAGCTAGTTCCTGTCTTACACTGGAGCCTGTAATAGTTGTGTCTGCTCTGGGAAGAGGTCCACATGCACTTCCCATCTGGTTATGGTCCAGAAGGTGACAGCATGGTAGCTGACTGCAGTTGCTTAACAGAAAACTGCACTGAAACTAAAGAATCAGCCCAACGGATCCAGGTGATAGAATAGACTTGATAGAAATCCTGTTTGTCATTTAAAAAAATCAAGAAAATCTATCAGAAGGGCACTGTCAGCTGAGATTATACAGTTAAATGTTAGGAAATAAGAAAATAACAGATTTAAGATATCAGCAACTTGAATTCAGTGCACATGAGCAGTGTTACTGGTTGCAGCTGTAACAAGTAATAACTTGTTAAAATACCCAATGGACTGGATGCTTCACTGTAGTTCATTCAGAGTATTCAGTGCATTTTCTTCAGCTTCTCTAGCACGACCCCATCTTGCTTATACTCCTGTATTTCATCAGTGGAAAAGGCTTCAGCTGCTGGCAGCGCTCGGATGCTTCAGCACGTTTTGGTACCTGTAAGTGTGAAGTTAGGAACTGGATTGATGAGCGTTTTGGTAGCTGACAAATGTTGTTCCTGGACAGGCACAAAGAAAGCGCACAAACAGCCACACAGGAGCTTCTGCAGATTCACCAGCTGATTGGGGTTCGGCATGGGGAGAAGTGCTGTACTCTGCCATACCTATCAGCTTTTTTTTTTTTTTTTGGCTTCTGTAATTAATTTATAATGACGGTAGCTTATTTTATAAAGATCCTGCCATACTGAGCTTTAAAATAATCCTAGGGTTATCTTATTGGCAGGATTTTTTTTTTTTGTAGATTTGCTGTATTCCATTGATTTACTGTTCAGTTGTTGGTATAGATTCAGAAATACACTGCTTCTACCGCGCATCAGAATTCCCATATGTAGAACTGTACCTAATTGGATATCTTTTATATGTATTCATTGATTTGCTTTATTCTGGGTAGATTTACAGATGCCAAGCATAAGCACACTGAGCTGTAAGGTTTGGTATGGACTAAGGTATGTGAAGAAGGTGAATTTTTTCAGAGGTTTGTTATAACCCAGATGCTGAATTTGAAAGGAAAGCTACACAGCTGCAGGATCAGCCTTTACTGTTGTTAGTGCATGAGTGAAGCACCAGACTGTAAAGTCTGCTTCTTGACTGAAGTCCCCCGGCATCTCGGTAATAACAATAAATAAATAATAACAGCTGTAGGGTGGCGGTGGAGATGGGGGATCATGTGTGTGTTTGTGTATTTGTGTGCATGATAAAATCTGTGTATTCAAAGATTGACTTGTCCATTGAGGCTCTTTCTTTTTTTTTTTTTTCTTTTTGGCATGAAACAAGCCTTCGATTTCTTGTAGAAATCCAAAATTAATCCAGCGTTTCCTTTTCAACCTGAGGTGTGAGTTTAAAAGGTGGTTAGTTACACATCTTGGAGGAAAATGATCCCACTTACGCACAGGTAGCCAAAAAAAAAGTCTCTTTTTGAGCTTTCTGAAAACCAATGAAGCAATCTCTGTACCACAGACTTAGTTTGGTTCCCTTTAGCGATGAAATATTCCAGTTTCTTATATTTTATACCTAAACATAATTTTTGAAACCTAAGTGCAATTACAGTGCCCCAAAACAATGTTAAATATCAAACAGACGTAAGCAGTTTAATACATTTAAGTATTAAATACCTCTTCTGGGGTACAAACTTGCAGTGATGCGTACTTACTGCAGTAAATTCATCTATTTCGAATGGTTCTTATTGTTCATCAATGAACAGTGGAGGAAGTGTTGAGTGTATATGTGAGGGCTGGTTAAGCCGTAGGCATTTTAAAAGCAAGTATGTATTTAAGTATGGGGTGAATGGCATTTTTTGAAATAACAAAACAGAGGCTGCCCAGTTTATAATAGAAAGTGAATTTAACATGGTCTGTGTATCTTGCCTTTGTAAGAAATGTGAATTATGTTCTTGCATATCTCGTTTGTGGCTCTGGTTTGATGAATGACCGCTGATGAATTAAAACCCGTGTGTATTTAGTTGTTGTAAATCATCTTCTAGGGAGCCTTGACCAGCAGAGGGCTTCTGTCCCTGGGAAATGATCCCGGCTGGGCAGTGTTAGTGCCGGGGCTCCAAGTGGTCACATTCTGTGCTGGGTTCTGTCCCGTGCTCCTGCATGCTGCCTGGTTCTGCGCACCCTCAGCTGTACGTGGTGCGCGGTGATCTCTGTAGGGCTGGGAAATGCAGTCCGTCTGCAGGGCCCAGCTGCAGCACTGCAGAGGGGTAAATGTGGGGGCAAGATGAGAGGGAGGGATGCTTCTTGGATCTTTGCAGCCTACACTGTGGGATAAAATGCAGCATTGAGGGCTGGTTATGAAGAAATCTCTGGTTTTATTCTGTTCCTCCTGCTGTGGCACAGAGCAGCATCTGATAAATTCTGGCTTTGTTACAGTGTGGTTCTTCAGCCCTGTGGAAGGTTTGTGAACGTGGTTGCGCTCGGGCATGTTTCTTTAATGACAGGAGAACTGATCTTATTTGCCCGTAGAAATGTATTTTGAATCCATCTTGCTGCCTCATTACAGAATATGCTTCCTGACACATTGTTCTGTGTTTTACCTGGCAGGCATTAGTCTTTCTCCCGACTGCGTTTTGCATTCCTTTTATCTGCTTTATCTAGAACTATCCTCTGTGGCTTACTCCGGCCATGAGGCGCCAAGCATCCCTAAGTCAAATATTGCCACGTCTACCCCTCTCCTCCGAGCGCCATTATCCCAGCTGGGTGCCGTGAGCCACCCGCTCAGAACCAGGCCTTTCCGCGGGGTGACTGGCAGCATATGGAGGGACAGCCCCTTTTGGACGTGTTTGGTTAAAAAGATAGTGTTTATTCTGCGTTTCCATGTTCAGCAGTGCCTTTCATTTCCTCGGCAGAATTGGAAGATAATAGGATTTTAAAGGGTGAGTAATTGACTGACGGCCACGTCCAGCCGCAGCATTTCTCTTCATACTGTGTGGCCTCTGTGCTGAGGTGAGGCGCAGCCGCGCTCCTGATTTCCACAGCTCAGTGCTCCGAGTCCCGCGATGGCGTGTGGGGAGCTGGAGTGCAACCATTTGGGTGGCTCTTCTTCTCCTCCACCTGCACCCTGTGTGAGAAGGATGGACTGTGCAGCCAGATGTTCGAGTTGCACAGAGTTGATGCAAATTTGATTTTGCTTCCAGCACTGACTTGAAATTTGTTGACAATCCCAAATGTTTTATAATTATCTCATTTTGGGTGTTTTTTTCTTCTTTTCGTGCAGATACTGGCGTTAATTGCTGGTGACTGTGCTGCAGGAGGATTAAGGTTGGAGGTTACAGAGGCTCAGGAGCAGGCGGCCGAATGTGGGCTTTTACTACCAAGGGAAGCCTGGGGACTTTCAGGGAAGATGGCAGTAACAGTGTAAAGCTTTGGTCATCACAGGAGAGGGTTTGCAAGAAAGAGTCAAGCGTTTTAATCACTCAGCAGGGAGCAAAAGAATACTTGTCTCCTTTTTTTTTTTTTTTTTTTTTTTACGAGCATCTATTTTTTATTAGACAGCAGTGGCTGTTTTCCTGTTCTCATTTCATCCTTTCCACTTTCTAGCTTTTTCTCCCCCCCCATGCTTCCCTTCTTCTCTCCCTCCTCTCCCCTGCTTCTCACTTGGGGCTCTCACACACCGTGCCCATTTGATGAGCCTTTCCTCGCCACTCCCCTTCTAATTCACCAGGAGGGCTCTGAGGGCAGTGGTTCAATTCGTGTCTCCATGGGCTTTGGGATGTGCATGCCTGCAGTGACCATCATGCAGCCATGGACAAAGGGCTCATTTATGGAGAAACAGGAGAGCTGGGGACACCAGCACCCACTGGCCTTTGAGTGTGCAAAGGATGTGCAAATGTGTAGCAGTTCTGGTGCCTACACTTTTTAGAGACTGTCCTCAGATTTAGGTTAGATGTTAGGGGGGAATTCTTCACTCAGAGGATGATGAGGCCCTGGCATGCAGGGCCAGGTTGGATGAGGCCCTGGGCCCTGATCTGGTGGGTGGCAGCCCTGCCCGCTGCGATGCTGGTGGAAATGGATGGGCTTTAAGGCCCCTTCCAACCCAAACCATTCTATGATTCATCCCTTAGTCTGCTGTGGATTTTAAAGATGGTGCTGGCGGTGTATGCATTAGTGTTACGTAAAGCACTTGTGTATTAAACGCAATGTGAATAGACTGTGCCTCTTCGTAAGTAATGTACAATAAACAAAAGCACTTGCAGCTGAACATTTGGATGTTTTGGTAGAAGAGGACTTGAAAACACGTTTTTGTAAAAATGCATGATAATGAATGAAGTTTGTTCTCTTTGCATCCCTTACTTCAGTGAGTTACTTGCTTAGTTTAAAAGGTCAAATAAATTAAAGGACAAATTAATGTTAACATGTTGGTGAACTACTTACTGGCTTTAATTGTAACTGTAAAAGCAGACACCCAGAGGCAGATTTAAGCAGGAGCAACTAACATTGTTATGATAGCCTCAGGAAGCAAGTGTAACAGACGGGATGTTTTGTAATAAAACTGTAAAACAATTAAAATAGCTGCACAAAGCGTGCTGCTTTTTAGCTGTCCAAAGGAAAGGCTGTGAAGGGAGTGTCAGCCAGCCACAGCATCACAGTTGTTATAAATTGCCATCTACTTTGGGAAGGGGCAAAAGATGGATAACAAAGTTGACAAGTAAATACATGCTACATAAATATGCATAAATCCATTACCATCTGCCACATTGTCCAATTTGACTGGGTTGTCTTTCTGTGTCTACCACATAAATCAGTTTAAAGCAGTTTCCCTCAAGCAATATTTTCAGTAATGAATGGGTGAAAGATCTGCATTCTTGGGTAGTGACTGTAGTTCTGGTATATAACATAGAAAATAACTTATTTACAATTTTCTCAAAAAAAAAAAAAAAAAACAAGGCTACAGTCAAAAGATTTATTTGGCAATGCAGCTACTAAACTTTGCATGAGTCTTTGGAAGCCAAGCCAGGAAGTTAAATTATCAGGCATTTTGCTTGGCTAGGAATTTTTACTGTTTTGTTTTACAGTCACTACTGCAGACAGTAAGTAAAGATTAGAAACATCAGTCTCAAAAAGTACTGTTTTTGTGTCCTAGCATTATGAGCATTTTAAGTGAGTTTTTTGTAAAGTTTCATTTCTTGCTAGGTAAGCAGACATAGCTCACAGCTCACTGTTTATTCTTTGTGTCACTGCTGTGATATGTCTCAGTTTAAGTCTTAAGTAATTTTATTTTTCTGCCCTGTCCATGCAGAGGACGCCAGCATTTAATCTTAAATCCAGATGTGGCCTCTGTCTTTTTAGATACAGCTTGTACGATTTTCCTACATCCTGTTCTGGATTTCTCCTAATAGCTACGCATATAGCATCGCTGTGCTCTGCTGCACATTCGTCTGGCCTTCGTTTCTGCTACACAGAGTCTGCCTTACACTGTTCTGGCAATGAAATGGGGCCTCGGTGAGAATGAGACTAAAGACCCAGCTGTCTTGTCTTGTTTTTTTTATGGCTTACCAAATAGATTGCATTCAGGATGGATTATTATTACTATTTTTTTTTAATGTAAGGTATGTGCATTATGATTTGCTTGATTGTTCAGCTATTTATAGATTCAGTCTCTTCTTAAAAAAGAAGTGAATCTTTTTACGTATATTTATGTACCTTTTTCTTTTTTCCTCTGCAATTTAAAGATTTCTAATTGCTGTTGGAAGAGTTAATGTTGCGTGATTAAGGATATATGTTAAGACTTTACATCAAGATAATCTTTCTGGTAAGAAGTTTTACTATTAAAGTGCTCATTCAGGATGGAAAAAAGACAAGATGGGTTTTCTTTAGCATTCTTAAATCAGCTGGCACAAATTTATATACAAAACAATCAGATAACCCATCTTCTCTCTGCAGGTATTTGCCTCCAGTTAAGTCAAAGGTGAAAAATCTAAAACATGTGTCGGGTACTTCTGTGGAGCTTTGTGCGTCCCTTCAGTGTTTTTAAAACTATTGGGTTAGGAGTCCTTTAGTTGGTTAGAAATCTGACTGTGGACTTTTGTTCTTCTAGAATCACAGATTCGCGGTTTCATTTTGTTAGTGCATTGTTAGTGAAAGGAATGTGTAGGTAGCACTGAAAGAATTTTTCCTTATGGTAAAGATTTTATAGCATTAGAAAAATGGCTCCTAACAAGTTAAAAAGAAAGAAAGAAAGAAGAAAACAGCTTCACCTCTGAAGTCATCTCATGGAAGAAATTTAATGTTAAAGCTACAAGCAAATCCACTTGGAAAAGAGAGTGTGAGTTGAACTTGTTTAACTTTGCATTAGCTTCTAAGCACTAGGCTCTCCCACAAGCTGGTTGCCCAGCCCTTAGCTCTGTCACTGAGGGAAAGGGGTCTCTAGGGAAGAAATCATCTCATCTCAAGGGAAGTGTCTGGGAAAGGTGGGATGCGTTTCCCATTGGTGGCATCCTGGCTGGACTGGCTTCAGTGGGAGCCAACATTTTTGACTCACTTGTAGTTAGCTAGTGCCAAATTGAATGAATCCCATCCTGAACGATAAGAGCCTCCATACTCAGTGTTCTGTTTTTTTTCTTTTCTATGTGATCGTTGTGATCTGTGTGATGTTTGTGAGGCAGAGAGAACAGTGTGCTTATAATTTAAAAGATCTGTATTTTTCAGAAGTAAAATATTCCATAGTATGCCTATTTGCACGTGCGTTTAGTACTGCTGGATCTTCTGTTTTCCTTATCGAGTCCCCGATACGTGAAATAATAGACCAAAGCATAAAGGTTTGCTTGAGAAGGGCCCTTTCCTGGTCTAAGACAGCTCTTTCATCAGTTCTGTATGTTAACGGGTTTCCTTTAGCATGTTGTGTGCATTTGGAGGAGAGAAGATAGACTTGCATATCAGGGCAGGAAACCTTCATTCTATTTCCAGATCTGCCACAGGCTTCCTGTACAGCTGAGGAACTGATCCCACTGACCTGCGGTGGGTTGTTAGGTTTTGATTTTGTGTTTGTTTCTTTTTTAACAGTAAATTAAAAAAAAAAAAAAAAAAAAAAAAGTTGTTTTCACGTAATGCAGTGCTTTCGTTGCCAGCATTCTTGTCCATAAGATCAATACTTATCTTTCTAGCAAGATCTTTAATGGATTAAATTTCAGACTGGCTACAGGTGTTCTCATGTAGGATGCTGTATGCATCTGGAAAATATTTCTTACCTGTAACTGCACTATTAATCCTCAAGAAAGGCTTGAGGAGATTTGTACAGGGTACCTACCTCTGAAGCTGTTGTGCTCCCTGGCCTCGATAACGAAGTAAAGAGGTAAAACCCTTCCTAGAAATGAGGCGATTTGTTATTATTTTTCAGTGGCGGTGGCAGGAAATAGGAACAAAACAATTGCTCTGAAAACAATTTGAATGTTGCTCCAGACAAATAAAAGACCGAGGCAGCGGCTGACCTCTCCTGACAAACAACTGGAGCCAAAAATGGCCACCAAGTTGTCGCTTAAGGACTTAATGGAGGAGATCTTTCAAATCAGAGAAACAGTAAACAAGGTAGATGGAGCTTTTACAGAGGTTAAAATTGAGATAGCTCAAATGAAAGCCAGGCTAAATGAAATTAAAGAAAAGGTGAATCAACAGCTCTGCGTGTGTGAGGATGAATTGCTTACGTTAAAAGAGACTTCTAATCAAATCAAGTTTCTGGAATGATCTTGGAAGAATCAAGAGAATAAAAGGAGGAAAATCAAATTTGAGACTGGATACCTAGAAAAGGCTTGAGGGACATCACCCACAGGGGGGTTTTGAAAATATTGCACTGGAGCTGATAAAAGTGAGCGCTGAGAGGCCTTTGAAGTGGAAAGGTTACACCTGTGCTTCCTTGGATGTGTGCAGTAGATGTCAGCCTTTTATATTCAGAATGTTTCTCTCTTCTCATCTGCCGCAGATGATAGTGGTAAAGTTTCCTGCTGTTAGTTTTCAGATCATTCTTACTAGATCTTAGCTTGACGCAGGCTATCCGCAATTGACAGTTTTACAGCCTCCGTGAGTGTGGGACCTGATTTATAACGCCCTCATAAAATGGGGAGAGGTTATTGAATGACAATGCAGCAATAACAGGATGGGCCAGTCAGGCAGTACCATTTCCCTACCTACCAGACGTGAATGCAAAGGCATTTTGTTTTGCAGAAACACGCTGGCTTCTAAAATGCGGTGACCTACTTAGGAATTACTGTGATCGATAGGCTAGATTATCTGTGTGCTATTTTAAGAAATACTGGGGGAAAGTATGCAGGAGGGTATTCCTCTGGTAATTTTCCAGATTTGGTGCTGATTCTGCCAATGAGGTGAAATACAAACAAGGAGTTTGTTCTAGAGTCGTGCCTGAAGTGCTTAGTTTGCACTTAAGTAGGACAAATGCACCAATAATGAGAACGAGAATGAACATTTCTTGCAATGCTGCAGAAATTCTGACAGTATTGAAGGCAAGAAAAAGGTGTGGTGAAAGTGTAAAACTGAGGTGAAATTAGCATCTGTTTTATTAATTTGAACTCACCACCAGTTGCCATCCTGCTAAGGATACATAATTCAGGATAGAGGATTTTAACATGAGTGTTTTGTGTTCTTTTTTCCTCCTTATAGATTTCTGAAAGCATGCAGGACTCTTTGTTATTCTCCATCTCTGATGTGTTTTCTTTTAAATATTATCTTCATCCATTTTTGCTGGTATTTACAGCTGTAATTTTTTATTTTACTTTTCTACCAGTTTGAACTGACGTGAGTGAGCTGGTTAAGAAGGAGCAAGTAGTGATTAAAACTTCTAGCAGTAGCAATCACAGTTATGAATATTTCATTATGTTGGTTTCAGTTTTTGTTCTTTGCTTCTTTGTTCTTCTTTGCTTCTCGTGGCTGAAGTCTGACTGTTCTGTAGAAAATCTATAACCATCTTACTTTTAGATGGCTTTTTTTGGTGGTTTTTATTTTGTGGTTTGGTTGTTGGGTGTTTTTTTTTTGGCCACTTCTGGCACAAATCACAGTTTTAACTTGACTACAGATTCCTTCAGATTTTGAGTGTTGAGATAGATGAAACATTTGAACTTCTTGGTGCTGGCATCACTTGCAGCTAAATTGGATTCTTGGTGAGGTAGTATCGTAGCCACTGAGGAGAGAAAGTCCTCAAGTGGCAAAGAATGCAAAAAAGCAACAGTCTGGGAGGAGCTGGTACTTTCCCTGTTTCTCTTTTTACAGTCATTATTGTGTCTTCCTACAAACTGGTAAGAATAATGAGACCTTTTAGTGCCATTGCTGAGCAGGAACCTACTGGGAAAGATTTTCCCCACTGAATCAACTAGAGAGGTAGCTTGGGGATTAACAGCTAGGAGATCTGTTGTTGGTAAATGTGCCAATTTGAATGGCTAAGTGAGAGTTTACCCCTTCTTTACAGAACCCCAATCAATTAATTTGGTTAATATAAGGGTTGTAAATATTCTCTGGTGGAGATTCTGATGGGCTTTTGTGTTACGCAGCTGCAACCCCAAAGAAGTTGAGCGAGACATCAGAATTTTCCTTTCAGCATCTTCTGATAAAAATGTACCTTTGAAGGCTAACTGAGGTGAAATTGAACTGTGAGACTGAAGAAAATAGTCTTCAAATATTTGTCTAGATTGGTTTGTTTCAGTGAACAGCTACAAAGTGTATTGTGTTTTTTGGGAAGTGCACTAAAATCTTATGCTTACAAAACCAAAGACTTCACAAACTTCACTCTCTTAAAAGGGTCACAGGAAAGATCAGTGCATTTCTAGGTCTGCATTTGTAGGAATGGTCTCGTAATAGAGTTTTTCTGTTTGTATCATTCCCTCTGCTCTTACTTGCAGAGCGTGCAGTCTCTTGAGTGCCTTGAGAATCGGCTTCAATCAAAATGTTTTTCTTTGCAGTTAATTGACTTCGAGGTTAGCGTTCCATCTTAGGCCAGAAATAGATTTAGGAGCATCTCCTTGGTTTACAGAGTTCTGGATATGTACCTTAGTTGAAGTATTGCAAGAAAGTTCAGTTTTCTGAAAATGAAATAATAGCGTAGGATTTCTTCACTATCTTGACAATAACAGATGAAACACGATGGCATGGTAGGCAGAAATTTGCCATTCTGGTTCCACTCTAACTTTGCAGGAAAATTACCCTGCACCTACCTGTCTGTGAGCTACGTGTGAGAGTGGATATAAATATAGATATATATCTGTTACATAGTCTTTATTAATGATGGGATTATAGCTAAATCCTGGGAACTGTTGTAGCCAAAAGTGTAAGAGGCTAGATGGTGGTGTTAACCAGGTTTTGCTTCTCTTTTTACTAGCCATTGTCATGAAAACAGCAACTCTACAGTGTTCAGACCTTTATATAAAGGAATTAAATACAATGTCTTTAACTTAAATAAATTATATTCAGACTACATTACTGTACATATAGTTCTTTCTGTTGGCTATGTTGTAGAGCATTTGGGGAGGCACTGTTACGGTGGCTAGATCAGTTTTTGAAATGAAATTCCTAGTTTTCATTCAGTGTCACAATGGTTCCCATTTAGTGTAGTTATGTCCAGGAAAATAATGCATTCATGAGCAGTTGGTGTGGAAATGCTTTTCACTGTGTGGTCTGAGCTGCAAGGTGAGTTATATCAAAGGTGCCTTCTTTAGGGGTGTTGCAGCTGATGTCTGCCAATTCTGTGCAAACAATTGGAGCAGTCTCCCTTATTTTTCTAGTTCCTTGCTTTGGTTAACCATAGCTCAGGAGGTAATCACAGGCTTCAGTGATTCAGCTATGCACCGATAGTCCTGGATTAATGATGTGATGAGAAAAGATGGCTCTTCTTCACAGCCAAATGGGAAGAGTTTTCTTCTAGCACTCAGATGCTTTAAGACCGTGAGGCAAAGCCTCAGATATGGTGTTGGCATTAGCTTCATAAGGTGCGTGCATCTCTTCATCACCGATGCTCTGGAGAGAAAACCCTGGGTGGTTGGCACCAAGTACCTTGGCACCAGTAGTTCAAATGCCCTCAGTCCAAGAAGCACTGAAAACCCCATCAGTTCTCAAGGGAAAATGCAAGTGGAATCTGACAGCCACTTAGGAACAGAGAGTGATTGCTTAATTCATGTCACTGACTTAATTTCTATCTGATGTATGGGCAGAATGTTGGTGAAGGAATCATCCTGATGAAGGAACCGTGCTGTTGAAGGTGCCGTGTCCCACTTGTTCCACCTGTAGTGGTCATGAAGGCTCCTCAAATATGATATATCCCAACAGATACAGTTTTTCCAAAGTAGTTAAGTAATTTTCACCCAGATATACCAGCAAGAGCATCACATCTTAAGAAAACTGAGCACGTAGCTATTCTTTTTGTTCTTTTCAGTGGTACAACTGACCCATTTTGTGGCCCAACTAAATATAATCTACAGGAGACCTTTTAAAATAATGTTTAATGTACTTCCCATGTGTAACGAGTGTGTAAACTTTAAAACAAAGAAACAAAAAATTATTTTCTTCAGAATGCTGCAAAATGACTGCTTCAAAAATAATTTGTTTCGTGGGGGGTGTATTAAGGGCTTACAGGTAAAGACAATAACTGCTTGTGTTGGAGGATGTTGCTGCATTATGTCTTACGCCAAGATAAGGGGAATCGCTTTTAAGCGTGGATACTGTAGAAATAGAGGTTAAAAAAAATAGAGTTAAAGGCACACTGTCATGAGGGAATGACTGCTGTTACATTTTTGGATTTTGTTTCAGATAGATGATCTAGTTGTGCACACATAGATGAAGTGCCAAATTCATTGAAGACAGAGATGAATTTAAAATATTTTCTAAAGTCTTCTATAATATTCGACAGTGTTGAACTGAGTAGAGGAATCCTGTCAAAGCATACAGGAATGTGTTTCTATGTATTTTTTTTTAAAGCAGACTTTATTTGTGTTTCAAATTCGCACTGTAATTTTTTGTTTTTCGAGTCCTGCTTTTCAGTATGGCACCATTGCTAGGTACTTCACACTGTAGAGACAACAGCTGTGTTAATTAAGTAGATATGTCACAGCACTGAAGCCAGTGCCGGCTGCCATTGTGCATAGGCAGCCAAGAGCTACAGCAAATAGTGCTTCACAGCAGGATCAGCAATGTAATACCAATTGTAGTAAAAACAAACAAAGAAGTTATGGTATAAAAAAAAAAATAGGACAAAAGATTATGCTTTGAGGGCATTAATTGCAAGTAAATACAAAAGATGTGAATTGTACATTCATGATACCACGAAGCAGTTATTACTGATTATGATAAATCAATAAACAGCATTGCAGGTAGATGTCAGCAATCTCACTGTAGGATTTATGGAAGATTTTCTTTCCTTGTAACTCTGTAGAGCTCCCTTCCCCTCCAATCTCCTTTTTTATTATTAATCTGATATTGAGATGTTCAATATCGAAGGATCAAAAAGATCCTTTATTATTTTCATAAGGCAACTTGTTAATCATCTCTAGTGTCTGGACCAAAGTTGGAGACATGGTCCTTGGGGCTTCCTGTCTGGGGAAGGTTCCTAATGGACCGTACAGAGCCCCTAGTTCCTCCCCAAACTGCAGGCAGAAGTTGCTGTGTGTTTCACATCTGCTGTGCTCTTCTCAAAGCTATGTATATTCCAGTGACTGGCAAAATACTGCTTTTTTTTTAACGTGGGACTTGCTTTCACAAGGTTCGTGTTAGCTGTAACTACTGAGGACAAAGTGTTCTTCTGTGCCTGAGGTTCATTTCAGACCCAGCGATGCAGATGTGCTGCAGCAGTGGAGACGAGGTGATCTCGGTGAGTATGATGGAAATCGTTGGTAGAATGCAGTTGTTTTTTTCCCACAAAAGGATCAAAGCTCTGCCTACAGCTGCTGGGAGGGCTACTGAGGACAGCAGTAAAAGCCAAACCTCCAGAAAGGATGGGAACGGAGTAAATCCCAACACAAGCTTCTCTGTGGTTATGAGGCTGACTGGCGGGTTTCCAGGTAGCAGATGGTGCCAGCAACATCTCGTTGTTTGTTTGTGAGCCACTTGCAGCATTGCAGAGGAAAGGCAGTGTGTGGCTGTTCAAAATGGCAGTGCTGCCGTGGCAGAAAATGGAAAGAGCTGTGGTTTCTTCACAGCAGTCACTGCGACGTTACATCTTAACAATAATTCTTGGCACTCGCTATTTGAACTAGCATTAACCTGCTTGTCTTAGAAGGTAATGAAAAAGCTATATAAACATCATTAATTCCGTAATAAATTGTTCAGAGTTGTACAATAATATGGAGCTATTATTTTAAAATCAAGCCCTACTGTGCGTGATGTGGGGATTCCTGAAGCATGTGGAGCTGTCAAACACAGAATCTCCAGTTACCTTTAGAGAATCTCGGTATAAATGGATGGAAAGCCAAATTAGAAATCTGATTGCTGAGTCTTCTTAGCTATGGAGCTGTGTGGGTTGGCAAAAAACATGACGTTTGATTTTATGAAGTACCTGGAAGTCATGACTTTTGGGGATGCTTTTCCTGCCAAGTGTGATGGAAAGCAGAGGGTGAGAGATGAGAATTCTTTCACCAGGCTTTTGGGTGCAGAGCATTGTCCTGGTGCAAGGTCGCCACGTCTCTGATAATTACAATAATAGTTCTCTGCTCACTCACTGTCTCGTTTTCATTTATGTACCACTTCTTTGGTTTAGTGTGTGAAATGCATAAAATTGGAAAAAAATACTCTTTTAATGAGCTGCAGAAATACATGCACTTACCTCTGTTTTGAGGTGCAGTATAATCTTGTTGCTGGGACTTCTGTCTTCTGCTTGGTGATCTCTTATTTTTGCCATAGTTACCAGCATAGTTAAGCTTCAAGCTCTGCATAGGTAACTCTGTGCGTTTTGCAAAACGGCCTTTCTAGTTTTTTTCAGATGCCAAGGCAGATTGTGCGTTCTCTCTGGCAAAAAGAGCCACATAGGGCAAACTGGCCCTTAGCTGATTCTCATGTCTTGCAGACGTAAAACTTGTTATGCTTTCATTCAGTGTCAGAATGAGTTCTTAGCAGTTACCATTTATGACTACTTTTTCCAAGAGCGTAAGAGGTCTTTGCCTTTCTCCTACCTTTACAGCTGCTTTACTGGGAGAAACTCTTGAGTTTCTTTGACATGTAACACAGTTTGTGATTATATGAAGTTGGATAGGGCGAGGAGAGACAGAAAGAGAAGAGGCAGGTGTTCTGTATCTGTGAGCAATTTCTATTTCTGGAGAAGGACAGCATTTCAAATTAAAATTTTCTAACATAGGCTTTAGTATTATTGCAGGCGTTGTAGATTTCACTAGGCTTCAAGTTTGTCTTTTTTTTTTTCTCACCCTCAGTTCAGATCTATAGCAAACTTTAGTGTACTGTCCTACACGTTATACTGAGTTGTGTCTTTGGAGATGTGATACAGCTGGAGATTATTCAGTGTGACAACACTTAACCTAACATAATTCAGTTCAGTGCACTGAGAAGTAGAATGATGTATGTATTTTTTTTCCTAGAATGGGTACCCATCCATTGTCACTCTAGTTACTGCAGATTATCAGATAGGACCATGAGAATATAGAAGTTGCCGTGCCGGATCAAACCAGTGGTCTGTCTAAGTCGTTGTCCTTTCTCTCCAGGCAGACTGGAAGCCGGGTGTTGCAGTCCAAAATGTAGAGAGCCCTGCAAGAAACTTTGAAACATCTTTCACACTGCAATATCTTCTCAGTCCTGTTGATTAGACTTCGGTCTGTGCCGTGAAGCAAAATGACTTAAATCCCTTCTGTTTTTTAAATCCCCTCTGATAGAACACTTGATTTTCAAGTTATCTGCCTAAACCTTATCTGAATCCTGCTGTTCTTTTGATGTCAGTGTGGTGCGGTAGCAATGAATTCCACAAATTAATTATACGTTATAAATAGGAATGTTGAATGTATCTTGTCTTGTTTTGCAAACCTCAAACATGCCTTCTAGGAGGCATCTCATCTTCAAACTGAAAAAATTCCCATCAGCATCTCCAGTCTCTGCAGGACTCTTCCTGTGCCTGTATTAAGTCCAGCAACTTTTCATTTATGTATCTCACTTTTGTCACAAGAATAGATCGTGGTATTTCATATATAGTGTGTACAATCATTTTGTATGAAGCAATACTTCTATAACACTTCAATGTTGATATGAGGAATTAAGGGGAAAAGAGAGTTGCTTACACTCATCATTATCTTTTTAATGTGTTTGATTTCAGATACCTGAAAATGGAGCTGGAATCATTACTGAAGTGAGGGATTGGTTCTTAAATATATGTCAAGCCTACACAGCATTACTGAGAGGCCCTTTCATTTTAATGGCGTTTTTGCCTTTTAAGTTAGGATTTCTGTAGATTAATTTGTGTGCTCCCTAAATTAAGACTTTTTCTTCCTGCTCTTAATCAACTCAGTGAAGTTCATACAGGATTGAAAACTATACTTAATGTAAACCTGACTCAGTAGTTTGCTTCTTCAGCAAGCTCAGCATCCTTAATTCAGTAGGTGTGCTTTTGTAAGGATTATGAGCCTGTGCTTTTGTCTCTTGATGTTCCCTCCACCCAAAGGTTTTCAGCAAATAATGTTCTGTAGATTCTTCTTCTATCCCTGTTTCGTTTGTCTCATGAACCTGCATTTTCTAAAATTAGTCAAGAACTGGTAGTCTGGTGTTCATTTGCACGTATACTGAGATGCCATTCCTCAGAATGTCTGGAGATAGCAGGAACACCTTGTGGTACGGCTTCAATCTGGTAATTGATAGTAGTGCCCTTGAATGCAGCTACACCGGTGAGGGGAGCTCTGAAATTCACTGTGTGCGCTCGGCATTGTAGTGTAAGGCCTAAAGCAATCACATGAGTGACAGTATGCAGACTTTTAACAAAAGTATTTGGTTTATGGTGAGCCACAATGAATTCATTTGTTGGCAGTAGATGGTTTATTTTGCAATGAAATGTTTGACCTGTAAATCTGGCTGCAACTTTGCCGTGTTCTTTCCTCACAAAAGTGGCAGCATCCACTGTCCACTTTCTTAGACTCTGAAATAAATAATGAAAACAACCATAAACACAGGATTTGATATTGATTTTCTGGAGTTTAAGATAATCTGAGGTCTTTGGAGATCAGTATCCTTTACTGTGTCATACACATATGTATGCTGCTGCTATAAAAATAAATAACTGAAGCTCTTTAAGGTCTAGTTTGTGAAAAAGATGAAACATTTATTGGCCACTATATTTCGAACATTGTATTTCTGAAGCTGAATTTGATGCTTTGCGTCCCATAAAATAAAAATGATGAGATTGAAGTCAGTAATCAAAAGAAAAGGGCTCTGTGTGCCAGTCTGTCGCTAGAATACATGAGGCTGGTTGAGCCGAGCTTTACTTCTAATATACTTCTATAAATTTTTAATGATAGCTAATGAATCAAAAGTTGAGAGACCTTGGAGATGAGTTTTGTCAGAGATTGTTTTCCATTTTGGCGTACATCTCGCGGATCCCTGTGCTCACAGCCTGTCTGTGAGACGTGGCATGGAGCTGTCTGTTCTCTGCACAGCATTTTGCGTGCCTTCAGTACACACTTGGGTAGGGTTTGGTGCTGCTCATTCTGCGCTTTTCACATCGCCAGATGTTACAAAGACACACAGGAACAAAACGCTGCTGGTTTTTGTTTCGTTAGGAGCGGTGGGGAGCTCTCAGGGAGGCAGAGCCCCGCAGCCCCGCTCTCTCAGCCCGGAGCCGTCCCGCCAGGTGCCGCTGTAAGGCAGAGCTGCGGCGAGACAGACGTACAGCGGACACACGGCTCCTGATTAATGCAAAGAAGAAGGCAAAGGAAATTGCAGCCTGCACCCTGTGACCTGACCGAGCCATTGTAAGTCATCGAGGAAGCCTTGATGAATCAGGAGCAATCTCCTAAATATCAGAGGGCGATGCGGCTCTGCGGAGTATCGTACCTACTGAGATACAGATTTCTGCAGTGTGGCCGTATCACAGTATCAGTTTGAAAGGAGAAGGAGAGGGAACTTAGGAGTCAAACTGCAGAAATAACAGTGATTCAGAGGGAAGCGGCTGAGCAGCTTACAGTTAGTTTTGCCTCTCCAAGTAGCTGACGGATGCCAGCAGGCGTGTCTGTGTATCGGGTCCCTGCCTGCCCCAAGCACGGTGGTCCCCTTACACAACAGGCCCTGCTGGTGGCACCTTGGAGTGGCATTTTGGCAAGAAGGGAAACGTGTGAGGGAAAATCATGATTTAAATGGAAAGTGAGCTTTCTGTCAGCCACCCAAATGGAAGCAACTGTGCTATGAATTAGGTAACCCAGATTACTCTTGCTGGTGGATCCTGCAAGTCAGCAAGCCGTGCAGCAGGATGGAACAGGGTTGTATGATGCTCCTTAGAACAGCATGCAGGTACAAAGTGTGGGAGGGAAACCTCCCAGTGCTAGATTTAAATGGCCAAACATAGGAAGAAAAAATGATGGCAAGTGTATTTTAAGAATTGGTTGTTATATTGCTTATGGATTTTCAGGTTGTTCCCATACCCTTTCAGTTGAATGGTGTCCAGTGAGGTAATGAGAAATAAGGCAACAGATATTATGGACCCCAACTCGGTACCAGGGCTCATGTTTTCTTAAACATAAATATTTCAGCTACTATTCATGGAGAATCCAGAAAGAATTAGATTCTTGCTGGGAAAGACAACATGTTTATGGCAAAACCTCTCAATTTCCCCAGCTTTCACTCTGTATCCCATCCAGAAAGCTGTAAAGATACAGTAATGTCTTCAGTTCCCATGTAAGGCTCATTTCGTGACTGTGTCTAGTACTTTGCTTCTTTTTTTCATCAGAATTTATAATGGCATGACGCTTCTCCAGTTTATTGTGCGCAGTAGAAGAACCAAAACTTAGGAGGTGATTATGTGAAAACTCAGCTAGACTCGTCAGCTAGATTCATCAGTTATTCTTGTGGTGTGGGGTTCTGTTGTTGGGGCGTGTTTGTTTAATTCTTCTCAAATCTTTGTTACAAGATACTGCTGTAGTTCTTTGAAGAATAGAAGGGCACGATTCAAGTTGAATGGAAACAGGATTTTAGAAACATAATTGTTGAACTCGTTCTTCATTGATGGATCTAAAAGGCAGAAAGTGCCTGAAAGCTTGTGTTGAGATGGAAGAATCTGTAGGCAGAATAACTTTCTAATACTTGTTTTTTCAGGCTGCTTTCCTCTTCCCCAGACAGAGACAGTAGAGCCACAATAATAGCAATCTTGGAATATTGTTGCTGAGGATCTGTTAGAAAAAATATTTTTCAGATATTTCAGAAGACTTTTTAGAGCCACCTCTTCCACTCATTTATCTTATCTGACAGAGAAATAAAAGGTATTTGATTACATCTTTTGAAATAAGTTATACGGACTAGCTAGTAATAGCATCTTCACAAATCACTTGTATGCTAAAAGAAACAAGAAAATTTGCCCTTTCTGTGTTTATTTATTCCAAATGGTTTCAAATGTTAGAGAGCCCTGTGTAGGAGGGGATAATGCTCAGTCCCAGTAGTGTTTTCTTTTATGGTTTTTAAATAGACTTACACTGCTAGCATTGTATACTAGCATGGCCTGCGTACATTGTATGTGCCAGACAATTGCACTTGAGGCTGTAAGCCTACATGTTACATTTCTTCTGACAATTATATTTGAAACACAGTATTTTGACAAAATTATTCACGATGTACAACCCTATCGGTACAATCCTGGCTGCCTGAGTGTAAACAGTTTACATTCATAGAGTTGGAAGGTCTAACGTAGTATAAGTAATTGGATTGTTGAATGGTTGAAATAGCTCTGACTGGGATATTTGGGCCAGATCTTCTTTTGACTGACTTAGCACAATATTCAGATCATTGCATTTCAGTAGGCATACTGTGCATGAAAGTGTGCAGTATACATGAATGAATGAAGTCTTGTGAGTAAACTTCAGTAAACTTTATCCTGGAAAGTTGATGGTGAAAGCTGGCTGAAGTTAAAAGTGAGCTTTGTAGCTCAAAGCAAAACTACTTTGAACCTCAATATATGTGATATATTCTGATTAGCTGTTGAGATTTATAGGATATTTTAATTTATTAATCATAATTGAGATATTATTTTTTTAACTTAACAACAACTGCAACAGCTTCTTTAGCCTTTTCTACTCTTCTGGCAGTCTCAAAATACACTGAAATTGGGTATTCATGACTGCACCCAGACATCTGGAGCCAGAGGGTCAGCTAGCGTGAGGTGACTCCAAGCAGACTTCTTGAAGTCAGTGGAGTTACTCTGATTTACACCTTCTGAGGATCTTCCCTATGAGATCAGTGGCTCTCCAGACTTACGTATTCTGGGTCAAATTTAGCGAACCTGGAAGAGTCAGAGGGCTTTAGAGGAGGGTACTGTTTCTTTTAAAGGTTGATCGGACCTTACTCTATGTTGAGTGCTCCCCATAGTCTATTTAGTGGGGGGCATTCATTACATATTTCTGGGATTAATTCAATTTTGCTTTCAACTCTGAGTTTTTTCTTCTAAGAAATCAGATGGCTTTATAGTAATTCCCTGCTGACCTCTAAATCCTTAAATCTCCTTCCTCTTTCTCACTTCTTTAAAGTATTAAGTGTTACTCAATAAAGTAGAAGTTAGCATGTCTGGCTCTGTGTGTTTAATTTCGCTGTGTTAAGCCTAAATGATTTTAAAATCTTTGTATTTCAAAACAGCTGTATTTTGCACGACACACTACCAGACATAGTGGTAAGGTAGGTTGAGATTTGTTGGCTTCCAGCTACGTCAAGTACTTCAAAATATCATAACCCAAATGTAAAATTGCATCTTCCTGCAATATTGCACAAGCTTGGCCATAGAGAATCTCCAGGCTAATGAACTTTGTCTGAGGATATTTGCTTTTCCAGCTGCTGAACTTGAAAATTGAAAGTGTGAGCTCCTAGTATATAGGTCCCTAACCCATAGTAAACCATCCTTATAATCCAGGCAGACAAAGGGAGAACACAGTAATGCCTGTAGCACATTGCTTGTACAGTATGCGTGCTGTACTTTGTGGGACCATAGACTTGCTAAAGAGTCTCACATGAGATTAACTTGTGGTGCTGTGTTTTAGCACATGCAGCTGCATTCATTTAGGACTTATACAGCTGCAATATGACCAAGTACCAGGCAGAAGTAAAAGTTCATGTGTCTGGAGTAGAGCCTCACTTTATTACAAAGGGTCTGTAGTGGACAAAGTCAGAGAGTTTCTTGTGTGTTAAACGTGGTAGCCACTCACTGACGTGCTTTAAGCTGAGAGAGTCATCGTTGGATCCATTGGTCTCAGATTCACTGTCTGAGGTCATGGAAAGGATTATCCGCTCCGAACTGCATCTCTTATTCTTTCTACCAATTAACTTAGGCTGTGTGAAAAAGTGAGTTAAAGGCCCTTGCTTAGAACAAAAAGAGAAGAGCTTTGTTTTTAGATGGGTATATTTTCTTAGGAACCTCATGGGAGATTTTGCATTGGCAAGGCTGTTGAGTATATACATGAAATTGTTTTTTTTTTAAATACTTACATATGAAGCTCACAATGTCTCTGTCTTCTGAGCTCACGAGTCTGAACTTATCTGATATGTTATAGGATATGTCATAGAGTTTAAACTAAGCAATCTAATAGGGTATTTACTTGGAAATGCGTGTTAGTGGGAGCATTAATGTGCTCTTAATATTGAAACCAGGTTTGACAGTGTTTATGTAGCCCATGGGCTGAACAATGGTGCTAGTATGAAAGAGGCGGATTGTTAAGCTGAAAGGATAGTTGAAGCTCATCAAGTTTGTACTGCTGACATTAATGTTTTATGTGCTCAGTGTTTCTAGGACTGCAGCTCGATGTAGGATTATGATCATTTTTGATCATTTGTGTCTTTCTAAGAAAATAAAACTGCATAAAATAGCTAAAATGCAAGGTAGCTCTTCATTGCATAGAAACCAATTAGAACATAGTTTATTGCCCACCAGAGATTTGAAAAGACAAATGTTCCAATAAAAAGATTCTTGATCAACAAAATGTGAATGGTCTTAGCAATTTTAGTTCACTAGGATTTGGCTAATGTAACTGTCCTCATTTCAGAGCCAGACGTAAATCCTTTACATCGATGTACAGGCTTCAGTTTCTGTTGCATGAAGACATCTCTTGGTTCAGTGGGGGGGCAGAGCGTTGCCCTGCAAGAGGAGTGTGGGTCTTCCTGTGCTGAGGTGTGCCTGGCTGTGGTGAGGGAAGAGGAGCACTCTAATGAGCCTGGAGGAAGGACAGCAGCACAGATGCTTTGCAGTTGCATCACTCCTTTGATCATAAAACCATAGAGAGGAAAATAAGAGAAGTAAGTGAAGGTTTGGACACCATAGTTACTACTGATTTGACTAACTGCCATGACTTGATTCCATTATCAGACTTTTGCACTGGTTTGTTTATTTGTTTCTTTTTCCCCAAGGCAGAAATGTCTTCTACTGAATTTATTTGCAACGTTTTGTTTTGAAACGGTAAAACTGATCTCATTTATGATTTTTATCTTGGCCACCAGTCATGTCAGAGCCCAGCCCAGCTCTTTAAAACAAATTCAGCATAGCTTGCTCTATTGATTGCTCCAAGAGTTCCATCCTTCTCTCGTTCAAGCATATTTTGCAGTTTAAAGATGAAACTTTGGAAAAGTAGGTTTAGTTACTAAAAAATAATAATTTTCCTGTTTTTTTTTTTAACACACTAAAAATTCTGAATGTATATTCTAAAATAATGTGCTTGACAGTAATAAAGAATAGGAATCCAAGAGTCTGGGAGCTCCTTTTGTTTCCTACCCACTCCCCCAGCACTAGAGTGACACAAATTCATTTATGCACACGCACATTTACACACAAATAAATGGATGAATAGATAGTGTAGATGGAATGAAAGAACCCTGCTATTTCAGATTGAAGTGCCTGCCACTGACATTAATTTAGATGTAGTATTAGGGAGCCTCTTAAAGGTCAGGTTTCCCCTGGAGCGTTAGTTTACCCTGGACGTTTTTACAGATGATGTGCTAAAGATGTAATGCATCTAATAACTACATCTTGGCTTCATCTACTTGATTCATCAAATACCTTCCTGCTCAATACTGAGTTTTCAATGACATGTTATATGTGAAATATTAGAAGACATGTTAATATTGTGTCAATTACAACAGAATATTTTGTTTGGAGGTATGTAAAAAGAGGAGGGGGAGAGCACAGCTCATTTATTGCATGATGCTAGTGCTGAAAGTACGTTGTTCGATTAAGGGAAGATGGTTATGAATGGCAGCTGCCCTTTCCTGAGGAGGTGGCAGGCTCAGATGCCTGCTGCTTAGTGCTTCTACTCTGTGAACAGCATGACTGCTACCCGCGGAGGTGGGTTTATCACATTGTCTGTAAAACCTGCTGTATACCCTCAGATAGTATTTCCTGGATTCCTGCAAAGCAGTAGTTAGGTAAATACACCCAGTATTATATAAAAGTGTTATCACAAAGTTGGAGCCTAATTTCTGCAGTTACTTTGTGATCGCCTGATAATGCACACATTTGATCCATTTTAAGGGTCTTTTAACTTGACCGAGAAGATAGTAGTTGAGCAGAAATGAGACTAGGGCAGCCCTGAAGTTAATACTTTTGTCTTTCCTATTCTCTACATGTACTTCTGCAGTGTAATGCTTGCATTGATCTGTATGCCCCACTCTTGTCATTTGGAACATTATACAAAGTTGAGAAGAGCAAAATATGATTTTTAGAAACAAATTGCGTTTGGAATTAGTTGGATTAGAGTGGCACGTGCCAAAGGGCAGGGCAGTGGTGCAGTTGCGGAGTCATGTATTCACCTCTCTGTAGCTGCGGTAAGTTGCCCGTCTCCAAAATGGCTTTTAAGAGCAGCTTGGGATTGAAAACAAACAAACAAACATAAAGTGCGCCCACCCAGCTTTGAAATCCTAATATGAAAATGAAACACAGGTGTGAAATATTCTTACTTCACCACAAGAAATTGTTTTGTTCTGTGTAACAGAGCTATGCTGTGGGTTTCTGCAATGCCGGCCAGGGTGTGAGGCTGCCGAGGTGCTAGAGCAGGGCTGGATGAGGAAGAGGACTGCATTAGGAGCTGTTGGTGAATGGGCTCTCTGTTCTTCTGAATTGTGAGTCTGTTACTCAGTTAGGAATCCTATCCCTAAACGGGGCTGGCTTTTTTCTATGAAGCTCCCACTGGCCATCTGATTTTCCTTGCACCCAAGAGTGGTGGCATGATGTGGAATTACGGTCTTGTGCTCTGAAAAGTACCCATACCAGATGCATTTACTTTAGTTTGGCTTGAAGACTGGGCTGTGTGTTCTTTGTCCAAACTTTGTTCTTAAACTCAGAAGTAAAGCACAGCCTCGCCTTTGTGGGTTTTTTTTTTTCTTTTTCCTAGAACTGCCTTTTGTATGTATTGGCAGAAAAATGGCATTGCTCTTAAGGATCTTAAAGTCAATTCTGCCTCTGCAGCTTGGGAGCTGCTGTTACATTAAAGAAAAAAAGGCATTTAAATATTGAAACAGTTTCTAAAGCAAAGAGGTTTGAATTTATGATTGATTTCGAAGTGATCTGTGTTTAAACTTTGAATGGGAATAAAATAGTGTCTTGTTCAAATATTGAACTAGCTTTAAAGTTAAATGGCTCGAACACAGAACTCTCTCATGGGAAATGGTATTCTTGTTTCTGCCTTTAAGTTCTCTTGCACATTGTCCTGTATCTCCCTGTACTCATACTGCAGCATTTGCCTGGGCTGCACTAAGAAGCATTCTGGTATGATTTTATTAGTGGAATAAAAAAAAAAAAAAGCCACCTACAAAATACGCTGAAAAAAATGAACAGCAGCAGATATTTTTTCAAAATGCTGGAAATTCAGCAGGGCGATGTAATCGAAGACTTGGGATAGCTTTTAAAGCAGAAGAACAGAGAGAAAAAAGAATTAAAAAGCATTGACACAGAGATGTGGTCACTGAGGTATGGCATGATGAGAGAGGACTATGTAATTGGGGGAGATTAGTCTCAGGAGCTTGGCTGATAAACAGATGAACAAACCATTACCTATTATTGCTCACCAAACTCCTCTTAATTTTGGGGGGGACGGTTATTCCTTATTGACTAGCATGCTTCAGTAGTTATTATTTTGTGACTCATAGGAGAAGCCCATGGTTATATTTTATAACACGTGCTGTCAACTCCTTAATTTGGCTGTGTGTCTGGATGTATTTGGTTCTCTGGCTTGGCTTTCACATTTGGCCATATAATGCCTAATGAAAATCTTACATCAGGAGCACTGAGAGCTGCCTTCAAGGACTAGATAAATCGTGGCATGAGTAATGCATGTGCCGTTGTCTCACTGACCATAACATTAAGGTTCCTTGTATATTTTATAGCTAAAATGGCTTTTCAGTTTCCTAACACTTGAGGGCATAATTACTTCAACTGACTAATTGAGTTGATAGCCACTTTTGCATATGCTCAGAGCACATTTTTCCTTAGTGTGGGGTCACACAGTGGATCAATGTATCACTGGTACTGCTGTTAGGCTGACCCAGTCTGCTCGCAGTTTGTTGTCATTTGAGAAGGAGGAGCTGCAGATGAGCTGCCATTGCTGCTGTTTCCATTCCGATAGAACCCATGGAGCAAGAACCTGATTTATAATGGCTGGAGATTTTCTGTAGCTAGGAATTCTCAGTGGCAAAACCAGTGCATTATATGCATGTATTCGTATGGTTGCAAACAGGGGAGGTTGAAGGTAAACCATGTGTGCAGGTAATAGTGTGACAAATGACCTCAGTTGTTGATCGAGGTTTCATGAACACACAATGGAATGTGACTTTTTTCTTCTTTTTTTCTTTTTCTTTTTCTTTTTTTGTGCTGCTGTGAACTTAATCCCCTGAAAGAAAACCTACATTTTTCCGTGAGTAGGATGTTCCTTTTATTTAGTTTGCTTGTTTGGTTGGTTGGTTTTTTCGGGGGTGAGGAAGGGAGACAGTGGTATTATTGGAATAGCTCTTTCAATAATATCATTTCATAAATCAACTACAACAAGTCTTAAGGACTTAAAGCACATTATAAGAACAGTGCTTTTTTTTGAATATTACTGCTTTCACAAAACCACTAGAGAATCAGCAGAAGTTTTTCTGGAACTCAAATTGATGCAGACGTAACTGAGGAATGATGATAAATGTAGAAATGAGGATAACTGGTATATTCCAACAGGTAAATGAATTACAGTCGGTGGAGAATATCTAATCAAACACTACTGTTCGGGAGCCCCTTACTCCCAAATTTTAGTAAACAAGAGATATGGATGCAAGCTTTCATAGCGAGAGTCATGTGCTGCACAGTGACTTCAGTTGCTCCTCTCTGTGGGTCAAAAGGCATTTTGTCTTGGCTAGCTGGGGTTTTGGGGGCAGGTTGGGAAGAAAAAGAGTTTGGCCCAATAGGAAGGTTGGTAATTGCTGCTATATGATAAACAGAAATTTTCTTCAGACTTCAATTTTCTGCATTAGAGCTGCATTTTCTCATGCTGTTGGCATTGAATGGTACTTTCCTGAAGAGAAAGCTTTCTATACAGTAATTAAAAGAGAAAAGGAAAAAAAAAAAAAAACAACAGAAGACCAACAAATGGTTGGCTGAATAGCTAAATTCCTGCGTGGCTGGAAAAAATACCACAAATGGCTAAGAAGCTTAAATCAATTCTGAATTTTTATATTTTTCTTCTCTGTTTGATAAGACCTTTTAAAAAGAGATTTTGGTAGAAGGCAAGGGAAGAGAGAGATTAAACTCTGTCTTTTTGCTTGCTCACTGATGAAGGCTTGAAGTAAAAGAGGGGGCCTGTGATGACCGATAGACAATGTCAGGTGCAGAAATTTAGTTTTTGAGATCCTGCTTTTCCTACTGCAGATGGTATTTCCTCTAGTTCTTAGGTGTTCAGGACCTTGCCCAACTCATCTTGGCTGTGTGACTTTTATCTTTCCTTTGACTCCTTTTAGCATGAACTCTGGTACACTCAGGGTAGGCCTACCTGCAGCTCAAAAGTGAGGATTATGGCTTCTCCTCCTCTGGCAATTGTGTAAGATCAGCAGAGGCTTTGCCAGTGGAGGCTCTCTTGGGTAAGTGCCTCCACCTAGCTGTGAATGATGTGGAATGTCCTCGCGTGTAGGAAAATGCTGGTGTTTGGCTCCTAAGCTCAGGAGCAGGACTGCATCCAGATGAGGTCAGAGATGAGTTGGGCTACAAGGAACTTGGCACTGGCATTACAGTGTCTTGATTTTTCCAGTAGGTTTGCATCACAAGAGTGCTTTTTCACTGGATTGGAGAATAGTAGTCACTGGAACAAAAAATACTGTTCTTACTGCTATTTCATGTGCTTTTTCTTTTTTTAATTGTGAAGGACCTTGGAAATACTCACCTTGATTATGTTCTGGAGACTCTGAAAGAGTCACTGGGCTATAAACCACATTTACTGTTCCCAGGTTTTGTTATCTGTTGTAGCTTCCATTGAATTCAGTGAAATTTATCCTTTGCAGATTTGACCTTGAGCTGCATGCATGTTTGCACATCTGTATGTATATGCACGTGTACGTGCGTGTGAGCACACGGGCACAAGATAGTGTGTATGCACACACTCATACGTATTTGAAAATAGAAATATATTGAGAAAGACCCAGTGTCTGGAAGACTATTAAATATATGAGGAGTAACATGAGACTCCCAAAAGATTCCCATTAGGGACATTCTACACAAAAAGTCAGCGCAGCAGTTTTTGAAAGAGTATCGGCTGTGCTGAGCATGCTCAAGAAGCCCAGAGAGTGCTCCTGAGCCACGCACAGCCATGCCACATATGTCATTGGGTGTTTTTGGAGTCCTTTCCTGGCTGAGAATCAAATTTGGAAAAACAAATCCATTTGAGATAAAGGTGGTGGAAAATTGCTTTAATGAAGTCTCAAAAAGGAAAGCAAAAACTTAGAAATATGATGACAAAAATGATGTATAGTTTATGCAACCTTAATTTCACCTTAGTTAAGCTTTTCTTTTTCTTTTTTTTTTTTTTTCAGGGGACGGGATATATAAAATAAAGTATTGTATGGATGAGTGTAATCCACTGAATGGTTTATGGACACACTCCTCCAGGGAGTGTTATAAGTTCACCACTGAGTGCTAGATTTTGCATTTGGGTCTCTGATTTAACTGCTAGAGGTGTAAAAACTGATGCATCAAGCCAACTCCCTACTGGTTACACATCTGAGACTCAAGTGCTTCATTTGTTACTTTTAAAGCTGTAGTAAATAATTTTAAATGCACGAGATCAGTTCGTTGGGTTGTTTTTTGGGGGTGTGTGTTTTTTTTTGTTTTTTTTTTTTGGAAGGATTATCGTTTCCAATAAATGATGACAAATCTAAACCAAATAAAACATTGTGATATCAGTAGAAATTATTATATTGGCTCCAAACCCATTTGTTTGAAACAGTAGCTGTAAGGGACTTGTATATTTTGGTAACTTTCCTGACTTTTGTTCTTCTATCTCTTTTTGGGGGTCAGCCATCACAAATGCAGAAGCTATGCAGATCTGGAGATATGGTGCTTTTTGTTGGATGAGGAGGATGGGTTAAATTAATAATCTAATATGTAGGCTGCTGGCAGCACCTTTGGTGCTTCAGCAGAATCACAGTGCAGCTGCAAAAGCAGAACAGATTGTAGTGTTTGAGGCCAGTGATAGTGATTGGTGTTAGCTATTATTATTGACAAACATATTTGTTTTTTTGCTGTGTCCTACAGCATGGCTCATGCTTCATTAGAAGACTGTACATCCTAGACCTAGGAAGTGTGTAGTGTAAGTGATGAGCCTGATGCACAGTTGAGGGGATAACATGGTGCCGGAGAAAGAACTTTGGCGAGGAGGAGATAGTAAGGAGTATGTATACAGAATAAGTGTAGTTATTTACTTCACATATTTACGTGTCTTAAAATAATGTTTTATTTTAAGATGTTTGAGGGCAGGCGTGTGAGGGAGTGCATGTGTCTTTGGAGGCAGTACTGCAGGTTGGATGTGCAGAGACCTCCTGTATGCATTCTAGTAGTCTGAGAATATGTGATAACATAGATTGAAGTCAGATTTGTGGGGGAATAAGGCTTATGATGTTTACTGTCATCACCTGGGTGGAAGAAAAGGAAGCAATGCACAAAGAGTGAAAAAAATCTCTCTGTTGGACAGGAGTTTGGATTAGAGATGCATGAAGGTAGGTCAGCACAGTGCTGGAAGCTTGTACTTCATGGAGCATCCCTGCTCTTACAGGACGCTGAAATCTAATGAACTTCTCAGCACCCACTGTGGAACAGTTTTCCTCCCTCCAGTCCCATGAGACAGCTACTGCAGCACTTCACCCTTTGGAGTGTTAGAGATGTGCCTGTAAATTCCAGTCTAAATGGATTTGTGGCCAATTCTCAATCATCTGTTCTTATGCCAAAATTGTCTTTCAACTCGAATGATTTCTCTGCTTCTGTGTTGCTTATTTCTTCTTTGATCCCCTTACAATTACACAGAAATTACATTCCTTCAGAATAGGTTATAAAACCTTGCATAATATCTGGGCCAGACTGACAGCTTAGTAGCTCACTCATAGGTTCCTCCCCCATTCTTAGATACAGTCATCACGTTTGCTGCTTCTGTAGTCATCCATGGAATCTCTGACTGAAGAGATTTATTAAAACTAAGTTTCCAGTCAGTTGAAGTAAGAGTGAAAATCTTGTTGTAGTCCCTCAGTTCTACACGTATATACAATTTGAATTTTAGACCACTATGCTTTGTTCTACTTGCATCCTTTCTCTGGAAACACGGAGAAGATCTTAAAAAACGTGCATTCGAGGCCATAGTTTTTCTCAAGTTGTTTGGTGACAGATGACATTCAGTGTTACGGCTTAGCTTGAAAAGAAGGAATGTTTCTCAGCTTCATGTAGGGATGCTCTTCTGAACTTTGGAGAATGTAAGGAACTGAAGGAAGGCGGGGGAAATCTTTGGAGCAGAAGCAAACATCCAGGGAAATAACGCCGAGAAAGATGAAGAAAACAATCATTACATATTATGATTTTCTGAAACATTTTTGATTCCCAAAACTGCAAGTAGTGATAAGAAAATTCCCTCTCGTCTTCTACTGACAAAAAGGCAGAATTATAACTCTGAACATTTATACGTAAATTGAACTGCAGGTGCACTTTTGCAAGGGGAAAAGAAAACAAACAGAAAATTCTGTGGAGACAACACAAAACTGATATATTTTCCTGCAGTAGTGTGGGATAACTCCTCAGGTCATCTTTTCATCTAAGCGATGGTTATTCAGTTTTCCCAAGTGAAGAACACTTTGATTCTGCTGGCCATGTGTCGCATGCAAAACAATTGATTAGGATATAGTTTCCAATTTATTATTTCTTTTCCCTGCAGTGAGAGTATTTTTTCTCCCAATGCCCTGGAAGATTACTGAATAGAGGTATTATTGCAGTCAGTGTGTCATTTTACTGTACTTCAGTTCATTTAGTCCCAGGTGTACTACGTGTGTGTTCAGTCTAAGGGAGGGCATGGGAGCCTTGCCAAGCCCTTCAGTTATTCTTGGCTCGTAGCCTAAGCACTACATTTTTCTAACTTATGAAATGAATTTCAACTTGTAACCTGTGGCACTTTCAAGGTCATGATTGGAAGGTGTCAGGTGTGCTTTAAGAATAGCTCAGCAAGGAAAGGAACTATTTTAAAAGTTTCTTCTTTTCTCTTCTTTTTTTTTTTTTTTCTTAAATAATTGCCGGCTAACAAATAGCCCAGAAAGCAAACTAGCCTGAACTCTTCAACACCTCTCCAAATTCAACAAAACTGACATTTATAGCTTTATTGTAGCAGAGACATGGCATTTGGATTCAGATTGTTTGGACTGCAGAGTGTCAGTATAAATAGCTATGATTGACTTTTGTATGGAGCACATCTGGAAGCAATTTATGGCATTCCAGCTAGATTAAAGCATGTTTTAAAGGCATTTCACCAGTCTTTTTTTCCTCCTTTTTTTTTTTTTTTTTTCTGGCTATGGTGAATAAAGTTTCAAAGACGAATTTAGCTGCTGTTTCTGTTAATGTGGACCATAGTGAAGTCAAGTTAAGGGCAACTGGGGAAAATGGCACTTTTGTTTGTTTTTGTTTGTTTTGCTTTGTTTCCCAGAATAGAAAAGCACTGAAGTGAGTGTTACTGGAACTGCATTCTCCTTTGGAAGGTAAGATGAGGCGTTTGACACCAGGCAGCTTGCACACTGAAAGCCAGTGAATGAAACAGTTAAGGCACTGGAAGTACTGACTTAGGAGAACAAATGTGAAAGGCTTAAATATTTGCTTACGGTGACTGAAATGATGGGACACAAGAACCAGCTAGCTATTTCTGAAGCATGTAGATGCCAAAAAAAGAGGAGAGAAAACTCATTTAGCATTGACCCATTGAGGCAGAATTGGGATAATCTGAGCAAAGTGAACATGCGGAACGTGAAGCTGGATGGGAAAAGTTCCCCTAAAAAGGCTGTTGCACTGTGACACAGAGGTGAACCTAGTGCTGAGTGAGCTTGTGCTGCGAGGTGTACCTGTGTTAGCTGCATTTCTAACTGCCTCAGCAGTAGACCTGCTTGCTCACTAGAGCTTTCCTGATTGCAGTCATGATGAATTGGGTTAAATGTTGGAGTTGTGCGGTGTCTCAACCTGCTGCTGTCACAGGGCTGGCCGTTGTTAGGACGTGTTGTTGGGAAAAGCATATTGAGAAGCAGCAAAAGGCTGAAAACCGTGCTACTGATGGCTGCCACCACAGAGCATTGATTCCAGTTGGTGAAGTGGGCTCCCCGTGTCTCTATACTTTAGAAGTTCTCCCTTATGCTGTAAGGGATGAGTGGATGCTGTTCATTTGTATTCATTTTTATTAACAGAATGGGACCAGTTGTTACATTTTGTTACTTGGTGTTTTTTGGGTTTTTTTGTTTTGTTTTTGTTTGTTTCTTTTTTGGTATTTTTTCAGCAGAGCAATACTAATATCAGATGTGTTGTCTGAATGTATACCTGTATTGTAGTCAGAGATGTGGCTTCAGCACAAGTACATAAGGCATGTGTAGCCTGTGCGTTTTAGCCTGAGATACTGCAAGAGCGGAAGGGCACAGACTTGAGCATGGGATCACCTGTCTGCAGGCAAACCAATGCCTGTACTGCTCCACTGTCATTGCTCACCTAAACCTGATCTGGAAGCATGTCTCACGTCTGGTTGCCTTCCAGATATTCCGTATGTAATAGTTCTTAGACCAAATTTCCTTGCTCTTGCAGGTGAAGGAGACAGTACACGCTGTCTGAATCAATCCCTCGTATCTTTGACCACTGCTATGAAAGTAGGAACCACTTTGAGTCCAGCTTGAAAGAAGTATGTAGGATGATAAAAAGGGGAAACTAGAAAATCAGCTCTGAAACCACTGGTAGATTGAATAAAGTTCTAGATGAGTCTAGGGGAAGAGCATGAAGGTGCATGTGTTGGTAGGAGCTGTCTGGCATGAGGATAAATCAAGAAAAGAGAAGAATTGTAGAAGTCACAGAGGTGGGATATTACTTTGGCAGCCAACTTGGTGACAAAAGTGCTTGGTAGATAATTTTTTTTTAAATGCTGTAACTTAATTTTTTACTACACTTCTGGCTTACCTTATGGCAAATGCAGGGCTATATATATTATGACAAATTTTATTTTATTTTACTTTATTTCATTCTAGTCTTAATAAATTTCACTTCTAATTAGACCATATGAGTCTTGAACTGCCCTCTAGGAATTTTATGCAGACTACAGGGGAAAGGTTAAACAATACTCAGCCTTCAAGACGTGGCAATGAAAATGAGCTCCTGGAGCTTAACCCACTTGGATTATTTCCCAGCCAAGACAGGACACAGACAAAATGCAGAAAAGGATTCTGGTGCTGCAGGAGGGTCGGCAGTCTGGCAGGTGTGTGGTTCTGGTAGGACTGAGCCTAAGTTCATTGAAATATTGCATATATGTAAAGAGCATGTGTTAGTGTTTTCAGTATGTACTGAGAAAAGCAGCCTTTGGAAAAAAAAATGTATTTTGAAATACATCTTCTAAGAATCCATCTGTTCTTGAAGACACAAAGCAGGTGGACTTTCTTTCCACTCTGGTTTTGTTGTTAGGCAAAGAGTATCTATGCCATTTTGAGCATTACTTTGGCTCACTTTTATGTTTAGGACCAGAAGCCCAAACTGCTTGAGATTTTGCATCTGAATAATTTGCTGTGAAGTTCTGTGCTGTGACAGTGTGCCTTGCGCTTCAGAATCTGAACTTTATTTGTTAAAGTAAATGTCTTTCTGGCTCACTTACTTGCGAAGACGAACACAATGCTTGAAGCCAGAGGTGCTAAACTAACGAGCCGTGTTCCTGGCTTTTCACACAGCCTGGAGCGTCTGGCTTCAGCTGCTCCGTCCCCGTTCACGTGGAAGCTCTCGGTTGGTGATGCTGATGGTTCTGCTGCTAGTTGCACGTAGTTAGTGGAAACATCATCAGTATTAAGGGCCTTCCTCAGGTGCACAAAATGGTGGTTTTTCTGGTGCTCCTCTTGGAGGTGTGTTGCAGAGGGAAGGTACACGTTATTTTTAGTCTAAGGGCATGCATGTAACCTGGCATACTTGATGGCCCCAATGTGCTGATGCTGGGGCTGGGGATTGGGCTGGAGCTGTGGTTCCCAGAGCTGTGCATGAAACTTACTTTCTTCCCAGGTTCCCAGAGGTGGGCTGTTGCAATCAGCCTGATGTGCCTCTCGCACTGCCACATTTGATGTCTAGTTACTGGTAACAACAACCTCTTCCTGTAGATACTTTGCTTGGTCACTCCTGGCAGCTGGGACGAGTCTGGGCTGGACTTGCACACCTGTCCAGCTGCATGAAGTTTTCATCTCTGTATTTTCCAAAGTGCCTGCAAAGCTTGGGTTTTATGTAGAGATGTTGGCATCTAACCTCCTTCAGCACACTGAAGCTTCTCAAAACCTGCCTTTTGGCAGCTCTGCCTTCTACTGGCCTTAAGGTTTGAAGTGAAACAACCTCTGCCCCCCCATGGCAGTCTGTGCTGCTACAGATCCTGTACAAATCCCATTGCTGTGGTGGGAGACAAGTTAACAAAGAGCCAGAAACATTTAACAAATCTTTTCCACCTCTTCCCAGCCATGCTGCTTTCACCCACAGGCCTTCCAGGCGGCCTGCAGGGATGAGCCACACAGCTAGAGCTGTATTCGGGCCCAGGCCCCGACAGAAAACACACAGAAAATGACTGTAATTGGTTTATGCTGCTTGATTAATTTATTACTTATTTCCTGACAAGTTCATTGAAATGTAATTTTCTGAGTGGTGATAATATCCACAGAGTAAAATATGGAGGACGGACAAGTTCAGAATACTAAATGGCGAGCGGTATTGTTGCAGTGAGACTTTGTTAGGCTTTTCATTAGAGATTGCATTCTGTTATTATATGGCATCATTAGTTATGCTGATTGAGGCAGGGAAACTTTAATGACTGCTGCGTTAGGCCTTGAAAACATATTTTAACTTAGTGATGTAGAGTACAGAAAGTAATTGCTGGAGCTGTATTAGCAGGATTGATAGAGGCACCTTCGGCTCTATTTCTCTTGTATGTGGAGAGCCTGGAGATTGTTCTTGTTATGGGCTGTAGTTGACTTTCCTGGTGTTTTTGTTTCTGAAGGTTTAGAGCGTACACTTTTGATCCTTCCTGATAGCTTTCTTCTTCTAATGCTCAATTCACACGCTACCTTGCGAGCGCACCGTGCCATTACTAGCTGTCCTGGAACATTCACAAGCTGTCATTGTGTAATGTAATTATTTAGCAGTCTCATAAAATGTGTATCTGGTCATCTCTTATCAGGCTCCTGTAAACAAAGATATTTAAAATTGACATTCTTCCACAAGCGTCCAATTTACAAACAGCAATAAACAGCCCAGGCAGCATGCCAGAGACACCTCGGAGGCTGGAACCTGATGCTGCATGGAGCGGATGAGGACTGCGACAATTCCGTGCCTTTTTAATAATTAAAACACTGAACTGCTCTTGTACCCGATCCAAACCAGCGTCGGTGGTGAGTAGTTTTGTCACCGACTCTGATCTTTAAATCAGACTCCTTAGGGCTGCAGAGCCAACCGAGGCCTGGTGTCAGCGCACCAGCAGCATCCTGCTTGTGTTTTCTTCATAGTAATTTTCTTTGGGATTGAAATTGATGTGCCAAATATATGTTATCTTATGCATGCCTAAATCAACAGGAAGTATTATTTAGCGTGTATTACTGGAACAGCAACATTTATAAATGTAAATTTTGTCTGTTCACCGGTAGAAAGTGTAATGCAAATTAGAAGCAACATTTTATAAGGAAATAGTTGACAAGAGGTATGGAAATTTGCTTAATAACAGACAGGTTGTTTTTTTTTTTTTCAGTATTTCAAAGAGATTGTTTATAATGTCAGCCAAAAAGCGGGAGGCAATAGACTTAGAGCAGAAAGCAGAATAAATTACAGCGACGATGATGATTACCCATTTCACTGACAGGCGTGGGTAATGTTTTATTTGTGTTTGAACTGAAGGGGTTTGATGGTGTATTTTAGAAATAGATAATGAAGAATTAATTGTTTCTTTATTAATATTAGTGACGTTTAATGGTAATATATCCTCTCGCTCTTAGAATGGATGTGTGGGTGACATTGTTCAGAAGTGCTTTCCAATTATTTTAACAGAAACCATATGTATGGAGGGGAGGCGAAGTGCAGGATATCAAGTCTAGGTAATTGATGCTATGCAGACTTTATAGACTTTCTCATTTTGTTTTTAATTAAAGTTTCAGTGCAGTAGAATCCTTTAAAGTAAATTAAAATTAATCATTGGTAGGTAAAGCTGCTCTGTGGAGAACATAAAGCCGCCAAAACTGTTTTTCATATTGTGCATATATTGATCGACCAGTCAATATTAATTGATTTATATGTAAGCGTGCCATGAGAACTATTTGTGAAACTTAAAAAATGCTAGATGTGAATCCTATTAGGGCAACAGTTATTTTGTCATGGGTGTCAATCAATAAATACTTAAGTGGATTACAGATTTAAGATTATTGTCCCGATACAACTCTCTGATTGCATTTCAGAAATGGTGTTGTTATCTTTCAAAAGAAATTTTATGCCCTTTCCTTTTTGTTAATGTTTCACTGTTCCTTTCTGCAGTGATGAACATCGAGATCACTGATATTAAATGCCACATGAAAATTAAGGTTAAAAATTTCTTTTCATACCCATGCATGAAACTTCTTGTCTAGTACGTATTTATTTTTTGTTAAGGATCTTTATTTTCCTCCGGATGAGATTCCCTTTAAACGTAGTAGTGGAACAAGTTATCTTTTTGGTAATTCAGTGGTATGTGATAAAATACTGTGAATTGCTATGAAGGAAGAGTCTCAGATTTTATTTAGATAAAAATCCTCATGACGTTAGAAGATGAAATGCTGATACTGTTGAAATCATTGTAAAATATCCTGTTGAGTTCAATGGCATTAGCAGTTTCACCTTAGGAGTTTTGTTGAAAGTAAGGGTAACATGTTAGGAATTAAGATAAGGCAATCAGGGCATTAAACTTCCTTAGAACCTTTTGTAAATCCGAACCATATTTCTTCAGCGTCAGTTCTCTGGATGTAAAATGGGCATGATAATTTCTTACATCATAGGAGAAAAGTTACGAATTAAAAGCTGACAGCTTTTTTTTTTCGGGGTCACGTGAGTTCAAAATCATGCAAGTCTGTAGGTGGAGTCAATAAATACCTGCTGTTGTGATACCAAGATGTTGTAGTATTTGCACGTGTCTTCTGGATAACTGCGTAGTTGTTGGAAAACAAGAAAAAAATAAAAGCAGCAGCTTTCTACCTAGGAAATTGTCATGATGTTCACTGAGTGACATAATTTAAGTATGTAGTGAGACATAGTAAATACTTGCTAGGTGACAGCACCTTCTGTATATTTTTCACATTTGTTCTCTCTGCTGACAAGAAAGGTGAACAGATGATGAGCTAGTTCAAGTATGTGCTAAACTTTAAGCCTATACCTAAAGCTGTGCATTTGATGGCATATTTGCCTGATCCGCAAGCCAGCAGCCCTGGTCAGTGAGCAGGAACTAATGAGAACCAAGCCACAAGAAGACATAAGGACTCGGCAGGCAACCCTTTCCCACAGAAGACCTAAGTTGTAAGGTGAAACAAAATTTCACTGTGCGAGCCTATGGTTTTTCTTTGTCATATTTATAAAGCTCTCCTCGGGAATAGTAAAATACCTCCTTTTTGTTCATGCACCTGTGAGAGGTTTAGCTCAGGATAGACAGCCTGAGCGCTGTGGGGGTTTCAGGTTTTGTGGTAATGAAAAACAGATAATCCGCCCAGTTTTGTAAAAACATGAAGGGCATGCAGATGGCGTGTGAATGAGCGAGTTGGGCTGACGGTACTTTAAACGGCACAGAAAGAATAAAATAATCTTTTACTTTCTCGTGTCAACCATTTATTGGGCACTAAGAACAATTACATACGGAAATAAAATCGATTGGCCTCTTAAGTAGTCGATGTGAACTTCTGTACTAAATTACCAAAGAATAAAAATATACTGTGTCATCAGTCTTTAAATACCTCCCTCATTAAAAGGTTGTGCACCAAGCTCTGATCCCTAATCCTCTGGATTATTATTTTTTCTTTGTCTTTTCCATTTTTTATCGGACAGTGGAAGTCTGTTTCCACATCCATCAAATTAGTGCACGGTCTTAAGAAAACAAGCTAGATGACTCTCTTAGTTCAAAGTGAAAAGGAACATGATTCTTTCTCTTTACATTGACTCTATGTCACATGCCTGGATGTTTAATATTTGAAGTGGTTTTATTTAAAGAGGAAGTTTTTCCACTCTGACTTTCTCAGTGTGTCAGATGCCCATCAGAACAACGTTATGAAGCCAGGTTTGACCCCGTTCCCCTGTCTCCAAGAAGCTGGGGACAGTTGGTTGCTTCACTGGTCACAGAGGGGAGTCCGGGAACCGGAGCAGCCATCTCAGCAAGAGGTTTTCCATCCCGTGTGCATCTGCCACTGTGTGTCCCAGCTACTTGGATCCTCGGTGAACTATGGGATGATGGGTCACAGCACTGCAAGGAGCAAATCTTCAGCCTTAGTGAGATCTAGGTGACTTGCAAGTATGCTTCTGCTGGCTGGCTGAAATCATGTTTTTCAAGCCAACAGTTCGCATCAGGGTTTTTTTTGCACTGCATGCAGCTGAGTGTTGCTTAAATATTTTGTAGCTTTCCATGTCTGTTTCTACCCAGTTATCCTATTTCAGCAGCAGCATCAGCAGAGTGAGCTGATCAATGCGTGCCTCTCGTGCTGAGCCATGGCAGGGTACTGCTCTGCAGAGGAGTTTGGGAGAGATCACTGCCTCCTCAAAAAAACCCAGAACTTTTCTTTGTGCAGTGGCACGGGGAGTCTTCTGTAGTACAGGAAACCCATTTTCGCCGTAGTGAACAGTAGAGGAGTGCACTTTTGGGGTAGGCATGGCAGAAGGTAAATCCACTGTTGTATTTCTGGCTTCTAGAAAGGAGATGTTGGTGATGGTATTCTTCTTAGACACCTGTGTGCTATCCGTACCCATGTCTGCCTGTCTTTGGGTTGTGTGCAGCAGGTTTGAGCTATAGCCCTATGTTTGGTATGAAATTATCCTCGATTTTTTCTGGGAAGCTGGGATTCATGGCCCCTCTGCTGTCTGCCTTGGTACCCCAGCCGTTTTTCTGCTCATCGCTTATTTCCCTTTTCACCAGTGAGCCTTCTTCACTCCAACAGGCATTGAGTTGGCAGCCATGAACCCAGGTCCTGCTATGTAAGTGTCTTTATAGCGACTGTAGTGGGCTTTGTGATGGGCTGGTGCTGAGGTGCTCTGCAGTAATTGCTCAGAATTCATCAGTCCATCTGGTATTTATTGTGGTGTCCTTAACAATGCTGATCTCATGTCATATTTATGTGACTGTTCATACAAACTTCTCTATAGGCTTTTCATTGTAATTTGTAATTGTTTAACAGGAGCATTGCCCCCAAACCATTTTGCTCAGAGGGAAATCTGGAATTGTCTCACCGCTGTTTTAAGCATAGCAGGTTTGTCTGTCGGGAAAATTCTTCGCTGAAGCACTGACCTTGATGTGAGAAGCAGATGTCATAACTGGAAATCAGACTATGAAGGAAAAGAAGTTTGGGTCTGGCATCTAAGAAGAGAAAAAGTAGGAGACAAGCTATTTAAAAGTTCTTAGAAAGATGCTAGTGAAATAGTTATAAATCTATATAATTCACTTTTAAAAGATATCTCACTTACTTATCATTTCATCATCCAAGTTCTGAATTATAACGTAAGACATTGCCTTTCTTTTCTACCTTCTGGTATTTCCGTAGGTTGGTGATTCGCTGGTAAGTAATATTTCAGAAATCTTGCAGGCTAAGAGGCTAAGCAGTTGTAATGCCTGTCACAACTTCCCCTTCGATTTTACTTTCCTTTTAATGACAATAAATTGTTTCAATTTTGCTTATGAGAGATTTAGATGAAATATTCTAAGCATTCTCTAATAATACACATAGTAATATTTTCATGTTATTTTCTAGACCGTTTTTAAACACGTGAGGCACTCTTGGAAATTCAAAACTGACCCTTGTCCTGTTGCTCGTACTTTTAGCTATTGATATGGAAATTTGTAATTCATGCGTTGCATTACCCAGGTATCATTCCTCTAAGTCTTCTGGGCTATATATTGCTTATTTCAGTTTTTCTTTTAACTCAGGTTTGGGAACACAGTCTGTGGACCGTATGCAGTGACTGAGTAAAGCTTGGTGCTGGTGTAACCAGAGAGAAAATTCCAGCTGACTTGAGCTGAATCAGGACGCTTCCCTCTCTCCTTGTCCCTCATACAGTGGAGTCTTAAATAGGGCCTGACACTAAGTCTCTTAAAGTCAATTCAGAGGCTGACATTGACTTGAGTATGCTTTCCATCAGACCAATAATGGACTGTTTGTTTTAGGCACTTTCTCTCCTTCGTGCAGGCATCACTATAAATGGATTTTTTTCTATATTTAGAAGTATTACCTGCCTGATATGCTTTTCCCTTGTAGTTTGACAGCCCTGTGGTATAGAACAACTCAGAGCCCAGCGGTTTCTATTGTGTGATGTCTATTTTTCTTCATTTTCTACTGTCTAAAGCACTCCAGTGTCCTTTCTGTTATGTTGCTCGTGCTTTAATTCTCTCCAAAATAATCATAGGAAACAAAAGGTGTGCTTAAAGAGGAGAGTTACTTCAGATTTGGATGTTTTTTCTCTGAAACTTATGTTAGGATCTTATTTGAAAGTCTTCCAGTGGCAAACATTTTTCTGCTTTGCTGTTGTTTTGTTCCATGTCTGATTTCTTCTCATTGCCCCTTTGCTTGGGGATGCCTTTTTTCCCAGGGCTGTTCTGCTCATGGAAACTTTCATCATTCCACGTTCCACTACAGAAGTTTCTTCCATCCATCACTGGTCTCCAGTAGGGTGACCCAGAGGTCCAGACTCCTGTTGCAGGTGTGTTGTACCCTCCCAACCAAATCTTTTTCTTTCTGTCTTGCTTGGTGATAACAAAGAGAAGTGGTAAAACAGCAGTTGTGTGTTAAGATCTTGGAGTGCAGTATACCATCAGCTACATAAATCATACATATTTGATAATAAACTTCTTTTTTCCTGAACTTTGAGATAGAGCACGGAGGCACAGGTAGGTTTTGGACATAATTAAACATAACTTTACCCTGTTTGCTGTAGGTGGGCTGTTGTGCTGCCTGAAAGCCTTGTCTTCATCTCTGGCTCTAAGGACTTCTCACACCGTGGGCCTGAGCTGAGTTGCTCTATGGTGTGCATGAGCAGGTTTGCTTGCAAATCTGCAAGTACCTCCGTTTCTTCTGGTTCAGTCACACTGTAGACAAGGGCTGTTACTGAAAATCACATCAGTTTTTCCCCAGGCAAGTTACTTAAGCTGCTTTTGGTGTGCAATTAAACACTGCTAAAATCAAGTGATGTGATATTTATATTATGCTGCTCTTGTGCTGCTACTAACTATAAATCATGTTAAACATGTTTTACAAAAGAAAATTATCCAAAAGAGCATTTCTAGAGCTGCTAAGTAATGCCAGAATTTGTGTTTGTAATGAAGATAAATAGCCCCGTGCTGATTAAAACACTGAATGTACATGTTAGCAAGGGCTGAGACATCGCAGCTCACGCCTCTCAATGGCACGATTCAGTATTTAGTATTCTCCCATGCATGTGGCAGGATTGTGAAAGTCACTTTTCCCAAAAGCCTGACAAATATTTGCAGCCACCGCTGGTCTTATTGGAGTTGACAGGAAGTAGAAACCTTTCAAATGGTAAATATTTTAGATGTTTTTAATTTGTCCCCATTTCTTAGAAAGGCTGGGGAAGCTGACAAATGATGCAGACGTGTTAGCACTTCATTCAGAGTCCAGGAAAAACCCAGGACAAGTTGTAAGCTGGCTTTCACGTACTCAGTTGCAGGAGAGGCTGCTCCCTGCATTAGCAGTCCTTAGCTCAACTCCCCTGGCTCCTGCCTCAGCAGTAAGTCATTGCTGTGATGATGTGCCTCAGTGATTTTACTGTCTATGAAATAGAGACCATCTTCATATGAACCTCTAGGGGTTCTTTGTAATAATATTGTATTTTTTAAAAATGGCAGTACCACTCTACATAATCTCCACTAATCGGTACATAAACCCTGTTTGGCAGTTTAAACTGTATGCACAAAATATGAGATTTGGCTCTGCTTATTCCAATAGTTAAAAGCTTTACTGTGGTGCAAAATGCTTACTTAATTGTTTTTAAGCGCAGCACATAGGCTTGCCTCTTTGTATGCCAGATACATGGTTTCGTGTCGTGGCATCTCTGAGCAAGCAAAACCTTGGCTAAGTGAAAGGATTACTTTCTGAAATAAAGCCTTGTGCCAGAGAGTTTGCATAAACTAATCTCCTCTGTCCTTTGGAGTTGATCGAATACAAATTCTGTATCCATTATTCTAGCATTTTCACCAAATAATCTTGTGTCTGGAGCCAGTTGTTATCTATTATTAATATAGCCTTGATGGATGGGTTTATTTTCTACCTACGTATGTCAAAAATGTATTGTTTAAAGCGAGTTACCCTGCTCCCTCTTTCCCCATAAACAAAAGCACTTTCATTAATCTGCTTTTAGAAGCCTGAAATGAGAAGTTTCTCTTCCTGTGACCAAGTAATTATAGGTGGACCGTGGATTAAATAACCCACTGGAAAACTTCCTTTCCTTCATAGCATGGCTGAGAAGGACTTTGAGAATGAGCCTTGTGTATTCAAGCCTTTGTGCTATGGGAAAATGCAAAAAAGCCAGAGGGAGGTTGTAAAAAGAGGTTATTCTTCACTGCTTGGCCATTTTTGCCCTCCATGTTGTCGTTGGCATCCGTAGTGGATGAGGGAGTTGCATGGTGCCACTGCTATGTACAGCAGTTCTTCTAGCTTTGGGATTTTAGATCCATATTTCAAGTATCTTTAAGTAAAATATAACATTAAAAACATCAGCTTCTTTACTATGAGAGAGAAAAGTAGCCCTCCAAAGTTTCCACCATTCTCCTTCAGAAATAAGGATTACCAGAAGCTTTGTTTGTTTGTCTTTTACTGGAAGGTGTGCAGAAGTTTTTTGTGGTGGTGTTTTTTTCCCGCCGAGGCAGGGTTACGTAAAGGCAGCTGCCTCCCACCTCCCAAGAGGCCAGCTGCCCCCACTTACTGGTGATGCTGTACCTTACCCAGGCACTATTCGTGTTATAAACACTTACTTTTATTAGTGTGCTCTCATCATGTTGTCATGTCTGATGCATCTCAGGGCTTGCTCGGTCCCAGGTGACCCCAATGGGGTCAAACCTTATGTGGCTCAAGGTGGAGCTGTGTTCCTTCCTGCTCAAGAAGTAGGTACCATTACAGTAAATGTAAGTTGTCCATGGCCGCTTTAATGTGGCCTTCATGCTAATTTGATACAGAACCTCAGAATTGCTACCAGAAAACCAGCTCAGATGTTAGGCTTGAACTTGTATTGAAGTAAACATGATCATGGCTATTGTGAGATCACAGCCCACCAACCTAACTCCATAGGAAAGCACCTGAATAACCACTACAGGGAGTAATGGAAAAGGTCCGTCACCAGCCACTTCAGTGTTTTTGTTCCAGAAGGAACCATTAGTTTTATTCCTGATTGAAGAAGACGCTGTTCCCACAGGGGAAACTAACTTAAAATGTAAGACACGTGCCTGTGGTGTGATGCTAGGGTGTTCTGGGGAGAGATAATGTACCACCTCATGTGAAGATGTTAGCATTGACTCCTGAACTGATGAGGTTTCAGTCCACTTTCTTAAACAGCTGAGCCTGCAGGAGATAACTCAGAGCACCGAAACGTAGGCAGTAGTGGGACTTTTCACCCAGAGTGCTCAGGACAGCTTTCTGAAAGCACACACCTCTTTCCACCCGGTAGGTAGAGAGGCGGTGTTCTCAACTGTGGCACTGATGTGATATAGATGATATCATCACTTCTTAATGACTGCAGAGTGAGACCCCTGTGCAGGTTTTGGCACCCCAGGTTTGATTCTGACAGTTGACCGAGATGTGGTAAATAGTGCTTTGATATCACTGAGAGTAAGTCTGCTTTTCTCTCTTTGGATATCTCCCATAGATGGCCGCCTTCCTGATAATTACTGCGTGTTTTGCTCCTTGGTTTGTGGTATGCTGTTAATGTGCACAGCTGCAGCTTTTGTAGATGATCCTTTCTGTATCAAATCTTGTAATTTTCCACAATGAGGATTCTGTTTTTATTAAAGAAATTGCGCACTAACATGTGGTCTGGCTGGCAAATAGCAAATCTTCAGAGAGAAAACAAAAAATGTTTTGGTGTCCTTCCCCCATCTGCCCCGGATGAGCCAAATGTCTTTGGGTTAATGCCATAAATATGCTGCACATCTGTGAATTACCAGACTCTTAACAGTTACCTGTCCAGTACTGTATCATGCCAGTGATTCAGATGGGAGTGAGCGAGTATGTGTAAAAATAATTAATTGCTCTGTTGATTCCTCTTCTGAGTGATGACACTACAGAATAAGGCTAAGTAGAACTTGCTTTTTGTCCTACCTCCTCAGACGATTTATGTTACAAGGCAATTCTCATTAAGGAAGTCGATCAAATAGCTTGGTTTATAGAAAGCTGACTCGCAGCTGGTAAGGATTACGATCAGAACAGAACCCAGTGGTTGTCTTCATGTGTTTTGGTTGTCTTCATGTGTTTAGATCTCTAAAAGCCATTAAAGAGACTTAAACTATGTTCTGGATTGCTCTCCTTGTAATTAATACATAATACAGCTAGCAATAGAAATAAAGGACGGCTCATCTTGCTCTAACAACTGTGCTTGGCAATGCGATTAGCATGAAGCATTTCCAGTCTTATGTGTAGAAATTGGGACCGGCCTTGCAACACGCTTCAAGTGCTCACAAATGGAGAGCTGGATAGCCAAGCATCTGATGGATCGCCATGTTGAGACTGGAAGGGAGAGCACTCTGTCAGCAGCTCTGTCTGCTTCACACTGAGAGATTTCTGGCTTAGGACTGCTGACTGGTTGTGTGGAAGGGCACTGAGGGTAAGAAACAGGCAGAAGAGAAGGAAAGAGGAACAACAGTGCTACAACTGTTCAGCAGTATGCCAAGAGCATGATATTTTGTTTGAACGTTTCCTGGCAGCCAGCACAGGTGCAGCTTCAGTGCAGCTGTAAGCAGCAGCCCTCTGCTCCTCCGTGCAGGTGTGTTACAGCAGTCTGGTGCTGGGTGGTGAGGAACAGCTGCAGTGAAGTTTGTATGGGAAAGAGAGCAGTATGTCACACACATGGAAATAAAAGTTGGTTTTGATGCTTCTTGGGCATTGTGGAGCAGTGTCATCCCACCTTGTTTTGTAACTGTGTATGAAGTGACTACACAGTGGTTCTGAAGGTGTTCTTCCAACCCAAAACTTGGCGCTGTTTTGTTTAGTCCAAACCTGTAACTGTAATCATCATCCATTCCTCAACTGTATGTGTTTGAAGTTTTGCCGTGGTTTTTCTTCCTATTGTAAATACATTTTATAAAGATGCAATTCAACATACAGTGCCTTTTAAGCCAAGGGTTCAGCCCCAGAGAAGAATCCTTTCTGTGCGAGTCCGAATGAGAATCCTTAGAGGTCGGATTATATTGAGTGGGAATAATTATACAGAGCTGAGATCTACCTTCTGAGTATGTATTGGAGGTATTAAACAAACAGGAGTGTGTTAGTGCTTGTTTCAGACTCATGCAGGGAGGGAAGGAAGGGCTGTAAATGACAATTAATGAAGTAGAGAGGAAACTATTTTTCCCACAAATATTATTAACTGATAATTAAAGTTCAAGGGTTTTGATTTATGGCACCTGGTGGCTAAGACGCTTGTTTTTCTTTACTGAAGTATAAACTGCTTTCCTTGGTTGAGAAGCATCCTGTTTTCTTCAGGCTGAAGTATGTTTCGAACTTGTTTTCACCCTGAGGATTCACCCTGCCTTCATAAATTCTGTTCCGCACCAACTGCAGATGTTGAGGTTGGTGTCACAGCGGTGAGGATGGTTTCTTTTTTTTCACGTCTCCCTTTGCCATTCGAGCTTCTATGTTTTATTTTTAAACCCTTCCTTTATGATATTTTCTGCAGGGGAGAAATGACCACCTCTCTTGCAAAATTCTGTTTTCACACTGCTTTGTGAATCGTATTATTATTTTTTTTATTGTATACTGTGAAAATACTGCAGGCATTTTCTTATATAAGAGGACAAACTCCTCTCCTAGATGGCCTCTCTTCTTGTCCAACACAAGGCTACCTTGCTACGTGATGTCCTGTGGATGAAGATGAATATCAATGAAATGA